>NC_141694.1:1715351021-1715998521 GCF_964263255.1 Lissotriton vulgaris | reverse complement strand
AGCGATTTTCAGGTGTATCCTGGCTTCAAAAGGCAGCCAGTTCAGGGATTTGAAGTCAGGGGAGATGTGTGAGTGTTTTTTTGATCCAGTGATAAGTCTCGCTGCGGCGTTTAAAGAGGCTCTTATGGGTGCCGTAGTAGCTTGGGGGAGACCGCAGAGGGCGGTGCTGCCGTATTCTATTCGAGGAATGACAAGTGATTGTACCGCAGTTTGGAAATCTTTGGCTGGAAGGAAGGGTTTAAGTTTCCTAAGGGTGTTGATTTGGAAATTTGCTCCCTTAGTTGCTTTGTTGATGTGTTCCTGCATGCTGAGATTGGTGTCGAGTGTTATGCCCAAGGATTTTGCTGAGTCCACGATGGTGGGTTGAACATTGAGTGCTGTTAGGTGTTTAAGCCATATTTGTGCGGTAGTGATCTTCGCGGGAGGTGAGATCAAAAGGAACTCTGTTTTGAGGGCATTAAGTTTGAGATGATTAGCGGCCAACCAGGATTGGGTGCTACTGATCGTTGAATTCAAGAGCGTGATGTCATTGGGTGATTGAAGTTTGAGATAAAGTTGGGTGTCATCAGCATACATGTGGAAGTGCACATTGGATTCTTGTAGCAAGGTGGTGAGAGGTTCCATAACTAGGTTGAACAGAGTTGGGGATAGGGAGGATCCTTGTGGTACGCCTAGCGATACAGGTCTTGGCGCGGACATCAAGTTGTTGCTCTTGAATTTCTGCGACCTGTTATGCAGAAAGGACGTGAACCATTTGAGCACAGTTCCAGATAGGCCCATTCTTGTGTTTAATAGGTCGAGTAGATTCTCATGTTTGACGGTGTCAAATGCGGAGGAGAGATCAAGGAGGATTAGGAGGCAGGTATCGTTGTTATCTAGGATTTGGAGGGCGTCATCGATTATGTGAGTCATAGCAGTTTCAGTACTGTGATTTGCTCTGAAGCCTGATTGATGAGAGTTGAGAAGATCAAACTGAGTAATGTGTTTAGACAATTGTATTTGTACGCATTTTTCCAGCAGTTTGGCAAGAGTCGGAATGTTGGTGATGGGGCGGTAGTTGTTGAGGTCTGAGGGGTCGGCTGTAGGTTTCTTTAGCAAGGGCGTGACTTGTCCCACTTTGAGGGAGTCGGGAATGGACCCTTGTTGAAGTGAGCTGTTAATGATTTTAGTCCAGAGTGGAAGGAGCGACGGGGTAAGGACTTTGACAGCGTTAGCAGGAAGGGGGTCCGTGAGGTGATTGGAAGGTTTCAGAGTGCTGAGCAGTTTGCCAATTTCTTCTTCCGTGTAGGTGACAAAGGTTGACCAGATGGCATTGTTTTTTGGTTTAGTTGGTGCTATGTAGAGGGGTTTGGGGTAGCGGCTTGCATCCATGAGAAGGTCATTCTTTATGTTGTCAGTTTTTTGGATAAAGAAAGAGGCGAAGTCTTCACAGGAGGGAGCTTCACCCATAGTGTTGAGAGGTTGGGGGTGTTCTTTGGATTGCGTTTGGATAAGCTCAAACAGCTTTCTCGGACGATTTTTGGCTAGGTCAAGCTGACGGCTGAAGAAGACTGATTTTGAGCGTTTTATTTTCCTGAAGTAGGCATTTCTCTTTTTCTTCAGGGTTTTTAGGTTCAGTGCAGAGGGAGCTGATCTCCAGGTGCGCTCTGCCATTCGCATGGCGCGTCTGTCGTCATTGAGACTCCCGTCGTACCAGGGATTGGAGATTTTTGCGGAGGCTTTTTTTAGCTGCAAGGGTGCGACTTCATTAATTATTGAGGACATAGTATTAAGATAGTGATCAGTCAAGGATTGGACGTCCTTAACGCCAGTGGGAGGAAGTAGTGAATTGCAGCTGTTGGGGGGCAGAGGGTTTGAGTTTAGTTTTTTCATGTCTCTTTTCCAGATTTTGGGCCTGGCGGATTGAACAGGGTTAAATTTAACTTTTACATTGATGAAGAATGTGATAATATGATGGTCTGACCAGTCACAGGGTTGGATAGATTCGAGTTGGATAGAGGCTTCTTTGGAGATGATAAGGTCGAGGATAGAGCCTTTCTTGTGAGTTGGACTATTGCAGATTTGAGTGAGGTCAAGGGCGTTAAGGAAATTCTTCAGACCTTTTACCACCGCATCATTGTGATCGTTCCAGTGGAGGTTGAAGTCACCAAGGTATATTTGTGTGAGTTGTCGCCCGGAGTTGGTTGAGATCATATCCATGATTTGCTGGGAGAAGGTAAGGTTGTCGCCGGGTGGGTGATACACGCCGTGAAGAGTGCAAATCGGTTTGCCCTCACTGATAATATTGAGGCAGATGTATTCACAGGAGGTTGGGGAGGGTAGGGAGGGGGAAGTTACTTTCAGGACAGAGAGGTTGCACCTGTGTATACATGCGATTCCGCCACCTTTTTTATTGCCAGTCCTGTCAAGTCTGGTGATGTGGTAGTTGGGGGGAACCAGAATGTCCATTATAGGTGTAGAAGATTCTGTTAGCCATGTTTCAGTCATGATGATTAAGTCAAGATCCAGTTTTAGGATGAGATCGGCGATAGCGAAGGAGTGTTTTGCGGCTGATCTGCAGTTGAGGAGAGTGCATTTGAGACGGGGTGTGTCGAGGGAGGAAGGGGGTTCTAGAGCGAGAGGGACTTTACTCAGGTTACTATGGATAGCTATTCTGTTGTTCAGTGTGGGGGGTCTAAGGGGATTGGAGTGAATCGTGGGAATGGCAGTGAGAGTGTCGGGTGTATTGCTATGGGGAGCTGGGTCGTAGGAGCGGAGGAGGGCGATTGTGTCTAGGTCCGAGAGAGGACTACAGGAGCGATGGGGGCGGTTTTCGCGGTTGTGAACAGGGATTGTGGTCCAGTGCGGTGGGAGTCGAGTGCGAGAGTTCGCCACCCGGGAGGACCTGGAGGTCCAGTTGGGAGGGGAGGTGATGGTGGAGGCGCGTGCGGGCTGTCTGGGATGAGTGCTGAGTAGTTGTTTGATGATGTGAATGTCTTGTTTGATCTGGTGGAGGGTGTTGGGTGAGGGGTGACTGGATTGTGATAGGCAGAGTAGATGTTGTTTGATGATGTGCATGTCTTCTTTGAGCTGGAGGAGGGAGGTCGTAGTGCAGTCCAGTGTGAGATATGTGTTGGAGGTGGGGATGGGAGGGTCGGTCGTTGTGTTGGGGGTGAGGATGGGAGGGTCGGGCGTGGGTGACAACGGGGAGATGTTGGAGGTGTGGTTGAGGGTATTGGTGGTAGGCGGAGAGTGCAGGGTGGAGGATGGGCGTTTATTAGTGGTGGAGGGGGCGCATGTACGGTAGTGCGGGGTGAGAATGGGGGGGGAGGTGGGGTTGTATGTGGTTCTTTGTTGAGGAGTCGTAGTTGAAGAGTTAGGGGTAGCGTGTTCTGCGTGGTTGGTTAATGAGTGGGGGTGAGGGCTGAGAATGGGGGGGGACAAAGGGTGGGGTTTAACTGTGAGCTTGTCGATCAGATGCTTAGCTTGCTTAGGCGGGATGTGGGTGGGGGCTGTGATGTCCTGGGTGACAAGAATGGGAATGTGGGATGGAATATGGGGGGAGGGGGTACGGCTGGTGTATGTGGGGCCAAGATCAATGTCAGTGATTGAGGGGTGTGGGGTAGCAGCAGTGGATGGGAGCATGGCTAAGGTGCCGGTGGTATAGGAGAGGTGCGTGTCGTTTTGGGGCTGCGCTAGATTAGCGGCGTTGTTGGTATGGGAAGTGGTGTCAGGGGTGAGCGGAATGGTTGTGGTATGAGTGGGGGTCAAGATGTTGGTGGGGGGGGGGTGTGGCTGGTGTGCGAGGGGGAAAGGTCTGAGTCTGTGAGTGAGGAATGTGGCGTGGCTACAGTAAGTGGAGGAATGACTGTGGTGACGGGGGTAGAGGAGAGGTGCGTGTCGTTTAGGGGCTGAGCTAGGAGAGAATGGTTGTGATTAGGGGCTGTGAAATCACGGGTGATAGGACTGAGAGTGCTGTGTGTGCTGTGAGTGGGGGTCCGTGGTTTGGAGAGGTGCTGTATGAAAGTGGGGAACAGGTTGTCTAGTAGTTCCAGGTTCCTGTCTGTGGATTGGATAAGGACAATCCCGTTGTTATAAATAGTGATGGTGGTTCTGCCCGGGAAGAGTTGGGAAGGTGTGATGGTGAGTGTTCGGCCATGAGCGGATTTCCTAGCATTGGAGACGGTGAGTAGGGAGAGGAACGTTTTTCTCCATTGAGCTCTTCGTGTGGTGTGGAAGATGATATCAATGTTTACGGCACCATTGACCGGTGAGAAGTAGGTGTCTGCAAAGGGGGTTTCAGGGTGGGACCTCAGTAGATTGTGTTTAAAGCGTTTTGCAGCGTTTTTGGTGAGTGCGGGTGGGTAGTTGATTCTATATGTGTGCTTGCCGATGAGCTCCATGATATGATGACGGAATAGGTAGGGGCGTGTGGGTGCCCAGTAGACGCCGGTTGCCGGGAGTAATAGTGACACAGGTAACAGTGACACAAGTAACAGCCAGGGTATGTGAGGTAGTCGTCAACGTAAACAGGGTAGCGAGGTAGTGAGGTGTAATGAGTGCAGAAACAAATGCAGGAATAAAATAAAATACCTATGCAGGCAGTAAAAAACCTGAATCGAAAGTGACAGAAGTGAGTATGTGTCAGTAGCGAAATACACTTGCAAACAAAAGTCAAATGCAGAATAAAGTAGACGTACAATACTAAAAATATGCTGGAATAAGGTACCTATGCAAACTGTAAAATACCTGGGTTGAAGGTGAGCAATAGTGAAAAGTCAAAAATAGTCAAAAATATGTGAGGTACATGAATCAATAGCCAGATACAATTGATAACAAGAGTCACATGAGACAGGTGGCGCTAAATACAATACCACTGTAGAAGGCCAAAATATAAGGTAGCCCTCGGTGCAGGATACAATTAGGAATATAAAACCACAATAGACTGCAAAAATATATGAGGTAGCCCTCGGTGCAGGATACAGAAGGCCAAAATATAAGGTAGCCCTCGGTGCAGGATACAATTAGGAATATAAAACCACAATAGACTGCAAAAATATATGAGGTAGCCCTCGGTGCAGGATACAGAAGGCCAAAATATAGGGTAGCCCTCGGTGCAGGATACAATTGGGAGTATAAAAATATAGTACCACTATAAACGGCACAGAGATATGAGGTAGCAATCAGTGCAAGATACAGTTAGGAATATAAAACCACAATAAAATGCAAAAAATATATGAGGTAGCCCTTGGTGCAGGATACAGTTAGGAATATAAAAATATAAAAATATAGTACCACTATAAACGGCACAGAGATATGAGGTAGCAATCAGTGCAAGATACAGTTAGGAATATAAAACCACAATAAACTGCAAAAAATATATGAGGTAGCCCTCGGTGCAGGATACAGTTAGGAATATAAAAATATAATACCACTATAAACGGCACAAATATATGAGGTAGTAATCGGTGTATTACATGTGCAGATAAAGTGAAAAGTGCTGGATACAGTAAGGGGTATAGTAATATAATATAGTACCCCTATGAAAGTGCTGGATACAGTAAGGGGTATAGTAATGTAATATAGTACCACTATGAAAGGCAGACACTATCATAGTCCGACGTGGTAGCGCCCAGTGGTGTACATTGTGCATTGCTCATGGCTTGCTGGAAGGGAGTCTTATCTCTATTTCTGTTGGTCATGCGAGGGGGAGGCAAACTGGGGAGCCTCGCGGCCATCTGGATACCGAAGGGGATTTATGTCTACAGTTTTATGGCCCCAGCCATTTTGCACAAAGGAGGTAGCTCAAAGTGTGTGCAGTTTAATGGCTCCAGCCATATTGCAACAAGGAGGTAGTTAAAAAAGTGTGCAGTCAGGTGGGCTGAAATAAATACCTTATGCCTCCATAAGCGTGTAAGGCTTGCCAGCAGGGTTTTGCAGATTCAGTGTTTTAGACAAGTGTCTCAAGGCAGTTATAAGTGAGCTGTGCGTTTTTTGCCGCAGGGCTCCAAACCTTCCAGGGTGAGCTCAAACTGACTACCTCCAGAAATCCAAACCTGTGTTTCCTGAGCGGTGGGGTGGCGAGAATCCATGCCCAGTGCCGGTGGGGGCAGGCTCCTGTCGGCCCCCTAGATCTCGTTTTCCAGGGCTCATTTCATATGCTACACCGGTCAGTGGCGCCACACCTCCGGGGGCGCTGTCATGGCCTCGTTCTGATCGATGACCCAGCGGTTCCGGCCAGGCAAGGCACCCAACGCATAGCGCCTTGAAGCGGGCGGGAGGGGGAGGGGGGGGGGGGGGGGCTCACTCAGCCCTCCGGAGTTGTGGGGCGGGCGGGCGGGGTCCGTCTCCGTTTTCGTGGCCTCGACCAGCGCCTTGAGTCGGGCGGGAGGGGGGGGCCTCCTTTGATCCTCCAGTGCTGTGGGTCGGGCGGATGGGGTCCGTCTTCGTGTCCTCTACCAGCGCCTTGAAGTAGGGGGGGAGGGGGGGTTCTCTCGATCCTCCGGTGCTGTGGAGCGAACGGGAGGGGTCCAGGCAGGCAGAGCACTCAGCGATAGCGCCTCGAAGCGGGCGGGAGGGGGGGGGGGGGCTCTCTTGATCCTCCGGTGCTGTGGGGCGGGCGGGAGGGGTCCGGCTTCGTGGCCTCGACCAGCGCCTTGAGGCGGGTGAAGCCTCTGCCGCTTAGCCCAGAATCAACTCTCAGGTGCTCCGGTGCAGCGGGGTGGTCGTCTTCAGCTGCACAGTCCAGCAGCGCGATTGTTCCCGGCACCACAGCCTGTGTCTCCAGACCAGCGCCTTGAGGCGGGCGAAGGAAGCCTCGGCCGCTTAGCCCAGAATCAGCTCTCAGGTGCTCCGGTGAAGCGGGGTGGTCGGCTTCAGCTGCACAGTCCAGCAGCGCTATTGTTACCGGCACCACAGCCTGTGTCTCCAGACCAGCGCCTTGAGGCGGGCGAAGGAAGCCTCGGCCGCTTAGCCCAGAGTCAGCTCTCAGGTGCTCCGGTGCAGCGGGGTGGTCGGCTTCACAGTCCAGCAGCGCTATTGTTCCCGGCACCACAGCCTGTGTCTCCAGACCAGCGCCTTGAGGCGGGCGAAGGAAGCCTCGGCCGCTTAGCTCAGAGTCAGCTCTCAGGTGCTCCGGTGCAGCGGGGTGGTCGGCTTCAGCTGCACAGTCCAGCAGCGCGATTGTTCCCGGCACCACAGCCTGTGTCCTCATCCATGAAGCGGCGGGAGGGGGCCTCTCTGACCTCCGGCGCCGCGGGGGCTCCTCTGCCGGTCGCAGCACTGGTCCGCAGGGAGAAGGAGGCTCGGCAGGCTCCCGGGGCTTCAGCTGCACAGTCCAGCAGCGCGATGGAGGCGATCCGGATTGAGAGACGAGTGGGTTTCAGCCCTCCGCCGTACAAGGTGGAGAGAATAAAAATAAAAATAAAAATATGCTGGTTGTAATCCTATTACTCTTATGTAGTCGGTTTCCACGGAGCGGTGGGTGCTGACAGGGATAAATCCAACAAGTGGGATCCCAAGCACCGGGAGCTCTTAGCAAGCTCCTGCTCCGTCGGCCATCTTGGCTCTTCATCTGATGGCCAGAAACCGGTCCTAGGATGCTTGATTTCGGTCCACGGAAGACATGGCTTGGCAGTTCGGGCTGGACTGTTCCGATGAGGCACAGGGTCAAGACTGATTTGCATATGGCCATGTCTGAACTGGTGTGGTGAGCAAAATAACAATGGATTAAACCCAGATCTGTGACTGGGAGTGAATGTTTTGCCATTGTGCAACATTCCGTCCATCAATTGTTGTTTTTGCATTTGTCACCCCGAGTGGGACGGGTATGCTCAGACGTGAGTCCCGTGCTCTCCATGACACTGGAATCAAGCTATCCTGGCTGATGACAGCTAATAGCCAGAAACCGGTCCTAGGATTCTTGATTCCGGTCCAGGGAAAACATGGTTGGCAGTTCGGGCTGGACTGTTCCCATGAGGCATAGGGTCAAGACTGATTTGCATATGGCCATGTCTGAACTGGGGTGGTGTGGTGAGCAAAATAACAATGGATTAAACCCAGATCTGTGACTGGGGTGAATGTTTTGCCATTATCCGTCCATCAATTGTTTTTGCAATTGAACACCACGTGGGATCATTATGAAAGAATGAACACCACATGGAGTTATCATGAATGTACGAATCCTCTCATTAGCTGTAAAACAGTTCCCAAGGGCTGTTCGACTCCACACCCAGAATTGTGAGGTTCTTTGGACTGCAACAAGAGCGAACACACAGCAGAAGGTCTTGTGTTTCGATCAGGCAATGAATCTGTCTACTGGATGTAATGCTGAGCATGGCAAAAAAGGAGGGGCAGGCTGCATGTTTCCAAAAAATATGTCACCGAAGGGGAGTACTCCACAGTGGAGAAGTGTGGCTCAATGGTTACAGCGGCAGACCCTGATGCAAAGGTCTGGCCCGGGACCAGGGTTCAATTCCCGCCTCGGCGGCTCTTGGGCTCAATTTCCCCGGACCTGATAATTCTCGCCTCGGTGCCTATTCTAATCATGGGTCCCACTCTGCAACTCTGGGCAATAGCTTGCTTAATCTCCACAACGGCCCCAACAACGCTAGGATGCCTGGCTTCACCTTGGGGGTGCCCAGGAGAGGGCACTTCACAGGCAAAGGCCAGGAAGGGTTCCTCAGCGGTATTCGTACAAGCGCCGAGATGCCTCATGGTGATTCGTGCGCTATACAAGTACCATTACATTACACATTACATTACAGTGCCTGAGGGCAGGGGACTTCAAAAGCGATCAGCAACCATGGATTGCCCGTGATCCGTGTAAACTCACCGGTCAGCCTCCTGAGCTATGGTAGACCTTTCGCTTCTTAATATGTTGGGGCTGATTGCAGTGGGTGTTATACTCACATGTATCTACTGTCTTCTAACACTTTAACGTTCTCTTCAAGAACCAATCTGTATTAGCTAGTTTGAGACTGCAGATATGTCAGAAACATTTTAATGCCATCCTTGCCTTGAAAGGCCTAATAAGAGCATCGTTTGAAGTATAAACTGAACACTGTAAACACTCAAAGCTTTACAAGGATGATTACTGGAAAGTTCATTGTGAGACTGAAGTTGACAAATGGGGCACTAGGACAAGGGAATGAATAATCTGTTCCAGTATTAAACAGATTTCACTGCACATTTCCACCAGAAACCACTCGAGGCCTTGGTGGTTTTCAGTCCTCACAGGCAGGCTTTTGTTCTAAGCCTGCACAGAATGAATCAACTTGGACATACCTTACCTTGCGCCTCACCCCCAAAGAATGTCGCCAAACATAACTTGAAGGAGAAAAAAAGCAATCTAATAACAGCGATTTCGAGTATGTTTTTGAAAATCAATTCATGTTGTCATTTAGCCTCACTTAAAATAAAAAGAATATAAACAAGTGACATGATACAATAAGTATGAAGATAAGGAACCATGTTAGCAGTGGTGTAAGTAACAGTGTCTCAGTTTTACTTTCAGAAGGATACAGGAAAAGAGCCAGGCCATTACAACTTAGGGTGCTGTAGTAAGGGCTAAGGCAAGTATAGGAACGGGGTAACGTTCCTTGCAATCTAAAGTATTGGGGAAACTGGAGTGGCGGAGAAGAAAAGGAGGCCTTTGAAGTGGGATACTTGAGGTAGTGGTAATTTACAACGAGTTTCCCACCATTGTTAAAATCACAAAATGTTGTCAATACTTCACTTATACACAACTTTTATGTGCATGCCATTAAATTGCAATAACAAAGTAAACCACACATAGATATGAAGAAAGGTGGCTGCCTCCAGAGGTGTGATTGCCTGTGGAACAAGAGCACAGTGTTGGGGGCTAATGAATGTACACTGCAGTGTCAAAAGGGACTATTAATGTGGTTATTTCACCAGGGTCACCAACTTAGAAACTATATATCTTAAACTCTCAAGTTTCTTCTAATGACATTTTGTGGCTTTTTTCCTAGCTCTATTAGCAAAACAATCCTTGGCAACAACAGCATGTAAAGTTTTTTTTTGTTTAAAGTACCCTGGTTTGACTTTATAAATAGCCAACTTGAATAAACAAATCTGATGTGGTACCTGCTGTCTTTGCCATTTTGTATTGCAGAGTTTCGATCTGTAGTGCGGTCACAAACATAAGTGTTTCTTCGAGTCATTCCACCACCAGGAAATATGTTGTTCTTCACAGGATAAAAAAAGAAAAAAAATATTTACAAATTAAACATTTTTCAAAAAATAATCAGGCAGCATACTGGTCATGAAATACATATGTATTTATTCCTCATGTGGCTGTTTTGTGAAAAGTATCAGTCATTTGTTGCTTGATCTTACACAATTCTCAAACTCTCCCGGAGATTCAGTTCCACTATAGGCCAAAACTGGGAACAAATGCTGGCATGAAGGGCTTTATATTAGTACATGGACATTATAAAAAATGATTTCACAAACCCAGAATATGGATACATATTTTCCAATTCCTCAGGCTACCTCACTTTTCCTTTCTCGTGCTAGGTTTTAAGGTCATTTAGGTTTTAACATCTAAATTCAAATGAATTTATATTCAGAAACCAGGACAATAACCTGGACTGTAAAATCAATAAAGGCCGCCACAAGGCTGATAACAAAAACGTAGTTTTTATTAGCCTCCCATCCTAGCCAATGAGAAGGAGGGTCATGGGCTGAATATGAATGACAGCACTGAACTATAAATAATGTTTCCGCCATTAGTATTCCTTTCAGATCCACACACTTCTTTGAGTATCCCTAGAGGCAACGCTAGGATACCCTGGTTGATATGGTTATTATGCACAAATTAAAATCACTTTCAAAGCTCTACCTAGGTGCCTTTCCAAAGGGATGTACCTGCCCTGCTGCCCCCACTCCTGAGCATCATTTGAGTGAGGTTTTGGGCACTCGCATGTTATCCGCATAAACCTGGGGAATTGAGGTGGGTGGCAGGCCAATCTTTGGACTAAAACAATGCTGGACAAGTATAATTACAGGCAAGTTCCTTGATTAGGCCCCATTGGTCCTAATAAAACTATCAGACTGTTCAGTGTCAAAAGCCCTTCTGTCAGACAAAGAAGAATGGTTTTCTATGTGAAGCCAGTGAGCAGAGCTAAAGCTCTCTCGCATTAACATGCACAAAATAAAAGGAACATTAACATGGTGAGTGTCACAGGTGCTGGGTGAGCAGGAGAGAAACAAGTGGACAAATTTAATCTTGGTGATCTTAAAATAAAAACCCCTTTTTAAGGCTTGCAACATTGTACATTAGTGAGTAGTCATTAATCCGGTTAAGATTAGGGAATGTGTTGAAAAAACACAAATTTACAAATGAATGATTCAATGCATGACAAATGGAATTCCTATCGACTTGTCAAAGATCGTCGAGGAAAGCGCGATGTAAATCAAAGTATATATAGCGGATACAATTTCCTAGATAAATAGTTACCATACAAAAATTATACATGGTCCATCAATTGGCCTTTTAATAACGCACTAAGCTAGTTCACTCATTAAGACAACATCACCTAATGTACTTGAAATTAAAAATTAGAAACATTTAAAGCACAATTGAGCCAAGAATTGATAAGCTTCTCTTACCTCTGAGGTGTGACAAAAACAGTAAAGGCCGCCACATGGCAAACAATATTCAAATGCAATGTTTTTCAAAAGCAAAACATGTAATACTTATATTGATACTAAAGAGTAGATCCTTCTGTAAAGCATTTTTAATATTCTCAAGAGAGGCTGTTGCTCAGGGAAGTTTGAGAGACTTACGCTTGGAGCAGTGGTAGACTTTTTTCGCTCTGATCCTACGATTGGACTTGCAGTAACTTCACCCTTCGAGTTCACGGTTGTGCTGCTCAGCTTGCGAGGCCCATCCTTGTCCCAGTCCTCTTTCTGTTCACTTTCAACACTGTTTGCCTGGCCCCGTTTCGTATAGGACACCGCAGGAGGAATCGATGGCCCAGCTGTTAATTAAAAAGTATAGCATGTTGAAATTCGCCCAATGAAAGATAAGAGTCGCACTGACTTTTCAACCGGTCAATGGAAATAAAGCTACGCCAGCAAGATCTTTGCTAAGCAAAATACCATCAAAGACACTAACACTTTGTGACCCCTTAGTACATCCCTTGGCTTTCCGAAGTTGATTACATCTGGGAAACAGGCAACTAGGCTTGCCCGCAAATATAACAGTATAGCTCTCCTAGTCCCCTCTTGCAATGAGGACTAAATACCTGCTCATTCACCCGGAGGTCCTCTTTGTATGTTTCGCTGAGTCAGTCTCTGCCCTATATGCTAAATGGTGCTCTGTTTTAGCTAATTTATCTGTGGTATAATTTTATGTTGCCATTTGAAACAGAAACAGTCTCCAGTTGTCAAAGTCATTGCCAGTCCTAAGCATGCTTGATGAAGTCTACACAGTGGATTGGGGATTCCTGTTCAGGTTATTTGCAAATGAGCTATTTGGGGCCCTCATTCCATTGGTGTCAAGAATACTGACGTGGTATTTGGCCACCTGGCATTACCGAAAATGCAAGTGCCTATATTGTCAAGATGCAGAAATACTAAGATATTTTGACTGTGAGAGCATCACAAGAAATGGAGACTCGGCAAATCATATTTACTGCTCTCAATTCCGGTGATACATTCTGATTCAGCTGAAGAGGCAACCTGTGAATTACGCCAACCTTGGAATATAGGCCTTGACAATTCTATTCTGGCTTCTGTGTGACGTTTTGTAGAAGTATAAAACTGCATACATGATGTCAGCTCTGCTGGGCAAGGCTATGAAACGGTAAATATATGCCAAATGGACTGTGTTCAGTTCCATATTTCAAACAAAGCAGCATGATTACACTCAGTGTTGATGTAAAGTCTCTGTGGTCGGACTCCATATTAAATAGAGGAGGTCGCCATCTTCCCTCTCGCACACAATGGTAGTTGCCATCTTCCCCGATTCATGCAGAATTCTTGCCATTAAATTTAAATGTCGCCTGACCTATCTTTCTAAGAACTGTGAATGTCTCAAACCATTCGATTAATGACACAGACACAACCCTCAATGCAACATTTTTCTGGGTCACATGTCTACTTTTCACCAGGTCAAGGATAACTAAGACAACAAACAGACATTAACCAAAATAGGGTATTCTGAAATGACGTTATTTTCCCTTTATATGTTCATAAGGAAACGTCTAGGAAGCATACGTATGATTCAGATAATCTATATCAGACATTCTTAAACCTATGTTAAAAATTCCAACTTCTGATAAATGTTAGTATATAAGGTCAGAAGATTTCCTTTGCCCAGATGATCACCCAAGATTCTGCCAGAGATGGTCTCACCTACTGTCAGCACACTTGAATGCTACATCTCATCTGAAGAGGATAACCAAAGGAAGGCTGACTACCTGCTATCGCAGTGTGTTCACTCTTCATACGGAACACTATCTTCGCGCCTACGCTGATAAAGACAGACTTTGCTGTTAACAAGGTGTGCAGAGCGTCTCTTCTGCCTATGAAACTCTAGACTGCACGTTGCTATGCCTTCCATGATCTCATAGTGTAGCACACAGAAGCAGACATTAGGGAGTTTGTTCCTTGATGACATTTTAATAATGCTAAGATGTTAAAATTATTCTCATTATCTATGACGTACCTTCTTTCTGTTTTTTTAATACTCTGTGGATTGTTTTGGATGTACTAAGAAATAGATTGTTCCTGTAGTAATAAATACTTTTTATTTGAAAGTATTAATTCTTCCTAGTACAGTGGGTGTGAAACTAACTAACGAAATAAGGTGGATTTCTGGTGTGTGCATTTAGGATCTTGTGAATGGGGGGTGAGAGTATGTGCGCTTGTGTATGCATGTAAATGAAAGGCTGGATGTGAGTATACGCCTGTGTGCTTGTGGACAGATGGGTGCGAATGAGGGTGCCTGTGTGTGCAAGTGAGGGTGCTGGTGTGTGCTCGCCCCACTGTTCTTTAAAATAACCAGCCGCCACTGCACGGGTAGATGTACCTGACGTTGAGGGCCTACAGAGGAAAAATGATTTTACATTTGGAATGGATTTATCTATTCTTCTAACGAAAGAACTATGATGAAGAAAAAGGTCAAAATTGTAACACCAATTACTTACTAGTTATTCTGATTAAGAGTCCTACTCATACAATCTTAGGTTATTACCAGTTAGTACATTACCAGTCTTACAAATATTTCAGAATAAAGTAGTTTGTTTTAACATACTACTATTATAAAGGAAATACAATTATATTATAGACGGAATTTTTTTAGTCCAAAGATTGGCCTACCACCCACCTCAATTCCCCAGGTTTATGCGGATAACATGCGAGTGCCCAAAACCTCACTCAAATGATGCTCAGGAGTGGGGGCAGCAGGGCAGGTACATCCCTTTGGAAAGGCACCTAGGTAGAGCTTTGAAAGTGATTTTAATTTGTGCATAATAACCATATCAACCAGGGTATCCTAGCGTTGCCTCTAGGGATACTCAAAGAAGTGTGTGGATCTGAAAGGAATACTAATGGCGGAAACATTATTTATAGTTCAGTGCTGTCATTCATATTCAGCCCATGACCCTCCTTCTCATTGGCTAGGATGGGAGGCTAATAAAAACTACGTTTTTGTTATCAGCCTTGTGGCGGCCTTTATTGATTTTACAGTCCAGGTTATTGTCCTGGTTTCTGAATATAAATTCTGTGATGTTAGGATGCACAAAGTGTTAGGAGGTTATGCCATCTCATACAACTACTGTGGTAGCCTATGCACAGCCACTCCAGTCTTCCTTTAAGTTACGCTTGGGATCTCCTCATTTAACTTTAAACAATAAATAATGTATCAACCGTGGAGTAATTTCGCATTAAACAAAAGGACAAACCCATTAAGACTGTTAAGTCTGAAAGCATCTGAATGTGTAATCTTAACAAGAACAGACACTGCATATTCCTTGGTTAATACGAACTCATTAGGTGTCTGGAAGTAGGGGCTGCATTTTAGAGAAGTTTAAAAATGGTGTTTCTTTTTGAAAATGGTGTTCCTCTAAAGGATGAAATACCACAAATAACAGGTTATCAGGTTTTCCATTTCCAGTGTATTTTCATCTTAATTGGTTTAGGGTAGTTGAGTTTACAAAGCTAAATCCGATATAAATCAAGTATTAGTTTACCAAAAATATAGGTTACATTTAGGTATCCTAAACAGACACTCAACTGGTAATATTAGCGTAGAGAATTCCCAAAGATGACTTCATAGATTTTCTATTCTATTGACTACGTACCAGAAACAAAATCATATTGTTTTGCTCCAGACCAGACATAGAAATGCTCTTTAGTACAGAGATGTCTAATTTTAAACCTGGAGTAGCAAATATTCTTATGACAATAAGAAGTGAAAAAGTTGACAAACTTACTAATAAAATGGCACTTATACAGCACACATTTCCCCGGTAAATTCCTTCATGACAATTACCTTAGAGGAATTTTGTGCTTGCAGATCTCTGGTTTTAATTTTCTAAGAAACAGCCATTGGCCTAGACCAGAATTTTTGACATGAGGACACCTAGATGAGCCTTTTTCAGTTTAGTTCCTTTACTTATCTTATGACCCACACACATTCTTAACTCCATTAAACATATTCTGTAATCAACATCTGTAGCAACATGATGATGCAAAGAAGACTTATCGAATGATTTGTAACACTATGAAAACCAATGAAACCACTTGCTAACCATCCCAAGGGACATTATCCTTAACCACGTCACCTACCAAGACTGTCCTCAAAAATGGTCTTAATGTTTAGCATTAGCAAGTCCTTTCCAAATGATTCACCTTAATGAGCCCCGATACAACATATGCATTTCAACTGAGACAGTGGAATATGAGAACCAATGAGCATCTGGAAGGAGCAATTTTCAATGTTCAGATTTTGCTTGATAGTGGATTTCCAATAGTTGTTCCTTGTCCTTCGTTTGTAGCTTTCTACCTAGTGGAATGCATTGCGTACCTAAGACTATCAAGCTTCATTTTAACATCTGTTCACAAGAAAGAAAGGACTAAGAAGCATAAAGTCACCAATCCATTTCCTTTGCCCTTTTTCTTAACATCCTCAACGGCCAAAAGAATTAGCAATTTACCACCAAGATGTTGATCTGCTAAGTGTGAGTCCTGACACTACACACTGATTATGCTATCATTTGCTGTGTTGCCTATCTCATGGAATAATATTTTGTTACATCATAAATTTTTCAGCAAAAAAACTTTGTGTGGTCACTCTGTCAAACAGTCCACAATAGTCAACTGCCTCTGATAGAGCAGAGAGCTCTAACATACCTGGTTTAACAGTTCAAACCAGTAGAAAGATAACAATGCCAAACAATCAATTGGGGAAGTGTAAAGGAGATGATAGAATCACCCTCCTGAACTAGACTTGTAAACAATGGGATTCTATCAATGTGAGTGGGGACTAATTTTATATGATGTTGTATATTCTCTAAACTCGTGGATACACTGCAATTTGAAAATCAGGCCTCTCTGCAAGTGGCAGAATGAGGGCACTGTGTGTTTTTAAAATACCCCTCACACACTATGAATCCCATAGTGTCATTCTCCCATCATTGGGGTCTTCCCGTCCCTCTACGGGGCGGGGCGTGCTTCGACCTACTTGAGTTTAGTGGGTCTTATAAACTGCACCGTCTGTCCATGGGTATCTTGAGACTATCAAAATAGTTTGAAACTGGAGCCCATATATGTAAGATGATTAACCTCTCGATGTCAAGTCAAATAACTCTGCTGCCAAGGAAACCTTATAACGGGGCTTTATTAAAATAAAAAGGCCACACAAGCAACCATTTTTGCTGTTGATGTACATACATGCCAACAAATGCATCATATTTCTAAAATTATTTACTAGCACAACCACTACAATGTGCAGCAATTTAGGCCCACGTTATGCCACAGGGTTAGGCAAGAGAAAGTCCAAATATGTGTAAAAGGCACACAAGGGACATTCAAGGCACATTATGCGATTAGTTCCAAACTACGTGGTGCATTCGGTGATAACAATTTCTAGGTACTTTTATATTTTAAACACAATTTTACAAAAGAGATTACAATGCTATGGAAATGCATAGGTTTCTTAAGCAAGACTATACACACAGTCCTTTCTACCGTGAAAGGGAAATCATTAGTGAAAAACATGTTTAATGTTCACTAAGAAAAAAGGCCACATCGACACACATCTTTAATACAAAGTGTACTTTTTTATCCATCACATCCCAATTGTGTTTTAAAAAGTAATCATTTTCTGATAAATCCAGTGTGCAGAACGAGTGACCTCTCAAAGAACCTCTTTCCTTTAAGAACCAGCTGGGTAGAACAGTGTTGTACATTTCACGTTTATTATATCTGTGTCTCACGATGAAGCACTGTAGGATACAAGACGCTAGGAAACTATTTTTACATCGAGCCTGGGCAGCGCATGCGCTGCTCTGCGAGGCATGCGGCATCTAGAATATGGGCTTGATGCACCGGAAATTGTTCCTCTTTCTGGCCTCGCAAATACTGGCTTTTGATTGGTTAAATAGCTTGCTAGTCCGTTAATTTGGGCGTTTGTAACCTCCCATAGGGATTGCCCTGCCTTTTACAGTTATTTATGATACTCTGTGAGCAAGATTTCTTTTTTTGCGACTTACCAGCGGCTTGAACAACGCAGTTCATGCTTATCTTGTTTTGTTTATTATTTTGTGGCTACTTTTGTGTTTGCTGTCGCACTCTGTTTGTAGCGTGGCACCTTCACACATCTCCGCACCTGCCCCCACCACCCCTCCCAGGTCGCTGCTTGCCCATTGAATATACAGATTAAAAAGGCACAGGGCTAAAATAAAATATTCCATAGCACTGACACCAGTCTACATGTAAATGCCCTGGGGCAGTCGGATCCGGGCCCAGGTTGATGCAGACATTGGCATCACCAGATGTAACCACGGGGAGGGAGGACCCAGGGGCCTGCTGCTACCTGTAGAATTCTCTATAGCAGCAGCTTCCCACTTCCTCCTCCGTCCCTCTCTCCCGTCCTTATCAGCCCATCTTCTTCTCCCTGGTATCCAATGAGAGTGTAGGGTTGGGCAGCTCCTGAACTGGTATCCAATGAGAGTGTAGGATTGTACAGCTCCAAATTAGTCGGTCTCCGCAAATATGCATCGTCTTGCTTGAGTCCATGTTTCACATCTATTCTATGTAAAAGAGATGGAGTGCAGACATTTAAATTGAGTACATCTGGATCTAGTGCTACAGCTGCTTTTCTGGTCTAATCGTTCATTTCACCATTGTATGTCCTCCAGTCTATGCTACTAGCTGCTTTGCTGGCTTGTCGGTAATTCCTCCATCATAAGTCCTCCGAGCAGTGCTGCAGCTGCTTCTCTGGTCCCAGTGGTAATTCCTCCTTTTTAATGTCCTAGACAGTGCCGCTAGCTGCTTCTCTGGTCCCAGCGATAATGCCTCATTCTAAGTTCTTTAGACAGTGCCGCTAGCTGCTTCTCTGGTCCCAGCGATAATGCCTCATTCTAAGTTCTCTAGACAGTGCTGCTAGCTGCTTCTCTGGTCCCACCGGTAACTCCTCCATTCAAAGTCCTCTAGGCAGTGCTGCAGCTGTGTGGTAATTCCCCATTCGTAGTCCTCTAGGGAATGCTGCAGGTGCTTCTCTGGTCCCAGTGGTAATTCCTCATTCTTAGTCCTCTAGAGAGTGCTGCTAGCTGCACCGTCAGTCTATTGGAAATTCCTCATTTTAAGTCCTCTAGACAGTGCTGCAGATGCTTCTCAACCCATGTATTCTTTGGAGCTTTACCTTGCCTTCTTTTCTCCTCTGCAAGACCTCCATCTGCTTCTCAAGGGCACAGTTAATTTAACATTCAAAACCAGTCAGAGAATATTTTGGAGAAGCGCAGTGTTCGCAACATAGTCAACGATGATCATTTACTACTCTAACTTCAGTCTTGGGATACCTTGGGGAAAGTTACAGATTCACCCTCAGATATAGTAAAAGGAGGTTGAAATGTCGCAATTTAGGGGCACTGCTGAAAGCAAAGAACTAGGTAACCAGAAATAGCATGGTTACATTTTTTTTTGTTAATTAACTACAAGCTATAACGGCAAAGGCAATATTTTCGAACATTAAAGAAAATACACAAAATGAATTCATAACAAGCTTATTGCCACAAACTATCACTAGTTATCATTACCAAAGGGCGAGAAGTGAAAAAGTAGAAGCGTTACCAAATTATAGGAAAATCAGAGGAAACCATGAGCAGTGAGAGGCCCAATACATAAATGTTTTGATATCTGCTTCTATAAACTTCTCAACTCAGGATCTAGTACAATATGCGTTCTCTGTATGTCTTAAAGGCAACATTTCAGAATCAGAAGCCATGCTGGCATCATGTTCTTCTCAGCTAAGACCGAATTCATCACGTTTAATAAAGCGAACACTGTCTTTAAATCACAATGTGCTAATCAATCAATTCAAGCTTTTGACACAAAAAAATATTAGAGCCCCAAGCACAGGAAGGGGAGGAAGTGTAAGGTGTGAAATGAAAGAGGGTAGGGTGGTTCAAAAGAGAGAACTTAGTTTCATATTCAAGACAAAACATACATTATTAATTAAGAAAAGGCTATAACTTATTCAAGCCAACATTGCAATTGAAATAGTACAAAAGTCATTCTACGGTCACACTCATAAATATTTTTAGTCATGGATAGTGCCGGATGACGAGACTGGTAGAGCCGTCGACGTTTCGACCCCTACACGGGAGGTTTACTTGAGCCCTTAAACGGGGTCTTCATCAGGACACGAAGAAGCGAGCACCTTTGAAACGAGAGACCGCTGCTGCAGCTACGTTTTTGTAGATTTGAGAACGGTGACGAGCACTTATCGCCAAGGGTTACTATTTTGGACTATTGAAAGCCACCACGATCGCCTGATTAATCGGAAGTATAGGAGAAGAAATCCCGTTCTATTCCAGCAGTCCTCCTGCACTGATGGACTGACTCCAGCCCAAAGTGAAAGATACATTCGGCCCAATTCTTCATCCTTAAGCCCACTAGCAATCGACCACATGGAAGATGGTCCATCAGATTCCTGACAATCGGAGCCGGCTGGCCCGAATGACCATGAATTGTCTTGCCCCACTACAACACTTCCTGTACTGATGAAGACCCCGTATTTATGATTGTGACCGTAGAATGACTTTTGTACAATTTCAATGGCAATGTTGGCTTGAATAAGTTATAGCCTTTTCTTAATTAATAATGAATGTTTTGTCTTGAATATGAAACTAAGTTCTCTCTTTTGAACCGCCCTACCCTCTTTCATTTCACACCTTACACTTCCTCCTCTTCCTGTGCTTGGGGCTATAATATTTTTTATGTCAAAAGCTTGAATTGATTGATTAGCACATTGTGATTTAAAGACCGTGTTTGCTTTATTAAACGTGATGAATTCTGTATTTGAAAATGTTTAGAATAATTAATTGCGTACTTTTATGATGCGCTGGTTCTCTGGGACCCCTATATATGTATTACTTAGCACCCAGGTCCCAGCGACTTTTTGGGTAAAACCCCCCCTTTGGTAACCTTCTCAACTAAGACAGCAAGCAGAGAAATTCATTATAGTATAAATGGCAGTGGTATGAGACAAATAAGCAATGGTTCGAGAAGAAAATTGAGAAGTTATCTTGCTTTCCTACCAATAGCTGTGGGAATGAGCCATATGATTTAAAGCGAATGTTTATTTAACGAAGTTCTGTTTGGTGAAAATATATTTGTAGTTTAGCATTATCTGAAAGATGCAACTTCTCTCATGAACTGCCAAAGATACGGTTTTAATCAACATTTTCACATCAGACGAGTGCATAAAACAAAAGGCATCCATGCATTTTAAAAAGGCTTACAACCAAAACACTCAGAGTTTTATGAATGCAAAGTACAGAGCAAATCAAATGAAGAAAAAACGCAGCCCAGAGGTATATAATGAAACTGGTGGAAAGCGGGAGACCGCCACACAGGATATGGCACCCAACAGACCGGAAATGCAGACCTTGAAGGCCAAAAACACTGCACACTCAGGCATGGAATAGTGTGTTACTTTACTTGGTTGAATGTCATCCCCACCGTGATCACTGAACCGCCGTTGCTTCTGATTGGCCGATATACTCCGCTGGACCTTCATGTGCGCAGGGGACTGCCCCGAAATGTTGTTCAGGTCGCTGCTGGGCCGAGACCTTTGACACAGATTGCTATTGGAGAGGGATTCGCTTCCTTCAAACTAAACACAACGCATTAAAACAAATGAAACAGACAGAAAATTAGGATGATAACAAGAAACATGAGATTTCCAATAATTCTACAGTTGATGTGCTGCCCCTCTCGAGACAGAAGAACCACCAACCTACTGATACCTGGACAAGGTCAACACACAAGCTAATGTTCTTCTTCAATTGAAAAAACTCCACAAATCAACTGATATCTTCACTGCACGAACACGCAAACTAATGATCGCTATAACTTTACAAAAATGATAAAAGACCTATGTAGCAAATACAAGAAATTTACATCTGCTACATGTACTGAATTAAAGAAACATTTTAAGTGCAAAATAGTTCACATTTCTCAGCGTAGGAAAAATATCAAACGAGCAGCCACACACAACAAACCTCACTGGGACACGGGTGTGTGGCAGGAATATGCCACAGTTGTTAAAGCGACGTCACAGAACAACATGAAAAAGTAAACCATACGATCACTAGCTGTGGGGAGCTAAGTCACCAAGTATTTTGTTCCCAGAACTCTCCCTTTTTTCTTTAACACTATTTCAAGCTTTGGCAAAGAAATGCACCTAAAACTCACTCGTGGAATTATAACCAACTGTTGGTCTACGTATGCCTAGCATATGCGCTACAGATTTTATTATTAGGTAACATTAATCACTAACAAGCATTGGCATAAGCAATAGGTCTCGCCTTTGCGACCTTATAAGTGTTTAGCTATGTAGCACAAAATAATTATCAATGTACATTGTAATACAATGGAGAGGCAGTATAAAAGACATTTTAAAAATCTGTAAAAATGTTTGAACAAGTAAAGATTAGTGGTGTTTGCTACCCCTTGCATGAGATGGGTTAACAAATAAATGCAAGGGTGTGACTTGTGGACTGAGGCTTGCGAAATGTATTGTTTTATTGTCTCTTGAACAGCAACGTATTTGGGAGATTTGGTGCACTCTATGAATAAGCAAAATGATTATGGTAATCATTTCACTATGGAAATATATATGTAATGCCATAATATACCACTGAGGGACCAGCATCACATTTAGTCAGGTCCAAAATGGGGACCGATAGAGGTTTTCTTCTCTGGAAATCTGAGAGTAATAAGAAGGTTGTATATGCAAACCTAGTCTACAGGCTTGTATGATCATTTCCTCCTTTTTCGGAGTTTTATATAGGTATTTCCAACCTGAATTGGAGCATTTTTTTCACGAGCACCAGTTACGTTACACAAGGTCATGAGTACAGGGGGATTAGGTGACTTGACATAGGATATACGAACATCTTTTTTTCAGGATAAATAAGTAGTTAATTTAGTAGTGTGCACTGTCTAAATGTTCAATGTTATAACCGAATTTACCGTGAGCTAGACTAGACCTCGAAGTCGGATTACGTTTCCTTTATATGTGTCTAAATTTCATTCTGCTCCCCTAAAGGTTTCTACTTGAAGCATTAAACCCTCAGGCTGCCCTTGAGTCCCCGCTACCATTACTCCTATTTCTAAGTGTAGTACTGAAGTAAGCATGCTGTATGTTATCTAAGTGAACTCAGGAGATGGTGTGAATAGTTCGGGTAGTCTGTGGTTTCAGCACAGAACCACAATTACACAAAAAAACGTGTTTTATTAAAAATATCCAGTCCACTACAGTATGTCTTAGCTCATCAGTATAACATAGACACTTGTAGGTCTTGGGATCCATCGTGGTAAATACTTAATTAGATCTTCACAAAATGGCAGCCTCTCGACCAGGTGCGAGTACATGGTGACAGCCCTCCGCCAGGTCCCTTGAAACGCATATCAAATGTATACTAGCATGTTGATTCTTTCTAGGTTTCCACACCTCTGCCATTTGCCTTGCTACTGTTACTGGCCTGTAGCCATGACTCTACAAAGGCTTGATGGCGGCAGCTTGTACTCCTTGGTACGACCCATGGCTTTTGCGTCAACCTGGCTGCATCTCTGGCGAAAATGCTAGCCAGGTGATCTGTGCTTCAACAGAGCGACATGTGGATTCATTTGGCCAAGTTTTTTCAGTGTGGCTTAGAGGTCTAATTTACAGTTTTACCTAAATAACAACTGCTGTACTGTGTAATGGCAGAGTGAAATCCCTGGAAAGAGAGCTGAACACACAAAGAAGGGACTTTTACAGAAATGCACCAATAAGAATCCAGCATTTCTGAATGCCACAGATAGTAACCAATGGCAATCAGTGGGTTTGCAAAAACCCCACAGAGGAGGCATAACAGGTCGATTGAAGCTCAACCTAAAAATAGCTTACTTTGAGTACATAGGAAACGGTGGACAGTAAATATGAACATATTTATGGGTTTGCATTCCATAACAAATATTTTATGACGATAAGGCATGAATACAAATATAAGGTTCGAAAATGGCCATTAGAATTCAAAACTTCAGGCCTCTAACAAGGCTGGAGGAAATCCTCAACAAAGCGGAGCTCTGAGCTAACTCCACCATTTTTGAAGATTTCCAGTCTGATACAGGATTAAGAATATCCAGGATTAATTAGACTGTGGTTTGGGAATAGCAAAGGGACACTGCACACACATAACTTGTTCTGTAGAGGAACTGGATTTGAGCATCCCATCCCACTGCAGCCCGCAGAGATATCTGCAAGATAGAGTCCTATCTTTTTCTAACCAGAGGAGAGCTGAGGAGCCCTAAAATATAATCGTAAGGCCTGTGGATTATCTGACTTCGAATCCGGCATGTGTAGTGTTATGCCCCACAGTGGGATGTTGGTGGTTGTGGCAAAGTAGCAGGACATGGGTGAGAAGACAGAAGAGACACTTAAGGGGAATCCTTGGAATCCATGTTTCAGGACGTCTGATAGTTCCTCCAAGTACCATCAATGAAATATGAACAATGTCGACCTGCAGGAGCAGTGGTAAATTTGTCAAATAAAAAAAAAAAAGAGTAGGTTGGGGCTCTTGTCAGGAGGCAGCTTGCACCAGTCTCCTGTTAGCCCACCTAAAACAGAAGCAACTACTAACCAGAAAAATGGGGAGCCGATGTGGTGCAATGGCCTGAGCTGCCACCTTCAGAGCTGGGGAACCAGATTTGAATCTCATTGCCAGCTCGACATGCTGTGATTCTGGACAAATCATTTAATCTGCCCGTGCCTACCATAAATGAATGTGTCCTTTACTGGTGCTCATAAAAGCCCGAGTGTCGTGAGTAAGTGACAGTGCTGAGCACCGGAAACCACTGGCTCAAATTAGGCACTGAGGAGGAGCCACATGATGTAAGTGACATTACAGTGTGAATGAAATTATCACAGTTATCTTCGAACAAGGCCTGGTCCCCCAGGAACCCCAAAAAACAACAGTGGAATGGATATGGGCTCCCTTGGAGGCACAAAGCAGAATGGCCGGGTTTCAGACTCTGGACATAACCAACGGATGGGCAGAGATGTTCACAAAGTTTGGGAAACTGTCCATAAAATCTTGGTGGTTGGAGTGGGAGAGAAGTCGGGGCAAGGTGAAATCACGACACAGCGGCATAATGGAGCACCCAAACAATGAATGAAAACAGAAACCTACTGCCTTAATGCATGTTACCAATTCACAAATCAGACAATGTCACAGCTAGAGAAATGCACGGTCCCAACCTTGTGACAGGTTTAATCAATATTAATTAGAAGCTTAAGAACCTGCAGGCGGAAGGTACCCATTAGAAACAGCAGATTATATTCACAGAGAAAGAAGCCACAAAAATAAAAAAACAAACTTACGTCGGGTGGCTTTTTGCCTAGAAGCAGGTATGTTGCCATGACTTCATCATATTTTTGGTTTAATACAGAGTCATTTATTTCTTCTCTCGAAAAACCCATGGTGATCATCAACTCTATGAAAATGAAGAAGATGAGGCAGTAAATATAATATGTCCACAACTCTCTAGTAGTCATTCAAAGCGCTATGGTGCGAGGATCGTGTGGGAAAATACAGGAGTGGTATTAATGAGCTACAATTCATCCTTCCCACTTACACTTCTTGTGCTACTCTGGCTGTGAACACTGAAAAGGCATTTTCTTGCACAAATTTACATAATCTTAAATCAACCGTAAAGTGAGGTTTCAGCCCTCATTTTACTTGATGAACTATTGGCTAACTTTACCAAACCTGAGATGAAATGAACAGTTAAAGAAAGCATGCTCTCGCGCTCTGTGCTTCTGAGCAAGGCAAATGACAGGGCTGTGCCCTCATGGGCGTCTACAGAAATGTTTCCAGGGGGGGCAAAATTTTAACTTCAGCACTCGCCTTCAAGGCACGTTTAATGCAGACGGCCCATTGTCATTCTTTATGTGATGATCAGCAGCAGACAGAATGGCAATGGGCCTGTCCACAGTCTGCTCGAGGTCGAGGAGGGGCTGCTGCAGCCTCTAGAGTTCAAAGAGAACTGCAAGAGGCCCCAAGTGAGAGAACATTTAAACTCCTGGGGCTTCTCGCAGGGGAACAGCCTGCTGTAATCTTGAACATTACGGACCAAAAGGAATGGGACCGGCGATCCAGGGGTGGCAAGCGCACCCCCTTGCCCTCCCCTGCGGACGCCCATGTGTGCCCTATGCCATCCCCCCATAGCACTTAAGATAGGGTGTATTCACCGTATATGTATTGATTTATTTAAGGTTTTTATATATCTCAACTCCACTCGATCGGGTGTTAGTTGTACACTGCAACATCAAGAATCTCGATTAAACCGCTGTACACATGAAAAATCATGCTAAATATATTTACCTATTTCAGCCACTGTACCATTCAAAATTTGCAGTTAAGATCATTAACATCTCTTCGGCATTGATATTGGCGGTAAGGCTGGGGGAAGAGGTGGGACGGGCATTAAATCATGAACACATTCGGTGGTGATGTCGTTCATTTAGATGTTGTTTAAAGCGAAATGTTTTTAATTTTTTTCCTGACACATCCCAGGTCTTTTCGCATCTGATATTGTCCGGTAAAGAGTTACAGAGAGTGGGGGCCACTCCAGTAAAGGGTTTTCATAAGGTTTGGTGGAATTTTAATTTCCTACTTCTAAGTCAGACAGTTTGTGCCTCTGCAATCTTTCTCTCCCAGATACGTGTAGTAGTGAGTGAAGGTAGGATGGTTGGCTAAATATGAAAGTTTTGAAAGACCGGTATGGGGGTTTAAATGTAATTTTTTTTACCTCAACTGGGATCCAGTGGAAGTCTTCAAGGATAGTGAAATGTGATCACATTTTTGGCATACATGGTTACTTATCCAAGCAACCGAGTGGACGATGATGGCTTTTGTGGGTGCTAATGTCTTCATCATCCCCGTCAGTAGGGCACTCCCGTAGCCCATATTTGAGACCACAACGACCTATATAAGAGCCCACAATTCAGGGTTAGTGAGAATGGGTTTAGTAAGTAAAGTGCTGCTTACGCATATTTGGTGGAATGCTCCACTGAGAGTTCATGAGGAGGTTCTGGTTGAGCCAGGGGACTGAGTATTTTGCTTCTCGTTTCTGGTTGTGTGGGACTCCTGCCTCACTGAATACAATTAGCTAATTTATGTCGACCTTGGGTGGAAAGTATTTGCTGAGAAAATAAATGATCTCTTCTCTGGGTTTAGTTTCAGGAAATTTACCAACACCCATTTTGTACATTTACTAGAGTTTTTGAAGGTGAAGACATTTTCTTAGTCTGTCATTTTCATTTATAGTTGTGCGTCATTTCTTTCCTGTGGATTAACACCTCAGAGTCTTTATAAGTGTTGCATTTAGAGAACCCTCATATAAGTTAAGTAGTGTGGAATTCCGCCTTGTGGATCTTCGAAGGGACAGGGAGTATCTCCGAATAAAAGTCACCGATCTCCATTGCTTTTCTGTTTTCTTGGTACGAAACCCATCATTTTATTACGGTTCTTGAGGAACCCATACTTGCTTCCAGTTCCTCAGTGAGCCTCTAATGATATATGGTGCCAAGTGTTGCTAGGTTTACCAACATTAGCAGACATACTTCTCCATTAACGAACCTATGGTGGATATCAATAATAATTTTGAATGAAGCTTACGGAATATGGATTGATGGGTTTCTAATAGATTTTCTTGTTGGAAGTATACATAGAGTTGGTTTGCTATGCATTTTCTATTACTTTGCTCATCCAGGGTAGATGTGTTACTGATCGGTAGAATGGTGAGAGAAGCAGGCCCAACAGCCATTTAAAAAAAAAAAGGAAGAGATGAGACATGGCCCAGTTTCAAGGCATCAGGGAAATGTTATCCTTCTGTGAGAATCTGACAACTGAACACCAGATTTTGGCAAATACTGTAGGCATTGTTTTAAGAAGCATTCCTGGTGTATGGCGTTCCACGCAGAATGAAGGCGTCAGTGCCTTGATTTTGTTTTCCATTGGAGTCTGTTATTCGCGGGAATTGAGACTTCGTGTTCTTTGCTATACCAAGGTGTGTTATTTCCATTGTTTTTGCTGCAGATTTTAGATTTTACCTTTGAGATGAGTAGGAAGGGTGCAGAGATATTGAATGTTTTGCTATAGAAGCAGCAACAGAACTGACTTTTCATGCTGTCATTATTATCACCTCAGAAGGTGTTGAATCTCCAGTGAAGATGTTGCATATGAAGGTAATTATTGAGGGTGCAATACATTCATTGTTTCTGCAATTCATGTTTGTAAGGTTTTGGTGGTCTATAGAACTATAAAAGAGTAAACCATGGAGGTGGAGTTATGTTACCAACTAAGATGGCCGCTTAGGCGCCCGGCTCCGCTGACCTCCGTTTCCAGCCGGATGATCCTGCTACCTATCCTGAAATCGTGCCCGACCTCCAGGGAGATGAAGCCTTGCTGAATCGTTTGGTTCAATCCCCAGACCTTTGTCGCCAGAATTGACGGAGTTATGCCGTCTTCTGGATCCTGGCCTAACGCAGCTTGTAAGCCGGGGCCTCGAGTTTGAGCCCAGCCGGGACGTAGTTAAACAACATCGGCCCTGTGACTACGACAGGGTCCAGTCTCAGCAGTGGAAGTCTCCATATCTGATTTTGATTGCGATCAACGTAGTTTTCTTGATGTCGTCGGACAATTGACCTGAGCGTCTGTGGAGGTTCTGGGACTCCTGGCCCGGGGACCCGGTTAGACATCGCCGGGGTCAGCCGGCTGTCACCCGCTGTCCAGGGCCACTTTGTCTACAGGACGCCCTGAGTTGCGATCCGCTTCGCTCTGTCATTGCCCCCCGGGAGGACCGGGCTCCTCGGGGACTGCCACTATGTTCGTGATCGGAAAAGCGGAGGTGGATCTGACGAATGAAGAGCCGACATTGCGGACCGTGCTGGCCGCCATCATGGAGCTACAAGCGCATATTGAATCTCAACTCGATAATATACTTGTTGATGGGCCTGACGTGGACGGTTTGGGACCGGGCTCTGATCTTCCACTACGTCTACCAATATCAACGTTTCCCATGTGGGACATACTTAGCCAATGTCAGTCACTGCGATACCTGGTTCTTGAAGAGCAGTCTATATACCCTGCTGCACGCGCGAAGTGTGAGCCAGGCTGCGCTGGGAGCTAGTGCTGGAAGCCCTGAATGACCACACCTGATGACCAGCGGTGATTTGAACCTACAAGATTTCGGATGGTGGCTGTTGAATTTCTTGATGGTGTGTGTGGCTGTGGTGTCTTGTGCTTGGATATAACCTGCTAGCTATTAACTGCTTGAGAGAGGTCGGGAAGGCGCATTGCACACATGCAGGATTGTGAACCCGGAGTGACCTGCTAGCTGCGGACAAGATGGGAACACCAGATGCAAAACAGCCCAAGTTGAACTCTGAAAATAAGCGCTCCACAAAACATACAGAACCCGCACCAGACGCACAGGGAGAGGCACATCGACACTCACAGGTTGATGATCAGGGGGAGGACTTGCGGACCCTGATGCTGGAAATGAGAGCCAGCTTGCGAAATATAGACACAAAATTGGAGACACTGACAGTGCAGTTGGATTCCGTAAAGACTCATGTTTCTGCCCACGAAACCAGATTGGATGGGCTTGAAAATAGGCACACGGAATTCCATGAATTCCAGGTTGAAACTAAGGACCAATTGCTGCACATGGATAAGTTGCTAGGCATCATAAGGGCCAAGAACGATGATTTGGAGGCACGGTCGAGACGGAATAACCTCAGAATTACGAGCATTCCGGAGACCACCGCCATTTCTAAAATGGAAGTCTTTGTTACGGATCTTTTACATGAGCTCTTTGACCCTCACTTATCCTCAGTCTTCGTAATCGAGAGAGCCCAAAGGTCCCTAGGTCCGAAGCCTCCTGTTGGCACGATGCCCAGACCGATCATTGCCAAACTACTAAACTACCAGGATAGGGATCTTATGCGCCTGGCGAGAGAGAGAGAGGTCAGATCTCCCATAAAGGTAATACCATCTCCTTTTACCCTGACTTTACTCCAGCGGTGCAGGCGGCACGAAGAGAGTTCCTGCCTGCTAAGCGGATCCTCATGCAGGCACAGATCCCACATTCCCTGCTTTATCCAGCTAAAGTAAAGGTCTCACATGATGGCACTGCTCACTACTTCACAGATGCCAAGTCTGCTCTGAAGTTTGCGAAACATGTCGGTGGGAAGAGGTTGAAGAACACTAACGCTGCTGAGGGAGCATCAGGAGGCCAGCTAAGTGACAATGACTGACTTATTCCCATATCCATATCTATTCTCATCTGCTGATATAGTGCCAAGCTATGGAGATGCCGAATCTTGTGTAAGACTGCTAGATCTCTTCTTTAGGTTCTGGCGCCTAACTTTGTTGGTTCCCAATGGTGAGATTTCGGTGTATGGCGGCCCGAGACGCAAAAATCAATGTTCTTTCATTGTTGATGGTAACCACTGCTCATCTTACTGCATTACTCCTGGCCACCCTCTGCAAGCAGGGTAGTTCGCCGGCCTTACCTCGCCCTCATGGGAAGTTTCCCTTTATTCATTGTGATGTTTTCTCATGTTCGAAATGGGATGAGTATGCTGCAACCTGATTGGGGGGTTGGAGATGGGAATTGTTTTTTTGTTTACTAGCCAGCATGCTAATGCAGAGATAACTGGAGTGCTTACTGGGTGTGCGGAGCAACTGCGTTGCTCGAATGTAGAAGGTAGATACACATACCTCTAATCTGAACACACACTAATACACTAAACGTTCTTACGTGGAATATTAGGGGGCTGAACGATGGTTGAAAAGCCAGCCTTGTACACGCATATCTATCTAGACACAACATTGATATATGTCTATTGCAGGAAACTCATTTAAATGTTAAACCGTCACACCGACTAAGACACAGCAGGTGGGGCATAGGGCCCTCATCTATTTATTCGAATTATGGCCGAGGTGTGGCAGTGCTCATTAGGAAAGGGGTAGACTGGCTGGAGCAAACAGCTTATGTTGATCCAGAAGGGAGGTACATACTCTTGCCTGGGAGGCTGGGTGGTACGCCCTTAGTATTGGTAGCGGTGTACGGCCCAAACGTGGACTCTCCGGCGTTCTTTTGCAATATTTGGTCTAGAATTAGAGCAACTGGCTGTATCACAATCCTGTGGGGTGGTGATTTTAATGCAAAATTGGAAGATGACATGGACAGACATGGAACATCACGTACTCTCAGTGCTTAATTTGTAAAAAAAAAAAAAAAAAAAGAAGTGCCGGTGCTCAAATGTTATCAACACCCACTTTCCTGACTCCACTCACTTCCACCTTTGGCTCCAGTGATATATACACCTTGGCATTTGTCGAACCTCAACATTTACAACAGGCTCATAAGAAAAAACGTTAAACCCTACAAATTCAGCATTATTATACCAGTATTATTTGGAGCAGCCAAGTTACCTCCTACATTACAACAGTAAAGTCAGGCTCACACGTGCCAACCTTTTGGAAAGGTTTTTGATTAGCACAAACCGCAGGCCACACCATCCCAGCTTGGGCATTGCAACTTTTAAAACTGTCCAGAGACACACATATTCACATTTCTAAATGAGACTAATTTACATAATGAATGGCTGTCCTCTATGCCTGGCAGGGTCCAGCCATGAACAGCCCGGCTTTAGACCCTGTGAAGCAGACACGCTCAGGTAAGCTTAGTGACATGTGCACCTGTCCCTGTGCCATAACCTTGTGCACAGAAGGGGTGGGCGCAGAGGAGCACAGTTGTCGAGCGGGTGGCGAGTTCCTGCACTTGGGTTGGAGGCTAGGCTGGGCACGAGGTGTAGTCCCAGTGTGACAGTCCCTCTGCCCACAGTGCTCTCACCCCGAAGCTGCAACCCTTCCCTGTGCCCCGAATGGAACCCACCATCCCTGAACAGCTGGAGAGGAGGGAGACCCCGAAGAAGGCCCACATGAATGTATGGTAGCGGATAGAACAGAGCAGGCCCTAGAGGAAGGTCCACACAGACATACTGAATGAGGGAGACCCTTAAGGGACATTGATTACGAGGTTGATAAGGGATATACACTGATCCAAGAGGAAGACCTCCCAAGAGGGGCCAAGTCGAGGGTATGTGAGTGAGGTCTCTGAGGAGAGGCCTGGATAAATAATGAAGGGCCCTAGTGGTGGGCAGTTGGTGTGATAAGAGGGGTGCTGCAGAGGAAAGGAGAGTCCCGAGGAAGACTCCTGTGCACCAGGAGAGAGCCCTCGGAGGAAAGGAACCATTTCTTTCACCGACGCCCTGCAACTGCTCTGTCCCTCCCCACCTCCTACACTCGAGCCTACACTATATCCCTCATCGGCACAGAGTCAGACACTGTGGGCCTTAATGTCCCCATCAAAGCCCCCACCCAGACGTCTGTCTCGGTCTCACATGGCCCAAGAAAAAAGCTGCATTGTTTTTTTAGGTCGAGGACCGTCGCACTGCGTAGCAGTGGAGGGAGCCGAAGATTTTATGTTTTTTAGTTAGGGGGCTTGAACCCGCCCTTCTTCTCCATTGGCTGGCTTCCTAAACGGAGGCCAGCCATTAGAGGGGAGGGGCGTCACTCGGTTCAAGCCCCGTTTTTTTCAGATTCGGTGGCGTGTTTTTTGTGTTCTTTCTATCTGTGACGAAAGAACGCAAAAAACACGCCCCTGAATCCGAAAATGGCGGGGCTTTTCTTATGCCATTTCGCCCCGACCGCCGCCGCAAGAAGTCGCTGAGTCCTCGTCCCAGCCGGTAATTATCCACCCATTTCTTGCATGTATTGTAATGTAGACTTTTCTAGTTTAGTCGTAGGCCTAAATTAGTTACACATACGATTTTAGTTTGCGGCAAGATCTTCAGGGCCAAAGAAGGTTAGCGAGCCGGGTCTGTAACGTTCGTGTGGAGTCTGCCCTGCCAAGCCCCACCCTTGTGTCCTTGCGAACCATTAAGGGACTCGTGCCTGCTTTGTCGGTCATATCTGTCGCCCTAGTTTGTATATCGTCCTTCCTAATAGCAGTCGACAGCTTCCGCTGACCCGTCTGATACATCTAAGTCACGAAGGCAGTGACTCACATTTGAGCACCCGTACCCCCGCTAATAGAAGGGTTTTGCGTCTCCTTTCATCGCCCCTTTTAGTGTAAGTCCCTCGGTTGACCTCGGCCCATCCTTCTGCCCGTATATTCCAATCCACCGTATTTGTTACAGTTCTCTCTACCAACGTTTTCAGCACCTCAGACTAGATACAATAACCAGCCCCGGTAAAGCTGTTCTCTTCTTGTCTGGTTGGGTGTCATAAGCAAAGCACAAATCTATTTTGCACCCTTCCCAACTCGTATCCCTCGGTACAATCTCCCGTCTCCCAAGAGCAGACCCCGGCTGACCTTGTACCCTGCGATTCACCCTACAGCAGAGTCCCACACCACTCAGGGTGGTCCTACTTCTTGTGTAGGTGTCATTCACTCACCCACCAAATATCTGACGCTGACGCTTCTCTCACAGGCGGTGATCCAGTCTGCTCTCCACTCACTCCACAAACCCGTCTTCAGTCCGATTTAGTTTCTGGTGCGTTGGCTCTAGTTAGATGGCCAGCTTTCCCGACACTCTCAACCAAGATGACATTGGTAAGTACACATAAAATCAAATGGATTTTAACCTGTGTGCATTGTTGTTAAGTTGTTTTGGGGACACGAAACCAAATAATTGAAATGATGATATATATAAATTGCTCAGTTAAATGTCTCTGTTGCATAGGAGTTTTATTGAGTGTCTGGGTTTAGAATACGAATGAGATGGAAAAGGACCTGTGTAAGCACATTATCTTTAATCGTGACCGTATTCACGTGGGGCCACTGTAAACCATGAATGGGTTGCTGGGTTATATATCTGGATGCAGACACTTTAACAACTGCTTCTTGCTTTCTCAAATATGTTTGAAAATTCCCCATTTGCCCGCTATGTTTTCAAACTTTTTTTAGGGGAAGAACCCACCCCAAAATCCCTTTATGATGGTGTGCTCACAATGCTCGCTTGCCACCAGGCGCTCACTCTATCTTTTACGCCTCACCACTTTCAAATGTCACCAGCCACCACTGTGTAGCTCTGTGTGGATAGCTTTTTTTATAGGTGGCTCTATGTGTGGGTGGTACAAAAGGGGGTGGTGATGGACGGAGCATCTGAACCAATCAAACACTCACACCCAGTCAACAGATCCATGAGGCACAGGGTCAGACTGATTTGCAAATGGCCATGCCTGAAAAGGGGTGGCAGAGTGGGCTAAAGAACGCTGATGGATTAAACCCAGATCTCTTGACTGGGTGTGAGTGTTTGATTGGTTCAGATGCTCCGTCCATCACCACCCCCTTTTGTACCGCTTTGTTCGCCATAAGTTGGCAGGGTATGCTCAGACGTGAGTCCCTTGCTCACTTTGCCACTGGATTCAAGCAAGCCGGGCTGAAGACAGCTGAAATGCCAGAAACCGGTCCTCGGAAGCTTGTTTCCGGTCCAGGGAAGGCATGGCTTGGTAGTTCGGGCTGGACTGTTCCCATGAGGCACAGGGTCAGACTGATTTGCATATGACCATGTCTGAACTGGGGTGGCAGAGTGGGCTAAAGAACGGTGATGGATTAAACCCAGATCTCTTGACTGGGTGTGAGTGTTTGATTGGTTCAGATGCTCCGTCCATCGCCACCCCCTTTTGTACAGCTTTGTTTGCCATAAGTTGGAATAGTATGCTCAGACGTGAGTCCCTTGCTCACTTTGCCACTGGATTCAAGCAAGCCGGGCTAAAGACAGCTGAAATGCCAGAAACCGGTCCTCGGAAGCTTGTTTCCGGTCCAGGGAAGGCATGGCTTGGCAGTTCGGGCTGGACTGTTCTCATGAGGCACATGCTCAGACTGATTTGCATATGGCCATGTCTGAACTGGGGTGGAAGAGTGGGCTAAAGAACGGTGATGGACTGAACCCAGATCTCTTGACTGGGTGTGAGTGTTTGATTGGTTCAGATGCTCTGTCCATCACCACCCCCTTTTGTACCGCTTTGTTCGCCATAAGTTGGCAGGGTATGCTCAAACTTGAGTCCCTTGCTCACTTTGCCACTGGATTCAAGCAAGCCAGACTGAAGACGGCTGAAATGCCAGAAACCGGTCCTCAGAAGCTTGTTTCCGGTCCAGGGAAGGCATGGCTTGGCAGTTCGGGCTGGACTGTTCCCATGAGGCACAGGCTCAGACTGATTTGCATATGGCCATGTCTGAACTGGGGTGGCAGAGTGAGCTAAAGAACGGTGATGGATTAAACCCAGATCTCTTGACTGGGTGTGAGTGTTTGATTGGTTCAGATGCTCCGTCCATCACCACCCCACATTGTACCGCTTTGTTCGCCATAAGTTGGCAGGGTATGCCCAGACGAGAGTCCCTTGCTCACTTTGCCACTGGATTCAATTAAGCCGGGCTGAAGACAGCTGAATTGCCAGAAACCGGTCCTCGGAAGCTTGTTTTCGGTCCAGGGAAGGCATGGCTTGGCAGTTCGGGCTGGACTGTTCCCATGAGGCACAGGGTCACACTGATTTGCATATGGCCATGTCTGAACTGAGGTGGCAGAGTAAGCTAAAGAACGGTGATGGATTAAACCCAGATCTCTTGACTGGGTGTGAGTGTTTGATTGGTTCAGATGCTCCGTCCATCACCACCCCCTTTTGTACCGCTTTGTTCGCCATAAGTTGGCAGGGTATGCTCAAAAGTGAGTCCCTTGCTCTCTTTGCCACTGGATTCAAGCAAGCCGGGCTGAAGACGGCTGAAATGCCAGAAACCGGTCCTCGGAAGCTTGTTTCCGGTCCAGGGAAGGCATGGCTTGGCAGTTCGGGCTGGACTGTTCCCATGAGGCACAGGGTCAGACTGATTTGCATATGGCCATGTCTGAACTGGGGTGGCAGAGTGGGCTAAAGAACGGTGATGGATTACGCCCAGATCTCTTGACTGGGTGTGAGTGTTTGATTGGTTCAGATGCTCCGTCCATCACCACGTTTACCACCTACTACCCTTTTGATCGTAGTCCCCGACAACATACCTGGGACCACGCAAGCTATTTTACAAACACCGCCCTGCTATTTGAGCGCCAATCACAGCCCTGATGAGTCACAGGCACTGTCCTGTAGACGAAACACGTGTCGGCTGGCGTTAAGTTATACATGCAAAAAAGAAAAGAAGACATATATGAAGTGTAATATATTGTCTTCAAAACAAAAAAAACGGTGTCTCTTGTTTCTTGCTCAATTGACGCTTGAATCAACTCTTTGTACTTACTCAAGTGGTATATACCTTACGTGTGCCCGGTACCCTTGATCACTTTGCCACTGGATTCAAGCAAGCTGCGCTGAAGGCGGCTGAAATGCCAGAAACCGGTCCTCGGAAGCATGTTTCCGGTCCAGGGAAGGCATGGCTTGGCAGTTCGGGCTGGACTGTTCCCATGAGGCACAGGGTCAGACTGATTTGCATATGGCCATGTCTGAACTGGGGTGGCCGAGTGAACTAAAGAACGGTGATGGATTAAACCCAGATCTCTTGACTGGGTGTGAGTGTTTGATTGGTTCAGATGCTCCGTCCATCACCACCCCCTTTTGTACCTCTATGTGTGGGTGGCTCTGTCTGTGTGAGGGTGGCTCTGTGTAGGTGCCTCTGTGTGTGTGGGTGGCTCTATGTGAATGACTGTGTGGGTGGCTCTGTATGTGTGTGTGGGTGGCTTTGTGTGTGTGGCTCTGTGTGGGTGTAAATGCAATAGGTCATGCATTTGCGAGCGATTAAGCTATTGGCATTGTAAATGACTGCCATTTATTTAACGATTACGCTATTGGCAATGTAAATGACAATTCCATTTATTTATGATTTTTTTTAAAAAACACCCCAAAAACAAATGTCATGAGCAATGCCAATAGCTCTACCTTTAATAATCCCGAGACCATTGCATTGTAAATGCTCGTCTATTACTTACTGCGGTTGATGACTGCTATTTTGGTGCAGATTTTCTTGAAGTATCTGACTTCCTCAAAGCACAGCCGAGGGAGCATTGGTGCATGGTCACCAAGTTCGGTTACATATGTCGTCTGTGTGAAATAGATCGTGGTAGCTTTTAATGGTTAAATGTTGTACTTGCTTTACTCCCACAATTCTTTACGCCTACAAATTCACATCAGAAACACAACTGTCCCTGCTCTTTTAAATTCTGCAAGGGGCCAAGTCGGCCGGTCCTCGTACATTAACGGGGAATCCAGGTCTGAACATAAGAGGCCTGCTGCGCAGCTTCTTCAAAGTGCCCGCCTCGACGTCGTGCTGCTAACTGGGTGCAGCATTGCAAAGTGCTGTGGAGCCCTGACACTGCCGGCGCCCTGATTTAGTGCAGTAATAAGGCAGGAGGTTCCCTCTGTGGCTGCGCTCGTCAGTGGGCACTGTGTCTCGGAGGGATGGGGTGCACTGCGCTGATTCTCGGGGAGGCCTGGCCTGCCGCAACGGTGAAGCTGGAGGCACGCAGCACTGGAAGAGGTGCAGAACTTGGTTAGATTTAGAGGTGGGTGGATTGTAATGGAAGGTCTGAAAGAATTGGCACACCGGCGGGGGGGACATCACTCTTGGGGATCCCATGCCGCCGCCTACCATTTTCAATCGTGAAAAAAAAGTGCGGCTGAGTCGAGGTTATTTCCTGTACAAAGTCGATGGTGCAGAATAAAATACCATATCAGGTGCATTCCGTTGCTACGCTGAGTCTCTTTAGAAAGGTCATGAAGACTGTTTTTTTTCATCAATTGTTTAAAATACCTGCTGTGGTACACGTCCATCTGCAGTGCGTGTGTTTGGAGGCGTGGTCCACTGTCCCTGGAAGATAAAGGTTACGCACGGCACACGCTGCCCGCCTTAGCCCCTACCCTCATAGAACCAAATGCAGCCCAATTAGGGGCCTGCCCACCAGCAATACTGAAACTGAAAGCACATTTATTTGCATAATTTATATGGATTTATTATTGGGCTCGCTGCGCCCTCTCAGCAGCACTGCACAGTCACAGAAGTTCATTAAAAACTGTGTAAGACTGTAACAGTGTGTGAACAACAAGTAAGCCGGCAATATTTAATTTTCTTTTACCCATGATGTGCACACTGCAGTGATATAAGTTGGCAGCGGCAGTATAGACCCGGCCCTGATCAAAAGGTGCCGGTGCTAAGCACCGGAAAGCCCCAGCACAAATTAAGCACTGCGTACCCTACACCCACAATCCAGCGCTGCACTACTTGACATTATATCGGATGGTGACCTGCTAGGTATGTGGCGAATTCATTACCCAAACCTTCGTGAGGGGACTTGCATTTCTAGTCATCATAATGCCTGGTCCTGCTTGGACTTTTGGCTAGTTTCACGTGACATTGCGACCAGGACAACAGATACATCGCATTTGGCACGTTCGCTATCAGATAATGTCCCATGTCTGCTTAAGTTATGCTTACCCGGAGCACCCCCGTGCTTTCACTTGGCATTTACCCCCTCGTGCGCTACTGGATGAGGTGACTGTATACCCATATGCAGGCTACAAACCCGGTGGTACAGCCTAAGTCCCTACAACACTGGAACAATGAACTCGATACTCAATTGACGGACGAACAGTGGGACTTCTGCTGTAGACAGCTTACTGAGCTTTCTCAAACTATAAGCTTCGCCTGATTCATTTAAAACTTTTACATAGATATTACAAGACACCGGTCTGCTTATATCGCATGAAACTTGGGGAGGATGAGAGGTACTGGCGATGTGGATACAGCCCTGCCTCCTTCTTACACATTGCATGGGATTGCCCCCACATTGCTACATTTTGGCATGAGGTTTTTAATGCAGTTAACCAAATTGTGGGGAGAGCGGAGGCTCCCTCCCCGGTACTGGGGCTAATGGGGTAAGTGAAAAACACACCACCAACACAGCGCAAATTACATGCACTCCTCCTACTATTTGCACGAAGACAGGTTGCCCTTAGATGGTGGAGGAAAAGAGTACCTTGTTTGTGGGATTGGCTGGCTGATGCCACGTATGCCCACGCACAGCTAAGTGTTTTTTTGGGATTTAATGCCCTCGGCTTCGAGGCCACGTGACATCTGGGAACCATTCTTAACTTGGGCACGCAGCACGGCCGATTCCCCTGTACCCAGCCCACTTATAGATGATCAATGATATTCTCCTTCAGATCTTGTTGTGAACTGTCTTGATATCATTTTCTTGCTGACGCATATGTTTTAGATATAATGATATAATGAACCTGCCTAATAGCTGGTTTCCTTCGCCACCGTGGATCCGTGGGTGTTTCAGGTCTGTAATAGTTGAAATTGATGATAGTGGTATGTGAATTACTATTTTGATTATTGTAATGTACGAGATGTGCCCTTGATGTATTATGCTATATACTACACTCCGCTGCTTTGTAAGGTAATGATGTCTTGTTGATGTAATGTCATGCTGACTGGCTTTGTTGGAACTTGAAGTTCCTATTGTTTGTGCCATCCCTGTTGTGCACAGCCTTCGGAGGCCGGCTGCACACAGAGGATATACATGAATATACATATATTTATATCAATATAGATATATAGAATGATTAGATTGGATGGATCTAATGAAAAACCCTACGGTTAAACCATAATTATAATTAGGAAAACCTTATTTATTCTTTCATAACAAACCAAACTTAAAATACTTCAACATTTCAAATTCTAAAGTTTTATTTATATTTTAAATTTATTATTTACGTCACACCTTCAAATTATTATAACTCACCACCTCCCTACACAGTGTATTGAACTTGGTAGCCACACTATATTTACTATAACTTGTGCCTTCTATATTCACTATTTATACCCTTTCATATTACATCACTTTATTGCATAAATTGTAAATTTAAGGTCTACGTATCATTTTAGACTATTTGTAATGTTTATGTGGTTTAAGTTTGGCTTGTTCATTAAGAATAAAGAAAGGTATAGTAATTTAAATTTGGTGCATAAATAATACATTTAAGGTATAACTATTGTATTTCTAATGATCATGTGATGTAAGTTTGGTTTTTATAGAAACATTAATGTTTTCCTAACTATAACTACGTTTTTACCCTTTATTTATTAATGTAATGTTTTGTTTTTACCAAAAATGTGTTTCAAATTGTATATTCTAGTGTCACCAAGTGTAGTGTTGTGAAGTGCAGTGTTGTAGAGTAGAGAAAAGTGTTGAACAGCGTAGTGTCAGAGTGGAGTGGCGAAGCATACAGTGAAGTGTCAGAGCCAAGTAATGTGTTGTACAGTAGAGTGGCATGGAATGCAGCAGAGTGGAGAGACGTAGTGCAGAGTCAAGTAAACTGTCAAATTGCAGTGGTGTCTTGTACAGTACAGTATGGTGGAGTGGACTGTCGTAGTATTGGAAAGAGTCAGAGTGGAGAAAAGAGTTGTTCAGTGTAATGTAGGGATATAGGGTAGTATAGTGCTTAGAGTGTTACAGTATTGTAGAGTGGAGTTGCATAGAGTGGAGTGGAGTGTGGTAGAGTGGAGCAGTGTACAGTGGCATAGAGTGGCATAAAGTTTTGTGCAGTGGAATAGAGTGGAGTCCAGTGGAGTGGCGTAGCCTAGAGTGGAGAAGAATGGACTGGCATAGCATAAAGTGGACGAAAGTGTTGTAGAGTGAAGTGGTGTGTCGTACACTGGAGTGGGCCAGCGTGGTTTAAAGTGTCACAGAGTGGAATAGAGTGCCACAAAGTGGATTATAGTGTTGTATAGTAGAGTGGAGTAGAGCAGACTGCGGTACAGTGGGGTGGCATAGACTGTCAGGGTTGAGTGACATACAGTAGCATACAGTGGAGTGGTATGTAGTGCAGTAGTGGAGTAGGGTGGAGTACGGTTTCAGAGTAAAGTGTAGTAAAGTGGGATGGAGCGACTAAGACGGAGTTGCACAGACTGTAGAAGACTGGATCTGAGTGTCGTACAGAGGCGTAGAGTGCTGTAGACTCACACTGACAGGAGTACATTGTTGTACAGTGGAGTGCTATAGAATGGAGTATAGTGTGGTGGAGGGGCATAAAATGTTGTTAAGCGGAGTACAGTGTGGTTAAGCGGAGTACAGTGGAGTGGCATGGAGCTGACTAGAGTGGAGTTTGGTAGAGTTGAGTGGAGGGGCATAGAGTGCAGTTACATACAGTGGAACAGAGTAGAGTGGCGTGGAGTTATATTGATTAGAGTAGCATAGAGTGGAGGGGCGAACAGTAAAGTGGTGTAGAGTGAAGTGGGATAGATTGGAGCGGCATACAGTGGAATAGTGAAATGTAGAGTGACAAACAGGGGAGTGGCGTATCATAGAATAGTGTGCAATAGAGTGACTAACTGTAAAATGGCATACAGTAGAGTAGCATTGAGTAGCGTAGACAGGAGTGACCCAGATTGGAATGCTGGTAAAGCACCGTGGGGTGGAGTGGCATGGAGTGGCGTACAGTGGAATAGCGTACAGTGGCATGGAATAGAGTGTGGTACAGTGGAATAGTGTAAAGCGGAGTGGTGGATAGTGGAGTGAGGTAGAGTGGAGTGACAGAGTGGATTAGCAGAGAGAGGAGAAGCGTACAGTAGAGTGGCATACAAGGGCGTGAAGTGGCGTAGAGGAATGGCCTAGAGTGCAGTAAGGACAGTATCATGGCATACAGTGGATTGGTGTACAATAAAGCAGTGAAGTTTGGTAGAGTGAAGTATGGTAAAGTGGATTGTTGTACAGTGGAATAGCGTAGAGTGGAGTGGCTTACAGTAGTGGTGTACAGAAGTGGTGCAGGGCGGAATATCATAGAATGGAGTGGAATGGTGTAAAGCGGAGTGACATACACTGGAATAGCATAGTCTGGAGGGGCGTAGAGCGCAGTGGAGTACATCGGAGTGGCATAGACTGGAAAGGCATAGAATGGAAAGGCATAGACTGGAAAGGCATAGAATGGAAAAGCAAACAGTGTGGTGTAGAGTGGAGTGGCATTGTATTATGGGGTAGAATGGAGTGGCATACAGTGGAATATCAGAGCAGACTGGCGTAGTGTGGGGTACAGTGGAACAGCGTAGATTGGAGTGGCATAGAGTGGAATAGCATAGAGTGCAGTGGAGTGGGGTACAGTATATTAGCGTACAGTGAAGTGGCATCCAGTGGAAAAGCATAGAGTGCCTTAGAGTGGAATGGCATACAGTGGAGTAGTATAGAGTTGAGTATAGTGGCATACAGTGACATAGAGTGAAGTGCCATATATTCAAATGACATACAGTGGAGTGTTGTACAGTGAAAAAGAGTGACAGGGCATTCATTGGAGTGGCATATAGCAGAGTAGCATAAAGCGGAGGTGTATGTCGTATAGAGTGGAGTGGTGTACAGTGTAGTAGCGTACCTTGGAACATCGTAGAGTAAAGTGGAACACTGTGGAGTTTCGAAAAGTGGAGTGTCGTTGAGTAGTGTGGAATAACGTACAGTGGAATAGCATAGACTGCAGTGGCATATAGTGGAATAGCGTAGAGCGGAGGGGCATACAGTGGAGGGGCGTACACTGGAGTGTCATAGAATGGATTAGCTTAGAGTGTAATATGCGAGTGGTGTAGAGAGGAGTGGTGTGAAACTTTATATTTTTCATTGTATTTTTTAAACCCTTTTTTAAAACATGTTTATAATAGTCAAACAACTGAAGCACAGTTTTGCAGATATCAATTGAAAAGTGCTCGTTTCTCAATGTTCTGTAATGTAATGTGTATTTGTAAAGCACGTTATCACTCTGGAGGGTATCCTGGTGCTGCTGCGCTGCTGCAGGACTACATGGCAAATGGCTGGAGAGTGGGTCTATTGTTTAAGTGGCTCTGATGTACATCAGCAGGTCATTCCAAACTTAAGGGGCAGTGTAGGAGAAACCCTGACCGCCAGTTCTGGTTAAGTGTATGTGTGGCATGTGTGCAAGTAGGAGTACAGCAGAGCAGAGGTGTCTGGTTGGTTTGTGAAATGAGATTCAGCTATAGAGGTAGGCGAGCCTGTGTTGTGCAGAGCTTTAATAATGGGTGTGAAGAGTTTGAGCTGGGCTCATTTGTTTCTAGGAAGCCATCTTCGGTGCACTGTGATGTACAAGCGTCGTGGTAGGTTGAGCGGGATTCTGGCTGCCGGGTTCTGAATATTTTGAAGTTGTCTGGTGAGTGGTTTGCTGATCCTGGCATAGAAGGTGTTCCCATAGTCAAGCCTGCTTGATACAAGGGAATGTAAGACTGTTCTGGTTGGGAGTAATTTGAATATTTTTCTCAGCATGTCCAGGATGTGGAAACAGCAAGCTGTGACAACGTTGACTTGAGTGGTTATGTTGAGTTGGCTGTCGATGATAATCCCAAGGTTCTTGGCATCGGTGGTGAGTCCAAATTCAGCTGGAAACCACGATGGAGTCCCACAGTGATGGTTTCTTCCTGAAGATCACTTCTGTTCTGACAGTGTTAAGTTTGAGACAGCTGGCCTTCATCCAGTCAGAGACTTAGGTCATGCAGGTGGCGAACTTGGTCTGGGTGTTGGGAGTCTTGTCTAAGAGAGGGAGAGTATCCGCTGGGAGATCTTGGCTTAGGACGAGACGTCGATGTTGTGGATGCGGATGATGCTTGCTAGTGGGATCATGTAAGTGTTGAAGAGGTCAGACTCAGTGAACACCCTTGTGGTGCTCCACAGATGATGTTTCGGGTATCCGAAGAGTTGGGGACAGGCTGTGTCCTTTTAGTAAGGAAGGAACATATACAAAGGAGAGAAGGTCTTTGGATTTCAATCTCCCACAGACATCAGATGAAGATGGGGTGGGACACTGATTCAAATGCCCCAGTGGTCCTTGAGGATGATGGTAGCTATCTCTTCTTTGTCCAGGATCATACAAATGTCGTCTGTAGCAGCGATGAGGTCGGTTTCTGTGCTGTGGTTGGGTCTGAAGTTGGATTGTGTGATTCCGAGGAGTTGGTAGTTGTTGAGATGGTAGGTGAGGCGTATGTTGATATATTTCTCCAGGACTGTAGATTGCGCGTGTCGATGGGTCCGCACAAGGCTTTTTGAGAAGGAGGAGTCTTTGGCTTTTTTCCATGTGTCCAGGAAGGTGGCCAGAGAGATGAAGACATTTAGTAATGAAAGAGCGGTGGGGGCAAGGGTCAGATGGGGCCACGGAGTGAATGGACTGCATGGTGGCGGTGGTTAAGTTCATGCAGATGGTGGACCATATGGTCATGGTATGGGGTAAAACATCAAGTGAGAGTCAGCAATATGTGATGTCAGTCCTATCACCTGACCAAATACCCAAAATCAAAAAGACCTAATGAACTGCTCATAAAATGTTTTGCACTGGATAAATAGCAGCAGATGGAACTCCTATTGGGGAGGTGAACATAGGTCAACATACTATGTCAATTGTAAGATGTACAAGCTAAAGATGCTTAGAGTATCTAAACACATTTAACAAGAGCCAAGGAAAACTCTATGAAATTAGAAGGCATGGTATGGATTTTGAAACAATTTTTGCAGAAAGAAAGCATTTGCAATATGCCTTAATAATTTTAAGAGTAACGTGTGAATGGTAGGTGCTCCGGCAAGGGATATGTCAATCTGCCACAAAATCCAGGTAGGCTGACCTGCCATGTTTTGACTTTATGATCAATTTATAGATGACCTACAGACCCAAAAAACATATAGGATCAAACGGAAAAACTAAAATAAGGCTACTTTTTCTTTTCATTTTCAGATTTATCTGAAAAGAGATGGTCATAAACACCGGCTTTATGGAGTCTATGAAACTGGGCAGATTTGGATCCATGAGCGAATATGTCCATTTCTGCGCCTCACTAACCAGCATTAATGCATGCATGAATGGATGACAGTTCCCCTGAAAGTGTGCAACTTCTCTAGGACAGACTGATACCAATAAATATCCAACGTACCTTTTTACAACCTACTTATGGAAGTATAAGACATTTCAACATCGAGGCTGTGCATTTATATATTGCACAATAACAACTGAAATACTGCACGCACCTATTCGTTTCATGTCTTTGAAATCTGTTTCTGGCTCGGTGTATGGCTTCAGTTCTTCATCTTCATAGCCGACATTCATCCACCGATCCTTCATAATTTGCTGGGAAGTAAATAGTTATCATTAGAATTATAGCCAGAAGCTGAAACCGGCCTCCAACCCAAAAAATAAAACACCTTGAAAAAGACCACTAAAAGAACAGCATGTTTTCCTGAAATTGAAAAAGAAACATTTGGGTCATATCAAAAATGTATCTGCATCCTAGAACTATTGACCCTTTTGAATAGCTACATACAAAGTTCGCAACCACCCTCCATCAAATCCATGAAAGGGTTCAACATTTTTAAAACAGTGGAATTGCTTTAAAAATCCCAAACACTAAAATCACAAATAACTAATTTATATTTTGCTTCAATATAGATATCATTGATGTTGAATGTGCCATTCTGGAACTCTGAAGCAGGCATAACTCAGGATGTTTTTCATATTCGGCCAGCCTGTTAGCATCCGAGTTAGCGCAGAACCCAGGATCAAAAAATGGCATTCTCGTAAACTCCAGAAGCAAGGAAGAGCAGCCATCCTTCATAAACCAACTGCTTTCGTATAAAATAGTTTCATGAAAATTGAGATTTTGGGAAAAGTCGGCTTTAACAAAAAGTTTCATGCGTCTCATTTGAAACAACAAAGAGCGGACAGTCCCTGACACGGTAGGGCCATTCCTGTTGATAGTGATATACAAACACGGTCTCCCCTGGTATGAACACCTTACATACAATATGTAACATGGATATAGGGGAATAGAGAATTATCCTTGATCGTAGGAGATTGTGTCTATAAATCGCGCAGAGGTGAGTTAGCCTGGTGAACGGCACTGCGATACAAGATGGCATCCTTGACAGAAAATATTTACTTAACATTTAGAGTTACATATGTATCTGACAAGGAAAGCACTCTAAAAAGCTGACAAAGTTACATAAAAGGAAAATCCTCTGTAGCACTGTTTGACCAGTATGAGGAGGATTGTGTTAGATCCTCCTACCGGTGAATGGTCGTTGATGCCCAAATGTAGACTATCTATTGAGATGCTGTCCCGGGATCCTGCAGGTTAAAATAATGCAGGGGACTTGGTGTAATGAAACGCACAACAGATCATGCGACTGCAGAATGAAAATGCCAGAGACTGCACTATGCATTTGGTTAATATAATCAGTACATTACAAGGCAGCGCTGATATTTGAAGCCTATGGTAATTACAATATATGTAAGACTAGTTTCTGAGGCTTTTCAGCTTTGTTCAGAAAAGGCAGAGCAGCGGTTGTCACTGATGTAGCCTATCTTTAGGTCCCGCCTACCAGAAAGGACAAGTTGCCAGGCTAGCAGCCTGAAGCTTGGAGTCGAGCTTACCAAACACTTACAGTGGGCTTACAGCCTATTGCTTACCTGTATTGTCCCTCTTGTTTGTTTGCTTGCTTCTTATTCAATGGCTTGCTTTCTTCTTCATGTGTTTGTCTTTCCCTGGAGTACATCCTCCTTACCACCCTTTTGAATGGCTGACTTGGATCCTTACACTGCTCAATTCTGTGGAAGTGCTTTTTTCTTACTGGGTAAGCACTCATGCTCCAAGTCTCCTCCCCCATCTGCTAAATACCCATCCCCCTGCTCCCTGTTGCTTTCTGCTGCTGCTTTCCGCACACCCCGGGTTACTTTCTCGCTTCTCCCTTATGAGCAGCTGTTCCCCAAACCCCTTGCTTCCCTCCCACCTGCTGTTCTGCCGATCCCCTCCTCAACCCCAAGCAGTCTTGTTTTTTTTAATAAAAATGTAATTCTTTTGGAAGGACTGGCAGCCAATTGCTGCCGGCTTCTGTGGCTTACAAGAAATGCTTTTGTGTAGGTAACATTAAATTAGAAAAATCTTTTAAAGGCACCTGCATTATGTCATAGGCGCTCACATGTGTGATGATGTATACACGTACATCAGTGCTTATGAAATGCTCGTCACTGCACCTTTTTTTTTTTCACAACAAATTTTATTGAGTGATTAAGCAGAATAATAGTTGTGGCTCCCCACAATCAGGAGATCACCACCAAGCATTTTGGCACAGTTTTATCTCGCAAGTACAATGTCCAATCAATAATAGGAGAAAAGCCAGAAAGAGTAACCCCCCTCACCCACCCCAACACCCACCAACTCCCACTACCCAACTACCCTACTACCCACCCCTTATCCCACCCTAAACCCCTGCACGTGTGTAAAGAAAGCATTCAATTCTTGGTTGTAGTGTGATAGGTATGACACAGTTCTCAAGCCTGTACGGCGTCATCCATCTATATGTCCTCCTCATGTTCCACCGGGGGATCCAGTGTCAACCCCCTGTAATCTGCCCACCGCTTCCAGATCTTAAAATGTTTACGGGGGCATCCCCTCGCTTCAAACACTGGTCGTTCAAGCCCCATATAGTAGTCAAGGCCAGCCTTCCATGCACACAGGGGGGGGGGGCTCGTTCTCCCTTCCACGCTCGGGCCAGGTCTCTCTTGGCAACAACAAGCCCCAGCAACAATAAATGGCGCTTATATATGTTTCCACCAACACCCTCCCGTATATGGAGCAACCCCAACCGATGAGTACGGGGAGATCCCAACCCAGAACCTCAGACAGGCAGCCCCACACACCCCTCCAGAAGCCAACTAGTCTAGGACACGACCATACCGTATGCAGCAGCGTACCAGTTGCGGCCTTACAGCGCAGACACTCCGGAGACCCAATCATTCCCGCCTTCCACAGCCGCTCTCGGGTATAATAGGTCCTATGGAGATATTTGAATTGGATCAACCTAAGCCGTATTGCAATGGCAGTCCCTCGCGGGGATTCCAGGGCCTCCCTCCAATCATCTTCATCTAGGGGACCAACATCCGCCTCCCAGGCCGCCCTAAGGGGAATCAAGGTGGAGGAGCAGAGAGTGACCAACGTTTGATAAATACGGGAGACCTTCTTATCTCCAAGGTCTCCCATGAAGACCTTCGCTTCAATCGGGCTGAATTCAGGGAGCGATTCTAAGTTAGCAATACTAGGCGCTAGCGCGTGGCGAAACTGTAAATAGCGAAAGAATTGGGTCTGGGGCATATGGAACTCAGTTCTAGGGTCCTGAAACGATTTGAGGGTGGTCCCGGACATCACATGGCCCAACAACGAGATCCCAATGGCATCCCAGCCATCGAACCCCGCCAGCGTAGTCAGCTCTGGGAGTCGCCTGTTGTTCCACAGAGGCGTTTCCGCCGTTAATCTACCCCACCAGCCCATACGATGCAATGCCTGTCGCCATACAACGAAGACAATTTGTCACTGCACCTTTTTTGACCGATGTACAGCGTCTGCACAAAACTTCCAACACCAATTGTAAAGCCAAAAGGTACAAAGGTGAGTTCTATGAAGTTTGATCAATGCTTGTTTGGTAGTAGTATTAGATACTCAGACATAACTAAATTGGTAAATTTAAGCTGCCTAGCTAAATTGATGAATTTAAGCTGCCCAGGACAAATACAAGAGGCAAGGCTTAAGTCGGTGCCGGATCGTCTACTGTCCCTGTAGGTTTGCACATAGGAGTAACGGAAGACATACACCATTGGTAGCTCCCTAGAAATGCAACTATTTTGGTACAATTTAATTAAGTTAACCTGGTTTTAAGGATTTTACCAATTTATTAAATTCTATTTAATAGTATGGTCTAGGGGTGCACTCTAGGGCATTTCTTTCTTGGAAACAAGCTTCAGTGGCAGTGCTGTTAATGTGAGTGGTTACTTTACTTTTACAGATAATGCGGTCAGAAGTGAACTATTACATGCAAATGTTATCTTCAGTGGTAATCAGATAATGATTCATGTATGAAATGGTTAGGGTATGCAATGAGGCTTGATTACGAGACCCAAATCTGTGATTTACAGGTAATTTTTCTCTTGTGAATAAATAATTTCAGACTTTGACTGGTGTGTGCCCAGTTTTTGTTTGTCAGACCCTTTAGCCCTGTTATTTTTCTCTGAATAAACTTTATGAGTCCTTCTGGCAGGTGCTCTATATGAGGTCAGGGATTTTGTAGAAATGTGTTTGGCCAGGGCAAACTGGAAACATTTGTGCTGGGCCTTCAGAATCAGGAAATCTGGAAACTAGACCATACTGAAGGATGGACTTGAACCTGACCTCGAGTTGAACTTACCATGGCGGCAGCATGAGTCTGACCATACTGAGGGATGGACTTGGACCTGACCTCGAGTTGAACTTAGCATGGCGCCAGCATGAGCTAACCATACTGAGGGATGGACTTGGACCTGACCTCGAGTTGAACTTATCATGGCGGCAGCATGAGTCTGACCGTAGTGAGGGAAGGACTTGAACCTGACCTCGAGTTGAACTTATCATGGCGGCAGCATGAGTCTGACCGTACTGAGGGATGGACTTTAACCTGGCCTCGAGTTGAACTCAGAATGGCGCCAGGACGAGTCTGACCATACTGAGGGCTGGACTTGGACCTGACCTCGAGTTGAACTTATCATGGCGGCAGCATGAGTCTGACCGTACTGAGGGATGGACTTGGACCTGGCCTCGAGTTCAACTCAGAATGGCGCCAGAACGAGTCTGACCATACTGAGGGATGGACTTGGACCTGACCTCGAGGTGAACTCAGCATGGCGCCAGTATGAGTCTGACCGTACTGAGGGATGGACTTGGACCTGACCTCGAGTTGAACTCAGAATGGTGCCAGCATGAGTCTGACCGTACTGAGGGATGGACTTGGACCTGACCTCGAGTTGAACTCAGAATGGTGCCAGCATGAGTCTGACCGTACTGAGGGATGGACTTGGACCTGACCTCGAGTTGAGCTCAGAATGGCGCCAGCATGAGTCTGACCGTACTGAGGGATGGACTTGACTTGACCTCGAGGTGAACTCAGCATGGCGCCAGTATGAGTCTGACCATACTGAGGGATGGACTTGGACCTGACCTCGAGTTGAACTCAGAATGGCGCCAGTATGAGTCTGACCATACTGAGGGATGGACTTGACTTGACCTCGAGGTGAACTCAGCATGGCGCCAGTATGAGTCTGACCATACTGAGGGCTGGACTTGGACCTGACCTCGAGTTGAACTTATCATGGCGGCAGCATGAGTCTGACCGTACTGAGGGATGGACTTGGACCTGGCCTCGAGTTCAACTCAGAATGGCGCCAGAACGAGTCTGACCATACTGAGGGATGGACTTGGACCTGACCTCGAGGTGAACTCAGCATGGCGCCAGTATGAGTCTGACCGTACTGAGGGATGGACTTGGACCTGACCTCGAGTTGAACTCAGAATGGTGCCAGCATGAGTCTGACCGTACTGAGGGATGGACTTGGACCTGACCTCGAGTTGAGCTCAGAATGGCGCCAGCATGAGTCTGACCGTACTGAGGGATGAACTTGACTTGACCTCGAGGTGAACTCAGCATGGCGCCAGTATTAGTCTGACCATACTGAGGGATGGACTTGGACCTGACCTCGAGTTGAACTCAGAATGGCGCCAGTATGAGTCTGACCATACTGAGGGATGGACTTGGACCTTTCACCAACAAGCCAAGATTTGTGTACGCTTCTCGAAAGGGAATTCGCAGGGAATCTCCAACTACCGTGGAGCATTGGCAACCCATTGAGTGTGCAGGACAAGAGGAAGAGTACAGCAACAAAAGGAACTGGGAATGAGTGAACTCTGCATGAGAAAAGGCCCACCAGCTGTTCACATCTCTAGGTCCTGTGTGCGTCTCTAGAAGAGGATCCGAGTGAGGCGATCTGCTCGTGGCCCTCAGGGTCACCAAAAGGGAACAGGAAAAGGGCCCTTCTTGTGAAGTTCACCAGTTGTAACAGATACTGCATACGTTTTTGTGAAGATTCTTTTCTAGAAATTAGTACTCTAAAGGAGTACTCTCCCGTGGAGGATTAAGGACTTGGGAGTGTCAGTGTCAACAAATGAACAAATACCTGAAAAAGTGGTTGAATAAATCAATTTCACACTAGCAAAATTGGACGCCTGTATGTCGGCTTTGGTGGGCACAGAGGAACCAAAGACACTGCCTGCCTTGGAGATAAAAGGCAGAGCCCAAAGAAACTCTGTAACATTTGGAGGTAACAAAGTGTGCCTGCCTGCACAAGGTGACTGACTCCTACCCAGCCACTCTAGCCTGACTAGAGGCAAGAGGCAGTCTGGAGGTTGGCTGGCGCATCCTAATTGGGCCGGCGGAACTGCCGCACGTCTGGCGGTCGGTCCCATCACCGTTATGGAGGCGGGCGGATTGATGTCTGCTCCCATTCATAATGAGCCCCGTAGGTTCTCTGGGAAAACCGTGGGCGATTTACACAAATTACCCGTTGGTAAATAAAAAATTCTGAACATATGTTCCAAAAATATATAGATTTCCAAGTTCACCCACTGGTTTCACACCTGTTTCAACCATAAACTGCACGCAACTAGAAATCAGAAAAATCGACTACCACTTAGAACACTCCAAAAATACGGTAAAAAAAATACACTATTTTTTCTACAACTCTGTCAGTTCCTGAAAGCTGGGAAGAGGATAATCTTAGCACATTGAACCTTTTGTTGAAGGCATTTTTTGGAGATAAACACCATATACTTCGACAATACTTTTTACCATATTTCCAGAAAACATACATTTTTCTACATTTTACTATTTATTCAGTTCCCGCGAAGCAAACCCACAAACCTCGAGCACCTTTAGAACCCTGAACATATGGGGAAAAGGATGCAAATTTGGGCTGAATACGTTTTGTGGAAAAAAGTTATTAAATCCTAGGCGCAACTAACTCAAACATCAAAGAAGTGTTCCAACATGCCTCAGCACTTAAACGGTTAACCATTTAACAATGTACTTGTCCTGATAATAAGGTGGTTATTAGAGAGATCCCAGATAGGTTCTGTGCAAGAACATATTCCTTCTGTTTCCTGGAGGTTTTTTTAGAATCTAAATCAATTATACATAGCAAGGGCTGGTGACGCATGGAGTTTAGCCACTGGGGACACTGTGACCAACACCACCGTGATGCTGCATGCTGGAGGAGGGAAAGGCAGAGCAACCGACAGGAGGGTGAGGTGTAGCAGAGAGTATTCTAACACAGGCATCAAAGTATACCAAGCTGCCAGGACTGCTTTATGAAAGAATGTACAACTTTAGAGGCCAAACACATACGGACATTGAACCAGTACATCAACATTAGCACAATAGACAGAAAAAGTCATGTATATTTCATGAACACTGCAAACAGCATCCGCTCTGCAGAGATGGAAGAGGAGCCACATGGCATATGTGCACAGCAGCTAAGACATGCTATAATGGAGCACTTAGCAAAACACGGTTTCCACTTCATTAATAATAGAGAAAATTGCAGTGTAAAAGCTAAAAAAAGAAGATTAGAGTCCGTAGCAAGAACACAATGCGCAGAACAATCAAACGTTGGACAGATGATTGTAATGATAAATATAAACACAAATTGTGTGTCGTTGACGTTATCAGTAGGACAGCCTCCCCCCAACACACCCTCTTCGAGACAATTGACTAATTGTTAAAGCTTGCTCATGAAAACTAGCTGCTGAGTACTTTTAACCGAATACTTCTACAGACATTCGCGTTGAGATGCTACGGATACATCCTGGCGAAGGTACGGCACTATGACGCACTTTGATGGATCCCTAGTAAAAAAAAAGTGCCAAATCACAATTTGGTCATTTTCGAAGGGAATGTGAGATTATGATGGGTTTTCAAGTGTGGCAATCTAATCTGAAGAGAGTAACCTCAATTCATCTGCTCACTTAACATAGCCTTACATAACCAAGTTATTAATAAACAGTAAATGATAGGGATAACATGCAGGCCACATGTAACTTTATGACTCTCCTCAGATTTGAGTCCAAAGTTAAGAAAGACATCACAAATCTCTCATTGTCTGAGAATGTTTGGATTCTATCTCTCTGCATCGGAGAGACAATGTGGTTGTTGCGCCAGCCTCCCGTGCATCTGTACCCCGTGCTCTGCTACCGGATGGGCAGGACGTGTGGTACGAGGACAACACTGGAGAGGCCGGCGACCCGTCAAATTTGCTCTCTAAAACACCTGACGGTGGCCTGGCCGGCCTTCTGGTATCATTTCCCATGCCTGCATTTTGCCCCATGTGGAGTCAGCTGGGAGTACGCTGTCAGCGTCTCCATGTTCTTTCTGGTCCTTCTTCCTAGAATTCTCTGGGAAGGAATTCTGGGTATTTGGGAAACCCAATCCAAGATGTCGGCTCCTCATGCTTTGCGCTATCTTCCTCAATTCATCAAGGCAACTTGCAGGTTCCTGGGAGGTGCTTTCTAATCCAGTAGTATATAAGGTCACTTTTTCTCTTGCTCCATGTATTGCAACACTTCTTCATTCCTGTGGGTGGGTTTTCTCACTCCTGTTTCTCCCTGTGTTCCTGCAAGGTGGATTTGCTCACTTTCTTTCTGTGTCTCCAGCTTGTCCTTGTCTGGTTGTGTTATTCCTTGGTTACATACCACCTGTGGTTGCTCACATTATAAGGTTTTTGTCTCAGGGTTGTTCCTCCTCTGGGACTCCATCTGGAAGTCAGAATCTGCTGCCCAAGTGCAGCAGCATTGTGGTTACTAAAAGGGGTCGGTGATACCTCGGGCAGACCAATACTGTAAAACCTTGCACGTCAGAGGCAACTCACAGTCCGAGGTTGCTTTCTGAATGCTCAACGACAGACCCGACAGTGGGTGGACCAACTTCACCAGTGAAATCACCTATCTGAACTTGGAACAGGCGTTCACATGGACCTCATGTTTTGGAAAAATGCAAATACGGCATAAGATAACGGTCTAGAATTCATCTTAAAACACAATTTTGATAATAGGGCAGAATAAAAAAGTTTTCAAATGCAAAGAAGCCAGTATAACATCATTAGGTTTAATCCATTTGGTTTAAGATTTAATCAAAGGCTTAGGCAATAACAAAAAATTCTTTATGCAAAGGGATAAATGAAATGATTATACGCACGGGATTGACCCTGCAATAATCATAAGAAAGGGTTCAGGCTGGAAACAGTAAACCGCAAGGAAATAAGGACCATTAGTGCTTAGATATAAATATAGCCTAGTAGGCAACCTTACCCATGAGTAATAATGCAGCTGGAAGCCCGTGTGGAAAATGGATAAAGCAGATAAAGAGGCATACAGGCGTACTCCCGATTGACAGCCGCACAATGCTGAAATCACCGCAAGAACTCATCCAAAGTCACCATATGACCGCTCCCTGCATGCAGTTTCAATTTTTGGACACACTGAAAAACCTACCTTTGCTTCCATGGGCTATAGATGCCAGAATATAGAGCCAAGTATTCACAAAAGCCCAGCACCAACTGTGTAATAATTCCAATAGAACGAGCCCCGCCATTCCTCATCACTGGGTTCTCACTTCCAAGAACTTGAAAGCATTAAATGTAACACACCTTTGGGTAATTTTGAGCGGTCTGGCCCTATGACTCCGCCCTGTGCTTAGTGCTGCTTGGAACTGTTATTAAGCTGTCATTGCCTCCAGTTCCTTTTTCATGAGTTGATGTCTGAACGCCTGTCCGCCATAACTTGTCCGATTGATTCTCCCTGGGATGATCCAGTCTGTTCACCTAAATCTATCGCCTACCCCAAAAAAGTAAAAGTTGAGTAGAACATTTGTGCTCCAGGGTCTGGTGCTCGCAAAGAGGAGAATAGCAACCTCATGGCTTAGCCCAAACTCTCCTTGGATATGCAAGAGGATGCAAGGCTCAAAAGCATGGGCAACTGCGGAACTGATCAGAATGAAGCACAGTAGGAGAAATGATAGACTTGAAGAGGACACGCGAGCATGGCCCGCAATGATCCTGGACGTAAGGGATACAGTGGGAACAGATGAGGAGGAGGGGAGGATTTTGCAAAGCACCCCAGAACAGGAAATGTGATAGATAGAGGAGGAAGATACCTAGCAATGTGTCACTCTTGATGAATAGAACACCGATTTATAGACGAAAGTGTACTTTCTGGACACAGAGATACGGGGAGATGGGTGGGGGAACTGTTGATGAGAAAAGAACATTTATGTTGGACGAACGCAATTACAGTAACCTATCTCTTGTAAAACTGTATAATGACAAATGGTTATCCTATAATGTACCGGCCAGTATTACTGTGTGTAAAATGACAATAAAAAGTGTTATTTTTAAAACAAAAACGTGCATGATTGGTAACCAATTAAGGCCTGTCCTCCAGAGCACTGTTCTGTCCCAGTGCAGATTGATGCAGATTTCCCTAAGCCCTCCACTGCCACCCAATCTCCAGTCAGGTGCTTTCCATGAGCGGCTCCCTCTCTAACTTGCTCATGGTTTGTGTCTTCATTTTCTGCTAGCATTTACCGTTGCTGCGTCTCTTCTATCCCTCTTTGTACGTATGTATATTTGTGATATTTTAAAGCAACCCTAGCTAAAAGGCCGCAAGAACAGTGCATGCGCAAAGTCCAGCATAAAGTCAAACAAGCATTGGAAATGCAATAGGTCTCGGATTTATTTGAGTTAGAGCTAATGGCATTGTAAATGGCAATGTCTTTTAGCCATGTGTTATGGAGTGTATGCATATGGTGTGTAATAGAATTATGTGGTATGGATTGGAATTGTTCACCCTGCACACTCACTGCTCTGCACTCACTGCTCTGCACTCACTGCTCTGCACTCACTACTGTGCACTCACTACTGTGCACTCACTACTCTGCACTCAATACTCACTACTGTGCACTCACTCACTACTGTGCACTCACTCACTACTGTGCACTCACTCACTACTCTGCACTCACTCACTACTCTGCACTCACTACTCACTACTCTGCACTCACTACTCACTACTCTGCACTCACTACTCACTACTCTGCACTCACTACTCACTACTCTGCACTCACTACTCACTACTCTGCACTCACTACTCACTACTCTGCACTCACTACTCTGCACTCACTCACTACTCTGCACTCACTCACTACTCTGCACTCACTCACTACTCTGCACTCACTCACTACTCTGCACTCACTCACTACTCTGCACTCACTCACTACTCTGCACTCACTCACTACTCTGCACTCACTCACTACTCTGCACTCACTCACTACTCTGCACTCACTACTCTGCACTCACTACTCTGCACTCACTACTCTGCACTCACTACTCTGCACTCACTACTCTGCACTCACTACTCACTACTCTGCACTCACTACTCACTACTCTGCACTCACTACTCACTACTCTTCACTCACTACTCTGCACTCACTACTCTGCACTCACTACTCACTACTCTGCACTCACTACTCACTACTGTGCACTCACTACTCACTACTCTGCACTCACTACTCACTACTCTGCACTCACTACTCACTACTCTGCACTCACTACTCACTACTACTCTGCACTCACTACTCACTACTCTGCACTCACTACTCACTACTGTGCACTCACTACTCACTACTCTGCACTCACTACTCACTACTCTGCACTCACTACTCACTGCACTCACTACTCACTACTCTGCACTCACTACTCACTACTCTGCACTCACTACTCACTACTCTGCACTCACTACTCTGCACTCACTACTCACTACTCTGCACTCACTACTCTGCACTCACTACTCTGCACTCACTACTCTGCACTCACTACTCACTACTGTGCACTCACTACTCACAACTCTGCACTCACTACTCTGCACTCACTGCTCTGCACTCACTACTCTGCACTCACTGCTCTGCACTCACTACTCACTTCTCTGCACTCACTACTCACTTCTCTGCACTCACTACTCACTTCTCTGCACTCACTACTCACTTCTCTGCACTCACTACTCACTTCTCTGCACTCACTACTCACTTCTCTGCACTCACTACTCTGCACTCACTACTCTGCACTCACTACTCTGCACTCACTACTCTGCACTCACTACTCTGCACTCACTACTCTGCACTCACTACTCTGCACTCACTACTCTGCACTCACTACTCTGCACTCACTACTCTGCACTCACTACTCTGCACTCACTACTCTGCACTCACAAGTTCACAACACAAATTTTAATTGCTTTGTATTTCATTATAACACTACAAATTAAGATTGAAACGCAAATATTTTTTTTTCATTTTGTTGCTTGTGTTCACTGTTTAGAGGAAGGTGAATTGAATCAATTAGTAATAGCAAAACTTGTTGTTGACAGCTCCTTAAGCGCAGTATGAAGCTCTATATAAAACTACATTATTATTGCTTTAATGTTGAGACACTTCTGTTCAGCTTATGGGCACCTCCGATAAATGCACAGTCTGTGTAAAAATGGTGACACTTTCCCACAATAAGGGCATAAAAGAGAATGCAGTGATACAGTGAACAGCCTGTGCGCGCTAAAATTGTCTAAAAATCCACGCGTGCCCTTGTTGAACAGCTGGTAGTCGACACAGAAACTGAAGGTACAGGATTGGGACGGGGGCCGGGGCTCCGAGTCTTTTTCACCCCCCTTACTACTTGCTCGGTCGGAAGTGAAAGGAGCCGCCGTGGTTGTTAACAAAACGGACATACATAACACTTCCAGGGGCAAGTACTGGGAGGAGAGTGCGCTATTAATCGGATAGTACCAGAACCGCTCAGCAGCACTGCCATATTTAAATGGAGACATAGGCAGAAATTTATAGCAGGCCCGCTGTTTTTTTAATGGCCCAATAACTTTGTATATGACGGCGGCTGTACCTTCAGCAGTGCAGTACTGACACTTGCTGGCAGTCTCTGCAAGGAGACCAATATTTGAATGGGCATGGAAACTACAATTGCCTCAAACATTTGAGTAGGTGAGGTACTGACCTGAGGGCTGGGCCTGGACTGCAGCTTCCGAGGTAGGCCATAGGCGGGAGCGGGCCGGGCACGGCGGGCAGGCAGTAGAAGGCAGGGGGCAAGGCTAGCCAGGCAGGGGCTAGTAATAGTTTAAATTATGGCCGCCGGCCGGCGGTGACGGAGGTCCTTCTCTCTGTCGTTGGAGCGTGGCTGGGTCTTAGGATGCCACACCTCACGTCTCACTCGCACTTTAAATTGCGCGCGCTGAATGCGCATGCCAAATGACGCGCACTATGTAATTAATGAAAAGACGGCTCGGAGGCCCGGCTGGGGCCCGCGCGCGTGCGCAGCAGTTGCGCACATTTGATTAATGAAGAGCAAGCCTGTGAGGCCCGCCCGACCCGCACCTAATTAATGATGAGCCTCTGATGCCCTGCCGGGGCCCAGGGGCGTGCATGCCGTGCGCACTGCGCACCATTTAATTCACGACAGGGATAATTCATGATGCTTCTCCCTACGTACCGGCGACCTTAGGCCTGCTGCCTCAGCTGCGGGGGGCGCGCGCAGCCATGAACGGCAGCTGCGCGCGAGCTCTGGCACGCAATCTGAGAGGCAGGGATGGCACGCGCTGGGGCAAGCCGGTGACGTCACCATGGAGCGCATAGACACGCCGAGACGAGGTAGGAAGGGGGAGGGGGGGGGGGGGGGGTCTCTGTGTGAAATGTTCTGTATGTGTGCGTGTGAGTGTGTGTATGTGCGGCGAGGGGAGGGGTCTGTATGTGTGTGCGTGCGTGTGAGTCTGCTTCCAAGGAGCCATGGGAGACAGGAAACGCGCGCGACCTGATCCCAGTTCCAAGGTTGCGCGTGCACCTCACTTGTCTCCTGTCTCCCTTGACTCCTTGAAAGCAAGAATGATTGCAATAGAGTCTCGGAACGACAGATTGCTTCGCAATCTGTTCGCAGTTCCGAGACCTAAAAACGATAGGAGAGATAGCTGGTTTGTGGACTATAAATGCTTTGTGATGCAGTTGGCACTTTGCTTTTTTTATTTCTGTCCTTTGCTCAAGCATCTGCTCCCCGGTCTCCTTGTTTTTGCTTCTTGTTCATCTCCCCATTGCTCATGTTTACCCACTTGCAGTTACAGATCTGAGTCTCCTAGTACTTATCTGTTCCATGAGGTCTCCAGATTGGCCGGTCCTAGCTTGTTACAGTTCCTTCTATCCTTGTACTCGTCTTGTTCATTATCCAGCTTTTCCTCCATACCTTCCTCTTGTGTGTTTGCTACAGGTAGGTTCCTAGTCCTTGCCCTGCTGCAGTCGGTCGGTTTTGCCCTTTTGCCTTACCAGTCCCATTAATGCATTCCAGTTTCTTCTACCTGATCTGTGTGTGTTCATTTAGAGCAGATTTCCCTCTACTGCCTGCTTTGAATCCCTCTTGAACTCTTAGTATTTTTAAGTGTATTATTTTTCCCCTCACTTTTGTATATGTGTATTCCTTTTCTAATGGGTTTGGCTCCTAAATTCAAAGGAACAATGACTGGCCAATTCATTGTGGTATATGGAATATAGTCTTATGTGCTTTAATTGTGACAGTGTGATATTGCTATTTCCTTCACACTCTCCAGTGTGCCTCCAGTTTGACCTATAAGGACGTGTCTCGTGAAGGTAAGTACAATCCATGTTTCTGCACTAGGGCCCAGTCTGAATACTTTCTAATGTCCTCTTTATATGGGGTTTCTAGAGTGACTAATTGTAACCTGCACAGAGACGAATTTCTGTTCTGCTGTGGAATTTCAGAGTCTTATATGTGTCCAAATCTAGTGACCATGTGTTTCTCTAATTAGTCTTTCATGTCCCTGCTTGTACACATTAGAGTTGTGATTGCTCTCCTGCTGCATGTATGTATGTATGTATGTGTCTTGTAAAGCGCACTGCTGCCCTGAGGCGTCGTGGCGCTGTAGACCGCTGGGGAACCCGTCCTGGCTATCCCTGTGAGATGGTCCCTACTGGGTATCTCCAAGGTGAAACCAGGCATCCCCGGCGAATGTGGGGGGCCGTTGTAGAGATAAGGCAAGCTAATGCCCAGAGTTGCCGAGTGTGATCCCTGGTTAGAGTAGGCACCGAGGCAAGAATTATTGATTCCGCTGACCCTGGTCCACGACCCTGCCGCGTCGGGAATTGAACCCTGGTCCCGGGCCGTTCTCTGCTTCCCGGTCTGCCGCCTCTAACCAGTGAGCCACACCACTCCACTGTTTTTGCGCCTGGTCTTTCCTAGTGTAGGCCATTGCCATCGCCTCTGTATTCGTAAACCAACGCTGATCTTTAGGACGATTATTTCATGGCATTAATCGGTGTTTCCCCAAAGCCCCGAAAGGTTACAATGTAACATTCCATGAATTTCCATGGGTGCTCTTGATGAACATATGTATTAAATAGCCTCTAATGATTAGAAAACCTATTAGAAGGATATGAAAATGTAAAACAAGGATCGAATCTGATACTTGGCCGCCGGCATATCTAATTTAACGCAAAACACGATATAGAAATGTGGTGACTGGGCGTCTACTGGTATTGGTGACGTTGACTGATGGGCCCACTCATTGGCTTTTGAACAGATACAGGGACTGGTTACAATCTCTAAATGATGTTCTGGGATTATTGTGTCCTATTTGCCTTGACAGACCAAAGCAATCTGAACTTTTTCGTTACTTTGCTTATTCCACCTGTTGTGAACGTATCTAGGACCCTAATTAAATATTCCCGATTTATGCCCTTATGTGGTTATAACAAATCATATCCTTATAAAGGCATAAGAATCATATCCATATTTAGTAATAGACAATGCAGTCCAAATACGGCAAGGCTACTTCCCTAAGACTCCTAGAAAGTATAACGCGTTCTTTAAACAAACCAAACCTCCAGCAGCCCGGGAATTCCCCCTGCTTTTGTTTTGATTTGTCCTAGAACTCCTGCGAGTCCTGAAAGAACTGCCAGTTCTTAGTGACAGTTCTTAGTGACGTCTTATGTCCAACCTTACGTCAAACTCGGCACCTTCCAGGTATAAATATACCAGCATTTGCCTTAAGCAACACACGGTGGTTTGAGCAGAGCGGCTATGTACTTACCCAAAGCCCAGCTGATGCGAGTGCCGAAGGAAGCCGACCCTCCCATTTGACGCACTGAGAGAGACGCTGTCTTTTCTCCTGTCGAGAAATCCAGCTCCAGTGTTTCCAGTCACCCTTGCAGGTTACTGGGAGATCGAGTCCTGAGAAAGAGATACAAGACCTCCTTCATTCTAAAACCAAGGTACGGAGCTGATTAGACCCTTAGAGAATTCTTGATTCAGATTCTTGGCAAAACTAACTTAACTTAAACTGCAGCTCACTTACTCCTTCCCACGTACTAGGCTTAGGTTAGGTCCACCGGGGTAGGCGTATTTTAGAAGCACCAGTTGAGTACATTTAGTCAACTTTTATAATTGTATGTAACTGTATATATTTTATCCATTTTAAGTATCATATGGCTCAAAAACCATATAAATGTGTTTACAGTATTATTTCATAATACTCCTTTAACTGTACGCACTTTACTTTATGATAAGTATTGCAATTGTGGCAATTAATTTCTCTTGCATGAGAAAGAAGACTACTCAATAAATAACTTTTATTGAAAACGCCCGTCTCTCTATTTCTCTGCACTCTGGTTAAACTAAGCATACATGATTGACTGAGTGAAATAGCTATCTATCGTTTTCACACGACTCTGGAGATATACTCTGGAGGGAGAAAAGTTGTCATGTTTATGCTGTTGTCAGAAACGAATCCCTTGTTGTCTAATCAGGAAAGTTAACTCTTTCCTGTTCATTCGAGAAAGTTTCTAGTGACCTCTGAGCTAGCTGGCATACCTAATTAAGTCTAACATATTCAGTAGAGACCTAGTCGACCTCAGTCCTACGTCTAAACTACCGTTTATGTTATTCCAATGCGCAGAGCCTATTGGGAATATAGACACCCTGAAGAAGTTTAGGAGTCGAATTGGCCTGTAAGGAACACACGTTGACTCTAAATGACTACAAGTGGCTTGTGATTTCAAGGAAATGGCTAAGAAGTGGTATATGAACTGAACAAAATACAGAACATTTTATTTACACTTCATCTGAAGAATCTATGAGTCTTCCCCTTTCGTGCTCACAGTGAATGACTAATTAATCATTGGAACTGTGTTCCAGAACTTCGAAAAGGTTGAAGGTGACCACCGTTTCTTCACCAGTTTGGGGACATTGGGTACTTTGGGTGTTTTGGAGCTGACATATCTACTCTGGTTACCTTTTACTGTACTAGCTCTAAACACCAATTTAGTATTAGAAGTCCGGAAGGAGGGCATACAGTGCTAAATGTGGACCAGCGTTTAGTGTGCAAGGGGCCCCAATCAGCCGTGGGGGTGAGAAAAGTACAGAAGCTGAGAAATTTCTGGGAGCTGTTCCAATTTGAAGCAATTTAGGCAGGGGACGAAAATAGTTGCTTGACAGTTGGATCCACCCACCTTGGTAGAAATGGATTGCTTTACATTCCCAGGAGGAGAATTTAGTACCTCTGAATGGGTGACTGGAAATTTAGCCAAATAGTCTCATTCAGTGTCTATAGCTCACATCTATAATACACAACAATGGAGGAAAAGCGGTGTGTGGTCACTCCCTACCTGCACATTACGGAATATCACACCTCAACAGGCGTTGGTGGCAAAAAGACAACAACAACAAAAAGAGAAGCTGGGTATTTACTCTGAAATTTAAAAAAGCAAAAAAGAAACAGGGACAGGGGGAGCTCATATCCCATGAAGAAAAAAATGTAAGCAAAAAAGGGGCAGCTGCGAAGCATAAACAAATGTAACTAAGGTGCATTAAATGTAACTAAGGTGCTGTTGCTCTCCTCTCAAAACAGGCGAGAAAAGAGACCTGTGACATCAACAAAAGAAGGAGGAATGAAGCGAGGCAATCACACAAGGCACTACAACATGGGCTAAAGACCGGTGCAAACCATGCGTTGTGTATCCCCTGTGGTGAAACAGGTGTAAGTTAGGAAACATGACCGCACTCAAACACCACACACAAAAGCGATCACTTACTTCCAAGCTGCCTCTTTTTATTGGATTCAATACTAGCAACTTTTTTAGAAGGTTCTCACAGTCGGTCGACATGTAGAAAGGAATGCGGTATTTCCCCCTTAACACTCGTTCTCGCAGTTCCTTTGTAAAGGGAGAAAGAGAAAAAGAAGTCTTTCTTGATTAACAGTTTCTATAGGGTACAAAAGTAACTTCATGGACAGAGGTAAAAAGGCGGCACGGAACGAACTAGAGGAAGGAGTATCAATGAACTGGAAGACTGTGTCTTCTACAAATCCTGTATCAAGAGAAGGGGCGAGGGTTAGGCAATGAGTTAGAGGGTAGATAAAAGGGTAGACGCCCAGAAAGTGTATCCTGGAGGAAAGTCTATGTTTGGGGCCAAAACATGATAGGTCGGGTTTCAAGTTTTGGTCTTCGTAGAGCATCACTGTTCAGGAAGAAAGTGATAAAACTATGAAAGAGGACATACTGCTAAAAGTACATGCGGGGTGATGTTCCTGACTGCTCATGACACTGTAGAACAGGGGTCTTCAAACGGGTCCTGGAGGGCCGGATCCATGCCAGATTTTTAAAACTACTACATGTATCTCAATGGGGATGTCCAAAAAATCTGGCATGGATCCGGCCCTCCAGGACCGGTTTGGAGACCCCTGCTGTAGAACATACACACCCCAAGGTAAAATATAAACTGCACAGTAATACAATGCCTTAAAATATACCCCCAATTTGGAAGTTCACCTTTTGCCTCTATGACTCACATGAAATGTATTGGAAAGGTCAGTGGAATAAAGAAAAACATACATACAGATTAGCTGGCCTAAACTACGAATATGCAAGGTGAGCTTATTGCTATCACTTAGTAATGGTTTCCAGGAATAAGCTAGTATTAAACTTTTATCCAGTGACACTGATGCAAATATTTCAAGATAAAAGAGACTCTAGTCCAATGTATTATTGGTAAATGTGAGAGACATATGCTGCACAAGAATGCACAGCTTTCCTACTCCTGTTATCAAGGGGAATGCTTTACAAATGGGAAAGGATGGGCATTACTGTGCTGCAACATGGAAGGGAACAAACAAAACAGTAGATATTTGCAAACCACAAATAACTAACATTGAACCTTTTGGTGGTATTTTAACTCCATACTCTAAATTTAAGACCCTAAACTTCAACAGGTGAGCAACTTCAACAGCTGTGAAATAAGACTGTATCAGACAAGGGAAACAGACAACATATTAGTCACTTATACCAAACCTTTGTCAGCATAACAACACTATTACCTTTAAATTCTGGCCATCAAAGGGCAAGGATCCACTGACGAGGGTGTACAGAATGACTCCAAGACTCCATACGTCAACCTCCGGGCCATCGTATTTCTTCCCTTGGAACAGTTCTGGGGCAGCGTAAGGTGGGCTCCCACAAAATGTGTCCAGCTTGCTACCAACTGTAAATTCATTACTAAAACCAAAATCTGCAATTTTAATATTCATGTCTGCATCGAGAAGAAGGTTTTCTGCCTAAAGAGAAAGAAAAAACAACCAATAGGCAACCAGCTGATGTGTCGTTTAGAATAAAGCCGCTCTAAAATGTTTTCTCTGAACACTTTTTCAAGTTTATCACTAAAACTTAGTTAAACCTGCGAAAAATATCCCCTTAAGTTCAACGTTAAACCACATCTAAGTTTAGTGTGTTAATCTAGATTCTAGAGTCTAGTCTACTTCTCACCTTATTTCCAAAAAGCTATCATTTCAAGAGTGTCATTTCAGCGTACACAATTCATAGTATGAAACATTTTTTGTAGGTACTTCCTGAGTATAGCTCCTAAAGGTTGAATGAGGAGACAACTCTTAAATGTTGAGTAGCAGTAGCAGTAAATCCTTACTTGAGTGGGAATGTGCTCAAAACTGGTGGTTATGTAAGGGAAGGGGGTTCTTTACAGGCAATAATGCTTCCCCCATGGTGAAAAATACCAAAGTTATGTAATAGTGCACCAATATGACACTGTTACCATTTGCAATTATGTACAACTCAGCATGGGAAAGTGACTGCATTGTCTCAATAGAGAATTCACAAATGTTTTTCCAGGTGTGTGCATGAAAACTGCAGATTCCTAGGTGTAACCGGAGAAACTTTTGTCAAGTCCTTAGATTTTTAAATCGGCATTCATGCAAGATAGCAAAGCTTAAGGCACAGATTTCCAAATCGCCTTTGAATGGGTCTCCAGATGTTTTGGAAAATACGACCAATAGAAAACGAGTGGGAACTCAAGGCTTGGCCTTAACTACCGGGTAGGAGAAGGCCAGACCATAAAAGAAACAAACTTTTCTAAAAATTACATCTTTTTCGCTGGTTAGTTGGTTAGTTCTGATTCGTTGTTCTCTTTTTATGTTCATTCGTTTGTTTGGATGAAAAGGACATGAATATCTGTTTATAAGCCACACGCTTTGTTACTCAATATCACTGTTCTTCTCAAGATCACGCTATGAAATGAAAGACAGCTAAAAAAAGAACAAACTAACAGGCGCTGTAATAAGGGGTTCTGTCTAGCACATGGGTACTCACAAACTTTCTCTCGGGGGCCAAATTTACAGTGTGGTTTGTGTCCGAGGGCCGCACCGGTGGGGGCGGGGTCAGTGGGGAAGGGGCGGGGCTAGAACAACAAAAAAACTGTGACCATGAGGTTGATCATAGGTCCCTACAGCGGATGCCTTCGTCCACTGAGCCACCAGACCCGGCACACACACATCTCTCTCTCTTTCCCTCTCCCTCTCCTTCTCCCTCTGACTCTGTCTCCCTCTGACTCTCTGTCTCCCTCTGACTCTCTGTCTCCCTCTCACTCTCTGTCTCCCTCTCACTCTCTCACTCCCTCTCACTCTCTCACTCCCTCTCTCTCCCTCTGTCTCCATCTCTCCCTCTGTGTCCATCTCTCCATCTCTCCCTCTGTCTCACTCACTCTTACTCTCTCACTCCCTCCCTCTGTCTCCCTCTCTCCCTCTGTCTCCATCTCTTCCTCTGTCTCCTTCTCTCCATCTCTCCCTCTGTCTCCATCTCTCCATCTCTCCCTCTGTCTCCATCTCTCCCTCTGTCTCACTCACTCTTACTCTCTCACTCCCTCCCTCTGTCTCCCTCCCTCTCTCTGTCCCCTTCCCTCCCCCTCCCTCGCTCTCCCTTTCCCTCCCTCTGTCTGCCTTCCTTTCCCTCCCTCCCTCGCTCTCCTTCCCTCCCTCGCTCTCCTTCCCTGCCTCGCTCTCCCTTTCCCTCCCTCACTTTCCCTCTCCCTCTCTTTCCCTCCCCCTCGCTCTCCCTCCCTCTCCCTCCCTCCCTCTGTCTCCCTCCCTCTGTCTGCCTTCCTTTCCCTCCCTCCCTCCCTCTCCTTCCCTCCCTCTCCTTCCCTCCCTCGCTCTCCCTCCCTCCCTCGCTCTCCCTCCCTCCCTCGCTCTCCCTCCCTCCCTCGCTCTCCTTCCCTCCCTCCCTCTCCCTCCCTCCCTCCCTCCCTCACCTTCCCTCCCTCGCTCTCCTTCCCTCCCTCGCTCTCCCTCCCTCCCTCCCTCTCCTTCCCTCCCTCGCTCTCCTTCCCTCCCTCGCTCTCCCTCGCTCTCCCTCCCTCCCTCGCTCTCCTTCCCTCCCTCGCTCTCCCTCCCTCCCTCGCTCTCCTTCCCTCCCTCGCTCTTCTTCCCTCCCTCCCTTGCTCTCCCTCCCTCCCTCTCCCTCCCTCCCTCCCTCGCTCGCTCTCCTTCCCTCCCTTGCTCTCCTTCCCTCCCTCGCTCTCCTTCCCTCCCTTGCTCTCCTTCCCTCCCTCGCTCTCCTTCCCTCCCTCCCTCCCACTCCCTCCCTCCCTCGCTCTCCTTCCCTCCCTTGCTCTCCTTCCCTCCCTCGCTCTCCTTCCCTTCCCTCCCTCGCTCTCCTTCCCTCCCTCGCTCTCCCTCCCTCCCTCGCTCTCCTTCCCTCCCTCCCTCCCTCTCCCTCCCTCCCTCGCTCTCCTTCCCTCCCTCACTTTCCTTCCCTCCCTCCCTCCCTCCCTCGCTCTCCTTCCCTCCCTCCCTTGCTTTCCTCTCCCTCCCTCCCTCGCTCTCCTTCCCTCCATCACTCTCCTTCCCTCCCTCCCTCTCTCCCTCCCTCGCTCTTCTTCCCTCCCTCGCTCTCCTTCCCTCCCTTGCTCTCCCTCCCCCCTCGCTCTCCCTCGCTTAAGTCGCTTTCCCTCCTTCCCTCCCTCTGTCTCCCTCCCTTTTTCTTTTTTAAAGGCTGTCTGCAACCAGAGCTCGACTCAGAGACTCTGCTGCCTGTGGGGGGCGGGCGATGTCCGCCGTAGTCAGAGTGGGGCTGCAGGGGCCTGAGAGGTGAAAATAGCCTCATTAACATGCAAATGGTCTTTGAAAGACCTGTATACAGCACATCAAGCCACACATCTATTCTTTGTAAGTGCTGTGATTAAAAGATGTTTCTATTACTTAAAAGTCACAGAACTGCATTGACCGACACCAGAAGGCTAGAAGTCCCAGCCAGCCTTGCGAGGATTCGAATTTGTGACCTGCAGATCACTGCATGTCTCAATCGTGAGCGTTTAATTCGCTGAGGGATTCTGTCCGATTAGGTAATCTGAGCACTGACGGGGACAAATGCGTCAAGAACTGCGCAGTGCCCCACTCCTCTGGCATGGTCAAAAGGGTGACCCTGCCTGTGTGCCCTCCCCCTCCCGGGCTGTGATAGAATCCAGGCACGCTCACACAGCCGCATCAAAGCATTTCACAGGTCTTTAGAAGACCATTAGCATGTTAATGAGGCTATTTTCACCTCTCAGGCCCCTGCAGCCCCACTCTGACTACGGCGGAAATCGGCCGCCCCCAAAGGCAGCAGAGTCTCTGAATCGAACACTTTTTGCAGACGGCCTTTAATAAAAAAACAAAAACTCAGGTATGATGTCTGAAAGGTCCGCGGGCCGCCAGGGAAGGCTTGCCGGGCCGCCCCTGGCCCGCGGGCCGTACTATGAGTACCCCTGGTCTAGCATGAAGTGTTTCCTGGAACCGAATGGCGGTAATGTAGGGAAGACTCATGGCCAGCAGAGGGCGCTGCTTAGTAGTCTGACTTTCTAGTAAGTAATGCAGCATTCCTGTGTAATTCCTATTTTTTGGTATTTATCATCGTTTTGATACATTGGTGTCACGGCAGATGAAGGAATAGAGAATACCAATGGCGTTCCTGCCGTTTTAACATCTAAGCAGTGACAGTGCGGTTCCCTCTCCCCGGATCTGAGCAGTGAGCCAGCCCCATTGTACACACGTTTCCTCCTCTCGCATGCACTTTACTTGCAGCAGAAGCACGACTTGCAGCTACTTCAAGGATGCAATGGAATTTCACACATTTTAAAGTATCTTGCTTACTTCACCGAAAGATGTAGAAACAGATATGTTAACATTTGAATTTTAACTAAAAGACGTTTTTAAAATTTTAAATAAAAGCTTTACTTGAGGGGAAAAGCTTAAACCAAAATAATGCTGTCCGTGCTTTTACATATGACATTTTTAAAGAAACCAGGAGTAAATTACCTTTAGATCCCGGTGAACAATACATTTTTGATGACAGTACTGCACAGCAGACACAATCTGAAATGAAAAATTCAAGACGATGAAAAAGGGCAAGAAAAATGAGCCAACACAAGATTAATATTGAAAGAGCCCCGCCGCCCTACTCTGGACTCGGCTCTCTCTCATCCTGACTGATCCACGCCAGTGGCTTCGGGTGCCCAGTGAAGCTCACAGCTGTGGATTCAGACTATGGCTGGGAGTAAAGCTACACAGCATCCATTAACCCTTCCATGGACCGTTGAAGAGCACGTGTTGTGCAGGGACTTTAATAATTCTCACCAGATGGAAAGGTAGTGTTGTCCCCGCAATAAGAACAACATTTTCAAAGCCAGTTCCTGAGTGTATTCAAGACTTGCACCATAATCGCAACCAGTGACTTAATGCACACAACAAGGAAAGTTTATGGAGCAGCTAAGGTGCATGTTGTTTATAACCCATCATCACAACTGCCACTCCTTTGAAGGGTGTAGCTCGCCATGAAGTTCTTCCCACCTCCAGTGGAGCTCGAATGTGGAAATAGAGTGGGCAGAGCTGGTCTTCTGCACCCCTTCTATTCGTCTTCTTAAACGAATTGTGTGTTAGAAAGAGAATGGGAGGGATATAGGGTAGGTGAATGGGCAACAGAAAGGTGACCTATGAGAAAAAAAGCAGACACAGGCACCATCAGCCTCCATAAACCCTGTTTAAAAGCACTTTTCTTTGGAGCCACGTTGGAAGTAGACTGCACAGGCAGCCCCTGTGCCACTCTAAAAGCTCACACTTTGGCAGTGGGCCCAGCTCGAAGATACTAATGGTCAGTCCTAGCTGGGGTTCAGGTGGAGGTGTTTATCCCAAAAGCTGCATAGGTGTGTTGACCTTTTTGACCCTTTTTCTGCTTCTCACCATGGATGAATCCCTCGTTTTGCTACAGATTGTGTAGGAAGTGGACTTTGGATTTAGTTTTAAAAACTTGTTTTCTTTTCCAGACCATTCAGCTTGGCAGTTTCTGCATCATTCTTCAGCACCTGCAGTTCCTCGTTTGCGTGGTAGTCAAATAAAGATGATCCTGTGAATTCAAGATCCATGATTGTCTGATTTAGAATGAAGGTTACAGAAGTTAAACTGAGCCATTGAACCCTTTTCAATCGCACTAACCTCGAGTCGCAGTCTGTCATGTCCACAATCTCAAGAATGATCAATTCCTTCACAAACTTTTACAATCACCAGTAAAGATGCTCTTAACCTTAAGAAGCAAGTCAAAAATGCCACAATGAACCCCACAAGGCTTTCTTGTATCTACCTAGAATACCTGGAAGGGATCCCCGTCTTTTAAATCAGAGTGCATTTCCATTCCTATGTCACCAATGCAAAGACTTTCTTTGTTGGGAGAGCAGTGGCTATTTTACACAGAGGAAACATTAAGACAATTCAGGTGTAGAGTGTTTCCCCTTGAAGCTCAGACCCTCGTAATTGGCTCTGAACATCGCCTAATGGCATTGATTGAAGCTTTAGGAAAGACCAGCCAGAAAAGTATCCATAAGGATCTAAGGCACATAAATTGCTGGCACCTTGGGTTGAACATTTTTAAAGATTTTTCCTGGAAAGTGACTAGTATATAATTCAGCATTTCAGGAGCCCCATCCATCACTTCATGGAATGCCACATCACCGCTTTCTGTGGAGGTCCTGGTGTGGGAAGACTCTGGCTTATGTAGTACTGTCTCCAACCTGAATCAGTAGCCTGATCCGTGGCTATGGTGGTAACGTAGTGATCTAGACTTGGAGCAACGACGGAGGATTTAACAAAGGCAAAGTCTCAATTTGGACCTATCTCTGGGAAGCAATCTCTGGGAAACAACTGCTGGATATCACCTGCCTGCTTTTTCTGGAGGCTGAACCTACCTGTGGGGTTTTGGCATTTGTGCCTCTCTATAAAGAGTCTCTTTACTTCAGGGCACTGGGACGAGAGTTCTTTTCTTCCGTGCTTGCTAGCTCTCAGCTGTTGGTGTATAAGGGGTGGAAGCTCCTAAATGCCTAGATTCTGTAGCGTATAGTGGCCCAATGTTGAGGTTCTTCTAGATGAAGTCGATGCGATATCAGGTCTGTAAGGTCTCTCAATACCGGGAGGAGTTTTGACCTTGAATGTTTTCCCTGATACCTACTGCGCTGATGTCAAGTGTAAGCCAGAAGGGTAATAATGGCACACCCCCTCGGAGGGACATATGTGGGCATCAGAGCTGGGCCCCATAAGGTCTGAGAAAGACAGAAAACTCGCCCAAGTGCTTGACCTGGGCCTGCATGATAGAAAGTTTATGGAATGGGGAAGTATGAGAATTAGGATACGAGAATCTACGAGGTTACTTCTGATATACATCTGTGGAAAGGAATGTGTTAGAGAGCTGCCAATACCTTCAAACCACTTCACATTTCTGCACTATGACAAAGAACAAACTCACTTTGACAAACTCTTTACACCGCAGCAAAACCCAAAGCAATTTAATCTGCTATGAAACCATGGTAGTTATACTAGCTGAAAAAGGCCCTTTCCAAAAAGAAAAACTTTATATGCTTTAAATACAGTGTATTACTATTGAATCGATACACTAGCTTTGCTTATTTTGACATAAAATGCACCCTATGGCCAGTCGGCATACAAAGTTATTGACCATGCAACAAATGGGCACTGCAGCATCTTAACACATTAAACCCATGACTCAGCAACCACGCTTCTATCAATCACATGACCGTCTGCAGCCACTCAGCATGACATAAGTGTTCACTCAGCATGACACAAGCGGTCACTCAGCATGACACAAGCGGTCACTCAGCATGACACACGCGTTCACTCTGCACCACTGGAAGAAACAAACACGTCTTCTAAGCGCCACACAGTTACCTGGGAGTATGCCTACTGTGCACAGCGAGTGCTGACCCCACCATCCTCAGGGTCTATTTTTAACATACACTCAGGAACTGGATATTTTCCTCTTCGGGGAGTGTTCACTCTCTACATCAAGACCCTCTGCACTTGCATGCACAAAGAGACATTGCTTCTTCCATTAAAATCCTGACAGTGTGGGTATTAAGAGGCGAGAGACACCGCACGTTTATTGCATGAACATATATATATATATATGGATGGGGGGAAAAAAAGTATTTTCTCCTACCTGCCTAAATTTTGCGCGTGCTTCTTTCTCCTTCATTCTTCCATGTGCAACTAAGTAGTCAAACACTTCTCCTGCACAGAAATGCATGAAACATTCAATTAGGGTAGAAGATCAAAACGCCTGGATGAACATCAAAGAAAGATTCTTCCAGCCGGTCTACTAAACCATGCACATCAGAGTTGTAAAGCCTTCTTCAACACTGCAGCATCGGAAGCTAAAAAAGCAACTGTTAGAATAACTCACAGCCACAAGATACTTCAGAAGAGCTGGGTTTATTCACGTCTGGTCTCTCGCACTCCGCTCACCTCAGTGAACGTTCTATGTCAAACGCCATGCCAACATTCCATGGGACAAACAATGCGGGTTCAAGGGAGGAGGGGGGGTAGGAACATACCATTTGCATATGTCAATAGGAAGGATAACAACTATACTCTAAACATACATGAACTAGATGAGATTACAACACATCTCCCCTTGTACGGAAAACAACTCAAGTGATGGGTCCTCTAGGAGGAAAGATTTAAACACTTTAGGTTACATAGTCTTTTTGCCAACTAGGTGGCTGACGCATCCTGGTCACTCTGGTTTCCTGCGTGTCCGATGAATTATCATCTAGGGTTTGCTCACCAATGGCCGTTGGTACACACACATCTGGGCATGCACTCACATTGTCTATGCTCCATGTACTTCCATCCTCCAGCACCAGCGAGTTATTGTTCACTCTCTGTATCCTTGCAGGTTTTGAGAAGGAGGACACTTTAGCTCGACCCACAGCAGGTCTTTCGACCACCACCCATTGACCAACATAGAACTTCCTGGAAGATGTTCCCCATTTCTGGTCGTATTTGGTTTTATACTCCTTCTGATGTAGCTCCACCTTGTCCTTCACAGACCGCCTGTCCACCCACACAGTACTGCTCCCATTCAACCAGTTGGGGTTAAGCTTAGACCCTGGGTTTCTCCCTTTGAGGGAAACAAATGGGGATACCCCTGTCACAGCATTGGGGGTAGAATGATATGACCATAGTGTTTTTCTAACGGCCTCCTCTACTGGTTCACACATAGTAACTGCCATTTGAATAGAATTCTTCACCATCCTGTTTGCCCTCTCCACCATACCGTTAGCTTTGGGACAGTAAAGAGGTGTTCTTATGTGTGAGATGGCTAATTCTGAAAAGAACCTTTTCATGACTTCTGACGTAAATTGGACCCCATTGTCTGTCACTAAGGTACTAGGGATACCTTCTGTAGCGAATACTTCCTTCAGGAATTCTATCATATCCTGAGTAGTTATAGAGTGGACAAACTTGGTGCTGATCCAATGAGAATGGTAATCTATAATTACAAACATGAATCTCTGGTTGGCACTGAGGAAATTCATGGGCCCTATTATGTCAATTCCCAGCTTGTCCCATGGTTTACTAGGAACATCTATTGGAATGAGGGGGGCTTTGTGTACAACTTTGGATTTGTCACTTCTGCCACACGCTTCACAATCTTTTACCATGCTCTCCACCAACCCATCCATGCCTGGGAACCAATAGTGTTGTCTCACTTTACTCTTTGTCATACTCCTTCCTGGGTGACCCTCGTGTGCTAACACAATGAGATCCTGTTTCTCATGCCAGCCGGGGGAATGACCTTGTTTCCTCTCCAAAGCTGACCATTCATGCTGGAGATTTCATCCTTCACAGACCAATAAGGCTTGAGGTTCTCAGCTAACCCTCTATTGTGCTCAGGCCACCCATTCTCAACCAACTTCATCAGTTCCTTTAACTCTGGGTCACCTTGAGAACCACTCTCCCATTCCTCTTTACTGATGGGTGGAAGTTCCACCGCAAGTATAGCCTCATCTGGTGGTTCACTTACACTGTCTTCTCCTTTTATGGGCAACCTAGACATACAGTCTGCAATGGTATTTTTCTCTCCAGCCACATAACACATCGAGAAATTGTACCCTTGTAATGCCAGTACCCATTTGGCGATACGTGGAGTGGCCCTCTCCAAGTTCTTGGTGGAAAATAGAGTAATCAACGGTTTATGGTCAGACCTTAGAGTGAAAGGGATACCCCACAGGAAGAATTTAAAGTGGATTATAGCCCAATAACACGCTAAGGCTTCCCGTTCAATGGTAGAATAATTGGACTTAGGGTCCTTCAGTGTCCTGGTAGCGAATGCAATGACCCTCTCGCATCCACCATTAGTTTGGGTGAGGGATGCCCCTAGGCCCTTGCTGCTAGCATCTGTAGTCAGAGTGGTTTTTTCATTTGGATCAAACATCCCCAATGTGGGTGCTCTTGCGATGGCTGACTTAATATACTTGAATTCCTTATCGCACTCCTCACTCCATCTAAAAGTGCTACCTTTTTTTAAAAGCTCCCTCATGTTGCTTGTATGACTAGAAAAAATTTCCACAAACTTGCTCATGTACTCGACTAATCCTAGGAAGGATCTAACCTCCTCTTTCGTTGACGGAGGGGGTGCCAGGGATACAGCGTCTACCAAACTGGTTTTTGGTTTTATCCCTTCGCCAGATATGGTATGCCCAAGGTAGGTCACAGATTTGACTCCAATCTTACATTTGTCCTTTTGTGTAGTAAAACCAGCCTTACTCAATTTACATAAGACTACTCTTAGAATAGAGTTGTGTTCGCACTCTGAGTCTCCATAAATCAATATATCGTCCTGAAAGCACAGAACCTTACTGAGGTCTTCCAGGATGTGTTGCATTATGCGTTGGAAAACCGCCGCCGCGGACGCCAACCTGAAGGGCATACGATTATACTGGTATGCTCCGAATGGCGTAATGAAAGAAGTGAGGTTTTTCGACTCCGGATGAAGGGCAACCTGGTGGTATGCCGCCGAGAGATCCAACACACTGAAAAATTTAGCCCCCTTTATCACACTGAGCATCTCGTTTATTCTAGGGAGAGGATGCCTCTCTACCCAGATATTGGCATTAAGATCCCTAAGATCCACACACAAACGAATCCCTTTGCCACCACCTTTAGAAGCGACCACAATGGGGGCTAACCACTCTGAACTTTCAATTTTTTCAATAACCCCCATGGACTCCAATTTTTCCAACTCTTTTTGCAGGGAATCTCTCACCACCAATGGCACTGATCTAGCTCTGTGTACTGTGGGCTTGCAATGCTTTTTAAGTTTTATTTTATGAAGGAATCCTTTTAACAATCCGAACTCACTAGAAAATACCTCAGGGAACTCCTCACACACCTCATTACCAATATTGGGTTGATCAATCAAATAGACAGGTTCTGAGGCATTGGGGTCTAATCTTATACCTAGGTCCTTTTGATGCCTCCATCCCAGTAAGCACGAACCTTTCTTAGTTAGATACACTTTACCCACAGTTGCTCTTTCTTTAAATCTGATGTGCATAATGATCATTCCCACAACAGGTATAGTGTCATGATTGTAGCCTCCCGGGTTGATGTCTGGAGGCAACACTTCATAAACTTTGTCAACTGACCTGGTCTTAAACGTGGTTTCATTTATAAGAGTGTAAGGTGAACACGAATCCGCATAAACATTATAAGCCACACCATCAAGCATAATCTCACATTCTGGATAGCTACATCCTGTATTTTCAAGTAATTCATTAACCATGAATACAATGTCCTCCCTTGGCTCCACATCATCCCAAATCATATGGGTCATTTCCTTCTTTATATCATGACACACTTTGGTGAAATGTCCCCTCTTGTTGCATTTCCTGCACATGGCACCCCTTGCTGGACATTTTACACTATTCGCAAGGTGATTAGGATTACCACAACGGAAACATTTCATCTTTTGGGACTCATCCTTTAGGATTGTACTACCTTTATGCACATATTTGCCCTTGTCATACTTATTGGACACTTTCAGGACTTCATCCTCACACACTTGCTTCACCTCAACCGCCTCTTTCATTTCATTCATACAGAATGCCGTGTGTTCAATGCTTTTAGCTATATCTATAGCTTGCTTCAAATCAGGAGCATCAGCAAGTAATTTTTCTTGTATTTTCCTATCAGAAGTGCACCTTACCAATTGGTCTCTGATAAGCGAATCAGTGAGGTTTCCAAAATCACAGGTGGAAGACAACCCTCTAAGGACTGCTATGTAATTCACCACCCTTTCTTGTTTCCCTTGATTCCTTGAAAAAAAATTGTGTCGCTCCAATACCACGTTAATTTTTTTTCCAAACTGAACTTCGAATTTTTTCAAGGCAACACGGTAAACATCTGGTGGAGCATCACCTTCTCCTCCTCCACCACTATTTTCTAACTGAATTTCAGGTAGATTATCATACATTTCTCTAGCATGCTTACCCAAATTGTGTAACAATATGTGCAATTTCCTTTCTGATGAAAATCTGTTGCCTCCAATAGCTATCAAAGAAGATTCAAAAATCCTCTCCCAATTCTTCCATGGAGTGAGAGGTTCTCCATCATCATTGAGAAATGGAGGGGGTTGCGACATTGACATTGCAGTAGCCATACCACAAATCTAAAACACTCTACACACTCGTGGGAATAGATAATAAAGATGCAATTGGACAATACAAGTGCTAAAACCTCAATATATAATACTCTTTTAAGATTGCTCTTTAGCATATATATGTTGAAAATAGCACCAACAATGTCAACAAAAACAGTTTAGTCTCATTAAGTTGTGCCCATCAGCGTGACATGCACTAAACAGTGACTTGGATGAATAACAAAAACAGTTTAGTCTCATTAAGCTGTGCCCATCAGCGTGACATGCACTGAACAGTGACTTGGATGAATACTGAGATGAATACTGTGCCTGTCAGCGTGATCGCAACAACAAGCTCCTGAATATTGTGGTGATTAGGTACCATGAAATGATGAAAATAATTAGCTGTGCTTATCAGCGTGAAGCGCAACAGCACCCTCTGACAAGCTTTTCGATGTTAAGCTGTGCTTGTCAGCGTGAGAAAAACAATAACTCATAAACCACAGGTAATTCAAGCTCCTCTACATGTGCTTCCATCGACACGTGTGATGCTGGGCCGTCGTTCTCCTTGGCTTTCCACACCGGATCTGCCAAAATACAGGTGCTATGGTGTTCCTCACACACCTAACTTTTGTGCCAGCACCTTCAAGAACTTTAAAAAGCACAGCGACACGCAAATCACCAAAGATGAAGGCGGAACTGACAGCTTCACAACAGTCAAAACACACGCCCTGCAGTAACAGCTGTAGACTCCGGGTGTCGTCAGGGATAAACGCTCTGCTGACTGTTCTGTCATATGGGAGAGCTATGAGAGGAACAGCCGAATGATTTGTAACAACGGCACCGTGAACAGATGAAGAGCAATGACACACAGTAATCTCCTTAAATCAACAGCTCCCTTAACAGTCACGGAGTGGTCGATGCGCCGTTGTAAAAAAAAAAAAACGCCGACCTCAAATAATCATCCGCCCATAACAGATGGAAGGAAACCTCAAGGATTCCACTTCACAGCACAGCGGGATGCGATGAATAGCTTGGCTCAAATACTATGCGCAAATGTCAAAAGCGCAAGCCAAGAGTTAACAAACGCCTCAATGAGATAAAAGCGTAACCTCTTCAGGAACGAGTAAAGAGCACTGTGGGAAAGGCAAAGAACGCTAGGCTCATAAATAAACTCGTCAGCAAACGCAGTACGCAAATCCACTGAAGACTCACGGTTACTTGAACTTGGCGTCGTGGTTCACGGCAGTGCTGAATAAACGGGGGAAGACCAGATCTGCCCCCCGCGCACCCTCGTCGCCAATTTGTTAGAATAACTCACAGCCACAAGATACTTCAGAAGAGCTGGGTTTATTCACGTCTGGTCTCTCGCACTCCGCTCACCTCAGTGAACGTTCTATGTCAAACGCCCTGCCAACATTCCATGGGACAAACAATGCGGGTTCAAGGGAGGAGGGGGGTAGGAACATACCATTTGCATATGTCAATAGGAAGGATAACAACTATACTCTAAACATACATGAACTAGATGAGATTACAACAGCAACCATGTTAGAGCAGCAACTTAAAACCTCACGATGAACAATTTGTATAAAAAATGTATTTATTTTTTAAACAATCTGATTAGCTACACAATGTCATCATACACAATCAATTTTACTGATCTCCAGGCACCTCTGTTTATTTTTGGTCCTTAAGCTCTTGCTAAGGAGAGTATTTATTACAGAAGATGTTGAAAAATGAATCATGATAGGTGATAAAATGTCAGTCTCCACCTTCTATGTGTAACCAATAATCATCTGGCTGCAAACTATTAAAACATGTCGGTTTAAATAAATCTTGTTGTAAGCAGTCAACAGCGCCATGACACCTTATTAGTAATAGCACACCAAAAACATATTAACGCATTATTTATTTTTATTTTGAATATTAAACAAGCCACTGTAGTATAGATATTTTTTGACACTCCAGGCCTCACAAAATGGACTGGTCAAAAAATAAAACAGGCTGGGGGATGGCTCAGGGGCTGGATGATAATACGGCTGAATGGTTCGGGGAAATTGTAAACAGTAAACTATTAGAAATTCATTAGAAATGCATATGCATGAAAACACAAAAAAATACCTGGACAAGAGATCTTAAAGGGGTACCCAACGCAAAGATAATTATGACAAAAACATATTTTTAATTAAGACAGCAAATATAGAAAAAACAATTACAAAGCAGTAAAAGAATACATACAAGGTGCTCACATATTTACACAAAAAACATTGCAAAGAACATGGCTTACAGTAAAAGAACAATGGCAGAGGGAGGCAAAATTTAGAACAGGGTAAGTCCAACCAATATCAAGCACAAAAAATGAAATCAAAGCTTCCGCATAAATGTATGCCAAAGACAGGCGTCGACGGAGTTTCGACCTATAATGTTTTCAAGGTCATCATCAGGACAGGGGAATGTTTATAGAGTAACCAATCAAGAAAATGTGTGAGCTGGTTGGACACAGGCGTAGGCAAACCATCCATCCCTGAAAGCTGCCCGACGGAACTGTACTTCCGTCTTTTAGGCACGTTTATGATTTACTGCTCTGGAGGAAGAATGCTACTAGGTATAGTGATACTCAATGTTAATGTTAATGTTAATGTTAATTGTCATTTATTGAGCGCTCGTACGCCCGGAGGCTTCATGGCGCTGTAGGAAGGAACAGGGCGCGTCAGTCAATTAGTAGAAAGAAGCAGCTCAATGATGTGCCTGAGAAAAAAGCCAGGTCTTCAGGAGATGTCTGAAACGGAGGAGATTATCACTTAGTTTTAGGTGAGGGGGGAGAGAGTTCCAGAAGGCAGCTGCAAGGTGGTCAAAGCAGCTGCCTCCGAGACGTTTCCTTTTGTACGGAGGAACAATCAGGAGGGATTTATGGGTGGACCGGAGGTTGCGGGGAGGGCTGTATCTTTGGAATAAATCTCTGATGAATTGGGGACCAATGTCATGTAGAGATTTGAATAGAATGCAGCCCGTTTTGAAGGCCACGCGTTGCTCCACCGGCAACCAGTGTAGCTGTTTCAGGCCAAGTCTGACTGATTGCCTTCTAGGGATGTTCAAAAGAAGTCTGGCTGCTTGGTTCTGAACCAGCTGGAGGCGTCTAAGCTCTCCCTTTTGGAGCCCAAGATAGAGACTATTAGAGAAGTCCAATCTGGACAGGACCAAGGAGATGACGATCTGAGTGAGGGCGGCAGAAGAGAAGAAACAGGCAATTTAGATTTTTTTCAACTGGAAAAAACTGGAGGACACAACTGCTCCCACCTGTTTCTTCAAGGAAAGGTCTTCACTGATGTAGATGCCCAGGCTCTTGACCGAGGGTGACTTAGATGGGGGGGCACCCATGCAGGAGGGCCAGAAGCAGGGATTCCAACTATGTATACTCTGTCCAGGCAAGACCAGTTCAGTCTTGCCTGGGTTGAGTTTCAAATGATTGCAGCTCATCCAACTCAAAATGTGGGACATGGTGTTTTGAAATTCTACCACTGAGTCCTTGGTGTTAAGAGGAAAGATGAGCTGCAAATCATCTGCATAGTTGAAGATGGTTACCTTAGCGTTTCTAAGGGAAAACAGAAGGGGGCGCAGGTACAAATTAAAAAGCAGGGGAGATAACGAGGAGCCTTGAGGTACTCCGCAGATGGTGGATATGGTAGGAGCTGTAAAAGTGCCCAGTCTAACCGATTGAGTTCGGCCAGAGATGAACGAGCGGATCCAGCTCAGTGCCGGGCCCCTGAGGCCTGCCTGCTCGACACGGTCGACCAAGATGGTATAGTCGACCGTGTCGAACGCAGCAGAGAGGTCCAACAGCACCAGAGCCTGGTGGATCCCCTCGTCCGCATTCCGCCTCAAGGTATTCTGCACTGAAAGAATGACTGCTTCAGTCGAATGGCAAGGGCGGAAGCCGGCCTGGTTAGGTGCAAGGTACTCTGATTTTTCCAGAAATGTGGAAATACTGTCACAAACATGGGACTCCAGAAGTTTGGCACAGTATGGTAGCAAAGAAATAGGCCTGTAGTTGAGTGGATCTAGCGGGTTGGCTCCTGTCTTTTTTATTAGGGGAATAAGGAGGGCTTTTTTTAAGTTGTTTGGGACTTTCCCTTGTGTGAGTGATCCATTTAACAAGGGAAGTAAGCCCTCGGGGATGTAGGTGCCCACCTCTTTCAGGATGTGAGGGGGGCAGATGTCATCGGGGGAGCCGGATTTGATCTTTGTAAGAAGTTTGGATAGGATGACATTGTCAATGGGGGGGTATGAGTCCAGGGTGACGGGATTATGAAAGATGTCTGAAAATAAAAGAGGAGGCTGAGTGGTAGAGATGCTTTGTTTGATGGTGCAGATTTTATCAAAAAAGAAGGAGTTAAGTGAGTTACAGAGTTCCTGGGTGGGGATTATCGGGAGGGAGGTTCTGTCGCTGGTACTGAGGTTTTCCACTATGTTAAACAGTTCTCTGGATTTATTGTGGGCTTTGAGAATTTTTTCAGAGAAGTATTCGGTTTTATGTTTCAGGATAAGCTTTTGGTAGTCCCTGCGAGCCTTGCGATAGTTATCCCTGTCTTGTTCTGAATAGGCTGTTCGCCACTTTCGCTCCAGTTGACGGACTTCGAGCTTGAGGGTTTTCAAAAGAGGTGTGAACCACCTATGAGCGTCGTTGGGGCGAGAGCGGGGAAAGTTGGTGCAGGGAGCATAAACATCAGCTGCCTGATTTAGCCACCCGGACAAAGCTTCTTCCATTTCATCAATGCCCTGGTCAAGTGAGGGAGGGGAGGAGGTTAAGGATCCAATAAAAGTGGGGATATCAACATTCTTCCACAGTCTAGTTTTTCCTCCTGGCTGGGGTAGGGACCTTCTACTACTTTCAATGGTCATGGTGAAGTTGATCAAATAATGATCCGACCAGATGCAGGGCGTTATGGACTTAATAGCAAGGAGGATGTTTTGAGACCAAATTTGGTCTAAGCTATGCCCTTTATCATGGGTAGGAAGATGAATATGTTGAGTGAGGTTCATGTCCAAAAGGGTTTCTTTTAGCGTGGCTGCCTGAGGGTCAGACTCAGTAGAGTCCAGCCAGAGGTTGAAATCTCCCAGTAGCACGATTTTATCGTGGGAGATTGTCAAGGGAGCAAGTTGTTCTGCAAAGGATGCAGTGAATGTGGGCATGGTTTGAGGGGGGCGGTATAAAAGGATCAGGAGTAATGATCCTGAGTTAGTGTCCAATTTAAAAATCAGATTATCTGATCCTATTAAGTCTAAAGATGGTAAAGAAGAGACTTTATGGGAGCTGCGAATGATCGCAGCGACCCCTCCACCTCTTTTGCCGGCTGGTCTGTCGGCATGCAGAATATAATAGTTCGAAGGAACAGCGGCTAAAATGTCAGGCAGGGATCCTTCATTAAGCCAGGTCTCTGAGAGGAATAGAAAGTCTGGTTGGTCGACCTGGAGCAGGAGAAAGATATCCAGGTGGTGTTTAACCAAGGACCTGGTGTTTAAATATAAACATTTAAGAGTGGTCTCTGAGTTACGAGAGGTTGTAGTACGAACACTTTTATTTACCCGCAGCCCAATGGTTTGCAACTTGTTGTGTAGTACATTCGGTGCACATCTCCTTCAGCTATTATTGGGTCTGGAAATCTACAATGGGTTTTACTTAAAACGTTTGTTTCAGCTTAGGCATAACTCAACCCTACTACATCACATTGAAGTCCACAATGCACCGGAAAACATACTCTTCCTCAGATTACGATGATATTTTTCCACCATTAGGTACGGGTATGTAAGCGTATATTTTGGTAAAACACTATTTATTTTGTCTTAGGAATAGTAAAAGCTCCAAGCTCTGAAGATAATACCTCTTTGAAAGTCTGCATTGTAAGTTTAGCTACACACATCTTTAGCTGTTTACCAGAGCTCATGTAATCAACACCAAAAATAATATAAACAGGGGCCCTCTCCAGCCCATAGCTACTTTGGACCAGCCCATTTCAGCCACTATGTTTCAAATGTCTTTCGCATCTTGGATCAGCCCCACAGAATAATCCACAGGTTGGTATTTTACAGAGGTGACTGGCAAAGGAGTCCTTATTGGGATCGCTGCTGCGCGAGCTGTAAAAATAGTTGTGATTCTTTGTGAGGTTTAAAGGGAATATGTCTGATGGCGAGGGAACTGGATTAATTTGAGAAAGCTGGGACTTCAGATAAGGGGTCACGCACTATCACCCTATCACCACGTTTTAGCTGCCCACTGGAATAATTGGACTCCGAATTCATGTTTGAAGCCAGATTTGTTAACGGAGAAGAAAGACTTGGCTGCTTCAGCTCTAATGACTTTAGCGATGGCTGGAGCGGGGCATGAATGGGGTCTAGCGCAGGGACATCCCTTAGGGAATGAGGTTGCCCTTTACAAATAACACAAAAAAAATAAGACAAGGTTGAGAAAGGTGAAACGAGGCAATGAGGAATTCAGGAAAAACATTCCTTTGTGTGGAGACCTTACCTGTCTATGTTATCAGGTTCCAAGACCTTTTTTAGATTTTATCTTATTCAATCCGACCTAAAGGTTGTTACCATGACTCACCTCCACTTGCATACTCCATGATTAAATATAATGTCTTTTCTGTTTCGATAACTTCAAATAGCTTAACTAGAAGAAAAAAATGTAGAGCAGGTTACTAAAATCTAAGACAGCGGTGCACAACCATGCTAAATAGCGACATATATGCAGTGATTTTGAAAAACAGTTCTCACCTGTAGAGCTGAATCGTCATCATTCTAATGCCACACCAGCCCCACTAGACAGGTTCCTATATTGTCAAATAGCACTATTAGTCTGTGATTGCTGTGGGTTAAGCAGATGCGACTCCTTTGAGGCCAAACTAGTTTACTGTAATAAAGTGAGAATCGAAACTGCCTACTCACAGCGGAAATGTCAGGCAAAGCTTGTTCTTGAGTTATTCAAAGTTCTAGATATTAATGGGGAAAAAGCAGACCTTCTAGTATTCCAGTCACTGGCTACAACACATGCTGCTCCTTCAATCGCTGATAATGCTCTTTAACGTTTGATAAATCAACTATCTGCAGCGACTGCCATAATCTGATTAAATACAGCAATACGTGAAGAAATCACAAATATGCTACAACATGTACTCTGCTACATGCTTGAAAAGAACTAAAAGACATTCTTGGTCTGAGAAGTATACATTGAAGCCCACATAAGAGCGTACCTTAGAGTAAGAAAAGTGAGGCTGCTCACATAGAGCACTTACAATTGCACCGTAGTAGAGATGGTTGACGGAACAACAGGAACCGTATCGATCTCAAAATGCACCAAAATGCCAATGGCTACTCAACATGTGCTCTATGGGTACAAGTAATGACTTTATCCTCCAATACTACGGGTAACAACGTTTACATGGAGATGCGCGGGAACGCAATCCATTTAATGCCGTGCCTGGGAGCTTGGAGAGCTCTTGTAAGCAAGTAAGGTTTAGTCTTTACCATGAAGGGATGGAATTTGTCACAAAGAGCAGCAATTTGCTCACCACTAAAACACACCATATCCACCTGTTTATTGAGCAGTTCTTACTTGAATGGCAATTAGTAGCAGATCGTCCATAGTTTGGTGACTAAAAGCTAATTTGCTATTAGTTTTAGATTTTCACTCCACCCTAAAGGACAAGTGTTACACATTTTTCAACAGGAATAGGAGCTTGACCCTTATTCGGTAATGATTTCAAATCTATATCTATTTCCATAAAAGATGGTGTATTTGATGAGCCCACAGGCAATACAAACAAAATAAGAAGATGAATTAATAAGTAGGAACTAAATAAAGATGATCGCCCAAGTAGAAAGGTAGAATTCATGGGAATCAATATTAGAGCTAGATAGTGTAAGTAAGCCAAATAACAGCCACAGACACAATAGTGACAGGAACACCCAACAGCATGCAATGAATGAATGAACAGGTAAAAATTACAGAAATGGGAAAAGTTATAATAAATATTAAGCACGTGTAAATTCTGATGTAAGACGAAGAGAGCAGGTTTGAGCTGCACTCCGTCCTCAAAAGAAAAGATCCATACCATAAGAAGCAAGCAGTCATCACCGCGCTACACAAGATAACCATGACCGGCAGTGCAATAAATAATATTTCATCTGAGAGATAATTTCCACCTCCTCTATTATGGGAAAATTGCAAAAAGGTTAGTAGCCGGACAACTTCATGAAAAAGGGCTCCTTTATGACCGAGACAGTCTTCAAATCAACACACTAACAAGCATACAAGAGGATCACCTCATCACCCAAAGTGAACTAAAGCAAGAAGCCTCCCCATTTTCGGAAACTTTCCACAAACTTTTACACGGTATACTTTTACATGAAATCAAGGTGCCAGAGAGGAGTTTGGATTCTTAAAATGGTTCCTAGTGCTCTTTCTTAATCAAAATCAACATATTAGGATCACCTCTGTCAAGTCTTCTAAACAAAGGGTTCCAAACAGCATTTCCCAGTGCTCTTTCCCTCTTTTTAACAACATCAAGAAGGGGCTTGTGTCTCAATCCATGCACCTTAAAAAAAAGGCCAAAAGAAACAGGGATACAAGAGATTACCAACCCTCTCTAAGAATGCCCTGCTACAGCAAACAACGGCCTCATGGGAATACCTTACTTTTAAATTGAAGGAGGGACATCTGCACAATGAGGAAGGATTCCTATCATTTCAAAATGTCCAGATTCCTTTTGCTGTGCAGTAGGGGCATTTCTACTATGTGCCCATCTTATGAAGGTGGATCACCCCGTTTGGGATGGTTTGGTAGACAAACTAAATCCGTTAAATCATGCAATCCTATACCATAACTGAAGGTGGCCCATTGATATCATTATTTAAAGTGGACAAACCTCTCCTTAAACTCCCTGCTCGTATCTATGTCCCAGATTTAGAAAGGAAAATGTTTATTTCTTCTCTTTGGCAATGCAGTGTCCAAGATCTGTCAAATAGTGGTCTAAAATTGGGTATCAATTACAAATTGTGGCAGATCGTTTAATAACCTTTGACCCTAAAACAATGTTTGCTTGGATCAGTCCCAGCGCAAATAAAGAAATTGTGGAAAATAGCGGATAATCTAGTCTACTCTGAAAGAGAAACCTTGTAATTCAACTGAGTAGTCCCAAACTTGACTCCTGGTAAAAAAAATATATATGTGCCCAAGTATGGTCTTTGGAGGAGGAGCTCCATATGACCAGGTCAAGAAAGGAAGGGAACCTGGAGGGTGGGTATCGTGCATTACATTAGTGGTTAGTACATTTAAAACGGATTTTCATTTTTTTCTCCTATTCACGAGTTATTGGTGAAAATCAAAGGATCCAATTGGTATGCTCAATTTGAGTACTACAGTTAATATACAGTAATTGAAGTTCAAAAACATCAATTGAAGACAAAAGGTTCCTCTTGCACACTTTCATGCATATATTGTGTAGCTTAATAAAAACCTGCTCAGTTCTCCGATAACACAGTGAGTGAAGACAGAGTACAGTACGGCAGTGTGTATGATACAAAAACAATGGAACAATTGACATTTTTTGCACAATTTCGGTCCCAAGGTTTCAGGTACCACAACAGTTCACCAATCAGTGAAAATGAGTGGTGAAAGGCAGATTAAGGATATGGTAGCTCTCAGAGACGCGTTGGCGCTGATCAGCACGGTTGCGAACGCTGTCATCTGACCCTGTTGCAGGTATTGGAGGCGATCCTGTGAACAAATACAGAGCACTTTCTGCAGATGAGATTCTGGCTTGTTTTGCTCAGCCTGATCTGTTCTGCTTTTTTCCTCTCAATTTTAAATCCCGCTATTAGCTACAAATCAATCCGTGAGTAATATAATCATCATTACCTTGAGAAATTGCACTCTTCTCTTTCAGAATGAACCAATAGACACCTCGAGTTTTTTCTTTCCACATGCAGACTGACTGCTCTTGCTCCAAATTACTTGCTCTTGTCCTGATGATGCCCCTTAATCCACTAAAGGTCAAAACGCCATTGACGACTATAGCGATAGGAACTGATTATTTGTGAGCGGTTGGGGTACCTGAACCCTTGGGACCCAAACTTTACAAAAACATTATGATTGTTCCATTGCCTTTGGTATCATACACACTGATTCGCTATGCTCTGTTTTTCACTGACTGTGTGATCACCTGAGCACCTTTCTATTAATCTGCAAAGTATATATATGGAAATCTAACATTGGGATCCATTGGCTTTCATTGAGGTTTTGAATACTTGTGGATTAAATACCACATATTTAGTAAGTCTTTACATGCCCTTGGTTCCTGGTGGTTTTGCACTGTCCCTCTTTCAAAAAACAAATTAGGTTAAAAAGATCATCTGAAAAAAATAGCAAATATCAATCACAGTAGAACATTTACTACCTGAACAACTGCTTGATATGAAGATAAACAAAATTCTTACAGAAGAATTGGTAAAAGCGCATCATAGATCAGGACAAGTTAAATAGAAACAAACATTTCGCAGGAACACTAACCCAACAAAATACCAGAATGGTGAACTGTTGTGTGTGCGTGAACAGAAAATCACCGAAGAGTTTTACCTTCAAGGGCAAATGGAATACATAACTGGCAACACAAAGAAAACAATGTGTGCTTTTTGTGCCCAGGCGAACGCCTCTACACAGGCAAAACAACACAAGAAACAAAGAAATGGAATATGCAGCATAAACGTAAAAACAGGCGCATTATCCAAAATGTCCGGCTGGTGAAACATTTTAAAGAATAAAAACATACGGAATAACGGAGGTAGACTATTTTAAAGCCAATTAAACAGAATCCTAGAAGAGGAAGTATTGACAGTGTTTTAATACAAAAAGAAGTGTGGTAAACACTGGCTAATACTGAAATTCAAATCATCCTTTGCATGGCTCCGTGAGGTAAAGGAAGTGCAAGTGTCGGCGGGTACACCCAAAGAATCTTCCATCGACCGATGTGTCTCTATGACAACCAGATAAACCTAACGAGACCCTAATCACATGAAAAGCAGCACATGGCGGGATGCACGCGCCATGAAATGGAAGATAAAACACGCTGACAAATGGCACATCTATTGCAACTGCCGGAAGATGAACAGAATGCCCTGTGAGAAAACACTCCGAGGAAAATGAAGTGGGGGATACACATAACGCTAAGTTCGTAGAAAGACTCGACAAGGAGCAGAGCACTCAATCTGCTCGTCCTGCACTGAAGGCGCTACACTGGCTCCCTGTCAGAGAGAGGGTGAAATTTAAGTCACTCTGCGTGGCCCACAAAATTTTGCAGGGAAAAGGCCCACCCATCCTGGGGGATATGGTTCAGCCTTACAAGGCCTCTCACTCCCTTCGCTCTGACCATCAACACCTGCTGCAGGTCACGAGGGTGAAGAGGGCAAGAACCGGGGGTAGAAGATTCTCTGTAAATGTGGCCATGCTGTGGAATTCTCTCCCTCTGTACTTCCGCTCGGAAACGAGCCTTCTTCGGTTTCGTAAACTTTTAAAAACTCATTTATTCACTGTCTAGTTCTGGTGTCTATAGTGCAGTGTTTCTTTCTGGATCAGCGCGGGGATGCCCAAGAGTAACCAGGCGCTATATAAAACTCGTTAATAATAATAATAAAAATAATAATAATAATTTACAACTCTCTAGTCAGTCACAACTAGAACAATGATGTCTTCAAGAAGAAAAGTGCAAAGAAGACAAACATGATTTGCCAGTAACAATCATCAATTCCTAAGATTTCCTGGGAAGAATTTAGTAAATTGACTGTGAAAATCAAGTCTGCCTCTCCGGCTGATCCACTCAAACCTGCCCAGTTCAGAGAATCCTCGCTGCCCTGTATGGCCCGCTACACCAGCTGATTAATTCCTGTCACTGTTCCTGTGAAATGGAAACGGGCGTGGGTCTCTCCCATCCTTAAAAAACCTAATTTAGACCCTGTGAAACCTGAAAATTTCAGGCCTATCTCTCTTCTTCCCTGGATAGCGAAGGTAGCGGAATCTCATGTTAACACTATGCTTACCAACGTTCTGAGCTCCAACAACATTCTGGATGAAACACAACATGGTTTCCGCACCGGTCATAGTACTGAGACAGCCCTCTTGGCCATGACGGAACATCTGCGATCTATCCTTGATCATGGTCAAACGGCTGCACTGATTCTGTTAGACCTCAGTGCCGCCTTTGACACTGTTTCCCACAAGATTCTGCTCCACCGGCTTGAGGAGGCAGGGATCACTGATATGGCCCTTGACTGGTTTAGATCTTTTCTAACCAATAGGTCATTTCGTGTCTCCACCCCTCCCTTCCTATCTCAGGCACATTCTATTGATCAGGGTGTCCCCCAAGGCTAGGCACTGAGCCCCACATTATTTAATCTCTATGTCCAGCCGCTAGCAGCTGTCGCCAAACAATGAGACCTCGCCATCGTCTCAAATGCTGACGACACGCAGGTAGTGGTTGCCCTAACGGAAGGATCGGCCCCAAATGACTCCAGGTTTAAAAACGGCCTGACCGCCGTGGCAGAATGGATGACATCTAACTGTCTGCAGCTGAATGCAAATAAGACCGAGGTGCTACTGGTTGGAAAAAACATAGACCTATGGGGCGACCACTGGTGGCCTAATGCTCTGGGCAAAGCCCCAGAACCCAAAACAGAAGTTAAAAACTTGTGGGTGTGGCTTGACTCCTCCCTTAGTTTCTGCTCACAGACTAAAAAAGTCTTGGCTACATGCTTTGGCATTCTACGTGGTCTAGGACCTATTTTAAAATTCTTTGACTCATCCACAAGGCAGCTGATAGTCCAGTCTACGGTTCTTTCCCGATTGGACTATGCATGTTCCCTGTTGCTGGGAGCCAATCGAGCAGAGATCTCTCGGATGCAGCACATTCAAAATGCGGCTGCTAGAGCCTTAGTAGGCCTTCCCCCATTCTGCTCCATCTCTGACACCATCCGGAGGCTTCATTGGCTCCCTATGGCTCACCGAATTCAGTTTAAGACTCTATGCCTTTCTTTCAAAATCTTAAATGCTCTGTAACCTTTTGACCCCGTATGTCCAACTCGCGCACTACGCTCTGCAGGTCAACATCTGGTCAGAGTACCCCGGATTAAGCGCTGCCGAGCGGGAGAACGCTCCTTCCGCTACTTAGCAGCAAAATTGTGGAACTCATTACCAGCTTACATACGAGAACAGGAAGGCCTGTTGAACTTCAGGAAGGCAATCAAAACTCATCTCTTCCCCCTAAACTAAGCTTTTCTGGAAGTATGCCCTGTTGAATCCCATCGGAGTCAGTTATCTCTCTGCTACACAGCGCCGGCACGCCCCTTTGCTTGGGCAGCTGATAAGCTTTTTTCAACATAACAATGTCTTGTAGCGTCGTAGATTACATATTATGCACACTCCTGCCACATAGTGTTGGGGCTCAGGCGTTGCACATTGTGGTTGTTCTAAGCAGGAGTTTCAGTTTTGAGGTGACTCATACCGCAAGTGAAACCCACAATGCACTAGGACATCGACACCACACTTCAGGTTAGTTTTTAGGTCTTGGCTAGCTTAGGCTGCGCATGCGCAGTCTCGCTTGCGAGATCTTATGTTTTTGGGTAGATTTCACTAGCGGGGCTTAGCCCCGCCCCTCTTTTCCATTGGCCGGCGTCACCGTTTGGGGTAAACGGTGGCCAGCCATTGAAAAAGAGCGTCCTCTGACGTACACTTTTCTCTTTTAGAGCCGTCCCACTTGGCCGGACTGCCCCGACTTACTGCTGGAGTAAAAGGTTTGTTATCTTCTTTATGGGGCGAAACAGATGGCCCCAAAAAGAAGATAATAAACCATTGACGCCATCAGGAAGTCAGGCTGAGTCCATCCAAGTGGGACAGCAGAAAACAGAAAAGTCGGCGTCACGGCAGGCGCTTTGCGCTTGTTCCTGTCTGGGTTTCCCTTTCTTTCCACTCGTACATCTGCTGCACACAACGACGCTCCAAGCCCCGCTGTGCCCCTCGCCTCACACCCTGGGAATGTTCCTGTCACCCGCGCTCACGGCTCCCACAGTCCCTTCCAACCGGGAGTCTCCCGTCTGAATTGGTAAAGTAATATAGCATATGTAATTTCTATAGCTGAATGCCAGGAAGTTCCGCATTGCCGGTGGTTCCAGGGGACGCTTTTCATCGATGCCTGGCAGCTCCACGTGTGCTGGGAGATGGAACTCCGAGAGCTTGTCTTTGAGGGAGGGTGAATTGCGGCGGCACGGATCAGGAAAGGCTGGGGTTTCAATGAGGCCTACAGGCAGATTTCACTCCCGCCTCCAGGGGCTGCCTATCTCTCCCCCGGTGCCCTCGCCCCCCGAGGGGGGTATCAGCCGCCCTGTGTGCAGCACCTACCGCGGTTGTACCGCCCTCCTCCAGCACCTCCGGTGGGGCTCAGCTCGCTAGCGGAGAGATGCAGGGTCTGCAAGGCTCCAACGCGCTGTACTCCTCGGTGCGGTTCTGGGACGGGCGGTACGGGGCGGAAAGGCCCCCGTGGGACTGGTTCGGCGGCCTGAGCAGCTTCAGCGGCCTTCAGGAAGAGCAGCTGCAGACGGAGGACTGGCTGCTGGTGCTCGGTACATGCCCGCCATAGCGCGGCCTCCCCGGGGGTCTCTGAGCTGCTGAACACGGGGGACCCCGGCTGTCCTTGTTAGCTAAGCTTTCCTCCACTCTAGAGAAATTTAGTTATACAGGACTTAAAGTCCTGGTTTGTTGTAGGTGTAATGTTACTTGTTGCTTTATATATCTGAATGCAATGACAGAAGCCCTTAATTACATCGGCCACGACACTTTGAGAGACAATATCCCCCCCTTTGTTTTTCTAGCTCACTTAAAGCCCTGGTTACACCGGTCCAACAAGTTTAATCCTCACTATGTGTTTCCTGCTATTATGAGCTGGCTAAAATTGTAAAACCTCTTGATTCTTTTTCCATATATACTGATCTCCTACATTTCCTAGATGCACCCCTGAGTAGCTCACCGAGTCCCTATTTTTATGTGTGTTTTGCATTCTGGGATTTGTAGTCCCATTGCCACTGTAAATATAGGGCTATAAGTACTGCTCAAAGAAATTGCACTCTAAATGAGCTGCTTGTTTTCTATGACATCTAAGAACTCTGATGTATTCATAAATTTGATGGTAAAGGGTAAACATCAAGCCCCAGAATGCGGAGAGATGCAGGGTCTGCCGGGCTACAACGCGATGTACTCCCTGGTGCGGTTCTAGGACAAGCGGTACGGGGCGGACGGGCCCCCGTGGGATTGGTTCGGCAGCCTGAGCAGCTTCAGCAGCCTCCTGGAGGCGCAGCTGCAGATGGAGGACCGGCCGCTGGTGCTCAGTACGTGCCCGCCATAGCGCGGCCTCCCCAGGGGTCTCTGAGCTGCTGAACACGGGGGTCCCCGGCTGTCCTTATTAGCTAAGCTTTCCTCCACACTAGAGTAATTTAGTTATACAGGGCTTAAAGTGGGCCAGGTCCTGCCGGTGCTCAGCTCAGCAGCTCTAAAAAGCAGGGGCGGAGAGGGGTCCCTATTGAGCTCTCCATTTTTGCCCTCCCCTTCATGGCTTAAAGTGGGCCGGGTCCTGTCGGTGCTCAGCACAGCAGCTCTAAAAAGCAGGGGTTGAGAGACATGGGTCCCTATCTGGCTCGCCATTTTTGCCCTCATCCTCATGTTGGAAAAAAAATCTCATGTTCTGCAGCAGTGCCACCCTTCACTGCCTTTGATGTAACTTCAAAGAGATTCCATATAGTTCTTTTACACTCTTATTTCGGAAGGAAAACATTTTTTCAATTTTCTATCCAACTAAGCCATAGTTATTACTTATTTATCTTACGCAACTAACAACCATTGACAAAACCAATAGTCCTGGTTTGTTGTAGGTGTAATGTTACTTGTTGCTTTATATATCTGAATGCAATGACAGAAGCCCTTAATTACATTGGCCACGCCACTTTGAGAGACAATATCACCCCCCCCCCCCTTTGTTTTTCTAGCTCACTTAAAGCCCTGGTTACACCGATCCACATACTAATGTGAATTCCTGTTTTGGCATAGGTTTTTCATTCGTATGCAGCATATCTCAAAGCAGAGCACGGGCCCGTAAATTGCTGCCTTCGTAGGTCCCAGGTGGAGCCAGAGGTTACTGGAATGGTTGGCGCGTAAATGTAAATGTAAATGTACATGTATTTATATAGCGCAAATCACCGACCCGGTATCGAAGCGCTTGCTTAGGGAACCCGTCCTGGTATTCCCCTGTGAGATAGCCCCGGCAGGGTATCCACAAGGTGAAAGCCAGGCATCCCACCGCGAGGGGCCGTTGTGGAGATTAAGCAAGCTATTGCCCAGAGTCGCAGAGTGTGAACCCATGAATCGAGTAGGCACCGGAGCGAGAATTGTCGAGTCCATAGACATTTTAGGACTCAAGACCCCGCCGAGCCGGGAATTGAACCCTGGTCCCGGGCTGACCTCTGCTTCCAGGTCTGCCTCCTCTAACCAGTGAGCCACACTTCTCCACTGCTTACAGGCTTACACCGCAGTACCTCTAGAAGGTCATCTGTTGTGTTGTGGGACCACACGGACTTCAGGGACCTTCCTTCTGAATGCAGTGCCCACGTGATAACAGGGACCCCCAGTAGCCGTCAGACACCAATAACTCATGCTTCTGAAATGCAAGAACTTCTGCTATGGTTGTGTTTTAGCGGTGGTGCGTCATCTGTGCTACTTTGTATTCACATAATTTGGCCATCGGTAGTTGTCTTTGGTCAAACTCTCACTTTTTATGTTTATAGTTCGTCAAAAAAGTCCCAGATCAGCTTACAACTAGTTTTAGATTTGCTGTACTGACTCCAGTTTACAATTGAAGAGTGAAAAGTACAGGACAATATTCATTTACAAAGCATGAAGATTTATTTGAAATGTAGAAATCATTACAGCAAGCAAAAAGACAAATGGTTAGTCAATTAAATTCACCTTCAGTCAATAGTAAAATAATTATAAAATCAAAGACTGCCTCTAAAAATGCTCTGAAATTATTATAAGTTTAAATCACTATAAAGATTGTCATGAAGCCTGCCTTCAATGAATATAGTAAGCATTCTCCTACAATATTAGTACGGAGAAAATACACAGATTAACGTGGAGTCTTCTCTCTAAGTACACCCAAGAAGGTCTTGGTTACATCTCAAATTCAGTGCATTATATATCTTTGCAAACAGAAGAAGAAGCATACTGTCAATGTGCTGTGATACACAATTCCAATGGTATAACAGAAAACCCATCATATGAAAAAGGGCGTTTACTCAATTACTAATAAATAATCCTGAATTATGTATGGAAGGGAAAAGAAAGGCACATTTAAAATGATGTACGCGAACTCAGGTAGGTAAGAGGAAATGGCTTTGTCAAGATACATTTGTGCTGTTTGTTCTCCAGGAACATCACAATCACCAACAAGCATTGAAAATACAATAGGTCTCGCCTTTTATTAAGTTAAAGCCAATTGCTTTGCTATGCAATACCATTAGCAAAGCAAATGGCTTTAACTTGATCAAAGGCGAGGCCTGTTGCATTTTTAATGCTTGTTCCCCTATGGTAAGGGGTTAGAGTGGAGATGCAACGTATTATTAGTTGTCTGTAAAGTGGACAAGAACATAAATGTTAAAAGAAATTACTAATTTTATAATTAACACTCTGATATGCTTGCTTCTATGGAGATGGGCAGGGGTCATGTGAATCTACAGCATTACAAGCTGCAAACAAATTGTTACAGGTAAGTAACAATGTACTATTTTCAGCATGCGCTGCTACAAATCACATATTGTACATACACTAAAAAGTAGTACCCAAGTCCCTAAATCGGGTGCTTCTAAGCAGCAACGAGAAATGTTTGGAACAATGTTTTAAATGGTTTCTCTGCTTTGTGCTTCTCGCCATGTATTAACGCCCGTAGAGTAGGGTTTAGTAAAAGTGTGATTAGGCGACCAAGTAGCAGCTTTGAAGAAGTCTACTAGCAGGATGTTTCCCAGAAAGGCCAGTGTGGCACCTTTCTTATGAGTAGTATGTGCAGTAGGAGTTATAGTTAATCTATACTTAGTTTAGCTCAACAGATATGAATATGGCAAGGGCCACTGGAATTATGCGGCGAGGGCAAACTTATGTGGCAGGGTTGACTAACTTATGCAGCAAGAAAAGGCAAACTATGCCACTTAATGCAGCACATCTTGTGACAATATTACTTCCGTAATTTTACATTTTTGGGTCTCGCCTGTGACAGCGCATGTGCTGTATACACTGTTGCTTGCAAGAGATATTGCACACAACAATGGGCTTGCAGCCCACCCATTGCTTAACATTCTTGGCCAGCACCTGCTGACATCATTTGCATGGGCCAGCTTGATTGCTGTCCAGCCACTGATTGTGCTGTGATTGAGGTTTTATTTTTTCTTCTTCTCTATTGTCCTTGTTGAACTACCTGTCATTTGTAGCTATGCTTTACTATGCTACACACTCTTCAAAGAAGCCCTTTTCTTCTTTGAAAAGAATGTTTATTATGACAACAGAGCTATCTGTTTTTATAGTGAGAACAGACGTTATCTGCTTCCAAATGTATGTTCAGTAAGACATGGGTATGGGAGTAACTGCTTTCTACGTATAATAGGATTCTTTGTCAAATGTAATTTTTTTCCACTCACTGGACGCTTAACTGAATTGCTCAGAATCACAGCGTGTTGTGCCAAGACCTAATAAGCATTGGCACAGCCAATAGGTCTCACCTTTAAGATTACTGGCCTGTCATTGCCCTTTCTTCATGCTGTATAGCACAGGCATTGACGACTTCAGCAATGTTTTGTAGCCATGCTGTATAGCAGTGTGGCTACAACGCAGCATGGGTAAAAATAATATTAACTAAAAAAAAAAAACTATGATGCATCAGCGCCACAGCAACTTAAAAAAAAAAAATAATCAACCTAAGCCCTTCCTGAATCATAGCACTTTTAAGAATTAGTTTTAACAACATTTCAAAGCATTGGCGCTGCTGCGGCTGTACAGCACGGCTATAAAACACTCCCAAAACCAATAGCTCTCATATGTGAGACCTATTGCCTTTGACAATGCTTATTACACAAGTTAACACTGTCTGGGCAAAGGTTTCATATCATTACTACCGGTTTAACACCCACATGCGGCGATAAGCAACTAAAAGGGGGCCAGTCAACCTTTACAAAGAACCTTCCACTGCGTTGCAACACATATTGCTGAATTTTAGTAACTTTTATCTGTTTCAGCGAAAAACATTTTTTTTCTCAAAATCTGTAGGTTGTGTAGCAGATGATTATGTGGCAAATGTAGCATTTCTATGCTTGGATGCAAAACATAGATGCTGCAAAATTTCACAATTACAGTGGCCCTTAATATAGTTTACAATTCACTTTGAAAGAGCAGCTCGAGAATTTGCGTTGCTTTGTTCTTCTTGTTGACTTACTTCGATCAACAAAATACATTTAGGTTCTTTAACATCGAAATTGTGTTTTCCAAAAGCAACTGCAGCAGCGGAAAAAAGAAGGCTGCTCATTCAACTGACTATCCTCAAAAGGAGAGGCCTCTTTGGGCTTGAAACAAGGGTGTGCTTTGAAGTCAACTCTGTTTTGGACCTATATATAAGGTTCTTCCACTGAAAAAGCCTGCAGTTTACTTACTCAACTTAAGGACATGGAAACTTCAAGGTAAAACACCTTCCACGATAGAAACCGCTTTAGGCAAGAATGAAGAGATCTATTATGTCGATTGAGGACAAAGTCAGGATCCCATGAAAGGACTGATGTTAGTTTAGGGTGTATTACCCTTCTAAACCTTCCATAAAGGATTTAAAAACCACAATCTTAAAAATAGACTGACGGTGTTTGTTCTGCGAGTAGGCAGCTATAAGCCGCTAAGTGTACGTGTATTGAGGAGTAGACAAGCCATGACTTTTGGATATGTAACACGTAACAATTTGGCCTGTGATCCTAAAGGAGGGGCAAACTTAAATTATGGCAGTAACAGAATTTTTTTTTCCATTTAGCTGCATAACATACTGGAGTGGTTGGTTTTCTCTAAAGCACTAATGATCTGAAGTGTGTGCAGATCAGGGCGCAATTTAAACTTTTCGTAAGGGTGTACCACATTTCCAAGGACCATGGTAGATGAGCCCCCGGTAGGAGCAACGAGTATCATCCACACGGGAACTGAGGCATTTTCCTGATCCACAGAATCATTTGTAATTGGGCGGTGAGGTGGACATCGGATACAAATACCCCTGACGAGCTGATCCATATGATCAATAAAAACAAGCATTTGCAATGCAATAGGTCTCGCATTAGGAATGTTTGAGCTATTGGTATTGTAAATGACAATTTTTTTATGTATGTGTTGGTTTTGAAAATAGCGAAATTAATAGATTTGTCATTTACAATGCCAATAGTTTTAACTTTCGCAAATGTGACACCTATAGCAATTGTAATGCAATATGTGTTGTATTTACGTGACTTAGCTGTATTGATATTACAAATAAAAATGGCTTTTAATTTTTTAATAATACTTAAATAAAAGGTATTGTAATTTATAATGGCAATAGCTTTTGTAAATAACTTTTGTGAAGATTATGTTCATTGTATTGTGACGAAAATCCAAGAACAGAAGTGAAATATCATATTTTTGTGACATTTGTAATAAAGCTTGAAACATTGAGAGAACATATTTGAACCAGTTGTGATGTGGCACTGAGTGGTTTTTGAAGTGTATGTTGCATTTAGTGCTGTGTAATGATGTGGCCTGTAATTATGTGGCACTGAGTGGGATTTGGAGTGTATGTGGCATTGAGTGCAGTGTAATTATGTGGCGTGTAATTATTTGGCGTGTAATTATGTGGCACTGAGTGGTATTTAGAGTATGCTGCATTGAGTGCTGTGTAATTATGTGGCGTGTAATTATGTGGCACTGAGTGGGATTTGGAGGGTATGTGTGTGTGTGTGTGTGAGGGTGCAGTGTGTGTGAGGGTGCAGAGTGTGTGAGGGTGCAGAGTGTGTGAGGGTGCAGAGTGTGTGAGGGTGCAGAGTGTGTGAGGGTGAGTCTCCTGGGAATATAAACTATGGGAAAATAAATATTGGGAAACATTACATACGTGCGTGAGTTTGCAAGGCAATATATAAAATAAAGAAACACAGAGGTAAATGCCAGCTATAAAAAAATCCATTAAGTTGCGAGAGACAACTGTGATTTCATGTGAATAAAAAAACAAGTCACTGCGAACACGATGGCTTCAGCGAAACCTAAAATCTGTGTAATCAAGGCTGACAAACACAGCTGATAAAACCAATTTCTTTAACGATGACTTGTGTTACATATTATGCAGAGAATTAACATTTGGTGTGGCCCTAATGGAAAGATTCAGCCATAGCAAGGTTAATGGCTGGTATAATCATGTGCCTGGTGTAGGCAGCGCATGACAATCAACAGAAACAAAAATTATGACTAAGCAATGGTCTTCCCTCAAGTCTTACGGAGCATGGCAGCCTGCACAGTTTGCACTACCCACCAACAATTTGCTATGCACGATGTGAATTAGAGCACATGGCTCATGGAAATTCTAGATTAAATATGCACTCAGTCAGAACTTATTTAAACCGGCCCATGGTTCCTTGTGTGCAACATAACAGAAATAAAGTTGGGCTCAAATCATCTAGACATAACAAGGGTTTTGGTGGCCCTCAGTTGTCCATTGCCAATAAGCTCACACAAAATACCCTCACAATTGGTCACTTATTGGTATATTTAAACTTTCAGGTTCTCTCAAGAAGTTGAGAACTAACAAACAGCCATGATGCCATGACCCATTTCCGGACCTCAATACAGTTTGATGCATTGTTTACAAGGCAGCGTCGCGCAAAGTTCAATATTTACCTGCACCCCACTAATCTTGTTAATTAATGAAACAGATACACTTTTCAGAACTATGATTATCTGGAACGGTCCATTGAGCTAATTCCTCCCAGAAAATAGGCCAGTTTGTGACTTGTGGACTACGCTCTAAGATATGTAAATAGTTAGCAATATAGCATGGCTAAACAGGAAGTGTGCCATATTATAAAGGAAAATGCAGCTCGACCGAATTAAACAACATTATTATTACCTGGACGACTCTGTGTTTCCGACCCGGGGCCCGCTATTACTTTGAAAAATGAGCTTGAGTTCCGGTTCTGCTGCAATAACTGCCAAAGTCGACCGCCTCGCGGTTTCCTCTAGTACATTAACATACCAGCAATACGGAAGATGTCGGAAGCATTCCACATTTTTAATCGGGATGCGCACGTGCACAGAAAGGTTAAGAGCAGAGGCACGGCCGCCCACTTCACTGAAAGATCAATCCTTGATCACTCCAGCACTACCGCTTGTAATATAAGAAGTCTCTGAACAATTTAAAAGCCAAAAGCGGCACCCGTCGTTTTCCTTGAAGTCCCCAAATTTCCAGGAAATGTGCTGAAATCTGCCATGAGCTCTTCACGGGTGAAGTTGGCAAACCGCAGGTGAATCTTTCTTCTACTCATCAGCTTGAAGGAATGCAGACACCACAACAAATCTCCTTAAGATAAGAAGCGAAACAGAAAGCAGCTGCACATCCGGGCCGTGGAGGAGACATGGGAGGGCGGGGCTGCCCGTGCATGCGCGTATTTGTCACTTTCGTGTTGGAAAGGGAGCCCCGGCGCCAAAGCGAAGGGCTGGTTTCCTGTCCCCGTTGGCGCCGGCTGCAGTGAACGGAACCTAAAGTGTATAAAGAAACTGGAAATGGATCACTTAAATAAGCATAGGTCAGTGGACGGTTCGGTCGAGCACGATCTCTTCCCTCACCGGCATCACTCTTCCTGCCTCAGTCCATGCTAGCATGACGAGGTTGACACATCTGATTTACGTAACTGAGCTATGATGACGGCAGCTCATTAGGGTATGTCAGACAAGGTGTAGTAGGCAGGGGCATACCTACAGCAGCGCTGAGAGTGGAGGCTGAAAAAAAACCTCGAGACCCACATCACATGCACATTTTAATGGATAAGACACGGGTAGATTCATGTTCCAAGCGCCCGGCTCAGCGCGCAGGAGTCATTTCTATTCAGTCGTAAAACCTGACACAGAACTGTGCCATCCCCTGATAGGAATATCTTTCCACAAGCTCAGCATGTCACTACCCATAATAATTTCGGTTATAAGACGCTGCAGTGAGATATTTGAGTTGTGGTTAAACCACAAGTCTCCAAGGAGAGCCTGGGGACTTCGTACGTACAGACTGGAGAAACCAGGAGTTTCTTCAAGTTCCCGCCGGGCCACCGCGCTGCCTGCGACGACCCGGAAGCGGTTGGGCAGCCGGCCCCAACCGGAAGTCCCGCCTCCATCGCGGCGCGAGAGAGAAACCACTGTCCGAGGAGCCCCGAGGGCTCCTGATCGAGTCCCGGTCCCGAGATGGGGGACCGGGTGAAGAGCGGCCGGGCGCATGAAGAAGGCGGGGCTCTCATGTGGTGAGAGTGCCCCGCAAAGCGCAACCGCCGCCCGAGAGTCACGCCGAGCACCGCCAGAACAGGTGAGTGTGTTGCGGAGGAGGAGGGGTGAGTGGGGGTGGGGTGTGCGCGTGTGTCTGTTGTAGTGTGTCTGTGCGTGCGTGTGTCTGTCTGCGCGTGTGTCTGTTAAAGGGGGGTGCGTGTGCGTGTATGCAGTGTGTGTATGTGCGCGGGAGCCTTTGTGTGAATGCGAATATCAGGCACGCCGACGCGACGTGCGCGCTCACGAGCTGCAATCTCCAGGAGGACAAGCTCGTCACAGTCTGCAGTCCACATTCCCCGGAAAGCGACAACATTAGTTGTCTCCCTAGACAGCAAAGCTTCGCTTTGCTTACGTCTAGGCGAGACCTAAAAAGTGATGGATGGAATGCTTGACTTCATCTCAGTCACTGGTAATTAGTCTGTGCTGCATACTAGTCCATCATTTCTTTTGCCCACCAGAACACAAGTACCCCAAGACCGGTTTTGGCCTATTTGGGCCTCTTAAGATGGGTGCAGCTTGCTTTCAGTGCCACAGAGAACAGGGCCCACAGCTGGGCATATACGTCGCACTTATGGCGTTGCACTGAAGAATACACAGAAGTGAGGGATGGAACACTTGAAATTTCTCAGCTACTGGTAATTTGTCTAGGCCACATTCCAGTCCATCACTTTTTCTTCGACCACCTTGTGGTTTTTGCAGCAAACACTTAAAGTGCGACAAGTATGCCCAGACGGAGAGCCCATGCTCACTGTGCCATACGACCCAAGCTATACCTCACTGACAAGACCTAAATAGGTCGAAACTGATCTGAGGTTGATTGTGTTCCCATATGGAGGGGACCTGGCCTTGAAGGTTAGGCGGGACTCTTCCTATTAGAGCAGAACCAAGATTGTTTGGCCAAAGGTGGGTCTCTGCCTAGAATGGCACAGTGGGCACAAAATGGTCTGAAATGTGGCCTGAGCAACAGTTAGTGGCTGAGATGAATTCAAGCATTCCTTGCATCACCTTGTTATTTTTTCAGCTGATCCATAAAGCACTGCCCAGGGAGTGCAGGTGACAGTAGCTGAAAGTTAAGTTTTGGCATTTTGTGTTCTTGTGTTTGGCGAACAGGTTGATTGCTGGTGTGCCCTACGTAGGATATAATAGTTGAGCACCTACTCATGAGTGTGTGGATATCTCCTGGTCCAGCTGGACCTTAATCACAGCGGTTGCGCCACTCGCGCTCTGCCTCTTTACAGACGCTTCGCTTCCAGCCACCTGATTGCCCTGATTGCTGCCTGTTTGTCCTGATTGAGCGCCTCGTAGTGCACGCAGCGCTTGGTATCGTTAATATTTATTTTATGCCAGCTTGCCTTATTACAGCGTTTGTATCGCGCCTGACATCATTTCAGTGCCTACTTAATTTATGCTCATTGGTCTGCATTGCGGGGAAGGTTAAAAGCGCCTGCACTGTGTTTGAAATATCTTAACATTTGGTGTACCTTATCTCGCACTCCGGCTGTGCCCCAGTTTCGTTTCTGCTACCGGGCTGCCATTTTGTGGAGTGTTTGTTTACATTGTTTGTGCCCGTGTCTCCTCCCAGCTCCCGCCTCCCAGCTGCCCCGCCCACGCTCCGCCCCCTCCACTCTCCATTTATGTCCAATGACCCAACGTGCAGCGTCCACGCGCTGCGGCCGCGCCGAAGGTGTGCCAAAGGTAAGCCCGTCTACGCCCGTCCGCGCCTGGCCCGCGCCCAGCACCTGTATGGTTATGTTATGGAGCTCTTTCGCCCTTTAACTAATTCAGTAATTGTCAGGGCGTCAGAACACCAGGACAGAGTCACGGGAGAGCACATACATGGGACTCCTGTCATGCCAGTCTTTCAGCCTACTGGATGAACCTATCCTTTGATCATCAGGTTTATCCTCAGCATTTGCAGCAAATGGAGACTCGCAGATTTCTGGCGCAACTTCGTAGAGTTATTCTCCCAATGTCGGTCATTGCAGTGCCAAACAGTCTTGTTAGATCTAAAGGACAAACAGTCTATTTTGTTTTGGTCCATCAGCAGACAAAGGTTACAGACCGGATACTGGTCTGACCTGGGAGAACTGAGCGAAGGGAAAAACTTAAATTATGAGTTCTCCATACAACACTCCTTCATCCTCACCCCCGCCCACAAACAACTTCTCGACCTGGCACAGGGTTATCAACCAGTATGGCTCTGAGAAACTACTGCTAAGCCAGTGGCAAAAATGTCTTATAACAAATGCTTAATGTCTAGTGCATTTAGGTTCTCTGTGGTCTGAAGCCAAGATTTTTGTTTTTCAGCATGCAGTAGTCGCAGAGCCAAATAAACGCATCCAAATTCAATGGCGGAAAAAAACTTTTTGAGGGGTTGTCTGTGTCCTGTGGACTGTCTGTTTGAGGACCGGTATCACCAGTCACCTCGAAACCAAGATTACTTAGAATTAAAACTACTTGTAATGTTTGGGCCCCACACTAGATGGCTGGACTGTGCACAGCAAATGATCTACAGCAGCACACACTGCAAACCAAATTACAATACACGCTGTACTAAGGTAGGTGCCTCAACTCGCGACCCAGAATACCCTCATAGGACATTCTACATCAGGCACGCTTTAGATCATAACTAATTTGTTCATTATCTAGAATAAAATCAGAAAACAACGCTGACCAATAACTGAATGAGACACAAAAGAAGCACGCAGATGATATTCATGAGTTAACAGTAAAAGTAATGAACCAATTAGTAACTGTATCAAGCTACACACCAGTCTAAAGAAAACCTCCAAAAAGTGAACTACAGATGTGGTCAAAAACAGTCAGCAGCATCATATGGAAGGAAGGAATTAAAACTACACAATCAGTGTGTCCATTAGGAACTGGCTGCTGGTTGTATATATATATTTGGCAGATGGACTATTGCAAAGGCTACCCATAAACACTGAGCTATAGGTCACCTATAGGAGCAGATAATTACAATTACTTACAGAACATTCTGAGATGCAGAATATGGTGGAGTGGATACCTAAACAAAGATGTGTATTTCACAATTCTCTCACTAAGGTTTTGGGTTTCTGCCTATACACGCAAAAACCTTTGGGTAACAATTGAATGCAAGTAATCAAAATTAATTGATTAATGTCGCATCTTGTACAGAAGAGCTGAAAATAGTACATAATGGAAATATTGAGCTAAAAAATAGAACAAATACAAAAGAATATGCTTTACAGTTATGGATGAGAATGTCCCTTCAGGAATAAATAACAGTTTAAGGAGTATGAAAAATAAAATAACAGAACATCTTACTCAGAATAACAGTAGGAATCTCCTTAGTAAGGAATTCGGTTACCAAAAAATAATTACATAATATTCAGTAATTTGTAAACTCATGGCAGCACTAAAAAACCTTCACAAAGCCGAATCCATAATGTGTGAAAAATAGGATAGAATCCGGATTAAAAATATTTCAACAGTAACACGCCATTACAAACTCAAAGGAAATCACGGGGAGGATTGGTAAAAAGCAAAACAAAATTTCAAAAAGGATGAACGAATCAAAGGGCACTGGGGCCAAGTCCCTGCTTTAAAACTTGCTGAATGCATAAGCAGCAGTTCTAATTCTCACCCTTTGGTGGAGAGATTGCCTGGGCTAGCATATGCGCAGCGAAGGTGAAATGATGTGTTTGGATGTGTGGACGCCGCCATTCATGGTGCGGGCATGCAAAATGAACAGCTACAAAAGAACTTTCTAGTCCTCCTGCTAGTGGTAAGGTACCCTCACGATTGAGAATGATAACGAGCCAGGACATGAAAGTAATTGTAATATACTCCTTGATATCCAATCACCAGCAGGCCTCCTTTTCAGAGAGAGGCTCGGCACTCCATGGGTGATGAGGAGTAGGGTAAGTGTGTGACCCTCAATTGTGAATATTGCGGGACACCTTTTACTGTGCGTGAAATGTTTAAATATCTCTTGAGAACCTGGGTCATTATTGAGTGTATTTGCAAATTTTACATATATTTTTGTAATACTATTGCGAATGAGGGCCCCTTACTATGAGTATGCATTAGAAAAGAGAAACACACTTGTTTTTTTGATTTACTTTTTCAAGAAATAAAATGTCATTTTTCTCATGACGCAATTCCTTTTCACTTGACACATACAGAACAATGCAGTAACATTCGCTGGATTTTTGGAATGTCTCAGTTTTTGTTGGAGGACTGGTATTTTACAGTAATGTGCTTTTTCCAAAATGATAGGTGTTCATTGTTCTTGGAGGTTTCACACATGTTTAGGTTTTGCCAGCACAGCACTTGAAATCTGTTGTATTAAATATATCTGAAAGGGGAATTACTACAGCGCGTTCCCTTCTTATTGGTCCTTGTGACTTTACTTTTCCAGGCTTCTATTGGTTGTAGGCATTCTATTTCCTGTTCTTTCGTGTGTGCTTCTCTTATCAGTTTCCTATAAGAAAAGTACTGTGTTCATCCTCCTTGGTGGAACTTCTTTTAAGAGTCTCCAGCAACGATTGGGAAAACAAAACCTAAGAATGAGCTACACCGTCCTTTAAAGTTACAGTGCTCTAAGAGTGTTGTGGGGTCAGCGAGCTGTTATTATCTCAGTGGAGATCCTCCAACGTGTTTTTTATTCCTTCTTCCTGCTACGGAAGTAGCGAGCACCACCTAGTGCCCCTAAGGCACAAGCTGGGACCCACTTGAGTGCATTCGTCATTGTGTGCACTCCACTGTCCCCCCCCCCCCCACCCCCCCCCCTGGGCACAAGCAGGTATCCACTTCAGCACTTTTATTGTCGTTCAGGTTCAGGCGTACAGCTGGCCCCAAAAATTATTTCCGCAGCCTGTCACATAGCAGACATCTTAGAACCAGGCTACGTTTCTGGTCTGTGTTGTTTAAACACATTATACTGACATTGAGTACATGAGGTGAACAGGGCCGGCATGGGCAGTGTGGGCAGCTGCCCAGGGCCTCACACTCAGCCCACCAGCGTGGGGCCCCGGACCGATCGTGTGCCCTGTTGTTTCCCTGTCTCCTTGCAATTAGGGTCTATGGGAGGTGTCCCCTCCCTGGGCCCATCAGGGATGGTGTCTGTAGGCCTAGGGGAGGGAGACGCTTCCCCTTGTCCCAATTGCAAGTAGACCCATTCAGAGACACTGAGGGAGGGCCATTGTACAGGATTTTAGCGCCCCCACAGTGTTAACTCTCAGCCCACAAGCAATTCTTACACCTATCAGGCTGGAGGTGTGTGAATTGCTTGTGTGCTGAAAGTTAAACTGTGGGGGCGCTAAAATCCTGTACAATGGGCCTCCCGCAGTGTCTCTGAATGGTTTCCTAGCAAGGGGTCACTTAAGTAAATTAGAGGGGCCTCGCGCATTCCCTTTTGGCCCAGGGTCTCGCAAATCATAGAACCGGCCCTGGAGGTGAAAGCATATTATAAACAGCATCACGGCTATATCTCGCTACAAGGGTCCGTGCATCCGTTCAGGCCAGAAAGGAACAAGTGCTCTTGCATTCTCTAATGGAACAAAACTTCCCCCAATCACAATAACTGCTTTATTCTTCCCCTATTATCCTGTTTCCCCAAGCACTTATGAAATGCTAAATGAATAGTAAGCGGACCATAATATGCCCATATTTCCAGCATCACCATTGGATGAAAATGTAGGGGCTGCTATCGAAATCTAGATTAGCATATTAAAAAACGCATTGTGGCTATATCTCGCCACACGGGCCTATACATCCATTCGGACCAGAAAGGAACAAGTGCTGTTGCATCTACCATTGAAACAAAAATTCATCCAATCACAGTAACTGGCTTATTCCACCATCATCCTGTTTCCCCAAGCACTAATGTTATTCCTAATGCATAGTAAGCAGCCCAGTATAGGCCCGTATTCCAGCATTGCCTTTGGAGGATAAAGACACCAAATGAAATCACTTCAACAACACAATTTTTTTATCATTCCTATCCGATATAACACTTTAGTCAAAGTCAAATATTTTCACAATTTCTATTGGTTCATAAGATCCTCCAATGACAAACACGGGTTGCTTCTTCCACCAGCATCCAGTTTGCCTGTGTACTCCAGAAAGGCTTCCTACAAAGCAAGGTGACCAAAATCGGGTCCATATTTCGATCAAAATAAATAAATGGTAAGGCGCCAAATAGCAGAGCTTCTTTCGATGTGAAATTACTCCCAGGCATCTGCCAAATTGTTACAATCAATTACATATAGTCCAAAATATTTTAAAAGACAAATACTTGTATAGTTTTTACTGGATAGCCCAATTCACTGATCACAAACATGGATTGCTTCTGATACAAACATCCGGTTTGTCAGAGCACTCCGGAAATGCTACTACATCTCGAGCAGACCAGAATCTGGTCCGTATTTCAATTATTCCAGATACTGAGATATCCCATGACAGCGCTCCTTCCAATCTAACATTATATGAGGCAGCAGCCAAGTGTTACACTTACATATAGTATGCATCATTGTGCCAAAGCACTGTTGAAACGGCACATTCCTTACACTGCGCAATGATCAATAAAATGTAGAATTATGAATGTATCCAACAATTAGCAGCTACTATGTACATAGTAAATTACTGGAATTACTAATCAGATGGTTCATCCAATATCCTCGGATTATATTGAATCAAGGAAAAGGCACACTAGAAACAGCCAGGTGTGTGAATAGTTATTGACAGTGTGTACAGAACAGCACTTATAAAAATCACACGGTTCTCATTTACGTTAAAAAAAAAATGGAAATGTATAAACATTTAGAACAAGAAAGCGCAATTAGCCGATTAGTGGTTACTCTTTGGATTGACGGCTTTCATTGTATTTACAGCAGCTGGCTGCATGCGTTTGAAGCATGCTTTCAAATATAATCTTGTCCTATTAGCACGCATTTCTACTGTGCTTTTTAGATGTAGATTTTAAAAAATATTTTTGGCTCAGTCGCCTTTGAAATAATCTTTGCGTTTAAAACTTGCATTTTCTGAAATATTGCCGAGCCAGCATGTTGGCTGTATGCTTTTGCTTTAGCTGCAATTCTTTTTTTAATTTAATTTAGACAATTCTATGGTGTACGCACTTTTATGGTCCCCTTTATCTGTGAATAGAAATCATTGTCAAATTTAAAGAAATAGTATTAAAGTGCCAGTTCCCCTAATGATATAATGAATGATGTTGGAACCTGGTGTGATTTGGGTCTATGGCTAAGGATGCTATGCATGACATTGATGCCCTACTTAAGGTGTGTTCGTATAGAGGGATACTATGTCCAGAATAACCAATAAGGATCCTGGAGTGGGTTAATGAAAGTCTTCAATGAGATATATAAAATCCATGCAATCACGTATATAACATTCTATGAAGGGCATACTTGATAAAGAAGTCAATATATTGACCAATTGGCTCGAGGATGGAGCCACGTCCTGAAATAATAAGTCTGCTGGGGGGCTAACAAGATTTATGTGAACTTTAGGAAGAGTATAAATAACTGGCATGCATGGGTTGTGTACATTGAGGTATGAGAACGTATTTTTTGCTGAGAAACTCATGTCTTGAGCTTTGTTTGTATGTCTGAGTATTTCACTTTCTATCTCATTTGTTAGATCTTTAGTAAGTTTTGCATAATGGTCAGTGTTATTCAGTTGGTGTAGGATCTCTAGTTTGTAGGAGTATATATCCTGTAGGACAATGCTTCCAACTTTGTCTGCAGGTTTGACAATAATGGTACTATCCATTTTGAGAGTGTTGGGGGGCTTCACGTTCTTGTAATGAGATGTTATATGGGGTTAACGTCTTTTTTGTTTGTATACCTAAAGGTCTCGGAGTACTAGTTTTTCAAAAGTGAGAATCTCCACAGGCAGGCTGGCTGTGGGTGGACAAAATTTGCCACCTCCCAAAAATGCTTTTAGGTGATTTGTTCTAAAAAAAATCTCAAAAATTCCCTGTCAGGGTCAAAAGAATTGGTGCATTCTGTAGGGACAAATAAACCTTTATTCTGTAAGGTGATTTCGGTACTTAACAGTGTGTGTGATGTTAGGTAAAAGATAGGTATTGTTTCCATACTGTCTACTGTAGAGAGAGGCCCTTTGACAGTATTTCTTACAAGTTCTTCAATCCATTGGGATATTGTTGACCCACCACTGGGATTTGCCTCATCCTCCGCGTGGTGAGTGTTTAAAAGGATTATCTCTAGAGCTTGGAGTGGAACTTGTTCCTTCTCAGGGATCAGAGCCATCTCCCAACTCTTCCAAAGTGTCTGGAAAAGTCAATTTTTTTTGTTGTTTATTGAAACAGCCCAACAGGCAACCAGAGGGGGATGTGCGATTGGTGTAATATTCACCCTATAAGTATGGATAGGTACGTTTGATTTTAGAATTGTGAATATCTTTTCTCACTGTATTTGATTTATTTCTCCTGTTCAATGCAATTAAATTCCGATATGGTCTTCTTAATTTTTTCTAAGACTGCCTTTGCATCTTTAATGACATCTGACTCTGTAATTTGTTGCTCCATATCACCAGTTTTTTCTCATAGTTTCTTACAGTGTTCAATTGCAGTGTTTATTCGAAACACCATCCTGTGTCGGAAACAGGTAGTGCCTATAAAATTAAATCCCTGTCTGTATTTTTTATTTTCAGTAAATACTCCTGACTCATTCCTGAACCGCAGTCTTTTTGGAATAGTGCCTGATTTTAAATATTCAGTTAGCATTTTTATCATCAGTTGTATAGCTGCATATTCCTTCCGACATTTTTCGAGTTGGTCTGGAAGACTGGTGGAGGGTTTCTGGAGTCGTCAGATTTATCTTTAAAGAGTGAGGGTCCCTGTAGGATATTCTCTATATAGTCATCCGAGTATACATGTGTAAACTCTGAGATAGTTAGCAAGGCCGATACGTGGTAAAGAAAAGTGAAAAATGTGAGAACCGCTAGTGTTTGAGGAAAACACAAATAAAGAAGAGTAAGCAAAACCCTTGCACTCATTTGATTGCACAATGCTCATAATATTTCAATAAGGAAGACCCAAGGATGGGGTCTGGGGTAATAATTATAACAGAAAAAACATACTCGTCCCATTAACCAGCATGCTGCCCTCTCAAACTCCCTTTGGAGAACTCATTGCCCCGAAAGTTCTCGATCCTACCAGTCCGAGCTTTCGGCGCATTCCCAGTTTTGGGATGATTCGTGCCCAGTAAAGGAATGTGGCGTTCAACCTTCAGACTCGGACAACACTCCTGCCTTTCACTGCAGGCTGATTGGAGCCCCTTAAGGATACCCAGAATGTTTCCAGCTCCGGTCAGTGCCTCTCATACTGCTGCACACTCTCTCCTTCACCAGTATTACCCATTTCAAGGGTTTTAAGCTGCTTCTCTTTCGGGTTATTTAGGCCATCCCCACCCACCCTGTTCCTGAGACTTGTCACCAGGGACATCCTCATTCAGCAACTGCAATACCTTTCATAGTGTAAGTGCGGTCTAATGAGTGTTGCCTACGCCTTGTACTGGCTCACTTTGCTTTTTCTTAGTCTCACTCGGATCACACTTTCTCAATTATTGTTTCATCTCTCTCTCTCTCTCTCTCTATCTTGTTGTATCCCTCTGAGTCCCGATGATGATCCTGACACCTTTATTGGAATCGAAACGCCGTTGACCGTATAATATTGCACAGAACTTGATGTAACGGGCCGTGCTGTTCATGTATTTGTTGATACACTGCATCTCTTCTAAAGAGAGCATCAAGCGTGCTTATTTTGTACCAATATTCAGTGCGCCACTATGCATCTTGAAATAGTTTCTCATAAACTCCTTTGAATAAATTGTATTCGCCATTTAGTTCTTTGCATCTAAAGTATTGTTACTAGCGACCAGTCTATTTTTGAACAAGGCAGGGTACACCGAAAAAAACCTCTTCAATGTGTCCTGCACATCGCATGCCAGATCAAGGGCAAGTTTCGAATATGTGGCAGAGAAGCCTAGTTGTGTATTGCTATTTGCAGTACTTGTACTGTCAGGAACAGAACACCTATGCTTCTTTAATTTGAAAGAGCGAGTACCAGCACTTGTCAGCAGAGGAACAGTACTTTTAATGGGAGTACCTGCACTTCTCAATAGCAAAGAGGTATTGGGAATACTGAGTATGTGTACCTTAAGTTTCAAGCGCAGATTATTGGTATATGCATGGAGTATAAGTCTGACAGCTCAAGGCCTGTTACCGCTATCTGACGCCAGCCTAATATTCTAATGGTTTAAGGTGTACATTGCAGACTGGAATTCGATTTGGTGCCTCTGTATGTGTGTTAACATCAGAGTATGTGCCATATGTGCTGAAAATAACTGCATGTCTTTAGGGGTTAAAATGATTTTCACATTTCAATGTCTTTGAGGGGATGCAAGATATATTGTGGGGCCTCTGTTCAGAAGAACTTTCATTTTTTTCCCCATTTCCAACTATTTCAAGTCTGCATCTGCATGATGTCACACAATATTGAACAAGCTACAATTTCAGAAACAGCATCACACAAAAACAGTCGAAATCAGTCTTGCCAGTGCCCCAAACGGGTTTAAGATGACAATGAGTAAACGGCGCCAGAGGTAAAGGTAGGTGTGAGAGGGAGAGGGGTTGTGATCGAGAAATGGAAGAGTCTGAGGTCTAATAGAGAAAAGAGAAAGATCTTTGCGGGGACCCTTTGAAGGTGGGGGCCTGGGCTATTGCCCACCTTGCCCATGCCTTAAAATATATATGCACAGAGCAGTATGCTCCTGCTTCTCTTCCAAAATTCAACTACGTCTACGAGAAAACTTGGTTTATGGTCCAACGAGAAAGTGTGCACATAGGGTGGAACTGAGAGATTGATTGGGTTCAGATGTGCAAGCAGGGTCGAAGCATTAATACAGGACCTTCTAGCACTCTCAGGCAAATCTGAAAATATATGGTCTTCTTTTAATGCTCTGTAAGCATGTTATGTAGGTTTTATTCATATTGTAAGTCCACTTTTGCTGTTGTACCTTGTGTTTATTGTTACAAAAGACATGAACTTGAATCACAAAGATTTTTCTCTGAGTTGGTGTGATTAATTCGTGAATTTCCAGGTGCTAAGATACACCTACTCAAGGAAAAGCTCCTACTGGACAAGACCATCGACTTATCCAAGATGCAAATAATCTTTTTACAAAGAGTGTTTGAAACAGTAATTTACTGATCATATTTAAATCAACTGCACATGGTGGAAGATTTTTATAAATAATTATTTTTGCTCCTCTCAAAATACAAGTTCTTGTCTTATTTGTCTTTTTTTCAGAAAATCTAATAAATGACTGAACATATAAAGAAGAAGATAAAGTTGGCATGAATAACACCAGGATATGCATGTCACTCAGAAAGGTTTGCAGTTGGTCATTATTTAACAAGCACTTAGCAAGTATGAGGTTCACACCAAGTCATGACATAATGACATCTTGACCACTTCTTGATGGTGGGAAGCCCTTTAAATCAATACCTGAAGCTTATGCTTAAGTGCTTTGAGAGAGCAGGTCTCATCGAGTTAGTCTCCCACATCAAATTGCAATAAGAATTATCGATAACGTTTACACAAAAAAAACAGAATACATACCAATGTTGGGATGATTTAAAATCTTCATTATTCGTACTTCTCGAAATAACTGAAAAGTAAACAAGGAGCTTTGAGTTAATGTCAAATTTTAACACTCTGCAAAACATATTACAGTTTACATGAGGACTAATCAAAAAATAAAATATGGTAAAATTTGAAAAAACAATAATCGTAAAGCCACATTTTACATAAAAACTGTTTACAATTGTTATCAGCTAGGGCACAGTCACAATAATACCAAAAGGCTCTTAAACCTTCAAATTACTTTGCCAGTCATCATCTTATTTTAAACTTCCGTGAGAATATTTTTTAATAGATTAAATGTTTTTTCATGGAAATAGTCGTAAAGACATAGCTGTATACACAAGAGAGTGCCCAGATACCATTTAGTGGTTGGAAAATGAAATACAGGGAATAAGCTGTCTTCGCAGACATAGGTAATCTTGTACAAAGAAAGGGAACATAATACTAACAAAACATAGGTTTTGTTTAGCTCAAATAACCATTTTTGGGGGAAATCCTAGATATCAGGAAAGACCTAAAAACATGCATGAACTCTACAGATGTCATACACGGATTACCAGTGTACATATTTATATAGATCAACTGTGCAGAATAATCCATAGGAAAACCTCTTCAAGTGGAAATTGAAGTATTGTCAATAATCTGGACTGATAGTGATGTAGGTGAAAAAAGACAATTTTAAGAGGGAACCTATCATTAATGTTATTAGTTATTTTTGTAGTTTTGTATAGGGTTCAAGACGCAAGAATATGCAATGCCATGGACCTCATACTTAAAACTAGAGGTGGGGAATACGCAGACATTTTTATTTTATGAAAGACAGAAGAGGAAGCTTGAAAAACATGGATTTACATTAATGAGTTTTTAAAAATACTTTACTGGCAGAGTAATGAGAAGGATCACTAGAAGTAAGAGAACATATTGATGGATTCACAATTAAAGGCCATGTGGTAGTTTGGCACAGAGCAGTCAGGCTTAATTTTAGAGGCAATGTGTTAAGTATTTGTGCAACAGTTCAAATAGTAAAACAATGAAAACACCACACAAAAAAGACGTCACACCTAGTTAGACAAAAAGAGCTTAATTTATTGGACAAAACAATACCAAAATTACACAAATCCAATAGGTAGAATCGGAGTTATAAATTTTTTAAAGAATACAATGAAATGTAGTGCTTAAAAGCATGAAGCGTCAACTGGGGCTATCTGTTCACGTTAGACTGGGTCAAATCCAATAGTTCAGGCCATTCGTGATGGTGCACGGGTCACAGGTACCAACCTTGTCCCACTGCAAAGTACCCTGTTTGTGTTGTTGACGAAGATCCAATGCGTGGAGCAGAAGAGGTGATGCGTTGTTTACGATCCTACTGATGTAGGCGATGCGTCGGTTCCGAGCAGCAGAAAGTCAGAGATGTGTCGAAAGCATAGTTCCCTTGAACATGCGCGGGTGTGCGCACGCGCACAGGGCTTTCCAACAGTGCGCACAGCCACTTCCAAAGCGCGCAGATCACAAAGAGCCCGTTCCTGAAACCACATACTTATGATGCGGAATGGTGATAAAACTGTTACTTTCTTGGTAAAGTGCTAGGAGCAGTGGCAGCACGTTTAAAAAGACAGACGGAAAAGCAGCTGTTACGGGCAGATAAAATATGCTGCACATTAGAGAGCTCGCAGCTTCTGCTTGCTCTGTTCATGTCAGGTGCTTTTATGTTGGCAGCGACAGTGTGGAGTAGTGGCAGTGCTTACGTCTTTGGAACAGGGGAGCCAAGTTCAAGTCCTGGATTGCATCAAATTTTATTTTTTGTGCATCCCCCCCCAGAAAATCATCTGAAAAGCCTTTAGAATCACCAAAGGCAGCGTTAGCCTCCAAAGAAAAATGTTGCCGAAGTGTGCACTTAATCCCCCATATTTAAAAAAATGAATGTGTCTTTGTGAAAAGCAACTGGTGCTCATGTAAAACACTCTGAGGTTTACGTTATATAAAACTTTTTTTTTAAACTATCAGCAGCAGCATTTGGGGGCACAAAGCAGGAATTCATGTTTTGTACACAACATTTATGTTTTGCAGTTTACATTTCGTCCATAGTATGCACAGTCGCTCCTGTTATGTGACTGGCTGTTTCTCAGTTCATGTTTTTAACTATTTAATTTTAATATTTACTTGCTGTGGTGCATGCTTTTTCAGTATCCTTATGATGAGATAAAGGTAAAGAAACAGCCTTTTCATGCTGTTGTGCTGAGCCGAGTGGCGGCTCCTCTGCCAAGGCAGAAGAGCCTCGCCCCACTGCTGCTGTGCAGCAGTAAAAGAAAGGAAAAATAAAATGATAATAACGTGATGTTATTATCATTTTATTCTTCCCTGCTGCGGCATCATGAGCGCGTGGTGGGGCTGCTTTGCTGACAGAGCAGGGAAGAGTGGTGGGCACACTGAAGTGTGTATGATGCCTTGATCGGCCCTCTTGGGCCGGTCAAACAGTCAGGCGCACTTTAGCATGTTCCCCATGCCCAGGACCCCAGTCCCAGTCTGAGTGCCGAACACAACTCTTTCACACAATCCTGCATTGCAGCATTGTGATTGGTTTAGGGGAGTCAATCACAACACTGTATTGTACAGTTGGCTCAGGGGGAGCGTAGCTGCTTCCTGTTAGGTGGAGGAGAGGCAAAGTGGGAAAAAGAAGCGAAGAGGTAAGTGAATTTTTCTTTTTTTATAAGTATACATCCTTACCACCCCAGATCCATGCAGGCCTCTGCTGCCTGAGCCAAAGCAGATGCCATATTACAAAAAACTGATTACTGAGCACCCCAGGAGTTGGGACACATCGTCAACTTCAAAAAGGCCATGTTATAAAAATGTTTCCACACAGCCACAGTATGCAATGCCCCCTCAAGGTAATGGGAAAAGTCATCCTTGATAGTCGGTTGTTAACGGTCTTAAATTATGAAATTATTCTCTACCTTAGTTAAGGTTTGAGAAAATAACACCACTGGATGTACTACAAGGATGCATCGGTTTCAGCAATGAGGAGCAGGCCTTCATCTGGATCGTTCAAAATAGGGTAGACCATAAACAGTTCCTCGAATTAGTGAAAGGTTCATCTTGTGTCACATGCCATTTGAAGGGTTCCTTTTACCTGGTCCACTTTATCATATGCAACCTTGTTATCTTCTAACATGATGTTTGTTGAATGTTTTGCATTCCAAATATTTTCAAGGCTCAGCTCATACAGGGAGCAACCCTTTCAAATTCATACCATTTACTTATAGTGCTGTTAAAACTTGGAGAGGTAGGGGAATGGATGGGTGCTGATCTTAGAACAGCATGCACTTTTTTTGCCAATTCACTATAAACCCACTACAAAGACCTCATAGATGTGCCAATCTATATATTGGTGGTCAAGACGTGACAACAGAAAGGTGGTGCAGTCTCGAGAAACGGAGTCATGAAAATCAGTGTGGCTGTCAACTTAACTTATATTTTTACTTTTTTCAAACCCTGCAGCAAAGAAATTGGCTAAAAGTACAAATGTGACAGTAAATATGTTCTGGCTAAACTGATTACAAAGGCTGACATTTTAAATATCTTATTGTGTTAAGAAACCTTCTGGAGAGATATTTGGGTGCTCAGACAATCTCAGGGAGCAATAATAACGGTAGGAGAGCTCTAGTGGTTAATACAGTTGCTGGAGATATCTGTGTTTTGATAAGTTACATTTTTGATGCATTATGCAGCGTAGAGGGCTAATGCATCTCCTGTGAAGCACACTATATGACATGCAAATCCCAAATTTAATTGTACATAGGTAAGTGGGTTTTTTGCTTTTTACACATATCCTTTATTACTTGCAGTTCATACATTGTAACCCATATAATATATCACAGTATGCTATGAACCAGCATAAACAAGCAGCTTGCAAACTGAAAGGCATGGGTTTGGAACCTTATTCATAAAGTTATGTCCACAGTGCGAAATCACAAAATTAGTGCCAATGATTTCTGCAAGATCTACATCATGCTTAGTATCGGTCAAAGTTTAACAAAGTAGATCGTGTACAAGTAGGTTAAATAACCAACCAGTCCTGCCCCAGTGGGCTAGTGCCAACTACCATGATCAATAGTATTTTCTCTCGCCCAAGTGGGCAAGATCCAATTAAATCGATACATCACAAGTGTCTTGCATATTCTTTTCAATGGAAACTTCATACACATTGAACATTATCTGGCCACAAAGTCCTATGCATCATTGGCACTTATTTTGTGATTTCGCTCTGTGGACATAACTTTATGAACTGACCACTTGGTCTACATTGTAACCTTTGACATGTTAAAATGGCGACACAAAAACTGTCATTCTGCATCACCTTCAAAGTAGTCCTATGTCTATGTCTATGTCTGTACGTGTAGATTTAAATGGCATTTGTGAGATGAGACCTTTAGCGTGATCAAGGCTTAATCGCCGAAACGCGTTGTTGTTGCCAATAAATCGTTATTTTACCTGCACAAGAAAGGTGTCCGAGCAGTCTGTCTTGCAAACGTAGTTGACTGTGAAAAGCATATATATATATATATATATATATATATATATATATATATATATATATATATATATATATATATATCACGCTCTTGCTTGTACCAACAGGCGGGAGGAACGCGAGCACGGTCACGGGCCTCAAGCTGCAGCCCAGTCCCAATCCGTGATCTAGAAGCTGCCTGCTTGCCACATCCGTTAGCAGCCCCAGACACCACTGCCTGACGCGTTTCGATAAGTCTTCATCAGAGGCTTGGGTGAAGGAGAAAGACACGCATATGCCGGTACTGCAGTTATGAGCTTTATTATTGGCGCGCTGTGGACCAGCTGATTGCGCATTGATTGCTGGTACCTGCAGTCCTGAGGAATATAGTTATCTCCTCTGCATATGCGCGGATAAATGTTCTGCTGGCAATTTCGGCCCCCCAGTGGGCCCCGGCAAACAGGTGGGTTCTGCATTCAGTGTCCGTGAATCCACGAAGAGGGGGGTGCTGGGTGCACTCCCCTGTGGCTGCCTGCTCATAAAGCTCATAACTGCAGTACCGGCATATGCGTGTCTTTCTCCTTCACCCAAGCCTCTGATGAAGACTTATCGAAACGCGTCAGGCAGTGGTGTCTGGGGCTGCTAACGGATGTGGCAAGCAGGCAGCTTCTAGATCACGGATTGGGACTGGGCTGCAGCTTGAGGCCCGTGACCGTGCTCGCGTTCCTCCCGCCTGTTGGTACAAGCAAGAGCGTGATGTTTTAGCGGCCGCCATGCCGCTGGGAGTGAACCACCCCTTGATACCTGGGGGCCACAGGGGAGTGCACCCAGCACCCCCCTCTTCGTGGATTCACGGACACTGAATGCAGAACCCACCTGTTTGCCGGGGCCCACTGGGGGGCCGAAATTGCCAGCAGAACATTTATCCGCGCATATGCAAAGGAGATATCTATATTCCTCAGGACTGCAGGTACCAGCAATCAATGCGCAATCAGCTGATCCACAGCGCGCCAAAAATAAAGCTCATAACTGCAGTACCGGCATATGCGTGTCTTTCTCCTTCACCCAAGCCTCTGATGAAGACTTATTGAAACGCGTCAGGCAGTGGTGTCTGGGGCTGCTAACGGATGTGGCAAGCAGGCAGCTTCTAGATCACGGATTGGGACTGGGCTGCAGCTTGAGGCCCGTGACCGTGCTCGCGTTCCTCCCGCCTGTTGGTACAAGCAAGAGCGTGATGTTTTAGCGGCCGCCATGCCGCTGGGAGTGAACCACCCCTTGATACCTGGGGGCCACAGGGGAGTGCACCCAGCACCCCCCTCTTCGTGGATTCACGGATACTGAATGCAGAACCCACCTGTTTGCCGGGGCCCACTGGGGGGCCGAAATTGCCAGCAGAACATTTATCCGCGCATATGCAGAGGAGATATCTATATTCCTCAGGACTGCAGGTACCAGCAATCAATGCGCAATCAGCTGATCCACAGCGCGCCAATAATAAAGCTCATAACTGCAGTACCGGCATATGCGTGTCTTTCTCCTTCACCCAAGCCTCTGATGAAGACTTATCGAAACGCGTCAGGCAGTGGTGTCTGGGGCTGCTAACGGATGTGGCAAGCAGGCAGCTTCTAGATCACGGATTGGGACTGGGCTGCAGCTTGAGGCCCGTGACCGTGCTCGCGTTCCTCCCGCCTGTTGGTACAAGCAAGAGCGTGATATATATATATATATATATATATATATATATATCCTCTCACCAATCTTTCTCGTGATTTATTGCGGCAAAAAACAACGCGTTTCATCACGTGATCAAGGCTTAATCGCCGAAACGCGTTGTTTTTTTGCCGCAATAAATCACTTTTTGCAGAAGGAAGGTGTCCGAGTATCTTTTGTACGAGAAAGATTGGTGAGAGGACGTTTTGGGACTTCCGGTGTCCCTGCTCGGACCGCCCGACGACAGCGTTCCTATCATACCGGAGATTGATGGGAGAATATATATAGATATATATATATATAGATATACATATATATATATATATATTTGTTTTTGTCTGTCGGGGGTGAGGGGTTTGTAATAAATTATTCAAGAAAACGGATATCGGTGTGCTTGCCGTTCTTTTGACTCAACTAGTCAAATTGTGTTGGAATATATATATATATATATATATATATATATATATATATATATATATATATATATATATACACACACACACACACACCAAACAGAGCAACTGTCAAACAAATTCCAAAGGGGTTTCCGCAAACGCGGATGACCGTACTCTCAAGATGCAGCTGGATTGAAGTTCAGGAAACTTTATTCTGCTTCTTCGTTACGCGTTTCAGCAGAAACTGTCTTGTTCAATCCAGCTGCGTCTTGAGAGTACGGTCATCCGCGGTTGCTTTGGAATATATATATATATATATATATATATATATATATATATATATATACATATATATACATCTTTTGTTAAGGGCAATCATCACTGTTGATATCTGACATATGCAGCCGTTTGAGGACAGCTTTATTTGCTATATAATGTGAGGTTAGAGTTCTCATGGGCCGTTCCATTGCTGTTTTAGCTCTGTATTTTTATTATTGGCTGCATTTGTCTTGTATTTGTGCTCTTTTATGGTTTTCAAGGGAAACCGAATAAAGTTCGATGACAAATCTCAAAGACGATCATGACATCACCAATGGCATTGTTGTGTGCAGCATGCTCTGGGTACACACCATTGCAGAGGCTTGGGTGGGCCCACAAAGAGATGTGTATAAATGAATTACAGCAAATACCAGCGAGCTGAAGAGTTTTGTAAACCAAAGAGCGCCCGGGTCCTCCCAGATTTTATGAGGGCCTTATAAACTTTTAGGAGAAACATTTACTTCAAGTTATTACTTCTTAAGGGAGTTCCGCCAAGGGTGCACTTACTTTTTCACAGGCTTCTGAACGTTGGCTGACTTTTTGTTTAGTAAACGAGGACGAGTGTTATTTGTCACAAGAGCTTAGATATATCTACTGTTAGAACTTGGAACAAATCCACTAAAATGTCTGCCATTTAAAGCTTATCCTTTATTGTTTCTCAAAGGAAGAGATCATTCACAGCTTTGGCACAAAACCGACATAGGCGAGACTCAGTGCATTGGTGAGGATGGCGCAGCAGGGCAAAGATGCTATAATGGGACGAGAGTTTACCCTTGTGTGAGACGCGATTCTGCGTCCTCGAGATAACCCCCTGGTGTCCAACCACCTCTTGGTCGTGGCTGGTCTCTCTACATACAACATGCTTCTCTGAGGGTGAGTTTTTGGAGTTTCTCTGTCGTAAAGCAGAGCACAACTATTGCAGGTCCTCTGTGAGTGCACGTTTTATTAGCATTGTGCAGCCTGCCTGGATTCCATGACGATCTTAGCAGTGGTGACGGCCAGTATTGTACATGTGTGTGTGTGTGTGTGTTTTCAGGGCAGACTAGAGTAGACGCTGACCCAACAGCACTTGCGACAAAGGGGTTCTTTCCGGACAGACAAGCAGCCTGCATAGAGGCTGCTGTACTTCAAATGCTGCATATCCAAGAATGGCAAGTCCATGAGCGCACTGTTTATCATCAGCATAAGAACTCGGCATTTGCAGAAATCCGACCTCAGGAACATTAAAAAATACCGCAGAGATGCTTTAAAGCATGAGAACAGTAGGCAACTGCCTAGGGCCGCCTCTGGTAAAGAGGTCTTTTTTTCTCGCTCTCTATCTCATCATGTTTCTCTACGTAAACCTCAAATCTCACTCCTTCTCTCTGCCTTCCTTTACCTGTGGCTCGGTCCCTCTCTACCATGCGCCATTTTAATGATTTTTAAGGTGCCTGACCAAGACATATTTTAGTCTTTTCATGTGACCCCGTTTTTGAAACCTTAATAAATAATTAAATATTGTTTAACAACATGCAGCTATAAAGCAGCAGAAAATTGGTAATGAAATACAAATTTGTTCGGAACGGGGTCCCAAAATATGCTTTGCCTGGGGCTCCAAAAATCCTTTCGAAGACACTGAAGGTTGATGTGGGTTTTATCGTTTACATAAAATCCTAAATAAATCTTATTTGACTGTCTGAAAACGGTCGCCCATAGGAGGCTGTAAAATTACATGAACATTTACAGGCCGGTATATTTAGCATTCATAAACATTTCCAAGGGTTGTAAAGAGAAGGAATCTCAGTCATGTCAAGCAAGTCTAAAGGAGAATTCTCCACAAGGGAAAATGGCATGCATGTGGAGTTAATGAAGGTTTCCAATGATTCATGTATGTGCAAGTTCAAGCAGCCAAATATCTGCATTGGTAACTTAAGGAAAGGTGTTGGTAATCTTTTCATGAGTATTTCGTTGGGATTATCTATTCATCCAAGAAGTGTAGCAAATGTACTATAAAAGTAGGAGAAACCCCACATAGTTTCCAAACTAGTGTAACCTGGGGTATGCGAACCGGTGGTAGATTTTCTTGTAGAAAGGCGGACATGTGATTCAGCATCAAATTACTATTACGATTTCCGATGAAGGGTAAATTACGTCAGACACTTCATCAATCTGTTCCTAGGAACGTAATTCTATGTACTCAAGAGATGTTTGCAATAAACAATGAACTGAGCTGCTGTTTCAGCAACTCCAATCAATCTCCCACTATGACGTAACCTCCTGAATATGCGGTGCAGAAACGCTTCCGGGATTGGACAGCCCGCCAAAAACCGAGGGGCTCCATTCCAAGCTCGTCAAGGAAGAATCAACAGGAACAGGCTCCGTCTCCTGGAGTGATCGAGGGAGCCGTGCTCTGTTGAAGTATACTTTTAGACTTACAACAATTATCTTCGAGGGAGAGTCCCTAAACGGGTGAATGGAAAGATGAAGATGAATTTCCGGCGAAGACATTAACCTCTTTCTTGTATTCCGCGTTGCTGGTTTTCTAGTAAGTAATTCCACACGCTAACAGGAGCCAAAAGCCATCTCCTCTGCCACATATCGCCAGCTGTTGTGCTCCTCATATTTCACTCATGCACTCCACATTCCAATCCACTGCTTTGCAACCACTCCAAATAACACACATCTCTCAATCAGGCTCTTGGATCAAGTCACAATACCTCTCCATCCTGACCCAGCCACCAACAAGAGGCAACACACCTGCCTCCTTACACAACACACTCACCAAGATTTCACTGTAACGATGGGGGAATAGGGTTCTGATGAACTCAAATACACCTTCCAAAACTTTGGAAAGGGCGGGCAAATAAAAAGCATGTGCTGCAAATCCCTGTCTTGGTTGCAGTTCCAGCAAATGGGGGTAACTGCATGGTTAGCTTGTGTAGGCGAGCTGGGTTCCAGAAGGCTCTGCGAATTAACATGAAATCAGTTTGGGCTAGAACTGGAGTGATCTTGTGTATAAAAGGAGATTGTAGGACTGTCAACCAGCTCCCAGTACCATAGGCCACTAAGCCATCCTTAACCCATTTAGAGTGAATCCCTTTCAGAATCTTGGAGTAGGACGGCATAAAGTATTTGAAGGTTATGGAGACTTTGTGTCTGGACTTGGCGAGAATTAGAGCAAAAAGAGGGAATAGAGGGTCTTTGTCAGTAAAAGTTAGTTTATGAATGCATGCTTTGAGTTTCAGAAAATTATAGAAGTAATTAATATTCAGGGTATATATGTGTTGTAGGTTAGCGAACGTTATAGGATTTTTATTCATGCCCAACTGATTGATGGTGAAGATTACTCGAGACAACCAGTGAGCCATTGAACCGGTCGGCCATTCAGTTTAATTTTTGCGTTATCCCATATAGAAGCCAAATTTGAGGAACAGATTTTACTATCTAACAGGCAGTCTGTCTACCTGTAATATAGCTGTTTTGGTGTTGTTTGGAATATACTTTTAGTGTTGTGGGGTAACTTTGTTCATTGAGAGAAACAAAATAAAATTTTCTAGAGGAATAATATCACTTTCAATATTTAGCCATATGGGCCCTTATTCCTCTTTCTGGAATAACCAGTGGATTCCTTGTTTGACAAGCAAGGCTGTTTAGTATGGTTTGAAGTTGGCTAGTTTTTCACCCCTAAGAACCGAAGGGAGTCTCAGTCTCTTTAGGGAGAGCCTGAGTTTTTTGTTTTGCCAAAGAAATTTATTGATGAGTGTTAGACCTGGCACCATAGGCATGGTTCTCCCCTGCATTTTTTGCCCCTGCCTCCCGTGTTTTTGCTACGTGTTGGACTCCACGTTGCTGGTCTAGATGCTTTGGCCACTTTGCCACTATTGTGCAGGTTCAAAGTGCAAGTGCTCCCTTTGTAAATTGTTGTTATGGATTGGTGTCTCTATGATTGGATGATTTGATTTAATAGTCAGTCCCTAGTACAGTGTACTGTGTGTGCCTATGGCCTGTAAATCAAATGCTGCTATTGGGCTGTAGCACCTAGTGTGCCACCCACCTAAGCAGCCTGTAAATTTAACTCTGGTCTGCCATTGCAGAGCCTGTGTGCAGTCTAGTACTGTAACACACAAAGAGTAGCATCAGGTGAGGTATAGAGAGGTGGCACGTGCTCTGTGAAAAATGCTACCATCACTCACAAAAATTGCTTCATCATCTGGCTTGCTTTAATACACCCCTGCGCAAACCAACGCCTGGGGTGGAGCAAAAGAAACAGGAAGACATCACAAAAATTGCTTCATCATTGGGCTTGCTTTAATACACCCCTGCGCAAACCAACGTCTGGGGTGGAGCAAAAGAAAGAGGAAGACATCACAAAAATTGCTTCATCATTGGGCTTGCTTTAATACACCCCTGCACAGACCACCGCCTTGAATGGAACAAAAGAGTGTGGAAGACAATGCAAACATGAAAAGAATGATACATAGTAGTAAATCTGGGATCACTAATAGAAGAAGTGCAGTGAAGGTTAAAACTAGTTCAGTGGTGCCTTTGTGCAAAAATGTATTCCTAGACTCACTGACAAGGGTTAGTTAAAATTGTGAAGGATGGTGGTGACAGGAAAGTATTAGGAGTTCCTTTCACCCTCATTACTGCCAAATCGTCGACATGTTTCCGCTGCATAACAAGTGCCCAACGAGCCGCTACCTGCACCGTCTCTCGAACCACAGGTTTCAGTTGCCTGGAGAAGAAAAGGGTAACTGACTCTCTCATCGAGTCTGTCGTAGGATTCCATGTCCTGAAAGCACAGTAGAGAGCACTGCCTCTTTCCGCAATGCAACCCTGGTCTCACCGACTCAGTCAACAAGCCGCTGCTTTTACAGCATCTTGTGGGCATCGTTCTCCGTCGCTGCCCGATTCAAACCTTTGCCGCCATATCATGACCTGTCAGTACTGTATTGAGTATCGCCTCACCCTGCAACGCAACCCTTGGTCTCACCGATTTCATCAACGAGCCGCTGCATGCACCAAGCCGCGAGGACACCGCATGCTGCAACGCTTCCATCTCACATCGCAACCACAACAGTTGCACCGGACCGGCTCATACCATTGTGTCGGCAGCAACAACAAAAGGTACGGTCTCAGAGTCTGATGACGCTTTTGCCAACCTGTATCGACACGGTTGGCTCGAATTAGTAGACTATGTCTTATTCAGTATCGCTGTAGCCCCAGACGGAGCTACAGAGTCAGAGGGACTGTATTTTCACATTTTTCCGCAATTTAAATGTTTTTTTTTACAGTAACCATTTTTTAAGAGTATTGTATGTTGGATTTTTGTATGTCTTGGTCTTGTTAACTTATTTTTCTAAACTGGTGTGGTGTCCATTTGTAACGCTTTCACTGTATTACTGTATGTGTTCACAAATACTTTACACACAGTGGCAAGCTACCAAGGTGAGCAGGGTTTTTATTAGAACTGTATCCCCCTTAACCTGGCTAGGAAGAAGGGTCCCTACTTGGACAAAGGTGCCTACCTCTGTCAACTAGAGACCCCCATTTCTAACAATCAAGCAGGGGTTGTAGAGCGTGCTACCCACCCATGAGGGTCCCAAGGTGCTTGGGTGATGGGGGTGGGGGTTTGCAGCTCCGGATCAGTCGAAGAGCCAGGTCTTGGGGCTCCTCTTGAAAGTGTGGAAGGTGGGGGGGGAGTGTCTGATGTTGACTGGGAGCTCGGTCCAGGTCTTTGATGCAATGTAGGAGAAGGTTTGTCTGCCTGCTTTGGTTCTGCGGATGCGTGGGGTCTCTCCCAAGGCAAGGTCGGCAGAGCGGAGGTATCTTTTGGGCACGTGGGAGGAGACTCTTTCATTGAGGTATTTGGGTCCAATGTTGTGGAGGGATTTGTAGGCGTGGGTGAGTATCTTGGCGTTCACTCTCTTCTCGATGGGGAGCCAGTGGAGGTGAAGTAGGTGCTGGCTCATGTGCTTGAGTCGTGGGGTTCCAAGGACGACTCTGGCTGCTGTGTTCTGTATGGTTTGAGCTTGTGTAGCAGGGTTTTGTTGATTCCGGGGTAGATGGCGTTGCCGTAGTCCAATGAGACAGTCTATTAAAAAAAAAACCTCATCAGAGAGTGTGAGTGGTAGCACACTGATCAAATCATTTATTATGGGTGTTTTCAAGCCTTCCCCACCATATTAGAAATTTGAAGGACCACCCTTCCAGTGGATCTGTGTTTATTGAGGGGTAACGCTTCATTATGTCTGAGAGTACCTATTATGTTATTGAAGAACTCCAGGCCTTAGTTAGATATAGCGTGGTTGTCAGGCTAGTCCTGTGTCACCCAGCATTTCTTTGGAACCTAGGCTGTTTAAAAGGATGACTTCTGACTTGTCCTTGTTGAGGGTATATCCAACAATCCTGGAGAATTCTGCAGTGGACTTCATTAATTGTGGTATAGATTGGATGGCTTCCTCAGTGACAAATAGGATGGTGTCAGCATACGCTGCCGCTTTAACTGTTAGATTTTCAAATTTGATGCCTGAAATTGCGTTATTAATCCTAATTTTGTTCAACAGGGGTTCCAGGGCTAATAATAATTTAATTTCTTGATGAGATGTCTCAGAAGCTTGTGAGATTTAGAAGGATGATACCGACATTGGAGTCCCTATAAACAGAAGGGTCAAGTGGAAGGTTAAAATAACCCACAAAAGGGAGAAGTGATCAGCGAGGGATGGTTAGCCGATTTTACGCCCGTTTAGTCCAGAACATTTGATCGTCGCTATTAGGGGCATGTATGTTAGCTACATGGAATTGCACCCCATTTTTAGATAATTTGGAAACAACATCTTCCTTGAGTGTCTGAGATGGAGGAAGGCATATTTATTTTGGAAGAGTGAGAAATTAAAGTTATGACCCCTTTTTTTCCAGTAGCAGGGGAACAAGCAACCTCAGCAAAACCGTTACGTCGAATTGAAAGGGCCAGGTCTTGGTTGAGTTTGCATTCCTGTAGGAGAACAATATCACCACGAAGCTTGGGAAAATAATCTGGGATCTTCTTTCTCTTGGCAGGATGGTTCAAACCCTTAGTATTTAGTGATATTACTTTTAGGAATGTGGAGGTGTGTGCCTTGGTGTTGTGATATCATTGCAAAAGATGTCACAACACTGGGTCCAGGCCTGAGATTCACCGGGTGGGGTGTTAAGATGGAGCAGGGCCAGGTCTGTGGTGGCAAACTCAATAGTGTTATCATTACGTATTTAGACATGGTTGATAAGTTAGAGCCGTCTATGGCGATAAAAGCTCCAGATAACAAACAAATACAAAGTAAGTCTGCCGTGGTTAAATAATAAGAACAGCAAAGTAAAAATCTAAATATAACAAAAAACAATATCTTGCGGACTCCCAATCAGCCCACCAATGCATCCTCCTTCCACCCAAACAGCGTTGAATGAACGTGACGATAAGAGAAGTTGTAGCACACACCTAGTGTAGCATGGGTCAGTATTAGGAAGCAGATGAAAATTACGACAAATTGACTTTGGCTGGCTGTAAAGAGGGCCCAGTTTATCATAGGTTGTCACAGCTGAAGGAGCGGTAGCACCGGAATGAGAAGGATGCCTGTGGCTCAGATTTGTTGTTGGCCACAAGCTGATAATGATAAAAGCGGCAGGGTAAACTCCAACCTATGGTGGATATCAGACTATTAGGAGTATCAATGGGATGGTCATGTTGGTATAGCCAGGTTGTCTACAGGACCAGAGTTGGGGGGAGGGGGGCAATAAGGTGAGGCTGTGAAGTGTGTATGTGTCTATCAAAGATAGTGTTGCAGGGTTGGAGAATATGGGGTGAAGTGTCGGTTGATAGTGGCAGGCATTACGAGGGGTCATAAATCCCTAAGTTAATACAATCTTGAATTTTTCACTCATTTCATCAGAAATTACACTCGATTCTTAACGATCTAAGATCCAGACTGGTTTAATCTACAATATTGTACAGAGACCAGATAATAGTGTAGCAAGAAGTCAACAACCTCAAACATGAGAACTAAGCAGAAACCGGACCCTTTTAGCACAACTGTATTGCAAGAACTGCTACAGTTTATCAGTTCAATAAATTCGAACACCTTACCAAGAATCTGGAAATCAACCTTAATAAAGCCACTATTCAAAAAGCTCTCCAGAAGCGCCTACAGTTTTACCTAATTTTGACCCATCCCTCGCCTACGGTGTCTAGGTAAATTCCTAACAAACTTGGCTTTAGTACTACTGCAAACACTAGCTGACAAAAAGTATCTACTGGATCCTTTTCAGCCGTGTTTCTGACCAGGTAATAGCATTAATTTGGTGGTATTAGATGACCTGCAAAGGCTAATGGATGACAGGAGTCCTGAGGCACTGATCATTTCAGACCCTTAGCGGCTTCAATAGCATTAACCCTTTCATTCTAATTAACACCTTGTTCTAAGCAGCATTCCCAGAGATGGTGCTTAACTGGCTGAAGTCATTTGTAGTAAACAAACAGCAAGATGGTGCTCTTCCACCCGCTAGGCCAGAAGCAAAGACGGGTATCTGTAGGGTCCATTAGCGGTCAATACTATACCTTTTTGTTAATTTGCACAAGTGACATCTCCCAAATTTAACACCAACAGGAAGAGGCCCAATTTTACATCTATATGGCTGACACAGCTTTTCGTGTCCCATCTTCTATCGGAAAAAGTGTCTCAGACTTGTGTGCTTTGTACAGCTGTTTGAACATCACTCAGTGGTCGATATCTTCTAATTTCGTGAAGATTACACATTCTTACATCCATTAGGCAGTCTGCGATCAGATGTCATTCCCCATGGTTTATTGGGGCAGAACATACATCTGAGTGTTATCAGCACCAGGGGAAAATATTAAGTAACACTGAGAAAACCTCTGGCAACAAATAAGTAATAATGATTCAACAATTTTAAACTGCTGACAAAATTTGCGATTCCTTCTTTTGCAATTGCATTTAAGGAATCGCAAATTGTGCAATTCTTTAAATGCAATGTAAGAAGCATTAAAAAAAATGCAAATCGGCCTTAAGGAATCGCAAATTACCACCAACTTCAAGTTGGTGGTAGTTTGCGAATTCCTTGAAAAATGCACTTTTTTTGCATTATTCAAAGTGCAATGTGAGGCACATACATGCCCTTAGGGCATGTATGTGCACCACGTGCACCCATGCTAATTTCAGGACACCCCAGCACCCTTGAAATTATTCTCAATTTGCGATTTCTCAAATCGCGAATCACAAATTGAGAATAACTTCCCATTCTGGCCCATAGAAATGAATGGAAGTATTCATTAATTGCGATTCGCAATTTGCTAATCGCAACAAAGGAATACTAAGAAATCGCAAAAGAATTTGGTACATACATCCCTATTTGCGATTCTCAAATCGCTATTTGAGAATCGCAAATCAGGTTGTTGATCCATATTCCCACAAATGACGTGATTACAGAAACTGCCACAGATTGTTTACCTCCCCTCAAATGTGTTTTTTCTCTCCAAATTATACTGTTGAGTTCTAATGTCATAGAATCATTTCATCTGAACGCTGGTAGTGCCAAAGGGCATTGGTCTTCACCATTCACTGGATGTTTCTTTCCAAACGCAGCTTTTTGCTTTCTCTATAATTGGGAGAAATACTCTTACCCCTCATACTCCACTTTAGAGTCTTCGTTGCTTTAACCTTCACCTTCTTTCTTACCTATGTGTCTTGGTTCATCTTTCTAAGACCCCCTCTATTTTCAGCATCTTTGGCCTAGGTGTCATCTGCTATCTGTTTTCCCCATCTACTCTTTCTGTCTCTCTGAGCGATGCTTCAACTGCTGATGCAAAAGTTGTCCCTGACGGACGGACAGCATTTTTAAAAGGGCACGCCACCCCTATGTTTCTAGGCACAACCGCTCTCTTTACGTTCTAGCCAAACAAATATGTCTCCAGCTTTTTAGGTCGTGCCTGGGCAGCGGATGTGCTGATCTGCGAGGCATCCTGTAGTGAGGTATAGCACAGAAGCTCCGCCCATTTCCCGCCCATCTTTTCAATTGGCTTCTGTTACTGTTCTTTGGAAACTGTTGCTTTTATTTCATGAATAGGCTTAGTAGTCCCTCCTTGGTACCGCCATGTCTGCATTTGTAGCCTCCCATAAACACTGGACTTTTTACTTGTGTTGTTACATGTTCTGCTTTATGTAATCGGTGAGCACTATTTTCTTTAATGATCTTCCCTATTCCACCCACAACGTCATAGCACGGCGCCACCTTTTATATTGTTATTAGTCATGTTTTGTTAATTTACGGCATGGTCCACTTTCACTGTAGCGGTGGCGCTTATTTACTTAATTTATAGGGCAGGGCGCTTTCACTTTAGCGGGTAAACTTATTTATTTAATTTACAGCGCAACCGCTTTCACTTAAGCTGCTGCGTTACAAAAGCTTTATTTATTTTTATACTTCATGTAAAAGCGCCCCATTCGTGCTTTAACTTTGGTGTTGGCCGCTCCCTTTCTCTAAGCTTTGCTCACTGGAACCTGAATACGGCAAGCAGAGGCTAAAGAACGGGGTGCAGCAACCATTAATGTGGTCTCGCACTTGCGAGAGTTTGAGCTATTAGCATTAGAAATGACAATGCTTTTTATTTATTTGTGGATTGAAAAAAAAAATGCATTATCATTTATAATGCCAGTAGCTTAAAATCTCGCATTTGCTAGACCTGTGGCATTGAAAATGCTTGTTCCTGAAGGTTTTGAGGCAGCTGACCGACCAACGTTCAAGAACAGTATGTTTCATATCATAACAGCATGTACTGCAAAAGAACATCCCGGTGTTGTCACACTGAATTTAGGGATTGTAAAAACAAGCTTTACAATTACTGCATTAGTAATGGATGGAGAATGGAGGTTGTTGATTGTTGGTAAGGTGATTGGGTCTGGATGATTAAAGTAAAACACTTAATCATAAACGTAAGGTGGTCTCTAGAGACCCCTGAGTAGACCATACATGATTCCTTTCTCAAAGTCTACCAAGGGTACCGACTGGTGCATTCTTAACTCTTTAGAGTAAGTCTTTGCGGGTTTAGAAGACCGATTTAGACAGTGCATTGCACCAGCCCCAAAATCAGGATTACTGCTGCACCAAAAAACACTGTTCTGTTTTTTCAAGTAAGGAGTGGGAGAAGGCGTTCATGTTTGCTAAGCTGAAATAAGCACATTCTGATGACTGTATTAATCTGTGGCTTGAACAAGGCGTTGACGTCAAACCACAGCCCAAAGTTTTTATACATATATATCTATATATATATATTTTATTTCCAGATCAAGGGCGAAAATAATAAACAACCATAGACGCCAGAATCTTGGTGCCAAAGATTATTAACTGGTGTAGAGAAAGCTGTGGAGATATTTTGAGCTCATCCACCGCCGAATGTCCCACATGATATTGCTTCAACCCCCTGAAAATAACACCTTCAAAAATAACACATCCTAATTATTATTTCCTAAAATAAATACTTTGAAAAGGAACACTTCCAAAATATATTGAAGTAAGGACAGTGTAAAGGGAGTACAGAAGTTACATCTTAGGGTGTTCAGGGTATAGGTTATGAGGGAGAGGAGTTAAGGTTATTCAGTTAGAGACTGGGTTAGGATATAGGATTAAATGTGCAGGGGTAAGGTTATGTGTTGAAAGTCAGAGTATAGGTTTAGGGGTTACTGGGTATAGGGTTAACGCTTGGGGTACAGGATTAAGCGTTAAATTATATGCGTAAATGTTCCAAATGGTCCAATTTTGTCAGGATGTGCGTAATGATGCATAAGATTAGGAAAATAAGTTATTTTTCTATCGTCTATGAATGCCAAAACATCATACATAGAATATGACATACAGTCTTCATACCGGAGTCACAAGTGAATGCATGTAAAAGGCGGTACACTATACGTTTATGTACATGGAATGTTAACACCGCATAGCCTAACTGTCTAAGTTGATTACACCGGGAAGAAGCCACTCTTCCTCAGTAACATAAGCAGGATAATTGCATAAAAACAATGCACATCGGATTCATTCTCAGAGAAAATACTGGCAGCAAAAGACTAAGAGCTGGTACCTCAGCGAAGTAAAGCAGATTAAAATAAACCACATCTTCAAATAAAGCACTGCGTGGGATAATACGTGCTGGGAATACAGGGAAGGAGGGAAGACGAGAAAGGCAAGGCCGAGGCCACATTTAGTAATTAGACAGCAGGGATGAAAAGCACAGCGCTGATGACGAGCTCCGTCGACAGGCCCCGTGGCGTCACCGCACGCGCCGAGAGCGCACGCGGGCCCAGAGGCAGCATTAGCTACCGATACAATGGAAACGTGACCACTCACAGCTCCGGTGATGGTAACACACAATGGAGGCATGCATCACCACGGCCCTATGAGGGGAAGAAAACTGGGGGTTAGAAATACAAATAAAGCTACTAACAGAGCGAGTACTGAATTAAAACCCCAGGGCCGCAGTCATTCTATGCTAGCCTGGCAGAAAGTGTACGGCGCTAAAGCATCCCCCCTGCCTTAAGGGGACATAGCTGTAAAAATAAAGTATCTGGAAAACACGCTCCCAATATGGGCCGCTTTGCCCCCTTGATGTGTGCAAGATAATTAAACTCTTCAAGGTAGTTTTGGTGTAAATACAATTCATAAACGCATCAGTGGAGCGTTAATGCTGGCCGTACATGGAATCTGACAACACAAGAGGTTTATTGCATCTAATAACCGCATAGCGACAACAATAGCCACATTCAAGGACCGATTTAACATGTATAAATGTATATGTACACTCTGGAGGACAGAAGTGTCTTACAGTATTGCTTTTTTATGGCAAAGAAGAATAGGCCATTCAGCTTTCCTTTGGCTATGAAAAAGTTTAAGTAGAACTAATTTAGTGAAAAGAAAGAGCAGGTGCTTGCAAGTTTTAGGTGTAGCCTTCTATGTCTATCTGTTGGCTAGACCTACTGCCTACAGCACAATGTAGAGAGCCTGGCTTTGGAGCTTGAACCTGGATTTGGGTCAAGCTCTTGCTCATGACTGGATGGCTTTATCGTCTACACCAGTTCCCTGCTACTCACTCAATGGCTTTCCAAAAGATTTCAAACAGTTAGGGGAATCTACTGAAGTTCCAGCTCTCTCCAGAATCTCAGCACCTCTTCGCAGAACTCACTCCAGCTTTTTACAGTACCACATGGCAGCTGTGTTGTCCATCAGAGCCTGAACAGGTCTGCCCTTGATACCGGACAGAAAGGCCTTAACCGCTTCCGCGCTACCGCTTTTTCCCGCTGTGCGCTGGATTTTCAAAAATCGCGGGTTACGTGACAAAGCCAGCTCGTCATGCGCGTAGCGCAGGTAACGCCCATGACGAGCTGGCTTTGTCATCTGCGCAGAAGTGGTTAAGGGCCAGCAATATAGCACACGTCTCCAGGAGGCTGATATGGTGCTTCTGCTCCTTTGGAGACCAGAGACCTCTGAGCTCCCCTTCTTCTAGGTTGCCCCCTTCGCCCAGCCCATAGATGTTGCATCCATCACCAGTGAGCTCTAGATAGGGTGAGGCAAACGACCTGCTGCACATGAGATTAGCATCCTTCTTCGCCACTTAAGGTCCCAGGCTGTCTTGTATGAAAAGTGGATCCTGTCTGAGAGATACACTCAGCGTTGTGTCCAGTGAAGGCAAAACTTCCACTGCAATGCAATTATTTGTCAATAGTCTTGAAGTACCAGAAAGCACAAGGCAAGGACATCAGAAAGTCTCGGAACCATCTCGGTTAGAGAAAAGGACCAATCTCAAAACAACTGGATCATGTCCTGGACTCACTACACTGGCGGAAAAGCTTTGAAAGCCCCCATCTCCAGGGGGGCCTCTATGACGGGAACCCTCTGCACTGACCGAAGATGGGATTTCGGTTCGTTGACAGAGAACCCTAGGCAGGACAGCAATCAGACCATCACCTGTAGGTGGTCCACAGCTGACTATAGCAAATCCAGCCTTCAACAAGAAGTCTTTGCGGTACATGAAGATATGTGTTAGAATAATAATCAGCCACACGATGGTTCAAGAGAGCTGAGTTTATTCTCGTCTGGTCTCTCGCACTGCGCTCACCTCAGTGAACGTTCTATGTCAAACGCCCTACCAACATTCCATGGGACAAACAATAGCGGTAGTGGGAGGAAGGGGGGAAAGGAACATACCATTGGTAATGTCTAATAAGAATAATAACCACATATCTTAGCGCACTTAAACAAGATGAGATTACAACACATCTCCCCTTGTACATGGACAACTCAAGTGAAAGGTCCTCGGAGAGGAAAGGTTACATCGCTTAGGTTACATAGTCCTTTTGCCAACTAGGTGGCTGACGCATCCTGGTCACTCTGGTTTCCTGCATGTCCAATGAATCAACGTCTGGGGTTTGCTCACCAACAGCCGTTGGTACGCACACATCTGGGCAAGCACACACATTGTCTATACTCCATGTACTTCCATCCTCCAACACCAGGAAGTTATTATTCACTCTCTGTATCCTTGCAGGTTTAGAGAAGGAGGACACTTTAGCTCGACCCACAGCAGGTCTTTTGACCACCACCCATTGGCCCACATAGAACTTCTTGGAGGATGTTCCCCATTTCTGGTCGTACCTGGTTTTGTACTCCTTTTGATGTAGTTCCACCTTGTCTTTCACAGACTGCCTGTCCACCCACACAGGACTGTTCCCATTCAACCAATTAGGGTTAAGCTTGGACCCAGGGCTTCTCTCTTTGAGGGACACAAATGGAGACACCCCTGTCACTGCATTAGGGGCAGAATGATATGACCACAGTGTTTTCCTCACTGCCTCCTCTACTGGTTCACACATAGTAACAGCCATTTGAATAGAACTCTTCACCATCCTGTTTGCCCTCTCCACCATACCGTTAGCCTTGGGACAGTAAAGAGGTGTTCTTATGTGTGAGATGGCTAAGTCAGACAAAAACTTTTTCATGACTTCTGACGTAAATTGGACCCCATTGTCTGTCACTAAGGAACTGGGGATACCTTCTGTAGCGAATATTTCCTTCAGGAATTCTATCATATCCTGAGTGGTTATGGAGTGGACAAACTTGGTGCTGATCCAATGTGAATGGTAGTCTATAATCACAAACATGAATCTCTGGTTGGCTCTGAGGAAATTCATGGGCCCAATTATGTCAATTCCCAACTTGTCCCATGGTTTACTGGGAACATCTATAGGAATAAGGGGGGCTTTGTGTACAACTTTTGATTTGTCACTTCTGCCACACGCTTCACAATCTTTGACCATGCTTTCTACCAACCCATCCATACCTGGGAACCAATAGTGTTGTCTCACTTTACTCTTTGTCATACTCCTTCCTGGATGACCCTCGTGTGCAAGCACAATGATCCTGTTTCTCATTCCAACCGGGGGAATGACCTTGTTCCCTCTCCACAGCTGACCATTCATGCTGGATATTTCATCCTTCACAGACCAATAAGGTTTGAGGTTCTCAGCTAACTCTCTATTGTGCTCAGGCCACCCTTTCTCAACAAACTTCATAAGATCCTTTAATTCTGGGTCATTTTGGGAATCATTCTTCCATTCCTCTTTACCGATGGCTGGAAGTTCCACCGCAAGTATAGTTTCATCTGGTGGCTCACTTACATTGTCTTCACCTTTTATGGGCAACCTAGACATACAATCTGCAATGGTATTTTTCTCACCAGCCACGTAACACATTGTGAAATTGTACCCTTGTAATGCCAGTACCCATTTGGCGATACGTGGAGTGGCCCTCTCCAAATTCTTAGTTGAAAATAGGGTCAGACCTTAGTGTGAAAGGGATACCCCACAGGAAGAATTTAAAATGGATTATGGCCCAGTAACACGCTAAGGCTTCCCTTTCAATGGTGGAGTAATTGGATTCAGGGTCCTTAAGTGTTCTGGAAGCGAACGCAATGACCCTTTCGCATCCACCATTGGTTTGGGTGAGGGACGCCCCTAGGCCCTTGCTGCTAGCATCTGTAGTAAGAGTGGTCTTTTCATTAGGATCGAACATCCCCAAAGTGGGTGCTCTTGCGATGGCTGCCTTAATGTACTTGAATTCCTTCTCGCACTCCTCACACCACTTAAAAGTGCAATTTTTCTTTAGGAGTTCTCTCATGTTGCTTGTGTGACTAGAGAAATTCTCCACAAACTTGCTCATGTGCTCAACCAAACCCAGGAAGGATCTGACCTCCTCTTTAGTAGACGGAGGGGGTGCAAGGGATACAGCATCTACCAAACTGGTTTTTGGTTTTATCCCTTCACCGGATATGGTATGCCCAAGGTAGGTCACAGTTTTGACTCCTATCTTACATTTGTCCTTTTGTGTGGTAAAACCAGCTTTACTCAATTTACATAAAACTACTCTTAGGATAGAGTTATGCTCGCACTCTGAGTCCCCGTAAATCAATATATCGTCCTGAAAGCACAGAACCTTACTGAGGTCTTCCAGGATGTGTTGCATTATGCGTTGGAAAACCGCCGCCGCGGACGCCAACCCGAAAGGCATACGATTATACTGGTATGCTCCGAATGGCGTAATGAAAGAAGTAAGGTTTTTGGACTCCGGATGAAGGGCAACCTGGTGGTATGCCGCCGAGAGATCCAATACACTGAAAAATTTAGCCCCCTTTATCACACTGAGCATCTCATTTATTCTAGGGAGAGGATGCCTCTCTACCCAGATATTGGCATTAAGATCCCTAAGATCCACACACAAACGAATCCCTTTGCCACCACCTTTAGAAGCGACCACAATGGGGGCTAACCATTCAGAACTCTCAATTTTCTCAATCACCCCCAAGGACTCCAATTTCTCCAACTCCTTATGCAGGGAATCTCTCACCACCAATGGCACTGATCTGGCTCTGTGTACTGTGGGCTTGCAATGTTTTTTAAGTTTTATTTTATGAAGGAATCCCTTTAACAATCCTAATTCACTGGAGAATACTTCAGGGAACTCCTCACACACCTCATTACCGATATTGGGTTGCTCAACCAAATAGACAGGTTCTGAGGCGTTGGGGTCTAATCTTATACCTAGGTCCTTTTGATGTCTCCATCCCAGTAAGCACGAACCCTTCTTAGTTAGATACACTTAGTTTATTCTCGTCTGGTCTCTCGCACTGCGCTCACCTCAGTGAACGTTCTATGTCAAACGCCCTACCAACATTCCATGGGACAAACAATAGCGGTAGTGGGAGGAAGGGGGGAAAGGAACATACCATTGGTAATGTCTAATAAGAATAATAACCACATATCTTAGCGCACTTAAACAAGATGAGATTACAACAATATGTACTCCTCCTAAGTTGTTAAGATGGGTGTGACCACTGCTATCACCTGCTATCACCTTCATGAACGTACAAGTAAGTTCAGGATGAATGGCAGGAAGGTAAACAAAGTATTTCAACCCCACCATGAAGTGAAGGAAACACCTGTGGGACTGCAGGACAGACACCTGAAAAAATGTGCTCTGCAAATTCAAGGCTAACGTCCAATCTCCATGATCAAGTGAGAGAGGTTCTGGGTCAACGTCAGCATTTTGAATTTGTCCTTACGGAGTAATGTGTTTAGGACCTGAAGATCTAGGATCTGCCTTAGCCCACCATCTTTCTTGAATCCCATGAAGTACAGGGAATAGCGCCCCATGGACTTTTGTGCCTTACAGATTCTCTCTACTGTGCCACTGGCCAGCAGAGTTAGCACTTTCTTGTAGTGGTTGACAGCATGATCGGCTAAAGCTTGGACTGTAGCAGGAGGAGCATGGGGAGGCGGGTATCTAGAAAGGGGAGAGCACTGACAGTTTGAACGACCTCCAAGATCCATCTGTCTGAGGTAACTGAACGTCAGTCAGGCCGGCCAAGTTGAATCCTGCACACTACCATCTGTAGTTGACCACTTTAGACGGAATTGGAGCAGCTTGCCGGCAGGCAACAAAGAGATAGTGAAATGCTGTCCATACTAATTGCCACTGCCTCTGCCACCTCCTCTTCCACCTAGAGCCAGGAAAGAGCTAGGAGGGAGGTTGGGACATTAGCCTCGGACAATAGGTCGAGGCCCAAAAAGTAATTTCTGGTACTGCTGGTGAAACTGGTGAACCAGAGATAAGCCTAAGGAGCAAGCCAAACCATGCCTATCTTTCATACGCTCCAAGGAGGCAGAGTCTGCTATTTCTCTCCAGAGACCTTAGAGCCAGAGTTCTGATACTCCACCCAGACAGTATGTGTATATTGCAAACATTAAGGGACTTAAGAGCCAGATTGGGAGAAGAGAAGACCCTTTCCTGGAGCATCAATGCACTTCAACTGCCAATCCAGCCATAGGGAAATCTCTTTTTGCTGGGCAGCAGCAGTTCAGCAACAGAAGGGCCTGGCAGCAAACTCTCTTTGAGCAAATGTGTGTTAGTTTCCTCACTAGGCAACTGTAATTCTAGCACTGCCGCAAAGCAGGGGCTCTCCTCATTAGCAGACCCCAATGGCAAATCCTGCAAATCAGGGGCTCTCCTAATTCTAGCCTCGCCGCAAAGCAGGGGCTCTCCTCATTAGCAGACCCCAATGGCGAAAGGTACCAAGGTTATTAGTATTTGGTAGGTCTAACTATAGACCAGCATGGATGTACTGAGGAGGGAACACATTTTCCTCCTCCTCATTGTGATTTTTGTCATAGGTAACATGCTGAATGCCATGCAATGCATCAGAATCAGTCCACCAGTGCCTAATACTGGTGTTGAGGCAAGGGAACCATAGGAGAGTCTTTCCAGACCAGGGGGTGGGCTTTGGTTATTTAATAGCATAGATCTAGCTGAACTCAGCTCCTTTTCTGACCCTAGCATCAGGGTCTGATCCTACACATCTAGAGTCGAAGCCATTACCTAACTGGTGTGGTCTTTGGCAAAGGTGTGGCAGCATGGCCTGGCATCAGGACAGAGGCATGTGGGGACCTAGTAGGGTCAGTCAGTGCCACGGACCCATGGGGCCAAGAGGCTGGAATCATCCACAAATGTAACAGAATTGTCACCTTGAAGGCCTCAACCTGCTGTGGAAATGACAATGGTTCCGGAAATTTGGGGCGCATTGCCTCTAACTGTGGAGAGGAACGGATGGCAGCTAAGTCCGGTCCTTAGAACCAGATGTCTCAAGGGAGTGATGGGGAGGGGTGGACTCCTGTTTAGATTTTTTTGTGCTTGCACCAAGACTTGTCTCTCCAATTCATCAAGGACGCTGACCTAGTGTGTCACTAAGGCGTGGATCTACAGCAGGCCGGGACTTCCGACTCTTGCAACTGACCTCATTTCTTGCGTTAAGAAAGCATTTTTCATGCTCTCTGATAGCAATTGGGTACATCAGGGAGCACTTGTCGCATGATTTCAAGTCATTCTTGGAACATAACCACCAAAGGGAGATAACTTGTCGAGTTTTGTATACATAACAGTGCAATAGATGAATATGGGGTCATGGCCATATTATACTGTAACAGGGAAAACCTAACAGGGGACCAGGCTGGTATAGCGGAACATATTGGTGGCCTTGTCATTGCAGAGACTTTCATTCAGGCATTCTACGCAAGATTGGGTAGCCAAGAAATTCATAGGCAAATAGGAGAGCTGTGCCAGAAGCAACTCAACTGTCTAGTTTGACTCTTCGAGTCAAAGCACAACCCACGCTTTCAAAAGATTCAGCATGCAATTGATACTGCAGATGTTATGCAAAAATATGACAAACTCTCACATTCAAAATGTATTTCTTGAACATTTGCATTTCATTTTAGTATATTAGATTATATCACTGCATTGCCATTGCTTAAAAGTAAAGGTATTTAAATATGAACACTTCCCCCAACTTTAATGCCCTGACAACACTGTAATGAATGAAATACAATTTGTATTTCCTTGCCACAAAATTTAGAAAGCCCTGCCGCATGATTTGGTCCTTCCTTGCAGCATAATTACAGTGGCCCTGACTATACAAGGTCAATATTGCTGTTGTAAGCAGAATAATAGTATTGTCTAGCAAACCATACATTACTTTTTTTTTTAAATAGCTCAGATCAAGAACTTAATTTCTTCAAGATGGGCTCAGAATTGACGCTCAACTAAAACGAGGGCCTGCAAAGTTAAATGACTTAGCTAGAATTACAATTTCCGGGGAAGCTGGAATCGGATTCTGAACCCAAGTTTCCTGTTACTTCCTTACTGCTTTGAGTTCAATTATTTGAGGCCCTAAATTCGTACTGTGGTCAACAAACGCATTTATCACACATTGAATTAATCGCAGAGGATCACACAATATATGTATAAAATATCATTCTTGGATAACGTACAAAGTTAAGAGTGTAAGGGTAGGTTGGAGAGACCAAGAGTGCTGAATGACAAACCCATGTTTGATCAGTTGGGCAACAAAAAGTTGATACACAAAACCCAAAACCAGTGTTTTTTGCAAACGTTTTAGAATCACAGCCCACTTTTTAGAACGACAAACTTTCGTGACCCATCTAATTTTAATGGAGCTCAGGAAGGGGCTATGTTTTAATATAACTAAAGCACATTGTGGTAGTAATTTACAGACAGCACATTTTCTTAATACTTTGCCAGAAAGCAAGCATCTGAGTGACCAACTTCACCCCTCATTATGCAACTGTGTTTCCCTTTTAATGTTCTCCTTCTGAAACAAGAGGATTTCTGAACTTCCAGAGCACATTTTACCCTCTTCAGGGGATTTGGATTAGGCCTGGTCTCATCACCTTTAGAGGCAAAGTGTAGAGTGCAGTAAATTGTACCTGTTTCGGGATTCTAGCAAAGGACCTTCAAAGAAAAGAAGGATGAGACAGGAAGCATTTTAAGCTAAGTCCAACCTTAATCTAACAAAAATCCTGAGCGATTTATCAGAAATTTGATCTAAAGCTTCACACCACCTTACCGTGGAGGTACTTCACTGTATCAAAAATCACCTATCGGCATCTGCATGTCATTCAACAAAGAAATAGTTTTGTGAGAATTCAGTTTCAACGACAGGGGAACTTATTACCTATTGAGGTCTCACCTCCAAAAAGCTATCTATTTGCGAAAGACCTCTTATAACACATACCAAAAATGTACACAGGGCTTACAGCTCACCAATTGCTTACCACTGGTTAGCTTCACAGTCGCCTTCATTTGCATGCTTCTTATTTGATGGCTTGCCTTCCTCTTCGTTCTTTGTCTCTTCCCTGGAGAATTGCTTCTGTACCAGCCGTTTGATTGGCTGATGTGGATCCTTTACAATGCTTCATGTAGGGAAGCTCTCCAAGAAAGTGCTTGGGTTTTCTTGCTCTTTCTTATGTGCGGCTTACCCTATCCCTAATACCTGCATTTGCTCCTACACTACTCTGCCAACCTGTGGTCATGTCAATACATTTATTAAAATTAAATTTTTTTGGATGGTCTGACCACTGCCATTTGCTGTCAGGCCACTCTGCATTCCAAAACATGTCTCTGTGCGCCACCATTGTTTGCTCGTTCTCCGTTTACTACCAGTTGCTTCAAGCACCACCCGCTCCTCATATTCATGTCAATTTATTTTATTTTATTTTTTGGGCTGGCCTGGAAGCTGTCATTTGCTGATGCACCACTCTGCTATCCAGAGAGCACCTTCATACAAATAAAATGTCTATCCTTTTTTATTTACCTATCCAATTAAAGACTGCCATCCAAATTTTTCCATAGGCACGTGCATGTGTGGTGACGCATGTGCGCTTCTACAAACTTTACCAATGTAAGAGGTTATGATGCACGATATATCAATATTTATTTTATTTATTTATTTTATTTATTCCATTTGTATGGCGCAACAGCTACCCAGAGGGTTTCCCGGCGCCTTGGATCGAGTCAATACCGGGGGGAGTAGACTATGAATCTTAGTTTTGGTCGAAGAGCCATGCCTTGACACTTTTTCGAAATGTTATATAGTTCGGTTCCAGATGTAATTAAGTGGAATCGAATTCCATAAAGCTGGTGCCAAATATCCGAAGGAGCGTCCGCCCATTCGTGCTCGTTTAAATCTCGGAACAACAAATTTCGCCAAATGGGTTGATCTGAGATTACAGGTAGGGATGTATTTTTGGACCAACTTACATAGGTATGCTGGTGCTTCTCCAGTGTTCATCTTAAACATATACCATAACGCTTTGAACTTGGTTCTGTTGGCCACTTTGAGCCAATGTAAATTGCGTAAATGTTCAGAGACATGCGCCCTCCTTGGTAGATTCAGAAGTATCCTTGCAGTCGCATTTTGGACGACCTGTAGTCGTCGTATGATCTCTTAATTGGTACCAAGGAGAAGAATGTTCCCATAATCCAGCCTTGAGCCAAAAACCAAGCCTGCACTACAGTTCTTTGTGCGCCTACAGGAAGTTGCCATAGGATTTTCATTCGCCATTTTAGAATGGCGAAGCAGACTGACGCTGTTTTAGCTACGTGATCACGCATAGTCAATTTGTCATCAATCAGTATTCCTAAATTTCTAGCCGAGGGAACTGCTATTGGCGGGGGACCCATTTCTGTGGGCCAGTGTGTTTGTCCCCAAAGCTCTTTTTGTTCTCCAAAGATTAATAGTTCCGTTTTGTCACCATTTAGTTTTAACTTTTTGGAGTGCATCCACTTCGCTATGTTCTGAAGCCCGGAACATAGGGAGGAGATGTTGCTGTAATCAGTAGTTGATAAGGAGAATACTAATTGAGTATCGTCTGCATATGAAAAAATAGTAAGGCCAAATTTTTCTGCAATACTCTCTAGAGGGGTGATGTAGATATTAAATAATAGTGGGCTGAGGATTGACCCTTGTGGAACTCCATAAGGAGAGGTCATAGTCTTGGAGATGTTCTTTTTGGAGAAGACCTGATAAGATCGCTCTTTTAAAAAATTACTAAGCCAATCCAAAGCTAATCCTCTAACCCCTATTACCTCCAGGGTTTCAAGTAGCATTTTATGGGATATGGTGTCAAAGGCGGCACTCAAGTCTAAGAGAATGAGTGCCACCGTGCCACCAGTATCGAGTTTTTGACGAATCGTTTCCGTCACTCCTAATAGGGTGGATTCGGTTGAATGCCCGACTTTAAAGCCCGACTTTAAAGCCCGATTGTGAGGAGTGAAGAAGATTGTTGGAGTTAATAAACTCTGCTAACAGTCGGTTAACATGTTTTTCTAAAATTTTAGAAAAAATTGGGAGTAGTGAAACCGGTCTAAAAATGGAGAAAATTTCTGGGTCACTATTGGCTTTTTTCAGTAGTGGTACTACCATAGCATGCTTCCATTCGGTAGGTACTACAGCTTCTCTTATTGATGCGTTCAACAATGTTCTAATGACATTAAGGGTGTCAGAGTCGAGCTGTTTTAAGATTTCCGCTGGCATAGGGTCTTTGGGGGATCCTGACTTAATACTGTTAAGAGTTTCTAAAAAAGTGATTTGATCAAAAGGCTGCCAGGCAGTCAGGGTTTTCCCCGGAATATCTGCCGGCTCATCGAGCTCATCTGGTCTTGGGTCTACCAATGTGGATAAGTTGTTAGTATCTTCAACACCAAGAGCAGAGTAGATATTGGCTACTTTCTCATTGAAATACACCGCAAGGCCGTTACATTGTGTTAAAGACAGCGTTGGGGGTTCAGGGTGCATTGTAGCTCCCGCTAAGTCTTTTAACACTTTAAATAGTGTTCTAGAGTCATTTTGTCACTCTAGAATGGTGTTTTTGATAAACTCTCCTTTTGTTATTTTACATAGCAGATGGTAGGCCTTCAAAGCTTGCTTGTAAGTATTTTTCATGGCCGTATCATAGTCCTTCCTCCATTTTCTTTCCAACTTTTTACATTTGCTCTTTTCTGTTTTTAGCTTTTCGGAGAACCAAGGTACTGGGGTCTGTAAGATTTACTTTTTTTCTTTTTAAGCGGATTAACTGTCTCACCCGCTTTTGTTAACCAGCTTGTGATTTTATCTTGATCACCAGTGTTGAGATCATCTAATTTAATATCTGGTCTCGAGTTAATTAGCTGGATGTTCAGCTCCTCTATATTAAGATTTTTCCAATTCCTAAAATAAGCGTTTTCAGGCTTATTTAAAACTATGTTTTTGGGTAATCTGATTTCGAATTCAGTGAGATAATGGTCAGACCATAATAAGGGGAGTGCCGGTTTACATATAAGGTTGTCCAAATTTGCAAAGATTGGGTCTAATTGGTGGCCTGCTGTGTGGGTGGGGCCTATATTACAAAGATGTACATTAAGGGACTCTAGATCAGCTAAAAGGTTGACCACCGTAGCACATTTATGGTCATCAAAGTGCAAATTGAAATCTCCTAAAATTGAGAAAATGGACGCTTCTATCAGAAAAGGGGTGATAAACTCCGGAAGAGTTGCTGCCCATTCTCCTGCTGCCCCAGGAGGGCGATAGATGAGCATTCCTGTGAAAGTAATTTGAGGTGTGAAAGAGATTTTAAAAAGGCCTGCTTCACAGTTAATCATCGTTAGATCTTCCCATTTGTAAGAAATTTTATTTTTATTGTAAATAATTCCAATACCTCCCCCTGTTTGGCTCGCCCTATCTTTCCTAACAAGGGCGTAGTTAGGTGGTAAAGCTATTGCGTTGTCCGGGCCCGAACTGGCGTTAAGCAAAGTTTCAGTCAAAAACATAGCGTCTGGTTGAAGATCCATTAGTAAATTAAAAATATCCTCCCTATGTTTCGGAAGAGATCTGCAGTTTGTGCTAATGAATGTAAAGTGCATGGGTACATCGCTGTTAGAGTTAGCAATACTACCCTTTTGGATCCAACCGTTCTCACCGGTTATTCCTCTCATTGCATGGGATGGGGCGAAGGCGCATTCATGGCATTGGGGCCTGAGATCCTCCGGGTTCAGAGTATTGCAGTGTTGGCGACTTTTGGGTCTTAGATTATACAGTTCCCTTTGAGAGTAGGTTAATGGTCTTAAAATTTGGGCAGGGGTGGTGGCCCCTGGTCCCGGGCGGTCGCGGACGGGCGCAGACGGGCTTGCCTTTGGCGCGCCCGCTGCGCGCGTCCGCTGCGCGTTGAACACATAGTCTGTTTAAATGGTGTTTCAGAGTAGTGTTCCCGCCCCCGACCTCTACTCCGGAAGAATGTCGCTGCCCCGCCTTCACTCCCTCCACTCAAGCGGGAAAACCCATGGTGGACCGGGGAGCCGGCGGGCAGGACTGCGGTTAGCAGGAGGATCAATACATCATAATGCATATTAGCACTTTAAAAAAAGCTTAATAAATAAATGATAGGCATTCTAGAATAAAAACTAGCCAAAACTGAATTAATTAAGAAATAGAGTGTACATTTCAAATCCTAAGATACTGAGTAAACATGACTACTCGTCTATTTATGAACAAGATACTAGCGACATGGTAGCTGTAAGAAGAATATAGAACATAGGAGCACAAGATGAAATCGGAGAGGGTGACGATTTACCACCACTGGAACAAGATGTATCTGACAAAATCGAATTTCAAGCAAATGTATTGCTTTTTGATGGCTTAACAAATCTGAAAGTAAAACAACACTTTTTTTGAAGTCACAGACAAGGAGAGGTAGAAAACTTGAAATACTGCCAAACTTCTTTTCTCTAGGAAGTGAAAATGCATTTTCTAATTCACACATTTTTTTGAAATTCTTAATAGAGGATAGGTAAGCAAGCGCATGTGTGTGGAAGAAAAACTGTACCCCAAAATGTGGATACCCCAACATGTACCTCATTCAGTTCTCCCTCAGGTTACTAGAGCGGAGACAATGTTAAATCTCAATTTCATGAGGTAATGTACCCAATCATAAAATTAGCAGGGTAAATAAGTTTACAAAGCAATGAACCTCATTCCATAACAGACGTATAGATCAAATAATAAAAAAGCGTTTTATTACAAAATAGGGAATACAGAGTAAATTCCATAAAGGCTATCCGATGCAGAGTTGTACAGAGTAGGTAAAAATCAGAAAATATTCAAAGTCTCAATGATCTGTAAAATCAGAAAGAAACTGACCAGCATCCCTAGTAGAATAGGAAAGTCTTCTGGCTCACCCCAAAATCAAGGGTTATTTATAAACAATTCTTGCACAGAATATTAGGAATTCTGCAAACTCATCATGGTGCGAGTAAAAGTAGAACTTGTTCAGCAAATCAGAAAATCACCTTAACACAAGTACCATCCCAATTCTATGAAACATTATTCAACACCCTCTATGCTTAGGTTATATGAGACATTAAAACAACTATGACACATTTCGAGGGTTCTGTCTAGTTAAACTAGAATGCAAAAAATAGAAAATGTATATTATACTTGATACCATTGTGCCTAGGAGGGCATATTACTGTGCGATTTCCCCGTCTACAAATTGTTATATGCTACTGCTCTACTTACTATGCAAATAAACAAATTAAAAAAAAAAAACTATGACACATTAAACAATAAGACTTTCTCTGAATGAATAAGGCCAGTGAAGGAAGGGGAAACCTGGCTACTTGCAATCTTTCATCCACACCATAAAAGATTCAACACTAGCAGGACGACTACCGCAGTGGAAATAAAACTATGACATCACCTTGGCTGTGCTCTGCTGCAAATTCTGCGGGAAGAGGATGTTAACGCAGGTTGGCAGCAAGCGTGAGTGACGAAAAGACAGCCACCTTGATCAAAATGAAGTTTTACTCAGCTATCTAGCCTAAATAAAACATATTATTAACTTCATTTCCATACACCATAAGAAATGTGTTTAAGTTGCTAATATGCTAATTCAGAATATATACATATATATAAAATCGTGTGAGGAAATGCATAGTATACATAATTGATACAAAATAATTATAAACCTAAACAACGTGTGCACATGTGTATACAATAATATCACACATGGCAAATGTACATTGTGAATCTCACAGGCGTGTATTGATTTCTGTTAATGGTAGATCTGCATCAACCATAACGGAAAAACATACCAAATAAAATCCATGCGTCAACTTAGCTCAGTATCTCACTTAAGACTGGATACAAAGAGAGTTCTCAACTCACAGCTGTATCCCAAAAGAATCACTCCACGCAGAACTCCCTGCCAGCAAGGATAAGAAACATCTGCAATGCAGGAAGGCAGTAGCGATTTGGCTGTTCCCTAACAGACGACAATTTTGCAGCAAAAAAGTACCAGACCCTAGCGGTTCCACGACCAGTCACTCACCCACATACAGTTAGTCAACAAGTGCAACGCTCACTCCTCTTCGCTAACCCACATGCACGGTCCTTACGCATGACACCAAAACTCTCTTCATATTTGCACTATAAACTCACTCTTTCGATGAAGCACAACAAGCTGAGTGGTACCTATATCTCCAACGAGCAGTGCTTTGCGGCCTTGTCTGCGGTATAAGGCGCTACACCGGTGCAGTCCAAAAAGAACGAATGCACGGCCGACTAACAGTATAACCACCAACCTTCTAAATGAGTTGCTTTTAACCCCTTCCGTGCTCCAGTCGGCCGTTGGGAGCACTACCTACCCAGTGCTGCCGACGGCCAACGGCTGACGCAGCCCCGCCCTCCCTTTAGAACCCCCGCACCACGGCGGAAAAAACACTGCGGTTAAGGCATTAAAACAGCAAACAAATGTATCTTACGTTAAAATACGGAAAACTGGTCATGGATCTCACTGTTCGAGACCCTTCAACATATAAATGCAAATACAACACCTAACACTTCTAGGCTATCTTTAGTCAGAGCTAAAATTAAGCATTAGCTAAGCCAATAGTTACCACCTTTGAAAGGTGTTAGCTAACCTTTTGGCTTTGCTAATACAGGTTTATGGGAAAAAGGTTGAATCAAATGCACTGGTAAAGATATTAGATCTCCCTGCATTTAGAGAGCAAACAAACATCGTATTAGCAAACTGCTGCGTGAAGGAATTAAGAGGAGGATGAGACGTTATTTGAAAGGCTGTGCCTCAAAAAACTCAACAATATATGGCATGTTAGGTGTGGTGGAGTTTTATCCTTTGGGGAGCCACTTGGCTGATGATATTTGCTTTTCTATGTGTTTGGAGAGGGTTATTTTATTAAAAGATGGTTATGTAGGAGAAGTAGAGTGGAGTATTGTAAATACTTTTCTGCCCAGCTGTACATGATGCAACCTTTAAAAGAAAATAGGTGTATCACATGGGGGGCAAGACATTGCCTTATCTATACTAATATAATAAAGAGAGTGCCCAAACCTTTGAGGCGGGTAATCTCAGGAACCACAGCACCAATCACCACACCTAATACAGCGTTGGAAAGGGCAGTTGCAGCAGAAGGACATAGGCTAAGCAGACGCCCACCATATACAGTAAAAGGTAAAAGAACTGTGCCAGCAAAGTAGTCCCTTGTGGGCGTGTCTGCGTTGCGCTGGGGGCGTGACAAACACTGGGGGCGTGTGGTACGTTCCGCCCTTCATGCCATGTCTCATATCGTGTGCTAATCCCACCCTGCTCCCTTTAAATACCCCTGCACCCCATAATCATAACCCACCCTTACTCCTTAAAATAACCCAACACCCTTAAACACTAACGCATCTCAACCCTATAAATATACCCTGTACCCCAAAACCCAAACTTATCCCTAAACCCTAAAAATACCCCTGTACCCCAAAACCCAAACATAGCCCTGAACCCTATAAATACCCCTGTACCTCAAAACCCAAACCTACCCCTGAACCCTAAAAATACCCCTGTACTCCAAAACCAAAACCTAGCCCTGAACCCTTAAAATACCCCTGTACCCCAAAACCCAAAACTAGCCCTGAACCCTAAAAATACCCCAAAACCCAAACCTAACACTGATCCCTAGAAATACCCCTGTACCCCAAAACCCAAACCTAGCCATGAACCCTAAAAATACCCCTGTACCCCAGAACCCAAAACTATATCTGAACCCTTAAAATACCCAAACACCCCAAAACATATACCTCAGTACCCCAAAACATATACCCCTATACCCATACTTACCATATCCAAACATTAAAAAAACACGCTTTTACCATTCATGTATTTACAACGAATTTCTCTGCTCCCTTTAAATACCCCTGCACCCCATAATCATAACCCACCCTTACTCCTTAAAATAACCCAACACCCTTAAACACTAACACATCTCAACCCTATAAATATACCCCAAAACCCAAACCTACCCCTGAACCCTAAAAATACCCCTGTACTCCAAAACCAAAACCTAGCCCTGAACCCTTAAAATACCCCTGTACCCCAAAACCCAAACCTACCCCTGAACCCTAAAAATACCCCTGTACCCCAAAACCCAAACCTAGCCCTGATCCCTAAAAATAACCCTGTACCTCAAAACCCAAACCTACCCCTGAACCCTAAAATACCCCTGTACCCCAAAACCCAAACCTAGCCCTGAACCCTAAAAACACCCCTGTACCCCAAAACCCTAATCTAGCCCTGAACCCTTAAAATACCTCTGCACCCCAAAACCCAACCCTACCCCTTAACCCTTAAAATACCCAAACACCCCAAAACATATACCTCAGTACCCCAAAACATATACCCCTATACCCATACTTACCTTATCCAAACATTAAAAAAACATGCTTTTACCATTCATATATTTACAACAAATTTTGTTGTAAATGTATGCGTGGTAAAAGCATATAAAATGTAATGCCATGCGTAAAAATGGCATTGCGGAGTCATGGGGGACTCATTTATGAGGCTGTGCGTCACTTTTACGCCGCCGGTGCGTCACTTTTTGTGATGCACCAGTGGCGTACAAAATGCTCCTTGTTGCGCCATATTTAAAAAGTGACGCATCTAGGTAGATGCGTCACTTTGTAAACCCCTGCGCCACATTATACCTGCTCCAGGTTTAATGTATGCAAGGGGGGCGTTTTGACGCAGGAAAGGGTCATGGAAGTGATGCAGTGAAATCTATAAGATTTCACTGCGCCATTTCTTGGCCGCTAATGTGTCAAAATCTTACGGCTGCATCATGGCAGCCGTAAGATTGACGCAGGCACTAACAACATGGGACTTGCCCATGTGAAAGTACACATTGCTGGAGTTGCGTCACTTTTGTGACGCACTCCAGCAATACGTCACTTTTGCGCCTACAGATACGTCAGAAATACTGACGTATCTGAAACTCCTTGCGACATGATGCGTCATATTATAAATATGACGCATCAATCATGAAGCAAGGAGGGCGCACTGAGAAGTGATGCATCCCTGCTTTGAGGCCCATGGTACTTTCGTAATGAAAGTATGCGGAGTGATGGTATGCGGAAAGAAAGTTGCGGAATAATGGGGGTTTACCCTCCCCTGGTACGGCGGCCCACATCTCCAGCAACATACTCATATTTTTTCACCACCCATTTGAAAAATGCACAGGTCTCTCTCATTGATGGCCAGCACCGACATACACTTTTAGACACACCTCCCGCCACAAGTTCTAGAATTGCGAACTTTAGAGCTGGGGAGCTACGTTCGAATCTCGGCATCAGCTCAACATCCTGTGATTCAAGGCAAATCGCTTTGTCTCCCCGTGCCTACCACAAATGAATGTGTTCTTCTGTAATGTAAATTGTGCTCATGCCATGTTGTCGAGTTCGCGCTATAAGGGAAAATAAAGTAGGGAAACTCGAGTTCACACACTACTGAACGCGCACTCTTAAGTGCATCAGCAGTGCACTGTGAATCGGAGCGTTTCACAGGCCTGTCAATGATAAGAAATGCTATCAAAACGAAATCCTACAAAACAATATACTACTGGCCGGCAGCAATTCATACCCGTACAACGTCGGGACGGGCTGCTAGTTTTACAACTAAAGTAATTCTTGCTTGACTTATCAGAGTACATTAGTTGGAGTAGGTTATTAAATCTTCACATTTTTTGCTTCCTGTTGTGTGCTCAAAAGGAAAGGTTTTGTTTATACAGAACAATAAAATGCAAATTACTGTTATGGTCTGCTGGAGAGCAAGTGTGCAGCAGTGCTTAATTTGTAAACAAACAAGTAACAGGGTCCTTGTCAGGAGGCCACTGCAGCTTGCAACACCCATTGCCCCTGCCAGCCCTGCCAATGACAGCACCAACACAACTACTAATCATTGCACTCCTATAAGTGTGACAATTCTGACTATTCCAGGCCCCCAAAGATATGGCTTGGGAGGCAGACATAAGACATTTTCACCATATATCGAATGAATAAATAACTGTTGTGCTGCTCATCTCTAAATTACACAAACAGCGCCACCACGTGGCAGACTGGCATAAGTGCCAGTGATGACAATTAACTGCTGGTGCCGAGCACCATAAACAAACACCAGTTCAAATTAAGCACTGGTGCAACTCAATATTTTCTTTAACTAAGCTGCAAAATGTTTCCAACTAAGGTTTCTCCTTTGTAAGCTGTAATTAAGAAACACAAATGGTTGTGGTTGAAAAAAAATATATAAAACAGGCCAATGAACAAGAAATGCCAGCAAATTGTTTTTACACAACAGCTGAAAGTATAACAGGGTAGGCTGTATACTAGCAGCTGCCTGATGGGGTTATCTGCTGCACCTCACCTAAAAGAGGAACTGACATGGAAAAGGCTGAAGGCAGATTAGGTGGTTCTCTAAAAGAAAGAGCAGATAGCCTAGCCTAGCAGCATGAGAGAGCGGTGCCCAGCATACTAAAAGAAATAACCAAGGAAAGGTAGGCTAATGTATCCGCACCAAGACCACAGAGGAACTGTAGTGGGAAGGTAAGCGTAGAGATCATAGCTTGATCTGTGAGAAACCACAGCCGGAACCTAAAGGGAAGCAGCAGGCCAAAGGAAAAACTCTCACCCTGCCAGCACCAAGATCATTGTCAAGGAGCTCACAGGCATGCTACATTCAAGCACTGACTACAAACCACAACAAACAGTAACTGGAACAGGGCTTTATTTAACTTTACATTTCTCATTCAGGTCCAGCAAGGAGCTCTGCTCTCAGCACATAATCAAAAAAATGGCAACTGATTTGCATACATCAGCCGAGAAGATGACACAAGTAAAAGCATCACGGTCGTTTGTTGTCACGATTGATTTGAGGCGCAGCTCTCGGCTGGCTGATAAACGTTAAAGGTCTTGAAAGTTGGGACCTCCTACCAGAGTTCTGGGCCCAGTTCAACAAAAACAAAATCCTGGTCTTTACTTAGTCTATGGGGGCGGCAGCAGGCGCACTTCGAAGCATCACATGTACCATTATACAAAGCTGATAATACCACAATAAAACGTGCAACACTGCGAGGTCATTGTAATAATGAAAAGTATGCAACAGAGAAGAATGGAAGAGTCACTTTTCTGTCTCTGTGGAGAACCAGCAGTCATGCCTCCTTTGGAGAGAGGGGTGCCATACAGAAACTGACCAACTTTTCTGTGTGAAAAAGGCTGCTTTATTGAAACAGGTGAGCATCACAAATGTTCCTGGCAAACCGCCTTACAAAACTAAAACATCCAGTGAACTAGCCCCTAACACACCCCTACCCCTATGCCCCCAACATGCCCACCCTGCAGCTAACTCATTTAACTGTATTGCATTTCAAAATTTCCAACTTTCTATTCCCCCAACATCCTATGCATATATGTATGATCCTGTAAGTACAACAAATCACTAGGGGCGGGTAGAGGTCAAGGAGGTAGACTCGTCCTCCAAAATAAATTTTGATAACCAAAAGAGAGTCCCTCCTATTCGAGAAGGAAAAGGAGTGTAACCTCCTTGTAGGACTGGGAATGAAACATTTCTTTTAAATAACCCTCACCCACCAGGGTTGCCCCATGGTGCATGCTTCATCATAGGGTTCGTCCTATGATGAAGCATGCCACCATGGGGCAACCCTGGTGGGTGAGGGTTATTAAAAAAATCTTTCCCAGTCCTACAAGGAGGATACACTCCTTTTCCTGATCCTGTAAGTAACCAAATGTCCTAAACTGAACCTTGCACTACCTGCCTACCCTCCAAACGCACCACAGGGTTCCCCTACTGGCAACACCAAGCAACTCCTGGCAAACTTTTCATGACCCCCCGGGGCACCTGTTCCAAGCGACAGTGTACATAACCATGCCCCTGCCTCAACAACGGAGCACCTATCTGATGTCCCCTAAGGTTGCACTCCAGGAAACCCTATCGCAAGGGACGGAAGGGTGTGGGCATTTCGCTACAGCCAAGGTCCCTGCTACCAGCCACCAGGTCACCTGAACCTAAAATGGTGGCTAGTAGCCCAACTTGACCCCCTACAAATGTTGGGCTATGTTTGGGCTATAAATGTAGCCAAATACAAAATGGCAGTCACTAGATTGCACCGCCCTCTCAATCTGCCTATGGGGCAGACTTCCCTTCGGTCAGCTTCCCCCACACAACCCCCCCACACCCCCCCCCCCCAAACTCCTCTTCTGTTTCTTTCTGTGATTGTTGTACTTGTAGCATAGGATCAATCAGGGAGTGTGTAGCAACAACACTCATTATTATTGACTGTTCTGCATACACCCTTTGCTTGTTATCATACAACAACCGGATTCAGCACACACTGAATGGCAAGGTACGAGAAGCAAGACAAAAGTGGTGAGGTCCTAAAACAGTAAAAGAAGAAGAAAGTGTTGCAGTGCATACTTAAAAGAAGCAGCAGCTGGCAGCGGGAAAAAAATATAACAGTGGAGATAGTGTGAAAGGGAGCATGGTGATGTAGGGTGAAATGAAGCATGGAGATCCTCAGGTGGCAGGATCTGCAAACCGCACTAAAGGCACGCAAGTAGGAGGCCCGGAGAAAGGCCAAGTAGGCATGCGGAAAGGAAAGGACGAGCTAAAGTCAGGCGAGAAGCACAAAGAGCGCTAGACAGCGATGGTTTAGGGGAGGCTTAGGAGCAGCAGGTTGAGGCTTCAAGTAAAAATAAAGGCAGGTGTGGAAAGATGCAGGGTGTTGCACGGAGGGTGGGTGAGAGAAAGCAACATGAAGGGCAGAGGAAGAAGCATGTGAGGGGTACTACTAGAAAATGCATGAACTCTTAAAATCACAAATTTCCTTAAAAGAGAGCAGTGGAAGGGCTCAAGTAAAGACCCTATGCTCCAGGGCGCGGAGAGACAAGATGGACAAGGCAAGCCATAGCTAAGAAATAAAGCAAATCAGAGTGGAAATAAAGCCAACCAATGGTATGCAATGCGCGGGCTGGGCTGTAAGACCACTCCAAGTTCACAATAGGTTTTTGCAACCAGACAGCTGGCGTTTCTGTTAGGCTGGACCCAAAAATACTAGCAGGATACATACTGGAGAGCAGCCAGCACAGGTGGCCTAGGGAGTGCATTAGGCTGCAGGCACAGTTTGTATGCAGTTATGGTTCATTTGCCCAAGTGAAGGATTTTCATACTCTGAGAATGAGGAGTGCAATAAACAAATAATCATAATGCTATACCTGAAAAACTACAGACAGAAAATTACAAAATTCTCCCCAAGTGGCATTTAAGCGAACTGCAATGAGGAGTGCAGGAAACACATTTCTAGGAGGCACAATATAGCCATGGTCTATGCAGGGCGTGGACTTTCTCACGCCTCTACAACTCGTGGCAGCCTGCAATGAAAGAATTCAAGCACATTTGGGGAAAAAAAGGGCCTGGCATGCAAAAAAGATGTCTCGGATACTGTGATTTCGACAGCTGCGGCCACCCCACCCGACTCCCAACATTGAGTGAGAAATTCAATACCATTTCTAAAGACAACAGCTGAACATGGTTACATAAAAAACGCGTTTGTGTCCATACCAAAAGCTAAAAGAGCAGATTTTGAGGATTTAAAACTGTGAATTACGAGTGAATAAAAACGCCCAGAGTCCCCTGCATCATGGCACTATAAGCATTTGACCTTCCTATCTTTTCAAGAAATCCTTGTTAACACAATGTTTGGTTTTCCCACCCAAACTGCATTGCACAATCTGATTAATAACTTCTATGTGGGCCATTTTTCTTGTCAATGTCCTAAGGCACCAGCAGCTCTCAGGCAGCATGGAAAGTCTGCACAAAAGCACCGAGCACGACTAACAAGGGCGTAGACGCTGTAATCTAACCCAGCAGTCGATGCGCGCTCATCATGAAATCGATGCGGCTGCAGTGTGCTTTCGGGTTTTGGCGGGACAGCTGAGACCCACTGCCTTAGTCAACCGTAAGGAGCGGATCCACTCTTCAGACCACCTCCCCTGGGAGGGCGCTGCCCTCGCCGGTCATTTTCTTCAGTTCAATAACGATTCACTCACTAATGGGATCACAACGAGCAACGTGCATTATTTATTAAGGGATGGGAGGAACGCTTTTCCTAATTTCAGAAGGCCAGCAGGGCCCCGCTAAAGAAAGAACAAATGGAGGAGTGTGGCCGGCTGGTCACTAAAAGTAATGTGTGTTTCAGAATCGATGCGATGAGGTAAGAAGGCCACGGAAAGAAGTAGGCACTGAAAATCAACACAACCTCCTTCGTCATCTACACAAACACAGGCTTGGGTGGCTACCCTGTAAAATAGCTCCCATTAACGGAATGCCATTCACGTAAAGCAGTTCTCAAAACCAACAAAAATATCAACCCAGCTGCGTCAAATTACCCTAACCATAGAAGCGGGCTTCATTTACAACCTCATCTGTTACACAACCGCTATAGGGAGCTATAGGAATGACACGTTGACATGGTAATTCATTAGCTTCACAATAGACAAGCATTGGCATAGCCAATAGGTCTCGCCTTTGGGACCGTATACGTGTTTAGCCATGCAACAGTTGATGTTGTTGCACCAAGGATAATGTGCTGCATAACTAAATACTTATAAGGTCCAAAAGGCGAGACCTATTGATCATGCCAATGCTTGTTTCTGTTAATGTTTGTTGCCCGCTTGGCACCTTAGAATGAGTCTGTTGCAATGCCTCAATACCGCTGTAAAACTGAAAATCAATACAGATATTTACAATAAAATAAGAAGAAGTCCAAAAGGCTCAATTGTACATCATAAGGATGGCGGTATTCTTCAGATTATCTATCTACATTTACCAATTCGCTTCCTAGCCCTTTGGGGCTAGCTCGCCTCCATTTAAATGTCCTATAGCAATACAATAAATTCTAAAATAATGTGCAAAAACGGCACTGAAAGCTCTGTATGAAAATGTGACAAGTGAGAGGTAAAGGGATCGTGCCATGACGTCCATGTAATCAATCTTTGGTTTAGTCATATCACCTGGGAAAAGGATCTGTTGGAATGAGATCATACGGTTTAGCTTGTCAGTGTCCCCTGCAGTTAACTGCATCTGTTCAGCACGGTCTCAACAGGTATAACTTGTTATGGAAAAGGCCCATTCCCTCAGCACCCTGGTTCAACAAATCCCTCTATGAAGAAAGGAAGCACCTAAGACTCCTGGAGAAACAATGGAGGCAAGCACCCTCCACCGATAATCTGGCCACGCTCCGTTCAGCAAGATTCAAGTACCATAAGCAATTCTTCCTTGGGATAGCATCACACTTCAGAACCCTCCTTGACTCAGCCAAAAATTAGACCCCAAAAACATTTTGATCTCATCAAGAATAGTAACTGCTCTCCCCAACCTCCATGTTGGAGGATTCTACAAAGAAAGCTGCAGATTTCGCTGTATTCTTTGACGAAAAAGTGAAATCACTTGTGGATCAGGTCGCTCATCCTACCCTCCAGAGGAGCGCAAATCACTAGCCATTTGGCAGAACTTCAACCCCATCTCTGAAGATGTCCTCCTCAAGTGCATCCTCGAAACAAAGCCCTCCAACCATTCTCTTGACCCCATCCCTAGTGCCATTGCCATTGACTTCTATACCCATTCTATTCCCTATTGGACCACTGTGGTCAACCTCTCCCTCTGTCTAGGCTCCCTTCCTGTTCCCTTCAAAACTGGGCAGGTCACCCCTCTGCTTAAAAAACCCACTGCTGATGCGAATGACCTCAACAACTTCCGCCCCATCACTAACCTACCCTTTCTTGCGAAGATCACAGAAAGATGTGTTGCGAAACAGCTCTCTCGTCATATCAAGGACAATGATCTTGACAATTTTCAGTCCGGCTTCATCCAAAACTGCAGCACTGAAACAGCTCTGCTGCAGGTGATTGATGATGCGCTGCGGATATTCGATTCGGGGGGTCTTGTCTTCTAATTCTCCTTAACCTTTCTGCAGCCTTTGACACTGTCAATCACAACACCCTCTTCAATACTCTTCAACAGAGAATGGGCATGGAGGGCACTGTATTTAAATGGTTTGCTTCCTTCCTCTCTGATAGATCCCAAATGATCAAAATAGCAGACAGTCTTTCATCTCCTTTGGCGGTGGATCAAGGTGTTCCTCAAGGCTCTATACTTGCACCACTGGGAAATCTCCTAAGTAAGTAAATCCGGGGTCTACTATCATCTCTACGCAGACGACACTCAAATCTACCTCAAGGTTGCCTCCACTCACGATCTCTCTGTCCTAAGCTCTACTCTGGACTCCATTCAAAACTGGATGTCAACACATCAACTGATTCTGAATCCCTCCAAAACTGAATTTCTCCTCCTCTCCTCCTCACTTTTTCCTCCCCCAGTTCAATCATGGATGGACAAGATGAATCTACTGAACAATAAACCCATCATTGTCGACAGCGCATAATCCCTTGGTGTCATACTCGACACTAAACTCAATCTACTCTCCCACATTAATTCAATTGCAAAGTCTGCTCGATACCAACTGCGCCTTCTTTGGGGGATTCGTCGTTTCTTCCCGGAGCATGACCTTAAAACCCTGGTCCATTCGCTGGTCCTCTCCAGACTGGACTACTGCAATTCTCTTCTTACTGGCCTCCCCAAATCCCACCTGTCCCCCCTTAAGTCTGTTCTCCATTCAGCAGCTCATTTCATTTATGGGGCCAAAAGAAGCAACCACATCACACCCATGTTATCCACCCTCCGCTGGCTTCCTTTCGAGGCAAGATCTATCTACAAGACTGCCCACATCACCCACAAAGCCTTGCACTCCTCCTCTCCTCACTATCTGGCGAATAAACTGAAAGTCTCTGGAGGCTCTAGACCATCACGAAATGCGGAAAATCTGCTGCTTGAACCTCCCACTTTCAAGAAGGAAAGATCAATGGCCCAATCCTTTTCAGGCACACAGTGAGAATCTGGAACTCACTTCCACCTCAGCTCCGGACCACCACCTCCTCCCAGGCCTTCAAAACTGACCTCAAAGTTCTCCTCCTTCAAAGACCCTTGCAAAGTTAGTTCATGCCCTCTATTATCTGAAGGAAGACCTTTTAGTATAGAAAATTTCTATTCTCCATGACTATGGAGTGCCTTCCCAGTGTGTTCTTGTGGTTTGAGAGACTGCCATTTATTGCAATACTACCCTTTTACCTGTGTTTGGTACTCTTTTGTAACATGCACACATCACTTTTCTCTTGTAACACACTGTTTGTTATCTCTTACTTTTTGTTTGCTTTCGATACTTGCACAAGTGCCACCATTGCCTACGTAACGTTTGTTCTTGTGTTTGAGTGTCCTCCATTTATTGCAGTATTATACCTCTACTTGTACTTTGTACGCTTTTGTAACCTGCACACATGTCACTTTTTCCTCCTGTAATGCACCGTTTGCTACCTCTTGTATTTTGTTCACTCACGATTGTCACTTTTGCCTCATGTAATGTAACTTTTGCTTTTGTAATTTGTTCACTTGTAATGTTCTCTTGTATCAGTTCTGTTCCTTTTGTGAAGCGCTGTGACACCTTCGGGTAAAGTCTGCGCTATATAAAAACGCATAAATAAATAAATCACAGGATGTGTGTAGGCAGTCACTGTAAATGTCACATGATCCACTCAGTGTGCAAAGTAAACAGCTTTGGCTCTTTTACCTGCAGCCACCTTCCGCACACACACTTCCACTATGCTTCGGTGCTAAATCCAGGCCCTTTTGGGTGCAAAAATGTTGTTGACGTGACTCTGTCATTTTCTGGGCCTTAAAGAGGCCACCAAGTGTAGGAAAAAAAAGTTTTCTTTACCCATTCTGTATAGTTACCAATCGCCAGCAGGAAGAATTTTAGAACCTTTATGTCAGTTGGGGTTGTAAGATGAACTGAGACATCATTCACTGGACGGTCCCTTTAATATATTAGTGACAGGAATGGAGGGCCTCTCACTATCAATGCAGTGTTCTATCTCGCCTGGTGCATTTTAGACCCTTTAAGGCAATTGAAATAACGTTGCAGTGACACCACACGCAATGCAGAGTGTCAAAAATAAAACACAGCGCCTAAAGACCAAAAGCACCACTGCAAGATCATTACAACAGTGCATTATTAAAATGCATTTGCCTATGACAACCGGGCTAAAAGCAGACCAAGGGAATCCTTCAAATTATATCAGGGCGGAACTCAACTTGGGTATTGTATTTATAAAGCGCTTACTACCCCTGATGAGGCGTCGACGCTCTTTTCGGCGAGTAGCACGCTGCTCCGAAACTCCAAAACGATTAGCAGTGAATTGGTATAGGGAAACTTGAGTTAATTTTAGCAATGGACATGTGAGTCTGTTAGTTAGATTGAAAAGGATAGTGGGGGGATAGATGAGGGAAGAGTCTAGAAAGTGCTCATTGGGAGATCACAGCAGTAAGATGAGGTTTGGGATGAGTATAAGCAGAGGTGGAGGAGGGATGAATCTCTAGAAATGTTTAGGGAGATCATAGTAGTAAGAGGAGGTTTGGGATGAGTCAAAGAAGGGATAGGTGAGGGAAGAATTTAGAAGGGTAGTTTGGGAAATTATAGTATTAAAATGAGGTTTGGGGTGACCCAAGGAGGGGTAAAGGAGGGAAGAGTCTAGGAAGGGTTATTTTGGAGATCATAGTAATACAATGAGGTTTAGGATGAGTCAGAGTGGAGGTAGAGTATATAAGCATTTAATTTGATCATATTTATCTAAATATGTGTATGTCATGATATAAATATGTATAATATGTACTTATGTATCTATATGTATTACTTAAGCACCACTGAGTGACTTATTGAGCTATGCTGACTGAAAAAGGTGCAAACGAAAAGTAAGGCGTCGCACCGAAAGAACAAAAATCACACAGCCCACCCTTCTTGTTCGCAGCGCCCATATGGGGTGCGGGACCGCAGCACATCCCCGGCTGACCCTGCATACAGAAGTGTGGAGCGGGCTGTGCCGCAGCAAGGGCTCCCATCCACTGCAGAGCAACCCAGCGGCCACCCGACACCCGCTAAGTAGTGCAGTTACTAAGCGCTACACAGGCCGGCTCTGAATGGCGACACGGGTTCAAAGAAACCACGGGGGATACCGAGGAAGAGGAGGGAGTCAATGCAACGGTTTATGGCGCTCCGTGAGAGCTGCGGGTGCGTCTATGTAACGCCACATGGGGTTTACACTGGTCTGTCAAGTTGTGCGTAAGTCCATCACAACAGCACTCGTAATGCGTGCGACGCACAAGCATTCAAATCATTTACTGGTTGCTGTAAAGTCATGGCGTTGCAGTCAGTGATAACAAGTGAAGATCCTGTAATGGCATAACTGTACATTATGCTCAACGCAATGTCATCAGTGTCCAAACTGCACACTTGTAACCTCATCATAATGTGCACTTGTAATGCCATCATAGTCCACGATGCACGCTTGTAATGTTATCAAAGTGCACACATGTAATTTCATCACTGCCCATAACGCACGCGTGTAATTTCATAATGCACGCTTGTAATTTCATTATAGTCCGTGGGGCACGTTTGTAATGCCATCCTAATGCACAAGTCAAATGTCATCATTGCCTATAATGCACGCTTGTAATTTTCCTATAAAGCATGCTTGAAATTTCATCATAATCCATAATGCATTCGTGTAATTTAATTTTAATCCATGATGCACGCTTGTAATGCGATCGTAATGCACGCCTCACATTTCATCAATGCACGCTTGTAATTTCATCATAAGGCACGCTTCGAATTTCATCACTGCCAATAATGCACGTTTCAAATTTCATCATTGTTCGAAATCCACGGATGTCTTGTATAGGTACAAAGTCAAACACCAAATGGATCTATACTTATTTAAGGGATTTGCACAGCGCTGACATGCTATCACACAATGAGTGCACTAACCAGGTGAACCATAGATAGCTATACATAGACAGACTTCCACTTACGCGCCCAGTAAATCTGGACTACTACTCATGTCAGCAGTCCTGTGCACCCTGTGGTCGCCTTGACGCGGCATCACGGTGGTTGTAGCAAAAAAAACAACAACACAATAACAAAATATCATGTATACAAAATCAACAATAAGCCAGTTGCCCATGCAAGTGTGCGCCTTACGGAAGGTTGAGGGAATTGTCTCCGTCCCACTTTTGAGTCACATGCAGTAAATAAGGAAGCTAAGAGTGAGCTGGCATGACTGCCTCGAACCTAAGACCAACACTGCTGTGCAGGGCAAGTGCAGTAACAGTGGACGTGATGTAACAACAAGCCATGGTCTGTCTGTGGCATCCTCTCTGCCTTCCAGTGCGAGTAACTAGCTACTAAACACCCACCGCACCAGAAACAAGCGCGGTACGTGAAAGTGAAAGCGACCGCGTTTGGTGCTGAAAGTGCACACCGTGCTTAATGAGCCATGACGAGGGAGGAAAACCGCGCTCCCGAGCAGCCTAGGCCAGGGCAGAGAGAAGGTGGGACATGTACCCGCCTTTGGCCAATTGCGTGCTGTCTTTCCTGGAAAGACGCATGCAAAGGCCAATAGCGGGTGAAGAAAACAAAAGCACACGCACGAGCGTGTGTTCGAAAGTTTAAAGTAATAACAAAATTATCTTCCTTTCTGTGTTCTTCCTTATTTATGTGATCAATATCATCATATATTTACAGAACCCAACAAAAGTGTATTTGGAGAACCAGCAACACGTTACTTGATTTATCTATCATTTATTATTGATTTTTTAGCAACAGTAAAAAAGGTTTGGTGACACTTGATACAATATGACAACAAATTAAAACCACATGATTACAAATTAATACAAATCAATTCCAAATTGCAGTGAACTCCAATCTCAAGGAGAGTTTTTTCCTTTGAGAGATTTTTTTACAATTCTCCAAATACACTTTTGTTGGGTTCTGTAAATATCTGATGATATTGATCACATAAATACGGAAGAACACAGAAAGAAAGATAATTTTGTTATTACTTGGCCATTCTCTGTCCTTTCTGGTTTACCTGGGTAACTCTCTTGTTTTTGAGAAATTCCAAAGTTTAAAACCCTTACTAAATGTCTCGCAGAGCAGCACATACGCGCTGGCTCAGGTGAAACCTAAAAAAACGGCCCTTGTGCCGCCCCCTATTTTAATAACGTTGTTTGCAGCTTGTTGCGCATCTGATAAAAATGTTTCACTTCAAAAAATGTCCTGGGAAAAAGCTTACCCTAAATTACTTGCTCTATCAAATGTTAACCATGCCTTTGGTACTTCATTGACAACATATTTTTTTTAAACATTTTTATTGATGTAAGTAATCGTGTTTGATCATTACAGTGTCCAATTGAACCAAAAATGTTGAAGGACAGCTGCAGAGCATAAAGGCGCCTCCTTTATCCAACGATTTTGCATTTTGTATTCCCTGAAACCTTTAACTTTTCTCATGCTGCCTACTAACGGCAGTTGAACCATAACAAAACAAAAAAAATAATAAAAACATACTTTGCCCATACTCACATAAGTTTCCCCCTCCCCAGAAAGCTAGTGCGAATGTCATTCGGAGTGCACCTGATTGCTCAAATAAATTATCTGGGATCTTTGAAGCATCATGTGACATAGATGGGTAACAATGATTGGACAGACACTGAGTTACTCTTCTCCAGTCTAGCAAATCAACCTAAGTAGTTCACTAATAACAACTTCATATTTTCACAAAAAATAAGGTGTTTTAAATGTTTCAATGGTAAAACCTGTCCCTACTAACATCCAACTTTTGAAAGTTAGAACAGTGGCTGCTAATTTAAAAAAAAAAAAAACAACATTTGCTAAAATACCTACGTTGATCCATCATCTTTTCTACACTGCATCAAGTAAATGCATACAAGACCAAAATAGAAATTTTGCAAAAATGGTAAGTGCCATGTAAAGAGTGATGATGAAAACCTTTGTGTGCTCTGTCCATCGAATGGTAATAGTATGCAGCAGTTTGGCTAATGCTTGCCTCGCTAGTTGGCCTTCTGCCATCACCAGTTAGGGTATTATCCTATGTATTTCAGTAATCACTAGTCGAGTACCACTTATATTTCCTCATGACCCCGGGAACTGACCCACCCGGGTGGCTAAAGATTACAGAAGCTCCTGTGCTTCTTTTTATTTGGCGAGAACCGCAGTTCCAATGTTGCTCCTACCAAAAATATAGTTTTTTAATGCATTTTTTGCTTAGGGGGTCAGGGTAGTCCTATCTTGCCCCCTTCTCTTTTTTTAAACAATTTTTCTAGGACTCGACTGAAGCAGAGTCCCATGATAGCTTCCAACACTTCCTGGTTGAAGTGTTGGCAGCCAATCGCATATCAGCTTGGGGACTGTTAGATCCTCTGAAGATCTGAGTCCCGATACATACAAATTTGGATTTCCCTTAATATTTTCAAAACTACTGCAGGGATTTACACCAAATCAGAAAAAGTATTTCCAAGCAAGCCTTTACAATGTATATGCCGATACCACACATGCATTTAACTTAAGTACATTAACGTAAGTGAATTCAAGGGAAACCCAAAACCCCCTCACCCCCCTCAAGAAAATGTGAAAATCCTGAAGTTTGGGCTACTCACGACCACAGAGTTAACTCTTTGTGCCACGAATTGACCACTTGCGATGACCACCAACGCAAACCTTCAGCGGGACCTGGTCTTCACTCCAACAGCAACCGTACATGACAATCAACTAACCCGAAGCTTCAGCAACAATTGGTTCTCCATGCCACAGCAACAACTGTCCACAGTGCTCAACCTGCTCCTCACAGCCACTTCCAACATGAACAGAACTCTTCGCGCCGGAATTAAGAAGGCAACTCTTCAGCCAGACAAACCTGGTCTCTGTATCCAATCTGTGCTCCATTGCGGTCAACAAGAACTTGTGAATTTCTCCTAGTTAATAGGGACCAGAAAACCTGGAGTGGCCCTTTATGACTCTTGGGGCTGTTTTTAACTTAAGCTTTAATACATTAATATCTCCAGTTCTACTGACTGGATTTTTGTAATTTTATTTATTGAAATTTACTCTATTTTACAAAATTGGTTTGGGATTCCTCTTATGTTATGTTTTCGCTTTACTACTGTTTGTGTGCTGCATTTACACATCACCTCAAAGTTTAGCCTGACTGTTTTGTGCAAGCTACCAGAGGATGAAGCACAGGTTTTTTGGGGGGATTCTTTGTGCTGCTCCATGACAAGGACTGTGTTTATTAGGAGAGTGGGCTTCCACCCGTCTCAACTAATAACCCAATTTCTTACAGTCGTATTCAAATTCTTCCTTGAAAGTAAGCTTCATTTTTTTGGCGATGGGAGGAAGTGTGTAGACCGGTGTTTTTCATTTATTTATTTATTTATTTATGTAGTTTGTAAAGCGCACAGCTACCCCCGAGGGGGTGTCCCGGCGCTAGAACCTGAACCTCCGGGTGAGAAGAAAGGAGCAGAGAGGGAGTCAGCAGGATAAAAATCAGGGCTTTGTCTAAATTCTACCAGTAGGCAGGAGAATAAAGAGGCGTTTTTGTCATGTATCGAACTCCTGTTCCAGTCTTTTTAATATAGGAGCCTCTGAGGTCTCGGAGCTGGACAGAAAAAGGTTTTCTAAACTTCAATCTCGGCTCTGAGTGCGCCAGTGACATTTTCAGGACCAATTCTGGCATTTGGTGTTTATTTGGGTGTGTCGGTGCTGGATCCAGTCTAGGCTGGTCTCTTATCCCTTATAGCTTTGTCTTCGCTAACATTGGGACAAAGGGCAGCAGTGGGCCCAAAAGTCTCTTTTTAACTATCTCAGGGCTAGATGCCGGACTCTCCGCAGCGGTACTCTCGTCCACAATAAGCAGTTTGCAGTGCATTCTTTCCCAATGCCCCGGATTACTACTCACCGACTTCAGTGTCTTCCTCAGACAGGTGGCCAAGCTTGCCTTGACTCCGAACCATCTCAGACAACAATGTTAGGGGGACTGGTGTCCACTCAGTGACCTGTGGCCCGATGATCCTGGTAATTCTTCCTGGTTGTCTATGGGGTCTTGTTTCTGAAAATGACTGCAATGTTCAGATCCTAGAGAGTGCCTAGCATCTTCCTCTTCTATAGCTAAGAGACTTTTTGCACCTAAAGTCTTGGCAAACGGTGCAATTTAACTCCTCGTGTTCTGGAGCGAGCTGCTTTCTATCCGGTGGGAGAACAAAACGTTTCCCTGTCCGTGCTCTTGGGCAGGGAAAAATACAGTTTTGTTCCCACCCCACTGGAGCAAATGAAAACTGCTCCTGTGAGGTGGGAGAAATACTGGATCCCATTGCACCTGCGATGGGTGGAAGCAGGGTAGTCAGCGGGGCTGCGGAGGCATGGGCCTCCCCCCCCGAAATCACCACGGTGGGACTTGCTGTGGTGGGCCCTGGGTGGGCACTGGGTCACGCCACTTAAAAAATATATATATACAAGCTGGCTCCTCCTCATGGAATTGCTTTTCGGATCACAACACAATTGTCACAGTTATAAAGCAATTTATAACCAGGGTTACTGCAAATGTGCGGCAAGGGAGGACCAAATTATGTGGTAGAGTTCACTAAATTATTTGACAAAAAAAGACAAATTATGCAAAATAATGTGGCATATTTTGTGATAGAATTACTTCCTGATTTTGGCATTTTTACACTGTCTGGGCAAAGGTTTCACCACGTTAGTACCAATTTAACACCCAAATATACAAAAAGCAACAGAAAGGGGAACAGACAACTTTTGCCAATGGCCTTCCCATGCCACGTGACGCTGTGCTTTTAGTAACTTTTGATTCGTTTGAGCTAGAAACAATTTTTTTACTAAAATCTGCAGAATACGCAGCACATGATGGATCATGAGTCAAATGTGGCAAAACTTAATTATGCAGAAAAAAACAACAGAAATAAAATCCCATAATTGTAGTAGCTATGTTTATGATAAACAAACCGTTATTTTGTAGTTTGTTAAGCCAGGTGTACACCTAAGGACAGGCATTTTTGTAACATCGTCTCAGTACAGGGGTTAAAAACCGTGCGCAGGCACAGCGGAGTTGGATACCAACAAGTAATCTAGGCAGCTCATAATGGATGTGTTGGAACCAGCAGTGTCTAGTTGGCTGAGGGATGCCCCCAGCCAGGCAGAACTACTGCTCACATCAATGGCAGGTGATTACACTCACTGACCTGTGCTCACCCTTGGGAAGCTTGGCACCTAGCAGTCAGGGTCACTACAGAGGCAATGTGTAAAGCAAAGGCACAGCAGCCACTCGCACTAAATACACAAATGAGACTTCACACAGGATGTACGTAAAAACGTTATATTCAACACACATATTCAATCATTATAACATGACCATTATATACTTTTGGGCATAAAACACATTCGGAAATATTACTAGCAGTGTACCCTCGCATTGTTATGATATCATTATTATTTTTATTTATTTATTTGTTGTTGGATTTGTATTGCGCATGGCTGCCCCAGCGACGGGGCGTCCCAGCGCAGACCATAAACTCCCAGACAAGAACCCGATGTAAAAAGCATTAAGCCAGGAAGAACCAGGTCGTAATGGCCTTACGGAACGCAAAATGAATTTGAATTGCTCTGACGGACACAGGAAGCGAGTTCCAAAGTTGCGCGGCTAGGCAGCGGAAGGAACGGCCACCCGTTCTGGCTTTCCAAACACGTGGGGTGCATACCAACGCTAAGGTGGCAGACCCATTATTATGCACACTGTTCCCAGGGCGCGTGCACTCAGGGTATGGGACAACCCAATCAGGGTTGGCAGAGGCTTAAGTGCTCCACAGGCCTGACCTGGCAGACCCGATATAAGGCTGACGACTATCCAATGGGTGGCACACACAGTGCTACGTCCCTACGCCTATCCAGAGCGTACCAGCCCCAGGCATGTGGTGTACCTGTTTACAGGACACACAGAGGTATGGCACCCAGAACCCATGATATACATACCCAAAGCCCAATGCAGGCGAGCTGGGAGCATGCACCTTCCTTCTGCCATACAGGGGGAAGGTGACCAGATTCCTAAGGTTATGCAGAGAGAGTCAGCAAAGACTAGGAGGAAAAAGCTGAAGGTTTTGGGGCTATTGCTACTAAAGAGGCCATGTCCAACAAGAAGTAACACTAGAGTGCATTTTTTCTTACAAATACACCACGGGGAAACAAGTGACAGCCATTTGACTATAGTTCTCATTGATCTCCATGTCTTGCAGGAAACATCCTTTACGACGCAACTTTTACCACGCAGTACCTTTACAATGCAGGTTTTTCAAAGCAAGTCATTACAATGACTTGCGCTGGGAGGCGCTCTAGGATAGGTAATAGTTTAATTTACTATCCAACACCTTCCCTACTATCCACGGGGACTGAAGTTGGAATAGTAAATTAAACTATTCACTTTCCAGCACCCCCCAACGCAAGTCGTTGTAACGACTTGCGTTGAAAAACCTGCATTGTAAAGGCATGCGTGGTAAAAGCATGCGTTGTAACAACGTACATCCATGTCTTGCAGAGAATGAATCTGGGCGGTGAGCACCTGTACTTGACCGTGTCCTGAAAGAGGTTGAAAATACATAATGAGGCATCTTTGGCTGACTTTGTTCACCCTGGATTTCAGAGAATCTGCCAGATGTTGAACCACCAGGGAAATGCCCGACTTTCCAGCCATGCCCAGAGAATGACAGAAGGTCCACTACAACACCCCGCCGTTTGTTGCAGCACCACATGGCCGTTGTGTTGTCCATTAACGCCTGCCTAGTATTGCCTTGATGGAGGGTAGAAAGGCTTACAACGGCAGTCGGATTGTTCTGAGCACCAGTAGGTTGATGTGGAGTCCGGAGTACGCCAGAGATCAGAGTCCTCTGATTTCTACCTCTCCCAGATGGCTGCCCCATCTCAGGAATGACGCATCAGTCTATACTGTCAGATCTGAATGGGGAAGGGAGAGGGGTGGCTGCCGATGACCAAATCATAGTTTGTTAACCACCACTGTACATATTTTGCAGTGTCCTTTGAGATATGGACAATGTCGGCGAGATTCCCCTGATCTTGTACCCACTGGAACTTAAGTTCCCACTGCAGAGTCCACATATGCCAGCGGGCATGTGTCACAAGAAAGATATAGGAGGCAATGAGGCCCAGCAACCTCAGACTCAGTCTAACCGAACGCAGGATAGAGGCTGAAACATTGGTATCATAGCCTGAATATCCTGGACTTGCCGTTCTGGAGGATACGCCTGAAACTGCATTGAGTCCAGAATGGCTCCAATGAAAGGGAGTGTCGGAGAAGGGGTCAGGTGAGACTTTGGCACGTTTATAGTGAATCCCCGCGAGTGCAGGAAGTTCCCATTAGTCTGGAGATAAGGGAAGGCTGATACCCCTGATCTCCGCAGATGAGCTGCAATAACCGCCATCACCTGGGCAAACATCTGAGCGGCGCTGGTAAGGCCAAAGGGCAGAACACTGAACTTAAAATGCTCCTGAAGTACTGTGAATCACAAGTAACGTCTGTGGGCAGGAGGAAATTGAGAGGGCGCAGGTCTACACTAGGACGAAGGCCTCCATCTACTTTGGCACCAGAAAGGAGCTGGAATAGCAATCACAATCTAATCTTATTATTAAAAAACCCCTGACAAACCCACAAGACCTTGGCAATTACCGCCCTATTTCCCTGCTTCCATTACTGGCCTAAACGGTAGAAAGTATTATTAACAAGCAATTGAGTAGTTATCTTGAAACCAATTCCATCTTGGACCCCTCGCAATCATGGTTCCGCCCGGGTTTCAGTACGGAGAATGCCTTACTAGCCGTGACAGACTCCCTGAGGATGACTGTAGATGCAGGGGATCAGCTATACTGATTCTTCTTGACCTCTCCGCGGCCTTTGATACCATCTCCCACACCAGGCTCGCGGAGAGGTTAATTTCCTATGGCATCCAGGGTGTAGCCCTTAAATGGCTTCAGAACTTCCCGACGGACAGATCCCCAACAGTCATCTTGGGCCCTTTTCATTTGGAAAAAATACTCCAGGACACGGGTGTTCCTCAGGGCTCCTGCCTTAGCCCAACCCTTTTTAACATTTATATGACGCCGTTGGCTAAGGCATGCTGACGACACCCAGCTGCTGTTTAACATCGGCCCAAACCCAGAATCTGACAAGCACCATTTTTCCAAGGGTATACTGGCAATATCCAACTGGATGACTAACAACTGCCTCCACACCCTAGAAAAACGGAAGTCATGTAACTGGGAAATGCTTCGGCAGTTTGGTCCAATGAATGGTGGCCTTCACAGCTGGGTGTCCCCCCTATCCCCAAGCAGTGTGGTTCCGACTCTTTGGCTGCCCCGGTGACGGATCGCCTATGCCGTATCCAGCATTGAAATTAATTGACTTGGTAGCGGACGGACACTTTATTGTCCTGACCCTGTGGAACTTACTCGGTGGGACACCAGAGCCGGCCCGGAGGGCTCCCCTATTGTGAATCTACACTTGCCCTGCCTAATCTTCACTTGGGCTGTGCGCTCTCAAAATCTGGGAGCTCTTTATTTGTTCTTTGTACCGAACATCTGAAAGTTCAAGACCTGTTGTTCGTGACCTGTGCCCTTCCCCCATTCATTTGGATTTTAATTCAGGTTACTCCTCTATATAAGGAGTGTACCCCCGCATAACCAATTACTTGGAATTTTGGACCGGGTAGCCTAATATTCAGAACAAGAAACCCTTATATGGAACCCATGATCTATTTGCGCCCTGACGAAGGAGTTTAGGCCCATTAAGTTCCTTTTCCGAAACGCGCGTCAGCGCCTCTTTTTGCTCTTTCTTATATTTTTGTATTATTCATTGAAATAGACTGTTATTTGCAATATACCTTTTGAATTTTGTGTGTAGTGAGTTTGTGATTGTGTTGTAACTGTTTGTGCAGATGGAGTGGTTGAGTGGTATTGACTGACTGAGTATGTCTGGTTGTGTTTATGATCCTTGGGGGTTCTTTTGTGTGTGTATATAGTATAAATATGTATATATAGATAATTTGTTGTGTACTGTGGTCACGAATATGAATGTATACTGCTATTATGTTTCAAAATATTAGAAAAATATGTAAATAAAAAGTGACAATATTTTTTGAATAACTTTTGCTTGTGGGACAATGTTTCTTAATATATGTATCTAGGATGTACCACCTAGTTGAAAATATTAAGTGAGGGGGCTTGTTCTTGCTTTTGTCCATTTTTCCCTGCCCCCCCCCCCCTCACTTTATCAGTTTTTCAGGGACCCTCTGTTGTTACTATTGATAATTTCCTATGGCATCCAGGGTGTAGCCCTTAAATGGCTTCAGAACTTCCTGGCGGACAGATCCAAAACAGTCATCTTGGGCCCTTTTCATTTGGAAAAAATACTCCTAGACAAGGGTGTTCCTCAGGGCTCCTGCCTTAACCCAACGCTTTTTAACATTTATATGACGCCGTTGGCTAAGGCATGCTGACGACACCCAGCTGCTGTTCAACATCGGCCCAAACCCAGAATCGGACAAGCACCATTTTTCCAAGGGTATACTGGCAATATCCAACTGGATGACTAACAACTGCCTCCACACCCTAGAAAAACGGAAGTCATGTTACTGGGAAATGCTTCGGCAGTTTGGTCCAATGAATGGTGGCCTTCACAGCTGGGTGTCCCCCCTATCCCCAAGCAGTGTGTCAAAAACCTGGGCGTAAAGCTAGAATGATCACTATCAATGCAGGACCATGTAGCATGTACCACAGGCTCCTGCTATTATAGTTTTCGACTACTTCGCAAAATCCTTCCGTATATACCGACGACCATCGCAGAACGTTGGTCCAAGCGATGGTGATCAGCCGTTTGGACTACGGAAATGCCTTATTGGCCGAGGTGGGTGTGACACTACTAAATAAACTACAAGTCATCCAAAATACCGCTGCCAGAATGATCTTAAATATGCCTGCAGGCTCCCCATCTCTGCATTTGCTAAAAGACTTACACTGGTTACTGATTAAAAAAAGATCCATCTTTAAAATTTGCTGTCTGTCATTTAATGCTTTAAATGGCCGAGGCCCGCCATATCTACAAAAGAAACTGAAAAAATACATTCCTGGCCGTCTTTTGAGATCAGGCTCCCTGCAGTTGCTCCATATCCCTCGTATCCTTCTTAAACGTACAGGAGGCATGTCCTTCTCCTATCTGGCGCCCAAGTACTGGAACAGCCTGCCTAAGGCCATGAGGGATATCCCGTCTAATGGAACCTTCAGGAAACAACTAAAAGCCTTCCTGTATTAGACTACTATAGCTCAGCCCCCGCTACCAGTGATGTTTCTCTAGGCAGCGCTGAGATGCCCCAGGGTGATTCGAGCGCTATGAAAGAGTAAATAACATAGCATAACAACTGCTGCTCCTGGCACCCTCTCTAAGGCTCTCTTGGCCAAAGCAACCAACACTTCCTGGCAGAGTAAAGCAAGATTGTCCTCCGTAAAACTTTTGCAAGTGGGTGGCATAGGTGGATGGTTGACCACAGAGGAGAGGGAGTAGCCCCTTCAGACAATCTGGAGAACCCAGCAGTCGGATGTTATCAACCTCAAGAGGTAAAAGTGATGGGGTATCCTGCCCCCCACTGGTTGTCCAGGATAATCTAAGAACAGACTAAAGAGGTTTTGAGGCTGCAGATCCTGGGGGAGTGGTGGACTGGCCTGACCCCTGGCTGCCACCGGACCCAAGGGGTCTGTGGGTACTGCGTCCTTGGCCACCCATGGGCTGAGTAGCTTGTGTGCCATGGTGGCGGACGAGTAGAAATGCGACTGGAAACTCCTTCCGTGGCCAAGAAAGGAGCAAAAGGTGTACTAGGGTTGGCAAAGGGCCATGGGAAGTCATAAGGGGCTTGGCCATGGCTCCGCTATCCTTGCAGTGCTTCAGCGAGGAGTCTGCCTTGCATCCGAAGAGACGAGAGCCATCGAAGGGCATATCCGTAAGTGAAGCCAGTCATCCTCAGCCACTAACGAAGAAACCGCTCTGCCTAGTGAGTCGGTCGTGTCCAGCCCACATTGGATTGTAAACTTAGCTGCGTTTCTACCATCATCCATAGTTAATGAGAGTATCGCCAGAGTCTCCTCCTGTACCATAGGAAGCACCTGTGCAACCGAATCCCAGAGTGAATGGAAGTAACGTTCCAAAAGGCATGCTATGTTCACAGACTACAGTGCCAGGCTGGTGGAAGAAATAATTTTCTTGCCCAAGGTGTAAAGCCTTTTGGATTCTCTATCCGGTGGGGTGAAAGGAATGCACTAGAATGTACTAGGGAGGTCAAGGCTTGGACCATCAAGCTTTCAGTGGTACAGTGAGGAAATCTAGGTTCCCTGGGTCAGGCCGATGGCAGCTGACAATTGCCCTGTACATAGGAGCCCCATTGTAGGGCTTGGGCCAGGCCCCAAGCAAGACATCCATGAGGCCTTCATTAAATGGGAGAAGTGGATCTGAGGGGGGTCACTCCCAGCAGAAGCACTTCTTGTCAAGATATTAGTCTTGACTTCCACCGAGGGCAGGTTAAGGTCCAGGACCTCGGCCGCCCTCCTCATCACCATAGAAAAATAAGTTCCCTCCTCACGGTAGTAGGAGAGACCAAGCCAATATCTCCGGAGGTGTCCAGTTCACTGGCTTTCGCCAATTCCTCACATCAAATGCCCCCATTAAGTCTAGAGACTGGTATTCGTAAGGGTCCAGTGGCCCCTCCCAATCTTTCCAAAGTTCCAGCCTAAAAGAATAGGGCTCAGGCCTTGGAACCGTCAGCGAGGGCTTGAATCCAGCCTTCGTTGTAGACATCCCTGCCACACTAGGAGACAATGTCTCAAAAATCTTCAAAAAAGGAGGTGTGTCCAAGATGCGGACGGGGAGGAAGTTCCTACCCGTCGCTCCTGCCTGTGGCCCGGGCCTCACCTGCATAGCTTTGTTTAGCTTCACCTCTGTAGCAGAACCGGACCTGATCTGTACCCGTGATCCGCAACAATACCTTCAATTTGCTTCTGTGCCAGACTGCTGCGCTCCGAGCGGCGCCATGCTGAGCTGAGGAGCGGGGCTCACTCTGGGACCAGCCCTGTGCAGAGGCTTGTGTAGTGGAGTACGGAGGTGCGGAGGAGGTGGTGGGCGTTGGGGAGTGATGCCGTTGCCCGTGGGGGCTCTTGCGGAGTGCCTGCCTGATCGACAGAACACGCACGGACCGGGCGCCTGAAGGCTGCGGAGGGCTAGAGTGGCTGAGGCGTCCTATCAACCCGGCAACAAAATGGCAGCATGGGACTAAACTTGAGGGCGGAATCGCAGAATCCCGGTTGAAGTGACCTGCCCACCAGCGCACCTGGCATGTCGCCTCTAGCTGCCGGCCTTGCTTTCCGGTCCTGGTGCGGTGGTAATTCGCCACTGTTGTGATGCGGCACGCCGGCTTCTGGCTGCCAATGTTAGCGGTGTTCCCCCTTGCTCAGCACCCTCGGAAAGGAGCGTTGGTGTCCCCGCGCTTCGCTCTCCCATTCTAAGGAGGAGCCACTCTGACCTACAGAGGCTGCCGCACAGAGCGAGTGGATTCACCGCCAGACGACTACAGGGGATCAGAGCACCTGAACACCTGGACATATCTTGTAGTGGCGGCAAGATGGCGATGCGGGGCTGCATTTCGCAGACGGAGCGACAGCACCCTCAGAGGTGAGCCGCCCTATAACAAACGCTGTCTGCCGACCCTGAATATTGGCGCTGCAATCCAACACCCTCCGGCCTTGGCTTGTCGCCATTGTAACCTGTTGCTGTGACTCGTGTTCCTGGCTTCTGCCCTTTGCGGTATCGCTCCTTTCCCAGCGCTTCAGGAGGGAAGCACCCAACGCTGCTGTGTCCCGCCGCTTTGTTGAAGAGGAGTGTCACACGGCGCACCTGCCACATTGGATGCGTCTGTGCCGCTAGGCCCTTCAATTTGTTCACTCCATTTCGCGTCGCTGGCCTTCATAGCGTAGCCTGCCGCCATTGCTCTGTAGCTGATAGTCACCTCCAGAGTGCGTGCCGGGCCAACACTAATATACTAGACTCCCTTGTCTCCTCAGTAGTCGGAGCTGACTTCATTGACAGATAGGGCAGACCACCGAATAACTCATTGGCGTCCTCCGCGCTCCTCGCCACGTGTTACCCCGGGCACATCTCCTCCAAGACAGACTGGTAGTGCAGGCGATTATTCATGGCTGCAGCTAGGTCCCGGAAAGATGGATTGGTTAAGGACTTGCTGCTCAAAGCGGGAACTAGTGGTACAGAGACAATGTCCCAGGCTGGTGAAGCCGGCGGGCAGAGGGGAGACGGTTGAGCCCTGACGGACCTGTTACACGGAGTGTCCTGGAATCACTCTTTCCGGAGCTTACCAGGAAGAGGGACCTTACAGCCGAGTTCCGTGAGATACGCAAGGACCTCGGTTCTGTGGGAGAGCGGGTGGACGATCTAGAAAACCAAACTGCGGTGAGGGATGACGAGGTATCTCCGCTCCAGCAGGAAGTCCTCAAGCTAAGAGAACAAAACTTAGACCTTCAGTCTCACACGGAGGACTTGGAGGGCCGCTCCCGCCGCAATAACATACGGGTTGGGGCAGCATCTCAGGGGGCGGAGGAGCAGGATATTGAGGCATTTGTCATGGCTCTGTTTCGCCACATTTTGAGAGCTGCCCCGGATCAGGAAATTCGGCTCGACCGGACACACTGAGTAGGCCTCCAAAGATCACCTAGGGCCCCTCCTCCTGATATCCTGACGTGCGTCCATGATTTTAAGCTTAAAGAGCGCATCTTGCGGGAGCCACAGTCTCACCATCCCATCGCATTTCGCTCCTGCAAACCCCTTCTCTTCCACAATCTGGCTGCCTCTACCTCACAGAAGCGACGTGACTTCCGCCCTGTTACCGCATTTCTCCGCTCCAAAGACATTGCTTACTCTTGGGGACATCCGTTCGGACTTATTTTCAAATGGGAGGGCAATCTTCGCCAAACACGCTCCCTGAAGGAAGCGGCATCACTACTACGACTATCAGAGGCTGACCACGTGGGTCCGGTGAAGGCCTCTACTTCCCCTCGCATTGATGACAGCACCCGTTGGCAGAAGGTTGGCAACGCGTCGATGAGCCCTTGTCCGGATCCAGAGACGATGGCCAAAGAACGCTCAGCGGTCCTCCAGTCGCTGTCCGGGGGCTCCAACTCCGCGGACTGATCTTTCCTTTTCGAGTTGCCGATTTCATCGCCCTGTATGGTCACTCCAGTTGGTATGGTTGGGGTCTGGGGTTGGGGGTGGCAGGGCTCCTGCTATCCATCCCACGTCTCAACGCAGGCAGATAGCCTGGGACATTTATGAACTGTTTACATGACTGGCCTTTTCTTCATGTTGGTTGTTTTTTCCTTCTTTGTTGGATTGCCTCCTCCTCCGCCAAGGCCCATTATAGGGCGTATCACACTTTTACTACGCCTCCCACATCTATTAGCGCGGTGTTGCCGCCTATGGCATTTTTTAGTACCAACCTCCAGGTTCCCTGACATTCATGTAGTGTCCCTTAACGTGAAAGGGCTAAATAGCCCGACTAAATGCTGGGGCCGTTCTGTCCTACTTGGAATGCTCCGACGCACACATCTGCCTACTCCAGGAGACCCACCTGCTCCCGGCTGATACCCACAGGCTCCGATCTAAGGTATTCCCCCCACCAGATTTTTTCGGCAGCCATTTCCAAAATTAGTGGTGTGGCTATCCTGGTCTCCTCTAAGTTTCCGGGCCGTGTGGGTAGCAACTTCCAAACTGGAACAGTGTTGGGAAGCTTCTTATGGACACAGATATTAGGTTCCAGATCTTGGGTGCATAGATAGAAAAGGTCTTATTTTATTTTCCATTCTTCTTATTCTCCTGTCTGATAGTCGCCTGGATGCAAGAGTGCTGATAGCTACCAGAGCTTGTGTGCAAGATAAGCATGGATGTTTTTTAATAATCCACTTTTGTACTTGGAGGAAATCAACCGTTGGGTAAAACTAGAACAAACGCAGCAAGGAGTCACCATAAACGAATAGATCTAGGTTTTGAAATATTTTAGGAAAGTGCTACCGGACTGAGCACAAAGCACTGCTTGGCACAGGCCTCTGTCACTATGGGGCAGTAGGCAAAGGTACATCTGAAATCTAGAAATAAACTGCACGTAAAAACAAACACAAGGTGCTCTTGTGGGTATTTGGCATAAAGCCAGTTACTATAGACATAAGATTAAAAATAACCTGATTCCGTGCGAGAGACTGTGGAAGGAATATCGGGGGCTATTTTATTGGTAACACTCTGCAGTATTGCCGTTGTCGCGCCAGAGGCAAGCCCGTCTGCGCCCATCCGCGCCCCGGAGGCGCTCAGCGCTGGACATGCTGCCCGTTCTAATAAGATACTGGGCCAACTGACATATTGGAGAGAACAGCTGATGAATATTTATAAGAGGGAGAGCAAAGGACACAACTACTCCCCATATATGGTGAGTCATGTGGAAAAAAATAGGGGAAAAAATCCTTAACTGCGGACTGATTAATTGTAGATCGTTGGTTAAACAACACTGGGAGGTATCAGTCTTGTTAGAAGATCTGAATTTAGATGTACTCTTCTTAACAGAAACGTGGGCTGCTACTGACTCGGTGGTGGAAACAGGATGCGCCTGCCCTCTAGGTTATAAGATCCTCCACAGGCCGAGGGAAACAGGCAGAGGAGGTGGGGTAGGAGTGATTTTTAAGAAGGAGCTGAACTCCATGCCTCTTAAGATAGATGAAATTGCAGGCACATAAATCCTGGGTTTTTCGCTGCAGGAACTTAGTGGCTGCCTACTTACAGGAATGATCTGCTATAGACCTCCGGGACTTGATACTCAATACCAAACACTTTTAGAAACCATCACCAATCTGGCACTGGCACATTCCAGAATGATTATTCTGGGTGATTTTAATCTGAGGGATGATGGGAGTCTCAGTAGTCATTTGAGAGATCTGAGGCTCACAAGCGCTAATTTTAATCTACAACAACTGCTAGGGAAACATCCTTTACAACGCAACTTTTACCACTCAGTGCCTTTACGACGCAACTATTACAAAGCAAACCATTACAACGCATTGCGCTGGGGGGCGCTCTAGGATAGGGAATAGATTTAATTTACTATCCAACACCTTCCCTTGTGTCCACGGGGACTGGAGTTGGAATAGTAAATTAAACTATTCACTATCCAGCACCCCAAAGCACTAGGCATTGTAAAGGTTTGCGTTGTAATACTTACATTGTAAAAGCATGCGTGGTAAAATTATGCGTTGTAATGTCATACATCCCAGCTGGTAAAACACCCTACTCACCAGGGGGGGGCATGTCCTGGACCTTCTGTTTGCAAACCAATTTTAAACAGGAGTGTTAAACATAACACCACAAATCTGGACCGACCATTACTTAATTCATTTTCATACCACACTGCCCTGTTTAAGGGACAATATCAGCTGTTCAGTGACTTATCGGAGAGGAAGGGAGTGGGTGAAATAAAAAAAAACAGGACCCTCCAGACTTTCTCTAATGAAAATCCCTTTGACCCCACTGCTACAGTTGAGGATAATTATAAAACGTATTATTATCACATAATTGACACCATGGACGAGCTAATCCCGGTAAAAAAAGCTCAAAAACAGGATGAAAAGCACAGCCCCTTGGTATAATGAAGAACTGAGATTACTACGTTTGAGCTGTAAGAAAGAAGAGAGGACATGGAGGACGAAGTATCTAGAGTCAGATAAGAAAGAATTGAGAGTAGTGCAGATCAAGTATAAGGAGCTTATCCTTAAGTCCAAGGCAGACTTCAATGCTAATTCCATTATACAAGCGCCCAATAGTACTAGGGCTCTCTTTAAGATCGTTAAGGAGCTATCCACCCCGACTTGTACGAGCAACAAAGTGGTAGCTTCACAGAAACTCTGTGATGAGATTTCCTCTTATTTTGAAGATAAAATTGCTAGAATTATTGGTGACCTCCATCCACACACTATTGGAGACCAGGATAATCTTGTGCAGAGGGTGGATGAGGACTTGGGGGTGACAACCTTCCTGGACAGTTTTCAAATCCTCACCGATACTTCTTTCAATGATCTGGCTCACAGCGTGTCATCGGGCTCCCCTCTTGACCCTCTTCCATATAAAATCTGATACGGTCAAGATACCTTTCCTTGGTTGCAACAGATCTGTAACCAATCTTTGAAAGAAGGTATAGTTCCAGATCAGTGGAAGCAGGCTGTGGTGACTCCTTTGACTAAGAAGCCCTCACTGGACCAAACAATTCCAGCAAGCTTTAGACCCATCTCGCTCCTACCGTATCCAATCAAAATCTTGGAAAGGGCAGTAAACAAGACTTTGTCTTGCTTTTTAGAGGATGATAAACTGCTGGATAGGGACCAATTTGGGTTCCGTCCATGCCATGGGACTGAGACAGCGTTGGCAACTATGCTGGACAATTTACGTAGGCGAGCCGACGACGGGAATGCTACTGTTTTAGTGCTTCTCAATATGTCGGCCACCTTCGATACGGTGAATCATTCAATACTGGTGGAGAGACTGAGGAAGAGTGGGGTGAAGGGACGGGCTCTGCAGTGGCTACAGTCCTATTTATCGGAGAGACAGCAGATGGTGACTATGGCACCATTCACCTCTAGCAAATCATCGGTAATCTATGGGGTACCACAGGGCTCTGCAATCAGCCCTATTCTTTTTAATATCTATCTGCAACCCCCGTTTCCCATCATTAAATAATTTGGAGGTGACCTAGTTAACCATGCTGACGATACTCAACGGGTGTTTTCCCTGGAAGGGAAACACGCAGTATCCATGGATACGTTCCAGGAGTGTATGCGTCAGACCGCTGGTTGGCTGGGGAGAAACTCGTTGCAGTTTAATGGTGGAAAAACTAAGGTGGTGTACTGCTCCTCGGTTAAAATGTCTAAGCATCTGCCACTGGAGTTTAGGCTCACCCCTGAAGAAGAACCTCTCGCTCCTGTCAATACGGTGCGCAATCTGGGGGTTCTGCTGGACAATAATCTCCAAATGGAATCCCAGGCAAACAAAACCGCCAGCGTCTGCTTCTCCTTGATGCGCATGCTTCGCCGGATACTCCCACTGATACCAAAGGACTCGCATTCCCTTGTAGTGAGAAGAACAGTGCTAAGCAGGCTGGACTACTGCAACTCTCTGTACTAGGAACACCTCAAAAAAATTTCCAGGGGTTGCAGAGAGTCCAGTCGGCAGCAGCAAAGCTGGAGCTAAATAGGCAACGTAGGTCCTCCACTACTGTGGCCTTAAGAGACCTACATTGGCTGCCTATCAGGAAAAGGGTCCAGTTTAAATCGCACTGTATGGTGCACAGAGCGGTACACGATCAGGGGCCTGTTCCACTGCAGGAAAAATTTACCTGGTACCTCCCTAAGAGGCAGCTCCGCTCCTCCAGTGCCAATGTGATAATGATTCCTAGATATAAGCGCTCTATGATGGGGGGGGGCTTTCAGTGTGGCTTCTGCACACTTATGGAACGAATTACCACAGAGTGTCAGACAAATTGACTCCCTGACTGAGTTTAGGAAGAGCCTGAAAACTTGGCTCTTTCCCCAAGGAATGACTCCTCTTTTCCTGATGCTTTGGCCTGTTCGGATGTCAGTTATTTTATTTTTTAATTTAAGCGCCAGGATACGCGTAGGGTGAAAGTTTGCGCTATATAAGTAACCTTACAATTACAATTACTATACAGGGAAGGTGCGGAGTTCACAACATGTGGAAACAGGTGGGACAGATCACCGGTAGATTTCACTCCTGTTGGTTATGAACTTGAATAACCATGGATTAGGCAAATATGTACTGCAACGCTGGCAGTTTTTCAAATTTCTCTTATAGTTTCCAAATTCTTTAAATTACCAGTATTCCAAAGTGTTGGGAGCGACTGATCACTGTTAATACTAGAGCTTAATTTGTGCCGTTCGACACATGCGGCGGGAACCACCACTAATTTTTGGAGACCAGGGATTATATTTCATTGTCAGATGTGGACCCAGAGCAATAAGAGAAAGTCCCAACGGGAGAAAGGAGGAGGAAAAGAAAGAAAGGAAAACAGCGAGGAAGGAAGAAACGAGGGATGAAAAACAGCAGGCAAGAGTGAGATAAAAGGAACAAGAAGTGATGGGTGCTGGAATATGGATGCCTGAGGTAGGATCTACACTAGGTAGCCTTGGTATTCGGCATCCCCAGCCTTCTGCAGCACAGGAGCTCCTAAGAAAAACTTTAGGCGCCTGCACTTATTTTTTATTTATTTATTTTTTCAAATTAAGAACTATTAGAAGCGACGTGTAAGTGATTAGCATTGTAGGGATCCATCCTTAATGGCACTTGTATGGTAACTTTTAAACCATTATGAAGCTTAAGCAATGCAAAAGTAGAGACACAAAAACATATGAAGGGAGAAAGTGATTGGCATCACTTTTGTAAAATAAAGATCTTCTTAATCTGTACTCCTCAGTCAAGTCACCAATTTGTCACACTATCTCTGGCTGAGTAAATTGACCCCTGTAATACTGAATTAGAATTACGGCCCTGGAGTACCTACAAGCAACATAAATACTGGAAAAAATTAGTTCTGCATTACAAGACCTCAAACAGTCCTATTTGTCCGTCCTTCTGCCCCAGGAATGACAGTGCAATGTCCAGTTTTAGGGTGAAAATGATAGCTGTATCTGTCACTGCCTTTTCAAAATAGTGCACTGCACACGTATAATTCAATAACTAAGTTATCTTAACTATCCCATTTGAGCAGTAGCATCACACAAACAGGGACAATTACACTCACGAACCAGCCAAAAAGATTTTGCACCAATATCGAAGGCACCTTGAGTACAAAGTCAAACGCTAAACCAAGATTAATCACTCACCACAATCCTTACCAATAAACTCCTCTTTAGCAAAGAAGGATTGCAGAGCAATAGAGAAATCAGTTTCTTTACAATCTAACTACAACTCTGTTTTGAATATAGAACCTTTGGCATACGTTGGTATTCGAGAGCTGGGTTAGGGCCTATGGGCCAGATGTACTAACACTAGGAATAGCGATTTCCCAATCACGATTATCTCCAAATCGCAATTAGGAAATTGCTATCACTAATGTATGAAAATTTAAATTCTAAAATAGAAAATCCTATTGGGTCACAAATCGACCTACCTTGTGAATAGTAATGAGGCAGGTCGCAATTTGCGACCCATTAGGAATGCTGAAATCAACAGATCATTAGGTCTGTGATTGCTTTTCAATAAAAGAAACTTTATTTTCTAAATGCAGCCCGTTTCCCATAAAGGAAATGGGAGTGCATTTAAAAAAAGAAAATTAAACTTTTAACTTTTTCTTTTGAGAGTAAGCAATGGTCAATGGGTTTTTCACATTCTCAACGGGGAATGGGTCCCACAGAGACCTCTTCCCATTTGCGTCAGAAAACATGAATACTGTAGTATTCTATGTATTTCCTCTTTCTATAAATTGCATTTCTACCAATGTTTATCCCCTAAGTTCTATTACCATGGATTCTTGGAATCCTGTTGTGTTCTCAGAGTGCATTCCACAGGCTGATCACTCTGGCTTAGACCACGATATGATCTGATGTTTGTACCTGCACTGCTTGCTTGAATAAAACAACTTCAATCAACAACCTCGCCTCCCGTGGATTTCTACATAATTTTACTGGCGACAATGAGTGCTCAACATCTGTAATCTCCTTGGGACCTGCAAGGTTGTTGTTTTTTTCTGAAGAGAGAGATGAGAGAGAGAGCTCTGTTCCTCTCAAGGAATTAGAAGATAAAGTAATAGAACCTATAAACGCTTAACGTTTGAATTCTTCTTCTAAATTCAACAAAAAGAGATCCATGTCTAGCTCTACTAAAGGGAAAGTTTTTAACAAGTCAGAATCTTCAACTTATTCTCAAATGTGTATAAGGTGTGGTAATCCGCAACACAAAAAGGGGTCTCCTTGTCCTGCTTCTAGTGTTATTTGCAACTACTGCAAAAAAGTTGGACACTTTGCAAAAGTTTGTTTAAAGTTGAAAAACAAGAATAATTTCCATAAACCTGTTGTTGGTGTTGTTGATTCTGATTCCTCCTCAGAATCAGAAATAACTATTGGTGTTGTCACTGATTGTTCTGAGGAGTCTATCATTGAAGGTGATCCTGACTCTTGTGTTGATCCTATTATTGATGTTGCTGTTGGCGATAAGATTTTGAAACTTCTGGTCGACTCCGGTGCGAAGATCACTATGATAGATAAAGAACTCTTTGACAATACATGGAATGATGAACAACCTCTGCTTCCTACAGACCGTGCTCCTGTGTCCTACGAAGGAAGGAAAATGAATCTCCTTGGTTTTTTTGAGGACATTTTATGTTTCCAGGGGAGGAAGATAAGAGGGAAAATCTATGTTTCGATTAAAGGGCTCAATATTTTGGGTTGGTTCCATCAAGGTCTTTTCGGTATGACACTTAAGCCTGGTGCGAAGGAACAAGTTTTTATTGCTACATGTTCCGATTATTTACAAATGCTTAAATGCAAGTTTCCTTCAGTTTTAGTTCCAGATTGGGTAAAATAAAAGGATTCAAACACAAGATTATTGTTAAAGAGGGGTCGACACCTGTTAAACATAAGCTTCGTGGTGTACCCTTCAGTGTCAGAGACGATTTGAAGAAGGAACTTGAGATGTTGTGTGAGAATAGTGTGATAGAACCTGCTGAGTCTTCCCTTTGGCTTTCGCCTTTAGTTGTAGCTCGGACGAGGGATGGTAAACTTAGGGTCTGTGTTGACCTTCGCTCAGTCAACAAAGTTATCTGGGTCGATTCTCATCCCCTTCCCCGGATTAATGATCTTTTTGCAGCTACCAAAGGAGCAAAGTTTTTCACCAAACTAGATTTAGCTAGTGCCTACCACCAGGTTGAGTTACATCCTGATTCCCGTCACATGACTGCTTTCATCTCTCCCTTGGGCACCTTTCAGTATCGACGTATGCCTTTTGGCCTAGCTTCAGCTGCGTCGGTTTTTCAGAGAGTTATGAGTAATATCTTGGAAGGTGTTAAGGGAGTGACAGTCTTTCAAGATGATGTTTTGATTTTTGGGAAAGATGTTTCTTCTCATGATTCTGTTCTTGATAATGTTCTGAGTTTATTTCAAGATCATGGTGTAGTCTTGAAATTGGAGAAGTGTAAGTTTATGTGTACTGAAGTTGAGTATCTTGGTCACATTTTGACACAAGATGGTATAAAGCCTAGACCTGGGCTTTTGGATGCCATTTCTAATGCTCCAATCCCGTCTGACAAGACTGGGGTTAAATCTCTTCTAGGTATTTGTGAATATTACTCCAGATTTATTCCTCATTATGCGACCATCGTACGTCCTATCAGTAACCTGTTGAAGAAGGGAGTGAAGTTTGTTTGGTGTGAAGAATGCGTTAAGGCTTTTGAAGAAGTGAAACGGTCTCTGACGTCTGATTCTGTCCTTAAACCGTTTGACCCTGCTTTACCGTGCTGTTGCTCCAAACTGATCACAAACCTTTGGTTAACATCTTGGGTGGTGGTATTACTAAATGTTGCACACCTAGGATTTTGAGGATGGTGACCAGGCTTTTGCAGTTTCATTTTGATGTGGTGTATATTGCTGGTGGGAAAAATGTGAGGGCAGATTTTTTGTCTCGGTTTGCGCCTCCTGTGTGCGATGATGATGTTGACATTTCCTTTTCCAATCTCATTGAAGAAGACTGTGATGATTGTTTAGTTGCCTGTGTAGACATCCCTGAACTACAAGTTTGTTCTGAAGCGGAGTGGAGAAAGGCTTTTGTACAAGATAGTGTTCTTCAGGATGTTTGTAATTTTGTTAAGTTGGGTTGGCCGCGTGAGAAGGTCCTGTCCTCTTCTCTTCAACCCTATTCTAAGGTTGGCCATGAGATCTCAATTGAAGATGGTATTTTACTTCGCAATGATAAGATTATTCCTCCCTTTGCGTTTAGAAAAGACATCATTGTGAAGGCTCATGAGGGTCATCTGGGTTCTTCACTTACTAAACGTAGAATTCGTGAAATGTTCTGGTGGCCCGCAATGGATTCAGATATTGGTCTTTTTGTTGCGGACTGTTGTATCTGCAAGTCTTCAGATAAGAGTCTCAAAACTTGGGTTCCTCCTCTTATGCCGGTTGAGTGCCCTGATCGTCCTTGGGCTAAACTGGGTATTGATATCATGGGACCTTATTCTGTGCTGAGTGGCTCTTCCAAGTTCATTTTAGTTTTGGTTGATTATGCTTCCAAGTGGCCAGAATATAAGTTTACAAAAGATGCTGATTCAAAAAGTATAACTGATTTCTTGTGTGATGTTTGGACTAGGGAAGGTTTTCCTGAAGTGCTAGTTTCCGACAATGGGAAGCAATTTGTGAGTCATGAGTTTGTTGATTTTTTATCTAATTCATGTGTTAAACATGTCAAGAGTTCACTTTATCATCCTCAAGGGAATGGTCTTGTCGAAAGGATGAACAGAGTTATTGGTGACTGTGTGAAGTGGGCTAGGAGTAGTAATGTTGAGGTCAGCAAATCGTTGAAGAGTATGATTTGGTTTTATAGGACCACTCCTCACTCCTCCACTAAGATCTCTCCTTTTGAATTAATGAGAGGCCGAAAACCTAACTCTTCGTTTTGTCCTGGGTGGATGTCCAAGTGGATGAAGTCTAGTTCTGATGTTTCGAGTCTCATGTCCATTGTAAAGAGTAATGTTCTGCATGCCCAGTCCAAGCAAAAGGAACATTTTGATGTAAGGAGAGGTGTGAAAGAGAGCATTTTGGAAGTTGGAGACTCTGTGAGGATTAGGAAATCTGTCCACGTCAGTAAAGGTGAAAGCAAGTTTGGGCCTCCTGTGAAAGTTGTGAAGATTGTGGGAAATGCTGTACAAGTTGAGGGAGGTTTCTGGTGGAATCTCAACAGAGTTGCCAAGGTTGTTGGTAACCCTTCTGTTGTTACAAAAGCTTCTTCAACCTCTGATGTCTCTAATAATTCCACCAATTTCTTTCCCACAAAGGCTCCTGCCACCGATTTCGGTGTCAGGAAGAGTTCTCGTGTTGTTAATAGACCTTTGAGGTTTAGAGAGTAATTTTCCTGTTTCTATTTGTTTCTCTTTTGTTTATTTATTTTTTTTTTTTTATTTTTTGTTCTTTTGAGAAAAGGAGGTGATGTAGTATTCTATGTATTTCCTCTTTCTATAAATTGCATTTCTACCTATGTTTATCCCCTAAGTTCTATTACCATGGATTCTTGGAATCCTGTTGTGTTCTCAGAGTGCATTCCACAGGCTGATCACTCTGGCTTAGACCACAACATGATCTGATGTTTGTACCTGTACTGCTTGCTTGAATAAAACAACTTCAATCAACAACCTCGCCTCCCGTGGATTTCTACAAATACATACTAGTACAAATCGGTATTTCGAAGAGACGCCCTACAAAGGCCCCTTCCAAATGCAGAATAGTAAATGCAAATTACAATTCGGTAATAAGTTACCAAATCGCAATTTACCTTTTGTGCATTAAAATCAGCTTTTTTGCAGTCACAAATGGTCCGATTCTGCAAATCGGGCCGTTTGTAACTGCTAAAATGCTTCAGACATCTGGCCTTTGGTGTTTTGGGTATCAAAGTACTTAAAGATGGCATCCCGGGGGCATGGCCAAGCATCGAACTGCGATGTCCCCTAAAGTACAGGCTCTGTGTACACTGCACCCCCATGCCTATCCGCCACCATGAACCACCTTCCCTTAGGTGAGAAACACACACCGGAGGTCTGACGGAGGGGACGCCTGCTACCCCCGATCTTGGCAGACCCCTGTGCCCAGAGATACGGGGCCAATTGGAAGAGTCCTGCTTGCAGTGCTGAAGCCGGAGAACACAGTGCCGTCGGTCGCCGGGGGAGGGGGGGGATCGCACATTCCCTGTAGGAGCCCTGTGCCTGGACGGCGGCACGGACACCATTCATCCTCGGGGGTGGCAAACACCGATTTATAGGCGTGAACAGCCGGATTCGAGGAGATAAGCCCGCTGTAGCCCGGAGTCTCGACAGAGGCCAGAACAGAACGGAAGGCCTGGGCGCCATTGATCTGTGGCAACAACTTATCACTTTGTGCCGCACGCCTGGAAGTGCAGTAAGGTGCAGGGGGCCCTAAGACTAGACTTGAGCAGAGCCCCCGGGGGGGCACCTCTCGCTGGGATATCCTCGCTCCGGTTAAAGTACAGGAGCGACATAATCTGTGGACGCACCTCCCCATTCACGCCGGAGCAAAGTGATGGGGCAGCAGTAAGTGCTGTGGCCTAGGAGCCCTCTGGAGAGGCACCGATCCTCTGCCTGTGGATTGGGAGTAGTGAATAATCCTATCTGCCCTATCACTAGTGACTGCAGGTCCTCAGAATTGCCCGAGCAGCAGAGCAGGTGTTTAGTTCCCACCCAGGACGATAAATAAACCAGAGCCCCAACACCATCTGTCGCACAGAAGATCGGGTGCCTGTGGGAGTTCAGTCGCAGCCCCTCCCCCTCTCTCTCTTTGAACTGCTGGTCAAGCACCCCATCAAACGGCTGCCTCCTGGCGACCGGGGGGCAGGGGGTAGTTCTTCCCGTCCGTATCCGCCCCGTTGAAATCGGACAGGCCTGTGGTATATTGAGGGGACCTACGAGGAGAGATACAGTTGCGATGGACAGAAATAAATCCACAGGATCGAGAGGGACTAAACAAACAAAGTCCAACAAATTGGATCAATACACTTTGCCCAAGGACATGCTGCAGAGCCGCCAGTCCAGAGGTGCCTCCCTGGGCGACAGGGAGACGAAGACCAGGAGTTATCACAAAAAGATGATATGGACGCCATCACAAGTGTTAAAACCTCCCTTGAACACAAAATGGACACTATTGCAATTGACGTGAATCTGATCAGAGCGGATCTCACCAAACTTCATGAGAAAGTCAAGCAGGTGTACATCACCACAACCAGTTTGAAGGGAGACGTCACACAGCTCCAAGGGGAGGTCCAGGATCTACAGAACTTCTGCAAATTCACCGAACTGAAGCTGGACGATTGTGATGGGCGCCTTCGACGCAACAATCTATGCATTTGGGCAGTCCCCGAACCTCTTTGTTGAAGACCTTAATCCTAAAGCACCTCCAACCCAAAGGCCTCAGCAAATTCTTCGTCATTGAGAAGGCCCACAGGGTACCAGGGGAGCACCCGAAGCCCGGGGCCCCTCCACATCCGATGCTGGCGAGAGTATTGAACTTCCAGGACAGAGATATTATTCTCCAGAACGCCAGGACGGGGGCACCTCTCCGCTATGAGGACGCAGACATCACCTTCTTTCCAGACTTCACTCAAAAGGTGCAAAAACAGAGACGCACTTTCCTTGCAGTGAAGAGGGAGCTCAGGGAGAGAGGCCTGAAGTATTCTATGTTGTTTCTAGCACGTCTTTGGGTCAAGGCGGAGGGGCGAACCTGGTTCTTCGAGCATCCGGAGGAAGCTGCAGACTGGATTGAGAGCAGGAAGGCCAGGAGCCCACAAGAATGTTGCTCTAGGGATGAAGAGACATTGCAGCCTATCGGATGAGGAAGCCGGGACACCAATTGAGGCCATTTTGGGCACCCTGGACCCAAAGTGGGGCAGGGTCAGGTAATGGGCGGCCACTCTGTCGATGACTGGGGGGGATCTTCTCCATGACTGTTGAATCTCAAGACTTTAGTGTGTGGTTTTCCCTTGGGGTTAATTTATAAGTGGGGCAGATGAACGGTGTGTTACACCCCTATTTTCCTCTACTTTTAGTTGTTCGCTAGGGCGACAGGCACTCTGAAAGTTTAAAACGGGCAGTTCCAGGCCCAGAGTGCAGGGCAGCAGGGTGGGGGGTTGTTGGGAGGGGGAATTTTTGTTTGTTTATTGTTGCAATTTTTGCATCAGCACTATGTATGGTTTCACTCACAGAGGTGGTGACAAATTTGTTAGTACTTCATGGCTACGCAGTGGGACAAAAGTGTTAAGCAGGAATGTCAACGGACTGGGAGACAAGTTTAAAAACAGCGTGGTCCTTCAATATATTAGGAGGCAAGCCCCGGACACTGTAATGCTATAAGAAACACACCTGTCGGCAATGCATGTAAGGCAATGTACAGATGGAGATACACTATGATAGCACGCGCAGGGTTCACGTCCAGCTCGAGGGGAGTTGGTATCATGATGAAAACGTCCTTCCCCCTTGCAATAAGTGCCACTTGGGTAGACGATCGGGGTAGATACATAGGGATAACGGGCACACTTATGTCAATCTATGTACCACCGGGCCTGCAAAACACCACATTTAAAGATCTTGGCACCATTCTGCTCTCTATACCAGATGTACTGTTGGTCCTTGGGGGAGATTTTAACTCAGTGGTGTCAGGAGAGACTGACAAACCCCACCAACCCATTACACCCTCCAGCCCCCCTCACCCCCTCACCCCCTTCCCGGGGGAAGGGCTCATCTTCTCATTGGCTACCGGACTTCCTTGAGGCCATGGGGCTGGTGGATGGGTGGCGAACTTATCATCCAGACAAGGTGCAGCATACCATTCACTCGGGAGCACACGGCAGCCTCTCCCTTATAGATTACCCTGGCTGGTGCAGATGGGAAGAGCTGATGGGGGAGGGTGGTGCAGAAGGGGTTGCGGCCTATTAGGAACATTCATGCACATTATATCGGAATGTGACCTCATATGTCCCTATTGGCAGAAAGTACACAACACTCAATTCAGTACTGAATTCACACCTTCACCCTGAAGCCCGCAGGTGTCTCCTTAATGTGTGAGAGCCTACAGACTTGAAGGTCTCTATGACGCAATGGGTCACTCTGGGTTTAACGCTTGCAAAAAGGAATATTGAGCAGCTCTGGTGTGGATCCCACCCACCTACAGTGGAGGCCTGGGAAAAAGACTTTGACTGGTGCATGCACAGGGGAAAGAGAGTTTATGTGGCCAGGAGCTGCCCCAAAAAATGGACTCGCATATGGGGCCTGTGGAACTCCTACCATGGCGATATATGCCAACCGCCTTGTAATATAGAATATGATGATTCCCTTTCCCTGTAGACCTTCCCTATAATATAAGATCCTCCTCAGCTCTCGCTTATTGTCTCCATGATGTATGATTTTGGCAACTTCCTCTGTAACGTATTTATGATGCCAATGTCTGTTAATAAAAAGATTTATTAAAAAAAAAGATGCCCATCTCTTACTTGCTCTCTAGGTTAGTCATGCATCTAATAACAATTTGTAGCAAGAGAAACAAGGAGAGAACAGTGAAAAAGGAGACATTCTGGCCATGCGTCGGACAAATGTTAATGCATAATTGAAAATAGAAAACTCGCAAATAGTAATTGGATTTCTGTGCAGGGCCTACAGAGTTAGAAAACAACAACATGTTCTCTTTAAAATGCAACAGTTTATCTCCTCTCTTTTTGAGAACACAGAACATCACAGTGTGATGCAAAAACAATTGCTTCAAAATAATATGTTAAGCCCAGCGAACATGTAAACTGATAGTATGAAAACAACAACAGCAGAACTTAGTAACAAATTGTATTGAGGACGCCATAACTTCTTGAACTGGACAAAGTATTTTTATTAGGAAACAGCATGAAGGACAGCTCCACAGGAACGAGCTTGGCAACTATTGACCCCAGGATCCTGGAGTCTCTCAGTCTATACAACTAGGATAAGAATTCTTGCCCATTCCAACACTACTCTTCTTCCTTCTTTACAAAACCAATAAATAAAAAACACATCTTCCTTCCTTACAAAACTAACAAATAGTATCAATAAGAAGGAAACTACACCTCTGACATGCTAACTAAAGATTAGAATCAAAAATGTATAATATGTTGAGTGTACAAGCAAAGAGAAATAACACTAAAATTGGAAACATCAACCAAAAATAAAATTATTACTTATTTTGGACATCTTATGGAACGTCCTGACCTTGTTACACCTTCTGCAGCAGCCTTCTGACTTCCAGCCACTCCACGCCAGCTCTGGGACAACTCAACGAAAGTTCAACAAATTGATCCGTAGGAAACTTAGACACAGGGTCATCCGCAAACTCTACATGCTATTCACAATAAACACGCACTCTAAAAGAGTCATCCAATTCAGCATTATTTTCTTTACATCTCAACAGCTTACTGAAATGGCAAATCATTACATCGCTCAGCGTAGCAGAGCTGGTAAAAAATGCACAACCCTCACTGGATCAGAAAATGTACTTTGACCCCGACAAACTTTGGTAGAATTCTTAACTCTGACCTATTCTTCCACTTCCAAATGAATATCTTTGACTCCATGTTTGCAATCTTAATATTCCCTGTAATACTTTTGCATACTTTTGTATGTTATTCCTGGCTCTAGTCGGAGACCAATCTCTATGTCTGTCCAGCAAAAGATTGTACCTAGTGTAGGGTTACCTTTCTCTTAGAATATTAAAAGGAATGAACCCAGTGACAGTAGGGTTGTTGATATGACCAAAACCTTTCAGATAACTCAGTTTCCCGTGATAATACTTTTTTAACTGCAATTTAAACACTGACCATGAAGACTGTATTGAAGCACTCAATGCTACCACCATAGGCCAGATGATAAGAACAAGAAAATGTGCGATTTATGCCATTCTTGGAGAGGAAATTCTTCATTTCCTCAGAACAAAATTGAAGTTCATTATCCCTTGTTAAGCATTTAGGTAGTCCTTTTTCTGGAACAACACGTGAAATCTGACTACGCGTTAGCTTTCATCACTACTTTACCTCATGCCACTTGGAAAATGTATCCGAAAACTCAAGAACATATTTCAGGCCTTCAAATTGGACCAAACATGTTAATTGCCAAAGTCTCCCACTGTGTATAGGGAACTTCAACAGGACACAATGGAGGTCAGATTGCTTAATTTACTTGTCCACACTAGTGCAATCAACACACGCACGCACAAATATTTCAATGTCAGAGTTGAAACCAGGCCACCAATATTGTTCCTTGACAAAACAAGCATTGGCATAGCCAATAGGTCTCGCCTTTGGGACCTTATAAGTGTTTAGCCATGCAACAGTTGATGGTGTTGCACCAAGGATATTGTGCTGCATAAGTAAATACTTATAAGGTACCAAAAGCGAGACCTATTGGCTATGCCAATGCTTGTTTTGCATATGGCTGTGTCTAAACTGGAATGGCGTGGCGAGCAAAAGAAAAATGGATTAAACCCAAATTGCTGAATCCAGGTAAATTAAAATTCTAATGTAACCGTTTATACATGCTTTAAAAAATAGAAATAAAAAACCTTTCCGTGCGCATTTTTGTGCTGGCGAGGTTGTCATTTGGCCTCAGTCTTCATGGCAACACCACTTTGTTAGTGTAGTGCACCTTGCTCTTCAAAGTCAAGTGAAATGATGGGTGGTTCCTTTGCAGCACCCTGCAGCATGAACTTCTGAGCGCTATGCAAAGTGAACAGCCAACAGCAGCATTGCTTTAAATAACAGCTTTTATATTAAGTGACACTGGCACAAATCTGGTGCATGATAAATTCATACTGTTACCTCAGCAAAGGCCACTTAAAAATTCGTTCTTTTGGTGAGGCTGCTTATTAGCTGACTGACGGGCCAGGGGTTGCACCTGTTCACAACTGTGTGGACATAACTGCGGCAGAGTCAACATCCAATGTTGTCTGGGGTCCTCGCTTCCCTTCCCTTTCCTCTCACAAGATGCACCTAAGAAATCTCCACGTGCCTCAGGCTGTGCTTTTGAAATAAAATATTTTACACAACAGCACCTCCCCCTGGCTAGGGTTTTCTGCCCCTCAAAGCAGGGTCCGCAATAGATCTCTTTCCACAGTGGGAAAGTCTCTGTGGTTAGGGTGTGTCTCATCACTATCTCCCTCCCCCAAGCCTTCAGCCACTGCTGGAGTCACTGATTATGAACAAATTGCAAAACAATATTTTGAACAGTTGTTTTTCGCACCACAGGAAGATTTTGCAAATGAAGGTGTAACCATTTCCAACTAGAAAGCGCCACATTTCAGCGACAGCTGCTCTACTGAGAACAGAAATCCAAACAAGCATTGGCGCACCAATTTTTTTTTTTTTTTTTTAAACGCGAGTTTTACACCACAGGAAGATTTTGCAACTAGTATAAGCAAGTTTCTCCTTATAAATAGGAGGGTAGAAATACCAGGATTCGCCTATGGTATGTACTCAGGATAGCGTTGTGCACAGGATCACACAGTGCGCAGGGCAAACTGGATTAGAACTCTGTCACACTGGTTCTCCGGGTTAACAGCCACTAAACCAACTTGTACCAGCATTGGTAGGGCAGCAACTGCCTGTGTCATTGTGTTCCAGAAGTCGGAGCGTCCATGTTAAAATTTGTGTCGGCATGGAAAGAGAAAACAGACAGGGTTACAAAGGAGCCCATAGTGAATGCAACGAATGCTCATAACCGAATCATGCCTCTCCCCCCTCCCCAAATCAACGGGTTCGGTCCCAGTGAAGGGGTAACTCACAGCACATTAACGAGGCATGGTGTTTTGCAGATGGATGCTTGCAGGGCACAAGTCATAAAACAAGGCAGAGTTTGCAAATGAAAGTGTAACCATTTCCAACCAGCAAGCGACACATTTCAGCGGCAGCTGCTCTACTGAGAACAGAAATCCAAACAAGCATTGGTCGCGCCAAAAAGAAAAAAAAACGCGAGTTGTGCGCACGCACGACGAAAAAGGTGCTGTGCACGTTGCGCGCGTGGTTGTGCGCGCGATGGTAAGCTGGTCGCCGGGAAAGTAGCACTTTCCCAAGCAGCCTACTAAATGTCTCGGCCGAGATCAGCGCATGCGCTGGATCAGGCCGAGACCTAAAAAAAGTTTTTCACTATTACCAATTGTGCTTAATGACTGGTTTTAAGAATGTATATCTCAATGATGCTGGAGGAATAATTCTGTACCTCCTAACATGAACCCAACATTGTCTACCAAACATTTGTTTCTCATCTCCCAAAACTTTCAAGCACTCTCGCTTCAACAATTCTTTCCTCCCCATCCGGGCAACTTAACCCCACCCAGTTGTAGTCCTTCTCATATGCAGCTTTCAACTCATCCATTGTAATCGCGTTGGTGTCAGGAACTATGTTGGCAACACAAAATTCACTCCATTCATTCACGGGATACTCTTTTCAACGGTGAAGGTGCTCTGCTCAAGAAATCTGCAACACTGTTCTTAACACCAGGTAAATACAGCACCACACAGGCATAATCCAAAAGATGAAAAAATACATCCTTGCAACTCGTGGAGTAGCTATTAAAATCCCCGTGGTGGTGAGAATTCTTGTTTATAGTTTGTGAACAGTTCTTAACACAAACTCAGCAACCCACACCCATTCTCAGAAATTGCCTATGCCATACACAAGTAAGGATATGGAATTCCTATAGCCCGACGCCCAGGACATATTGTTTGGGGTCAAGGGTAACAAGTTTTCATGTGTATTTTGTCCTTGGGGGAATTAGGCCCAACCCCCTGCAGCACAAAACCTTTGACTGCCAGGTGGTAATTCAGGGAAGGGCACTGTCTGCAGTTAAGGTAATATTTTTGTCCATATGTTAATGCTGTTCAAATGTGTGTTTATGGTTCTTGAATTGAAAGCCTTTATTATTAGGGTGAGCACTTAAGTAAATGTTGTAAACTCTGACAGCACTACTGACAGTGGTTCCAGTATAAAAGTGTGTACACAAGTTTTCAAAGTTTAGCACTATGAGGCGATGTATAATGCTCCCAGAATACCCTCTGGTTTGATGCAAATATTTGCAGAAGCTTTAAAACAAGATTTATGATTCTTTGCTTTCAAAATAAAATGTTCATGTAAGTTAAAGCAGGAAAAAAACATTTAGCTAAACTACTGTAAAATGTCAGGTACCATTTTTTTGCAGCATCATTTAGTAGCATGTGTTTATACATGCTATTATTTCCCAAAAATATTCATAATGGAAAATCATTGCAACCAGTTTCAATAAGGTTATGGGAAACCAAAATGAACAAGCATTGGCCAAGCCAGTAGGTCTGAAATTGGTGGTCAGATTTTTAGTTTTGTCAATGTGTGACATGTTTTGGCATGGTTTTTGTAAATCCTTATTGGTGTGGGAGCTGCGGGCCCCTCACCATTATAGCAACTTTTGGCAAAAGCAGAAACAGTTTTTGGTCTCAAAAAGCACACACTGCCACAGTACTTACTGGCACTGAGCAAAACTATTTTGTGTACCAATATGCTCCTTGTGAAAGAGCAGAATGCAGTCACTCATAGTGAAGCCAGACGATACAGGGAGAGAGACAGAATTTTCCTAAACACAAAAGGTCCTGGTCAATGCCAGACCAAATTGGGGGCCCAAATATTAAAGAAATTCTCAAAAGTGAACCAATGGTATATGTCCTTGCATTAAGTGCAGCTATACGGCTTTCGTGAATTCCCAAGAATTTACAGAAGTAGTACAAGAAATAGTACTCCTGGAAAATATTTGTGAACTGCATTTTAGCATGAGTAAATATGCATGTGTAGATTTGCTTAGGCGAAAATCTGAGTGTTTGCAAGTTCACTTTCCCTCTAACTACTTTTTCACCCAATTCTGGAAGAAGGTTTACATCTGCCATTGTCAGGAGTAAATTTCCAACATTTCTCAGTATGGAAAAAGATGAGAGAATAGTTGTTGAAAACCCTTAAAACATGCAGGTTATTAGGTTTGCACTGAGGCAAAGGGGCATTCTAACCTTGAACTATAGCTTACCACTACCTTTTGCCCCAGTATGTAGATCTGCGGAAACGTGGCAACATAAGGGGATTGCAAGTATTAAAACACAACTATGGTATGAGCCCTGGCATAATCATAGAGACTATATCAGAGCTCTTATATAATGAGATTGCTGCCATAATTTGTCACCGCACTATGTCGCACCAAAGGGACAAGTAGATTTTGTTACATGACAAGTAAAATTATGAAGCAACCTGCCCCATGGACAAGTAGATATTTTATTAAATTCCACACCATTGACAAGGCAGCATTTCCTTCTCAATAACGAAATAACACTCTTTTGGTTGTGTAGTACATATTGCACAAACGCAACCAAAAAATCTTTTCACTTCTCATCAAGTTAAGAAATGTATGGCATCAGAGGTTATTATGGTCTTATTAGAAGGATCAAAACTGCTTATGGGTATGGCTCTGCAAATTTAGCTATTAATAGTATGAAAGCCTTCTAAAAACTTTAGGTTCCACAACAAAAAAATGCTTTTAATTTTATTTTTTTAACAACTGTCATTTGTCACCGGAAAACTTTTTCACAAACTTTGGGTAAAATGCTGCCAGTCTTAGGAATGACCTGACTTCATCCATACTTGAAGGTGAAGGGACATTCAAAATGGCTTCCGCTAATTCTGGTTAAGGCAAAATTCCTTTATCAGAGACCAAATATCCCAAATGTGTCCCTGAACAGCAAATTTACACTTCGCAAATTCCGTCATCAATCTTCTTTCTTCTAAAACGTTCAAAACATTCATACCATGCTCAAATCTATTCTTTCCGATGGCTAGAATGTCATCTTGGTAGAAGACAATGCTATCCACACCATGAAGATTTTGTATATTAACTTTTAGAAAACACCCACAGCGGAGCTAAACCAAACAGCAAGCAACGTAATTTGTAGCACATAAATGGTGAGCTAAAGGCAGTCAAATTTTGCTAGTTGAAGCTAAGGTGATAAATCTCTTAAGACCTTTGGTCATGGCCAGCAATTGGCTTATTTTCAGTAAAGCTCATTTAGCAATCAAGATGTTATTATTCAAGTTGCAATGATTAATCCATAATCTGACTTTACCATTTGAGCGTCTAGCTACGACCAAAGGCAACATACACTCAGCAGCTTCCACTGTTTCAATTATCCCAGCTTCTTCCAGTTTATTCAATCAAATCTCAACTTCTTTCTTTATCTTTAAGGGAATGTCCCCGACTTTACGTGAAACAGGTACTGTGTTCTATTTAAGGATAAATCCAAGCAAAAATCATTTGAGCTCCTCCACAGTACCAGAAAACAGGTTGGGAAATTCAGCTTTTAAATTGTTGATAAATAGACATTCTTGAGATATAATTAAAACGTAATCATGGCTATTTGGGTCTAATGTTATCCTTAAAGCTCTTTGAGCCACCCACTCCAAAACCACTGGTCCTTTTTCAGACGCATTCAATTTTCCTAAGGTTTGTCTACTTTTTAACTCAAATGTCAGAGGCCTAAATACAATCATAGGAATATGCTTTCCAGTAAAACATTCAGGGTGACTATCAGGAGGAAGTAAGTTATTACCTAACGTCATTTTAACTTGTTTTCCAACCCTGTTGATGACAATAGTACCTGGTAATCCTGAGTTTGCAACTATGCTAAGGATGACACCTCGGAGGTTTAATTCGTTTACAGCTTTGCTTCTTAAATGAGGGCTTACATCTAAATATTTGACTCGATGCCTAATACACAATTGTTAGCATTACCACTCTCACAATTGGAAGAATAATACACAGAATTTTTAATACATATCTAATCTTGGGTGAATTCATTAAGTTATTACCTGCATACTTTAGCATAATGGCCTATGATGCCACATTAACCACATGCGCGCTGCTCTGATTCTTCTAGAATGCTGACTTTTTAAAAAACCCATTGTTCATGACGAGCTGGGCTCGTCATCAGTGTTTGAGGAGGCTACACCATGACGAGCCCAGCTCGTCATCAGCCTCGAAGGGGTTAAAACACTTTTTCGGACAACAATTGTCATGTGCTTAGTGGTCCTCGCTACTGCATCTGTAACACTCCTGACCACTGGAAATAGTTTTCAACATTTTCCCTTTGTCTTTAACCTAAGTTTTAATATCACTATTGGTAAATTTCTCATCCTTCTTCCAGAATAAAAACGGATATTTTTTGTAAGAAACATAAGACACCAGTTGCTTGTTTCTACCATTACTCATAGCTGTTTGGGCACATCTATTAGACAGTTCCACTTTCTTGACAAATACCACAACATCTTTTAGAAAGGAATAAACTTTCTTGAATCAGACTACTATTGGAATGCATAGCAATTTGGCCTCTTATGAATGCATCATGCAGGCTGCCAAATCTGCAAGAAATAGCAAGTTTCCTGAGAAGCCACACACAATCTTCCACAGCTTCATTGCCAGCTTGTTTTAAAAAAAAAAAACATATATTTGTCTATGGCCACACATAGACAGATCAAGTGAATTTTTATATGCAATGGATTATTCGACTTCCACAGATCTATTCTTTTCATTTTATTGTATGTGCATAAATCTTCAGGCCCTGGAGTTCATAGAAGAATTTCTTACAGGTGTAAATTCTTCATGGTTTTCATCTTCAAGCATTGAAATGTAATCAGAAAAATTTTCTCTCCACTCCTGCCACTTCGAAATAAGTTCAACCGGTACTGGTAACAATGCTTGTGGAGGTGTTGATGAAAAGGTATGTGACACAAACATTTTTGCTAAGTTCTAAGACAAATAACAAAACAAGTGACTGTTGCGGTCTTAATCTTATAGTGATATATGTAGCTGCCCAGAAATGAATAGCTGAATGAATTAAAGTGCTATGCAACTTGACAGTAGTGTGCGCATATGAGCTCACATGGAGATGGTCCTGTATGGATCCCATCCTCGCCACCAAATTATAGTGAGGATACCACAGAGCCTTCACAGGAAAGGTCTTCGAAACCAACTGTTGACCGCATAATCCTGAAGTCTCTCACAATCTAAGACTCAAGAAAAACAATCTGGTTGCATTCCAAAACTGAGTAACAAACACTAAGCAACACAACAGAAACTTTTTTACAGATTATTATCTCCTGGCAGTTCTTCGGTTTCCAACTTAATCAAGGCCAACCAGAGTGGCATTCTTAAAGCAGCTTAGACCTTAGTAGTGGAGGCAGGTGAAGCAAAGGCTTCTTTGGCCACAGAGGTTAGAAATGGAAACAACCACATTACACCTCGCACTGAGAGAACAAAATTTCACAACAATCAGTGGTCAAACAGAGCAACTACTGTGAGTACTGGAAATGATTACCAATATTATTTTTATTATAAATTGAGGCCATCTCTTAAAAGCCAGAGCAGGAAAAGAGATGGGCCACACAGAACCAAACAAGGAACTAGATTTCGATCAAGAGCTATAGCAGGGAGCAATTTCTACACAGACAATAGACACACTCTTGACACCCAGCCTTATTCACTGGTGAATGTTAAGAGGTCTCATTGGAGGGAATTCCAGTTGCGAGAAAATGAGCGGACTCTGGAAAACACAAAGAAGCGTTTGAGGGTGGCAAGGAGGTGTAAACAGACAGTGAAGTTGCCGACTGACAGTGTACATGCAAGGAGGTTGTTACAGGTGGGGGCGGGGGGATTTAGACATGCTAAAAAGGTGGTCAGAAGCAGATGACTGTTGACGTGAACACCCAGGTTATTGCAGGTGGAGGAAATACATTGCCTGGTGTCAGTGGAATAGAGACGTAAGTCATGATGGGGACTGAAACATGGGCATGGGTTAAAATTACTTTAGTCTTGGAGGCTGATTAGAACCAACCATTAAGGATCACTCTTGGTAAGGAACTCCTGGAACAGTGTGCTTATGGGAAACAATGAAGAAAATGTCTCTAATCACTGAAAGATGAATAGAGAAGAAACACAATGATATGATATCTGTAAGAAAGATGGGAGGATGCCGAAATGCTGAAGGATGAAAGCTCTGTCACAAAAGAGTTGAGATTGAAGGGCTAGTTGGCTCGATAGATTTAAAGCCTAGGGTCTTCCCAACTTGGACATGTGGCTGCTATGGTGTTGTGGTCAGCTGTGTCTAATGCAGCACATATACCAAGGATGATGTAAATGGTAGAAATATGGCTTAGCTGGGACATGCAGCATCTTCTTGGCAGAGCTAAATGTTTGGTGCTGTAGGATGGTGAAGACCAACTAAAGAAGCATTTGGGAGAAGATAGTGAGAAGAGAATCAGCAGTAGTTAATGGTGCAAACGGATCAGCTGTTTAAGGAGAGGTGCCAGGGAGCATGTCCTTGGTGGCTCAGATGACGGTTATGTGCAATAAGGTTTAACCAATGTAAACTGAATAGGATTGTGAAGCATAGCATGGTTTGGCAGCGGAGTAGGGCCATTTAGAGAGGTGGGGAATAACGTAGGAAGAAAGGATGTGGTTTGCAAAGCTGAAAAGGTGAAGAATCATGGTTGAGGTAAATAACGTCTGAAGAGGAAGGCAACACATCTATTGTGCCTGTAAAACTGGAACAAGGTTATTGTCTTTCAGGCTAGATTGTTTAATAGGATTAAGGAATTGAACTGGTGGTGTATGGAAGCTGGTGACAGTCTGATGGACAGAAGCAGAACATAATTGATTCATTTAAATAAATATACTGCACAGAAACAAAATCTCCTCCAAGGGCACTGAAATTAAAAAATTTGAAGAACTGTAGATATTATGCTAGCAACTAATTCAACAGAAATGCTTAAGGGTCTTTTGAATGGAGCCATGAGGTGGGTTAGGTCTGTAATTATGTCAGGAGAGAAGAGTTGGGGTTGATGGAGTAGAAGAGGTGCATTTATTCTTGCCAGAGTGAGTGGTCTGATGCTAACCGGTGGCAGGGGTATAATGAACAAACCTTAATGAGAGGATACAGTTAAGATCTTTAGGTTCCGGGTGGGTGGTCACGGAGTAAGCCGGTGCAGTGAGTAGACAGAAAACAATGGAGCAAGTCAGGAGTCCTTGGGAGCTCCTCTGGTTGTTAAGGTTGGGAGTGGCTGAGAAGTAGACAGGAGGGGCATTAAAAAGGCATTTGAGGTCATCAAGAAGAGATCGAGTAACTATGAGCCAAGAGGTGTAGACTTGAAAGCCGTAGTAGAGCACGACAATAGTCCAGCCATCGTGGAGTTAACATAGGTACTGATGAGCTCAAATTAACAAGTGAGAGAAGGGCAGACGCAGGTGAGCTGGGTGGAATAAACACTTTCTCCAATGCATGTGCTGTGGTAACACATTTATAAAGCCACAACCTGGCTTAAGGAACTGCAGAACACCACATAGCGAAGTGAAAAGAGACATGAATGAATACATAACAGAACCACATCAAATGATAGTGAGCAATCAGCTAGTCGGATTAGTAACCGTAATCTCCAAGGAAGAGGTCCATGTCGACAGGAGTTGTTCGGAAGGTTGGAATTAGATAAGGCCATATGGGAGGGAAAAGATTCAGGGAATGAAATAAAATGGTTCAAAGGAGTTCTATTGGAAAAACAGGCAAAATCTTGCTTCAACAGTTTAATTTTCTTGAGTGTGGGGATTTGAGGGATAAGTGGAGGTTTTCTGCAAGTCCTAGTGACAAATGTAATTTTTTTTTTTTTAGAATTGAGGCTGAAACAGTCCACCGGTTTTAATGAATAAACAGCAGACATCAACAGTAAGAGAAGCTTCTTGCGTAATATAATACAGTGCAGTTTTCCCAGATCTCAACAGCTCAGCATCAGAGAGAGGGCATCCTTTATTGGAGCTGGATATGGTTTAGGGAGCCTTTCCAGGAGATCACTGTCTCCAGTTTGCATGGTATGAAGGAAGGGCTGCTGGCACCTAACATTTGGAGGCATGGCCATGACTTGCTGTATATAGGGTAGTGTTCCTGAAACAGACGAGCACACAGATCACAGGAGGTGATCGCTGGGGAAGCGTTTGGGATATATCCAGACTAAAGAAAATGTAGCTATAAAACTCTTTTACGAAAAAGTGTCAAGCTGTCCACCTAGTAAGATACATTATTGGATCTGAAGTCCCAAAACATTTACAGTTTAGAAACAGTTTATCTGCACATGACAAAGACTTTAGTCTGTTTGCACCATAAAATAAGCATTATTACACATGCATTCGTAATAGTGCACAATCTAAGAATTATCATTCATTTAATTTAGTATTGTACAAATAAACAATGCCTGTAATTCTATGTGGCACCAACCAATGTCACGTTAAGAAAATGGCAACAAATTAAATAGACATCGAAGTCTATCACATTCACATTTAAGTCTGGGAATCAAGTCTTACCTTTTGTAGACTGGTTGGATTTAGCTGCGTTTTGTCGATTATTTTCACTGCAACCTAAAACAAAAGTAGGCTTGCCATTAGTTTGCAAATATAACAGCATACTCACTGAATCTAGATCTGCTCATTATTTTATTTTAATGAGCTAAGGAGCTGAACTTAAAACAGTATATAGTGGCTTCCATTTAGTAGTAAAAGGAACTCTGAATAAATAGTGGACTTTTTAGGACAAGCCTACGAAGGTTTCCATACACACCTATTATGAGCGAAAAGTGTGAATATCGTGAAAAGGGTGAATAGGATGACAAAATGGGACAAAAGACTGACACAAGAGATGCCCCTGTGGGTAGGGACCTGCTTGTAGGAATTTCGGAAAGGTACAGGTGCTAGCTAGTGGGACACGATTGGGATTTCTAAACTAGGAGACCTCACAGAGAAGGGTACACTGATTACATTCAACTCCCTACAGCAACAGTATAAGCTGCATAAAACCCAATCCTTTCGATACTTACAGGTGCAACAAGCCTGGCAGGCAGAGAAGATAGCAGTAGAAGAACTCCCAGAGTATGCACCCCTTGCGGGACGACTCCTCCAGGGAGAACTAGATGAGAAAGCGGTCTCATGAACATATAAGACCATTATTAACATATGAGACAATTATTAACAATGTCCCAGACACCCAAGAAAATGGGAGAGTGAAGTAGAAGAACTAGACAACACAGATTGGAGGCAGCACTGATGCACCTGAGGAGGCAATCAAATCTCGCCTAGGCTTAATCCAATTTAAGATCGTCCATAAAGTTTATAACAGGCCCCTAAACATAAATTCGGTAAGGCGGAATCACCTACATGTGTAAGATGTGGAAATGAGAATGGGCAATTCCTACATACGTGACGGACCTGTTATGTGAAAAACATGTACTGGTTAAAGGTGAGTGAGGCACTCAACAATATCCTTGACCTTAGCCTACCTGTTGATCCTAAAGTAATTTTACTTGGGATATCCACAGATGTAGATGTGCCCAGAATAAATCTCCTCTTTAGTAATCTTGGGCTTGTGGTAGCTAAGCGCGATGTAGCTAAAAGCTGGTAAGTCCCCGAGTCACCCACTTTCCAAAAATTGAAAAGGGGAATGGGCCTCTACATGGAGGCTGAAAAGGCGACATACAAGGCTAGAGGATGCCCCAAGAAATTCCATAAAATATGGGACCCCTGGCTCAGATATTACAATGTAGGGATGGAGTTAGAGAGAGATATCCCAACCATGATATTTTTTAACAGTGTCTGCATGAAAAACAGAAGGCCACCGCCACACTCCGCCTTTTCAGTTGGAGTTTTTGTACCACAGCTTTGCCCCAGTTCAAGTGTGTTGAATCCCAAAGTAGCACTTGTGATAGATGTGATGCTCTATGTAATGTTTTTGTTCCATAGAGAACTTTAAAAAAGTGTGAATACATGAACATTTTCTAGTTTTTGAAAGCTACATACTAATAACCAGCACAACAGAGGCTGTCGGCGAGTTTAATGAGTGGGTACGGCAGGCGGCTTCTGCTTCCATCAAACGTACAACTGTGTCTAGGGTACGACATTCTCCCTCCCAACCCTGGTTCTCTCCTGAACTGAGGGTGATGAAACTTGGCTGTAAAAAATTAGAACGTGCGTGGAGGTGCAGCTATAGCCCAGAGGCTAAAGCCGCTCTACGTCTAGCACAAAAAAGTTACTATGCAGCCATCAAGGGAGCAAAAGGGAACTACTACGCAGGGCGTATTGCAAAAGCAGATAACAATAGCAGAGAGATCTTCGCTATTGTCAAGAGCTTTGTTGCGCCTGTGGCTGACGCAGTTGCTCTTCCGTCCTCTGCGCAATGGTGCGAGGATCTGTCCACCTTCTTTATTAGTAAAATAGCGAGGATCCAGCAGGACCTTATGGCGGCTATGTCTGCTGACTGCGTAGTGACCGACATGTGTCCTACACTATGTCCCTGTTCTGGACAACAGCTTCTGAACTTCGGCCAAGTTGCTGAGGGTGCTATTTTGCCTCTCCTGCAATCTCTGAAATCGGGTTCTCCCGCTGATCCGTGCCCGGCTCGGGTGCTTTCAGAGGTGGCGGATCTGGTTTGTTCTGAGATCACACAGATAGTGAACCTCTCCTTGGCCTCAGGGAAGGTGCCGCTAGGGTGGAAACAAGCCAAACTTCTGCCGCTCTTGAAAAAACCAGGATTGGATGCGACGGTTCCTGGAAATTATCGTCCAATATCCCTTTTGCCAGCACTTACGAAAGTTTGTGAGAAGGTGGTCCTTCAACAATTGGAGAACTTTGTTGAATCCTCCAATGCCCTCCATCCTGCCCAATCGGGTTTTAGAGCTACCTATAGCACTGAGACAGCGCTAGTGGAGATGACTGAGGCGATTCGGGACTGTTTGGACGGAGGCGGTAGAGCGGTCCTAATTTTATTGGACCTCTCTGCCGCGTTCGATACCGTCCCCTACGAACTCCTTCTCGCTAGGCTGTCTACTATTGGTATCGGGGGAGTGGTGCTGGCTTGGTTGTCTTCGTTTCTTTCCGACAGGTCTCAGCAGGTCTGGATGCCCCCCCACGCCTCGGATCCTAAACCACTTCTCACGGGGGTCCCCCAGGGCTCCACTCTCAGTCCCTTACTGTTCAATGTTTACATCACCCCCCTGGTTTATCTAGCGGAACAGTTTGGGGCTAAGATAATAGGGTATGCAGATGATACCCAACTGCTGTTTACCTGGCCAGACGATAATTTGGATCCATCAGTAGTTCATCGGTGTCTGTCCTCTGTATTTCGCTGGCTAACTCAGGCCCAGCTGAAGTGCAATGAGGACAAGTCGGAGGTGCTTTTTTATGGTTCCTTACCCCCCCTGTTTAAGAACACACGGTGGCCCCCTAACATTCCTAGCCCGAAAGAAATGGGAAGACCGGCAAAAAACCTGGGCATCTGGTTTGCAGAGGATCTCAGATTTGAGGAGCATATAAAAAAGCTGACAGGCATCTGCTTTGCCACGCTGAAAATGCTCCGCAAATTTTTTCCTCTGCTCCCTAAAGAGGCTAAGGAGACGGTTGCCCGAGCTCTCATACTGGCAAGGCTGGACTACGCGAATGCTTTGTTCAGCGGTATTCCGGCCTATCTGGTGAAACGCCTGCAAATCATCCAGTACGCGGCCGTCCGTCTGATTTTTAACATCCCCAGATGGAAGAGCGTACGTGCTGAGATGAGCTCCATTCATTGGCTCCCGGTTGCGCAGCGCATCCTGTTCAAATCTCTGGTGCTGGCGTTCAGAGCCATTCACGACCAAGGCCCCGTCTATCTGAGAAAGCGATTTATTTGTTATGTTCCAGCACGCTCTCTTAGATCATCCACGTTGCTGAAACTGTCCCTTCCCCGTTTCAAACGTGCCAGACTTGGTGGCCAATCAATCTCTGTGATTGTGGCCACGGCCTGGAATGCCCTACCTCTTCATCTGCGTTCCTCCCAAACTGTGGCGCTATTCAAGAAAAATCTAAAAACACACCTATTCAAGAGTTTAATATAAGTTGTTCTCTCTGTGGTTCTGTTTCCCGCCTTTCCCCTTCGCGCCAGGATACTCCCAAGTAACGGAGCGCGCTACAAAATAGTTTATACATACATACATACATACATACAGATAATATTTGTAACCTTGTAAATGAAATTAGAGGAGAAAGCACTAATAAAATAAAAAATGCTATGTCTGATCTCTGTATACTAAGGGCATTGCGTCAAGCAGTACCCTACAACACTGTGCACAAGGCAATGCCCTCCGTGTAATATGCAAAAGGTAGACAGCCATGGTTGCAGTGCACACATGGTGCAGAAGCATGTATTGATTATCCTGGGTTCTCAGCTGTAGGGTGGAAATTACCCTGTTTGGAGGCGGAGGGGCTCCCTCCCCCAACAAGAAAGAGTCCTCTCCGGGAAGCCACGTAATGAACCCAAGCAAAACCTCCCAGGAAGAGACCAGAAAACAGCTGTTGTTAGCAAGCACTACAAAATTAAGTTGCATACAGCACCAGTGGTGAGCGGCCCCTGCTGCGTGCAAATACGGCTATGCCTGCTGGGTGAAGCCAAGCATTGTATTCTGCCAATGGGACATTTGCACCAGTGTGCCAGAGCACCCATACTTCTGTAAAGGAGAGTAGCATCCGATTTTGTAACAGGGGGCCTGGCTTTCAAATGAACGTTGGCAGTGCAATAGTCTAGATTACATTAACCCCTTCCATGCTGATGACGGCCCCCAACCGTCATGCACTACGGTGCTCGTGTGCTGATGACGGCTGGGGCCGTCATGAACCGGCCCACTCGCGATTCTGCCGCACAGGCGCAGAATCGCGGCCGCATGGAAGGGGTTAAAAGGAGATCCAAATCAGGTAAAAGGTGAGGACGTTTACAGAAAAAGCCTATCATTAAGTACCTGTAAAAAAAGAGTCCTCCGTTAGCAGGTTCTACTACTCACTTGCTCTACTTAATGACACAACAGCATCAGAAAGTCAATCTCTAAAGGAAAAGTCCAAGTTAGTACCATGTTTATGCAAGCAATGGAGGGCACAACCAATAATTACCGAATGACTATATAAAGGTCTCAGTTTGGTTCCTGTTTGGCAGTATGTCCGTTTTTAAGACTTCTACGAAACGCTAGGATGACAAGGATTCTAAATATTGATGTCTGGACGGTATGCGACTAAACAAGAAAAATGTTCTCTAATGAGAGCACATGCTAATTCTATTCCCATTAAAAGCAAAAACATCTTTAGCAGCTTCTGGTAATGGAGCAACCTTGATCCTAATGGACCAAATTATGAATTTTAATGCTGCTTGTCCTTGTTGTAGGTTTCATAGCCTCTCTAATAATATCTGTACATTATTGAGGTAGATTTCAGTATTTAAACCTCAGACCTTAGAGCTCAGGAGTCGTGTTGCTAATCTGAACTCAATGTGCGGGTGGGCAATTGATTCTACTGTAAGATAGGAAGGCTTGTGTTACGCTTCTGTAACTTTATTGCAAACCGTAACACACTGCACCAGATAAAAAAAAAAATGAAAACAACAAACAGTGGCAAAGCCAAGAAGTCTGTCCTCGGTATGAAGATTTAATGTCTATTTTTATAAATAGCATATACCAAAAACAATAAGAAAGGACAAAGAGGACGGATGAAGATATGCTTACAACACTAGCTTTTAATAGATAAAAAACATTACATATAATTTAATAAAATAGAATGGGTGCTTCCTAGCATGCAGGTCTATTTAAAAAGTATTGAGAAAGGTTTTTTTTTAGTTTTAATGTACGTCCCATCAAAATAATGAAAATCTACTGTTGGATTTCAATTACTGGCACCTGGAAGTATAGCTGAAGCACAAGAGGATGACATAAAAGCATTGGGGGAGCTGCTGGAGCCAAACCAATATGAAAAGAAACACTAGCTTCAAGCAAAATTATTTTTGGTCTCCAAAAGCACGCATTGCCATAGTAGAGCCAGGCACTAAAAGGAACTAGTTTCTTTAAGGACTTTATTTTGTGAAAGAGCAGAATGCTATCGCTTCCAGTAAAGCCAGCCCATGGCTGAAGTGGGATGTACCACTGTACCATGCTCTTTGATGTGTAGTAGGTGAAAGAAAAATGTGAACGACTCAACAACTGAACTAGAGATAAAGCAGACAGGAAGCTCCAATAAGTGTATTATACATATAAGTTTAGTAAAATCAAAAAGGTCCTGGCTAACACCAGAACTCAAATGAATAAAGACAGTAAAGAACAAGCATTAGTAAAGTGTGAATGCAGATGAGGCCAGGGACCGAAATTAGGTGAGACTGTGCCGCGTGTTTCTGGCTGTGCCTTGCTCTAACATCCTCTAAAGACATCCTGCAGCAATAAATGCGGAGTCGTCCTATTGGGGGGGGGGGGGGGGGGGGGGGGGGGAGTGTTTCTTTTTTTCCCTTAAATCTTTTTTATCCAACCTGCAGATATAACAACAATACAGATATAACAACAGAGAAGAACACATCTTCAGTACATCATGCTGTTCAATAGTCGTGCATTAAGGTACACATAAATGCAAACATCATTGACAGCTTGGAAACGACTGTCAACCGCCCAAGTAAAAACCTGATCATAGCCCCCTCCCATCCCACGTTCACGTCAAAGGTGGTGTCCTTCACCTCCCGTCCATGATAGGGCCCACTCCCAATTTTCAGTTGTGGGGTGCGTACCCATACCAAGCCTCGGCTAGGCACTCATCCATAAGTAGTGAACAATCTCTCAAATTTCTCTACCCAGTACCCAGTTTCCCTTAAATCTTTTTTATCCAACCTGCAGATATAACAACAATACAGATATAACAACAGAGAAGAACACATCTTCAGTACATCATGCTGTTCAATAGTCGTGCATTAAGGTACACATAAATGCAAACATCATTGACAGCTTGGAAACGACTGTCAACCGCCCAAGTAAAAACCTGATCATAGCCCCCTCCCATCCCACGTTCACGTCAAAGGTGGTGTCCTTCACCTCCCGTCCATGATAGGGCCCACTCCCAATTTTCAGTTGTGGGGTGCGTACCCATACCAAGCCTCGGCTAGGCACTCATCCATAAGTAGTGAACAATCTCTCAAATTTCTCTACCCAGTTCCCATGTTCCCGTCAGTAGCATCAGATTAGCCAACAGATACATGCGTAAGGGATCCCATATGTCTTTCGTCCTTGAGGTTAGTGGGAGTATTTCTGCATTAATTAGTGACCGTTCCTGCCACAATATGAGATCCTGTATCCAGTCCTTAAATTTGGGTGCCCGCCCCCTGCCCCTCTGCAGGCCACTTTGCGCTTGGCTAACAGCAGCCCCAGGCACTAATATTTCCTGTAGACAAGTGTAATCTCCTCTGTATAACTCAGCAACGCCATGATCGGTGATGCCAGTAGGGGAGACCCCATTGTCTGCTCCAGAGCTCCGAACACCTGCTGAACAATATTGTTTGATAGCGGTACATTGCCAAGTTAAATGTAGAAAATCTGCACCCTCTCGGCCACATCGATCACATTAATCATTTTCCCGTAACTGAAATGTATGCATCTTAACTGGTGTGTGGAGGAACTCATATACGTAACCGGCTGCTGGCAGAAATTCATCCAGTTTGTTGGCAGCAACATTCCCACTGCTTGTCGGACAAGGATAAATCTAGTTCCCCATCCCAATGTATGCGCAAACCCATAGGGCTCCAGTCAAGCGAGTTCTGTGTATTGGGATTCTGGAGGGATACTACATGTGTAGGAGAGATGCATTGAAGTAAAGTGTGGAACGGAGATAGTGTGGGTGGTTCATGGGGAAACGCACGTGTGGCCGCTTTCATATTCAGCCTTAGCCTAACATACAGAAAAAATCCATAGGTGTTGGGTCTACTCCCCGAAAATACTGTTCCTGTGAACAAAAAATTCCATTGACTTAGAGGCCCCCCCCCCATATCCTAACATTAACCTTTCGCAGCAACTGTCGGCAGCAGACTCTTGGGTCACCACGGGATCCAGGTGGTGGGGAAGCTGTAGAAAAGGTGAGTACAGCATTGGCATATCCAGTCTCTTTGCAAGTCGCCGCCAGGCTGCTGTGGTACATGCTACTGTAGTGGGATCAACCTCTCTTTCCCGGGGTTTAGTGGCTATGAACCCTGCCAATGGAATCGGATGCAGGTAGCCCTGCTCAACGGCAAGGTGGGGCATATTAGGGGGAGGCTGGAAATAGAACACAACAAAGTGGGCCAGTGCACTTAAATAATATCATTCTAAATCGGGGACTTCAAAGCCTCCCTGCGAAAAAAGCAGCGTTAATATCTCCCATTTCAGCCTAGGTTGCTTACCTCCCTAAGCTAGTCGTATCATCTGTGATTTTAAGGCTTTAAAAAACTTTCGGCTGGGGTTATAGGGCAAATTAATGAACAGGTAAAGTAGTTTAGGTAAAATCACCATTTTGATCAGGAATATCCTACACGTCATGGACAGGGGCATGGCAATCCACCTAGTGATCGTGTCTGCCAGGGTCGCCAAAGTCTTTCCTTAGTTGATTCGCATTAGCTCTGTCCCCTCACCATTATCCCCAGGTACTTTACTTCTGAGGTGCACCACATTATAAGGTAATCTAAAGTATTGGTGAGGACCGCCGCAGTGACAGGGAACATCTGGGATTTCTCCCAAATAATGTTAATCCCTGAGAGCTCTCTGAAGGTTATGAACTCACGTGATATACACGGTTATGGCTAACTTGTGGGCCTCGGACATATAATGTGACATCATCAGCGTAGAGGGACACTAATATATGTCTAGTAGGATAACGAAGAGCGTGTTCGCAGGGAGGTTGTCATAACTTAGCCACCATTGGCTCAATGGCCAGCGTGAACCATAGTTTAAAACTCTTGCCTGCGGCCGCTGATCTAGCAGCTCTATCCATGAGAGGAAGTTTAAAACTCTTGCCTGCGGCCGCTGATCTAGCAACTCTATCCATGAGAGGAAGTCATGTGGCATTCCCATTCGCTTCAGTATCCCAAGGAAGTACTCCCATTCTACCGAATCGAACGCCTTAGAGGTGTCCAATAAGATTGCAACCACAGCTGCCCCAGGATCAATATCTTGAAGCACAGAGAGAAAGGTGCTGAGATTGTGTGAAGTTGAACGGCCAGGTATAAATCCTGCCTGGTCCGGTAATGTCATGAGAAGGCTCAAACGATTAGACAGCACTTTGGCTAGAATTTTTACATCACAGTTAATCAGGGAGAGCGGTCTGTATGACTCACATTTATCTGCTGGCTTTCCGGGCTTAAGTAAAGAGTTGATCACTGCTTCCCACATGATCGGGGTGATAATTGCAGCATTCCTAGTTTCCTCACACACCATTTTGAGTATAGGGGCCAGATATTCCACAAATATTTTGTAAAATTCAGCTGGTAGGCCATCTGGCCCTGTGGCTGCCCTGATTTCATCTGTATCACCGCTGCTCTAATCAATTTTTTTTCTATCTCTGCGGAGAGAAACTGTCTCTTCGCCGCCCATAACCAGCCCAGGGCCACTTCCTCTAAATATGGGGACAGTGTAATCGGTTGCTGCCTCCTTGTGGTGTAGAGGGAGGAGTAGTATGTTCTGAATATTTTAAGTATATTGGGTATGTCTCTGTGGAGTACGCCATTTGGTTCTTGAATTTCTAGAACATACTTTTAGAAGCCGGTTTGCGAATTTGGTCAGCTCACGCTTTCCTGGGCCTCTCCCCTTCACCATAGCTGTGGGCTCGAAAATATTTGCCTTGAAACAGGCATTCCCGTTCTCCGGTGTATTTATATTCGGACATCTGGTCCCTAACACTGACCTACACATCCCCAGTGTGGGAGCCAACAAGCTACTGCTCAAGACGCCAGAGATCTCATCCAGCCAACGAAACATCATGCGTAGGGCCCGCAACACTCCACTTCCCTTGGCGATGCAGATCACCCTTATGGTAACTTTGAATGATTCCCATACTGTTGTCATTTGAGGGACTGAACCTATATTGCGTTGGAAGAAGTCACGTATTTCCTACCCTATATCCACTCTGACTGGAGTACCTAGCAGTGTCATCGGGGTAAGCCGCCAAGCTGAGTAGGGCATGCAGTTGGAGGAGCTATGATCATCTCTACTGGGGAGTGATCCGAATATGTACGTGCAAGATGCTCAACCTTTACCCATGGGACCAATCCGACAATCCAATAATCTACTCTCGACCACATGGAGTGTACCATTGAGTAATGCGTGCCTTCCCGTGCACTGGATTAAGTGTCTCCATGCATCTAAGAGGTAGTTCTCTGCAATAATGCTTTTCACATGACGATGGGTGCTAGTATAGTGATGGGGCTGGGGATGTGACCTATTGTGTGTGGGTTCTCAGGCTGAGTTGAAATCCCCCCCTAGTTTACATACGTAGACACAATGTCCATCCCTTTCCCCCGTATGGAGGTGAAGAAATATGGGTAATCCGTATTGAGACCATAAGAACACACCAAGGTGACAAAATATGAAGCCAGTTTGCCCCACATAAGGCTGAAGCAGACCTGTGTATCTTGGAGGGATCCCATTGCCATGTTCGGTGTGTGTTTTTTAATTAAAAAAAGTAAAGCACAGATGTTACGCCCATCGAGAGTAAAAGCAGGAGCTGTTGCAAGACTGAGATGTGTCTCCTGCAACATAGCAATTGGAATATTGTGCCTATCTAGATAGGCTAGAACCTGCCTGCATGTACATGGGTTACCCTGCCCCTTGATGTTCCAGGTCATAAAAAGGACTGCTAATACTCTATGATACCCTGCCATGGGCCCAAAAAGAGGTATATCAACATTTCCCAGCAACAATGGTACATCCCCATACATGGGTAGGTCAGTAATTGTAAAACATTCCAAGCTGGTGTGCAGGGTACATCATCACAGTCAATCTGTGCCTGTTGCAGTTTCTTTTTTACAGGTACAAATTTCCTCTTAGCCTCTTGAGCTGCCATGGTGAAGTCGGGGTATATCACAATGGTTTGCCTCTCAAACGCCAGCTGTCGTTTTTCCCTGGCTAGGCTGAGAGTCATGTCACGGTAATTGAGGATCCTGGCGATTAAGGGGCCTGGGAGGAGGTCGGGGCCCAAAGAGTGGTGTGCTCTCTCAACCACCAATTGCATAGAGCAGACACAGGCTCTGAAGATAGACTACAGCATGAGCTCCACATAGTCCTCCATCTGACCAGTGTTCTCAAGTTCTGGCACACTTAAGATGCGTATGTTGTTGCGCATGGAGTGTACTACTAAATCTTCATTTATTGCAGCTATGACTTTTAATAGGCGCTTCATTTGAGTTAGCTGCTCCTCCCTACCCTCTGAGGTATGTTCTAATTTGGGTAATCTATGCTCCGCTTCTTCAATACAGCTATCATGTTTCTCTAGTTTTTGAGCAATGACATCCATATGGTTACACATTGAGTCCATTTTGGACTCGATTGAGGTGAGACTTTGCTTCATGGTCGCCAGGAGGGATTTCATATCATCCTCTGGGGTCTGTGATGTGTTGGGGTAGCGGTCTGCCATGGTCTGATCGGTGTCCCCTTGCTGTGTGAGGGTCAGCTTGTGAGGTTTGAATGGCAGCTTGGCCTGCTTCCCCTCCGTTCTGCCCATTACTGTTCTGGTACCAGCCCGGCAATAGCTTCAGCTGACTCAGCTGTGAAGATGCCACTCCTGCCCGGCCTCTAGACAGCACCTCTAGTCTGCACCAACACAGACAGGGTGTAGGGTCCCCCCTGTCTCTCACGAGGAATCACAGTCAACAGCTGGAGACCCCCATTTCCCAACTCCACCAGGAAGTCTTTGCGGCTAGCACCAGACCCTTATATTCCCAGCCCAGGCCAATTTCTTGCTGCCTGCATTAGCTGTTAACAGTAGCGAAGGCTCCATGTGTGAGATGCTCCAGTGCTCAAATGCTCTCCCCAGGTACCTAACAGATTATTCTATGCACCGACTGTAGCTCGCATGTTTTGTATTCGCTGTGTCGTCAGCCCTCTTAGGTATGCAGCACCTCAAACGGCACAACATTCCGTGGCAATGCAGCCGACTACCACTGGGGCCTCCTCCGTCTACAGCAGGGGTATTCAAACTGTGGGGTGCGACCCCCAGGGGGGCCGTGGAGCGATGCAAAGGGGGTCGCACCTTCACAGTGTCACTTCTGCCCTGGCCTCCAGGACTTCAGCCCCCCTCGTCCCCCATCCTGTGTCTCAGCCGGGCTGCTGCAGTGCAACTCGCGCTCCTGGGGCCTCGGCTGGGAGGTGTCTGGAGTCTTATCTCCGGCCAAGTTTTTTACAGGTCTTTAAAGACCATTAGCATATTTACATGCCTTTGTTAACTGATTACCAAGGCTTAGTTTTTTTATGGTTCCAGTACCCCCTTGGCCCCCACTCTGCCTATTCCTTACATTTGTATTTTTACACTTACTGCTGTAGTGTGAGAATGCATTTAATGAAAAGAAATATAAAGTTGGGTTGCCAAATGAAACATGCCTGCCGTGTGTTATTTAAAGATCCTACAGAGACCTGCTCTTGACACTAAATTGAGTTATAAATAAAAAAGTATGTATTTAATTATAAGTCATGGATCATTGAGGCAGCCCTAGAACACAATTAGAAGTGCTTTCTATTTATATATGCTGTTCTAAATATTCACAGATAAGTGCTAAAAATACAGCTTTAGGTGACTGCTTATTTCTGGGCCATCAAAATAATGAACTGGTAACCCTAATCATAAGAATGGAAGTTTGTTGCAGGATCAGCACATTATTTATTTCCTCCACCCTCGAATCCTGATTAATGCCATTATAGCAATAGTTTAACTTATAACTGAAACCCTACGCTTCAAGTTTCTGGGAATGCACCCTGCTTTTAGACTACTCACATCTCATTCTCGCTTTCACTTTCACGTTCACCCTGCACTCCCAGCGATCGCAATGCACTCACACTGATCACCATGCACTCATAGCGATCACAATGCACTCACACTGATCACCATGCACTCACAGCAATCACAATGCACTCACACTGATCACCATGCACTCACAGAGATCACCATGCACTCACACTGATCACCATGCACTCACACTGATCACCATGCACTCACACTGACCACTATGCACTCACACCAATCACCATGCACTCACACCAATCACCATGCACTCATACCAATCACCATGCACTCACACCAATCACCATGCACTCACACCAATCACCATGCACTCACACCAATCACCATGCACTCACACCAATCACCATGCACTCACACCAATCACCATGCACTCACACCAATCACCATGCACTCACACCAATCACCATGCACTCACACCAATCACCATGCACTCACACCATTCACCATGCACTCACACCATTCACCATGCATTCACACCAATCACTGCACTCCGTGATCACAATGCACTCACACTGATCACAGTGCACTCACACTGATCACCATGCACTCACAACATTCACCCGCTCACCCTGCTCTCACAGTGATCAGTGTTGGTGAGTGGTAGTGAGGGAATTCATGGAGAAGGTGGAAAGACTGTTGCACCGTGTGCGACCAGTGCTTGGACAAGCCCTGGCTGGGAGTGTTAACCCTCCCAGGAAGTTCGGGTCTAGTGGATCCCCTGCGTCTGCCTATTATTTACATTTGTAGTGCGCTACTGTTACCAAAAGGTGTCCTGGGGCTAATAACCATCTGCCTGCAATGTGAGAGAGGGATCCGGGGATGGGAGAGGAGAGAAGAGAGGGATGGAAGGAAGGGGGTGAGAGGAAAGGGGCATGGGTAAACTGCTTAACTCTGCCCAAGACCGCCACCGTTTGAATGCACCCTTGCTGCTCCCGGCCATGGCCAGGTGAGCTTCTAATTTGGCAGCGCGTATTCCTGTGGATTGGGAGGCCCTTCACAGAGGTTGACTAGACACCTTTCTGATGTTGATTGCTGTATTTTGGTTATAAACTGGTACTGATGGGGTGAAATCTTTCCTCAGTATTACTGTATTTAAAAAAATTCTAAATAATAAAGCAATGCTACCCCAAAATACGCAGCATCACAGAATTACATTTTCTACTCCCACAATTTAGTCAAGCCTGTCGCATAATTTGGTCCTCACCTTCCTCATAACCTAGAGGTTTAGAAATTTTTGTCAGGAGGGGGTCCTTACACTTGAAAATGTTGACAGGGGGGTCTCGGCATCCAAAAGTTTGAGGATCTCTGGTCAACAGTCTAGTCTACACAGCCCCTTTCAGTGATGGGCGTCACCGCCAGGCGGCACAGGCCTCCGAAACCACTCCTCACCTTGCCAGCTCACGCTAGCCCCAGGCTGCTGATCACAGCACCGAACTCCAATTCGTCGTGGCCTTGCTGTGCCACGGCAGGCCGCAGGCCGCACCTCTCTGGCTCCACGCGGGAAGGCCCTCGATACTCTATGCCAACAAGAGCTATGGAACAGATAGCAAAAGGAGCTCCGGTGATACTACGATGTCAAGGACAGTGCGGCACTCCTCTAAACTAGCCGCAGTGCCACAAAGAGAAGGATTATACACAATAGTTGTCCCGGGCCGCCGGAGCCTCACATCAGTGGATCTTGCGTGCATGCCCTCTAGCGCCCCCCTTATCATGGTGGTTCCTTGTGTGCCTCTGAACAGAGGACCTAATATTCATCCCTGCAGTCTGAAGACAAACAATTTTAAAAGTCGAGAGATTAGTTTATTGGATGGGAGCAAATGATGTGAAACAGATGGGAGCTATATTTGTGGAAACAGAAATAAATAAAACGAGGGGCGAAGCAACAAGGTGTGACCCGAGAGGAGGCTGCAAGACATGGGGAAGAGAGACGGCCTGCAGATGCACTCATAAGGAGTGCTTGTTAGGAAATGCAAATAAGCAACACAAGTGATGAAGCGAATTGCTTGGTGAGCTTCTGGAGGGAATGTTGTGCTCTTGCCTTGTGCTTAGTTTGTAAAAACAAAGTAAGTGCCAGGACTGTCAACAGGAGACCTCTGCAGCTTGCACCACCATTCCCCCAGCAAGTGCTACCGGTGACAGTACAAACACACCTACGAACATCAAACTCCTTCAAGTGTGGCACTTCAGACTATTCCAGCCCCTCAAAGCTATAAGAAAGGCTTAGGTGTCCGGCATTAGTCATTTTAATGTATAATTATTATGTAATTGTTGTTGTGCTCATTTCTAAAAAGGACAAACTGTGCCACCATGATCAGACTGTCATAAGACCTGGTGCTGCACCGGAAACCACAGCTCAATTTAAGCACTGCAGTCTTGGCTCTGTCCCACAAAACACACTAACGAGACGAGAAAAGGGTGTGGTGTAGCAGTCAGAGCTGCCGACTTTGGACCGGGGAACTATGGTTCAAGTTTTGGAGTCTGGGCGAATCATGTAATCTCTCCGCGACTACAAAAAATGTATATGCAATGTAACAGGTACATTTTACTAAACTGCAAGCATGAGAATTTAACTCACTATAAACATATAACAATTAGCCCTCCCTCACACAACAAACCATAGAAAATGTGGTGAAATCAAACTATTTGCAGTGGGCTGTAAATGTTTTTTTTTTTAACAACAACAGGCTGTTTGTGGAGTTTTGCAGCGGTATCTCTTGGTTTTTAGCGCTGTGTAACAGCTCAGGTGGACTTGCTAAACAGCAAAAGGTTTGAAAGAGGTGCGATTTGGTTCAAAGGAGCACTGCATAATAAAGGTGTAAAGCATCCTTCCTTGACACTGGCAGCAAGATCCCGCCACTCCTGAAAGCCAATCTAATGAAAGGGTTGGATTCCGTCTTGGAAGGAGGGGGAGCAGAGGGCCATGGTTTTCAAATGAGTCAGTGCACCATCTCTTCCATGTTCTTTGCAAGATTGGCATCAGGCTTCCCCGCTGGTACTGCACATGCAGATTTAATGAAAACTGGCCTTTCTTATCCTACAGATATCGATCCTAATATTTTGTAAATTCTCCTAGTGCAAGTAGCACATTTCAAACCTTGCCAGAACATCCCCACACAACCCTACAGAGAACCCATTTACAGCACTATATGTTAACAGCTGTGTGTTAGGTGATTTAAATCTCAAAATGTTAATGGCTGTCCCCTGAGTGCCCTGAAGTACCAGTCTGGCTGTACTGGCACTTCAAAGATCTTAAGATCTTAAGCTTGGTTGTACTGCACACTCTGGAAGAAAATCCATATATGCGTCCCCTTGGCTTGTCTGACGTTACACTGCATTTACCCGACCCAGTGGTTCTTCATGTTACAGAGGGCAGTGATGACCGGTTTCCTTCATCAACTGCAAGCTCATGCCAGCCCCTGTCTCCTTAAAGTGAATGCAGTGAGGCCGGGGACCAAGAGTTGGTTAAACTGTGCAGCGTGACTCGGGTTGCGCCTTACTCTGACTGGAAAGACATCTTGCAGAGATAAATGCTGAGTCGTGCCACAGGGGTTCCTCGTGTGCCTCTGCACAGAGAACCTAATGTTCATCCCTGTGGTCTGAAGGAAAAAGATTTAAAAGACCCAGAGATTAGTTTATTGGATGGGGGAGAATGAGATCAAAAAGATGGGAGCTGTAGCTGTGGAAACAGAAATAAATATAACGAGGGAGGAAGCACCGAGGTGTGAGCCGAGAGTAGGCTGCAAGACACGAGAAAGAGAGAGCAGATGCACTCGTAAGGAGTGCTTGCTGGGAATGCAAACAAGCAACACAAGAGAAGCAGCTAATTGCTAGGTGAGCTTCTGGGGGGGATTTAGTGCTTTTGGCTCTGTCCCAGAAAACACAGAGACGAGAAGAGGATATGGTGTAGCAGTCAGAGATGCCGACTTCAGACCTTGGGACCATGGTTTAAGTCTCGGCGTCAGCTCAACATCCTGTGATTCCAGGCAAATCATTTAATCTTCCGACGACTACAAAAAAATAATGTGTAATGTAGCTGGTGCACATGTAAAGTGCAAAGTGCATTTTAATAAACTGCAAGCATGAGAATTTAACTCCTAATAAAAGCGTAACAATCACCCCTCCGTCACATGACAAACCACAGAAAACACAGTGAAATCAAACTAACTGCTGCAGCCTGTAAATTGTGTGGCTTTTTTTTAACGACAAGCTGTTTGTGGAATTCTACAGTGCTATCTCTTGGTTTTTAGAGCAGCGTAACAGCCGGGGTGGACTAGGTAAACAGTTTAAAAGAGGTGCGATTTGGTTCGAAGGAGTGCTGCATAATGAAGGTGTAAAATCAGCCTTCAATGGCACTCTCAGCAAGATCCTGCTTCTGCTGAAAGCAAATCTGCCAAAAGGGTTGAGCTCCGTCTTAAAAGGGGGTGTGGAGGCAATGGAGGGGTCAGGGAGAGCAGAGTGCAAGCACCATCGATGAGGAAACAAAGACGACGGGGGAAGCAAGAATGACCTGACCTGACCTCGTCAGAGACGGTCGCTCCACCCGCCGCGTGGCTCCTCCTGATTGCACCCGGTCTCCCTGCTCCCACCGCCCGCTCGCCGCCACCCTGAGGCCGTGACCCCTGTGGCGCCGTTATTTTTTTCTGTTCCTTCTCTGTGCCAGCTGTGTTGTTCTCCGCTCGTGTGGTACCCCCGCTCGCCGCCACCCTGAGGCCGTGACCCCTGTGGCTCCGATATTTTTTTCTGTTCCTTCTCTGTGCCAGCAGTGTTGTTCTCCGCTCGTGTGGTACCCCTGATTGCTGTTTCTTTCCCCCCGTGTGGTGACCCTGATAGTGATTTTCTGTTTTTCTGCCGTTTCCCGCTTTCCCGCCGTTACACCCCGCTCCCCGCTCCCTGCCACTGCTCCCCTGCGGCCCCGCCCCCTCTCTCCTCTGGACCCTCTCCCCTTCCCATTCGCCACCCCGCTCCCGCCTCCCTGCTGCCCCTCCCTCCCACTGGACACTTAAGGCGCTTCCACGCGACGGGGAGCGGTGACCTGACCTGACCTCGCCAGAGACAGTTGCTCCACTCGCCGCGTAGCTCCTCCTGATTGCACCCGGTCTCCCTGCTCCCACCGCCCGCTCGCCGCCACCCTGAGGTCGTGACCCCTGTGGCTCCGTTTTTTTTTCTGTTCCTTTTCTGTGCTAGCAGTGTTGTTCTCCGCTCGTGTGGTACCCCTGATTGCTGTTTATTTCCCCCCGTGTGGTGACCCTGATAGAGTGATTTTCTTTTTTTTTTTTCTGCCGTTTTCCGCTTTCCCGCCGTTACTCCCCGCTCCCTGCCGCTGCTCCCCTGCAGCCCCGCCCCCTCTCTCCTCTGGACCCTATTCTCTTCCCATTCGCCACCCGGCTCCCACCTTCCAGCTGCTCCTCCCTCCCTCCTCCCACCCACACTCTATTTATGGCAGAGTCCGCACGTACGCGCAGCGGGCGCGCCGATTGTGCGCCGAATCCGCACCAAAGGCAAGCCCGTCTGCGCCCGACCGTGCATGGACCGCTCCCAGCGCCAGGAACCCTGGATCCCGACGATGCCAACGCACCCGAGGAACATACGACACAGTCACCCTCCGCGCACTCAACACCGGCTGGAACCCCGCATGCTACCTGGCCAACCCGAAGCGAACCCACGGACCCTTCACCTGCCAATATTGCAAATTCACCTGCATCCACCCCGGGCCAGCACCCACCAAGCATACCACCAGCAAGAATCACCTCGAGTGCATCCTGTTCAACACCCGCTCCGTCCACAGGCACGCAGTCGAACTCTGAAACCTCCTAGACACAACAGCACCGGACGTCACCTTCCTCACAGAAACCTGGATGAACGCCTCCTCAGCCCCCGACATCGCCATAGCCATCCTGGACGGATACAAGATCACCCGGAGGAACCGCGTCAACCAAACAGGAGGGGGCATCACCATCGTCCACAGAAACACCATCCACATCACGACCAACTCGGAAGACACCCTCACAGCCGCCGAACATCTACACTTCCAGATACACACCGACCCCAGGACCACCCTCAGAGGCACCCTAATCTAAAGACCCCCGGGACCACGCACCCAATTTAGCGAAACCATCGCAAACTTCGTAAGCCCGCACGCCCTCACCTCCCCAGACTACATCCTCCTGGGAGACCTCAACTTCCAACTGGAGAACAACAATGACAGCAACACCACCACCCCGCTGGACAACCTCGGACTCAAGCAACTGGTGAACACCCCCACCCACTACGCCGGCCACACGCTTGACCCAGTCTTCTCCTCCAGCAAGCACATCTCCTTCAGCCACTCCACCGGACTCCACTGGACAGACCACAGCTGCGTCCACTTCTCCAAGAAAACTACGACCCACCACCACCCACAACAGGCCCCCCGCAAAAGCTGGAGCAAAATTACCGCCGACCAACTCACCACCTCCCTCAGCCAGAACCCTCCCACCATCACGACGGACCCCAACGAAGCAGTCCGCAACCTCGCACAATGGCTCACCGACTGCGCCGACGAACTCGCACCACTGAAGAAACCACCCAGCAGTCCCCACAGCAAGAAAGCCTCATGGTTCACGGACGACCTCATAAACTCTAAGAAAACCTGCCGCTCCCTGGAGAAAACCTGGCGCCAGGACCAAACAACAGAGAACATGACAGCCCTCAAGAACGCCGCCCGCAAGCACCACCAACTGATTCGCACCACCAAGAGAACTGCGTACAAAACAGCGCCTGGACAACAACACCCACAACAGCAAGGAACTCTTCAGCATCGTTAAAGAGCTCTCCAATCCCAGCACCTGCAACAACGACATCACACCCTCGCAAAACCTCTGCGACTCACTCGCCTCGTTCTTTCACCGCAAGATCGTCGACATACACGACATCTTCGGCGCACAGACCAACGACCCAACCATCGAACCAGCGCACCCAACCGCCACCCTCTGCACCTGGAACCCGGTCAGCACCGAAGACACCGCCCGCACGATGAGCACCATCCACTCCGGCTCTCCCACCGACCCATGCCCACACCACATCTTTAACAAAGCCGACTCCATCATCGCACCCCAACTACGCGATGTCATCAACAGCTCCTTCGCATCAGCCACCTTCCCGGAGAGCTGGAAGCACGCCAAACTCAGCGCCCTCCTGAAAAAACCCACCGCGGACCCCACGGACCTCAAGAACTTTCGACCCATCTCGCTCCTCCCGTTTCCCGCCAAAGTCATCGAGAAGTCTGTCAACCAACAACTCTCCGCCTTCCTCGAGACCAACTGATCCCTCGACCCATCACAGTCCGGATTCAGAGCAAACCACAGCACCGAGATCGTCCTCATCGCAGCCACGGACAACATCAGGTCTATGCTCGACAACGGGGAAACCACCGCACTCATCCTCCTGAATCTCTCAGCAGCCTTCGACACGGTATGCCACCACACCCTGATACGGCGCCTCAGCGACACCGGAATCGAAGGCGCGGCCTTGGAATGGATCATCTCGTTCCTCGCCGGTAGAACCCAGAGAGTCCGCCTCACCCTGTTCCGGTCCGCTGCTACCGAAGTCATCTGCGGTTCCCACAAGGATCCTCGCTCAGCCCCACCCTCTTCAATGTCTATATGAGCCCCCTCGCGGCCATCGTACGCAAACACAACCTCAACATCATCTCCTACGCCGACGACACACAGCTGATCCTCTCCCTCACCAACGACCCGGACACCGCCAGAGCCAGCCTCCAGGAAGGAATGAAGGACGTCGCGGAATGGATGAAGCTCAGCCGCCTGAAACTGAATTCATACAAGACGGAAGTCCTCATCCTGGGACCGTCCCCCTCGGCCTGGAACGACTCCTGGTGGCCACCTGCCCTGGGCACTGCCCCCAAACCCACAGACTTCGCACGCAACCTGGGCTTCATCCTGAACTCCTCCCTCACGATGACCAAGCAAGTCAACGCCGTCTCATCGTCCTACTTCAACACCCTGCGCATGCTCCATTGAATCTTCCGATGGATCCCCACCGCAACCAGGAAGACGGTCACCCAGGCTCTCGTCACCAGTCGCCTAGACTACGGAAACACCCTCTACACCGGAACCACAGTCAAGCTTCAGAATAGACTACAGCGCATACAGAACGCCTCGGCAAGACTCATCCTGGACGTCCCCCGCCACAGCCACATCTCCGCCCATCTAAAGAATCTGCACTGGCTCCCCGTCAGCAAGAGAATCACATTCCGACTCCTCACCCACGCACACAAGGCTCTCCACGACGCTGGCCCCAGGTACCTCAACAACCGCCTCGCTTTCTACACACCAACCCGCCAGCTCCGCTCCGCTAGCCTCGCCCTTGCCACCATCCCACGTGTCCGCAAAGCGACCGCCGGAGGAAGATCCTTCTCCTACCTGGCAGCCAAGACATGGAACTCCCTCCCCACCCACCTCCGGCTGACACAGGACCATCTCGCCTTCAGGAAGCAACTCAAGACCTGGCTGTTCGAGCAGTAGCAACCACCCCCCAGCGCCTTGAGACCCTAACGGGTGAGTAGCACGCTATACAAATTCCCTGATTGATTGATTGATGAACAAGCCCTTGCTGACGGATGCTGCTTGGACACAGTACATTTCAAAAGGGGGCAAAGCTAAAAGCACATTTTCCCAAATTCACAGGACGCCAAAACTCCAAATTGTTTTTAAGTTTTAAAAATCACCAGCTGTAGCCATTGTAGAAGTCTTGTCTTGGGGTTACATGCTATATATGCCTTAGAGTAATTGAAAATAACATAATGTTTACTTGTTAGGCAATATGTTTGGTAATTTGCAAATCCACTGAAATTAATGGGCGTCCTATGACGCAGTTAAATGGAGTGTATTGAGGGCATATGACATCCTTGCTTCGCCTTTGCTTAATTTGCTTAATACTTAATTCAAACAGCTATAGAAAGCAGAGCTCGGAGAGAGCGGAGAGGATGTGGCGCTGCGGTCCGAGCTTCCAACTTCAGAGCTGGGGAACCGGCTCAACATCCTGTCAGCAAATCACTCAATCTTCCCACTGCTACAAATATAAAAATATGCGACAAACTCACTCGTAATTAAAATAACAAATTAGTTCAAGCAGATAAAAAGGCATACTTCGGCCTCTGCACACTGATAAAAAGAAGACGGGAAAACAACAGGAAATCGTAAGCTACAACCAATAGAAATGGAGGAAAAGAAAGTGACAAGCACCCAAACAAATGAAAAAGAAAAGCGGTATGCAAGCCCCTTTTAAGATGTATATTAAATACAATAGATTTCACAAGCACAACACAACTGCTGTGCAGGCAAAAACTAAAAAAGCATAGGCAAACTAAAGCAATCTCTAGGCAGACCGAACACAAACAAAAACAACTACAATTCCCATAACTCTCAAGGCAACAGTCTGTAAATTTCTTCAAAATGAAACCTTTAAGAAATTACATTAGCTCATGACCAATGTTATTAGTTACTCCATCACGTTCCTCTTTTTATTTCGCTCAGTGTTCACCCATGAGATAAGCAGTATATTTGCCATTCCCTCAAAATCCACTACTGTTACAGTCTGCGGTGCTTTAAGAAATCTGTGTGTTGTGTAGGTTTGCAGAAGTTGGCAGGCTTTGTCTGTTAATCACCAATAAGTGTGTTTTCCTTTTCACTAAGTAATAAATGGTTCATTGCATGATATTTCTTATCTGTGGGGTGTGCACGGAGGCAAAAGGGTGAAAGTGATGATGGGCTGAAACTGCTATTTTGTTATATCTAGGAGAACAAAAAAAGATTCAAAGGAAGCTTTGTTCCGGGCCAGTACTGCTAAGCTGAAGCAATGTGTGGACAGCTGTCTCTAAGTATATGAGGTGGTAACCAGGAAACTGAGACCGGCCACCGGACTCAGGAAAACGTACTATATACTTGAAGGCGCGCCGTGGATGTCTGCCAAATCAATGGAGCATCAAGACTTCTGATGAGATGTACTTGCTGAATCTCAGCTTCAAAGGAGAGCTGGTAGGACTCTGGGGGACTTGCTCTGACTAAAAGCGTTTTGGGGCTGGGCACTTTGAGATTTAAGAAGGCACGGTGGAACTTTTAAGACTTGCACTTTCGAGCCGGCCCAACCTGAATGATCGCCTTACGTGAATGGAGAATAACCACTTTCCTTGGATTACGTGAATGGAGAATAACCACTTTCTTCGGGTAAGGGAGTGGGACTCAGAGAAAGCTAGAGTGCAGGCCTAACGAACACTGTGTGTATTTATTGTGTGCTGTATTTTCTTCAGGTTTTTATATTAAAAAAAGCTTCTATAAATGCAATTTGAGGCACTTTTATCAGTCTGGATCATCGTGTTCAATTCAGTGTTGATTTTGTTCCATCTGCTGGTAGCCATCCTCGGCCAAGACCTTCTGATCATCAATATTAACTTGTAAAGATTCAGGAAACCCTCAGCAATGAGATTAGACTACATGTGATAAAGGCTCAATCGAGAAATGACAATTAAATGATTTTTGAAGGAGTAAGACGGTATGCAAAAGGATTGATCAGTAGCAGATGATGTTTTTGAGTCTGTGTTTATGACCCAAGAGTTGTTTTTTAGTGACGTTAGACAAGTGTGCCCTCTTATAGATAAGCATACTTCCAAAGACTAAGTTCAGACAGTGAAGGCATCTTGGTTTAATGCAAGGCAGAGAACCAAAAGCAAACTCTTTATCGTTGATTTTTACTTAGCTCCAAACTGCAGGTTGCCTGCAGCAAACAGCGTTCTTCATTGGGTGTTTTTGGGGGCGGGGGGAGATTGAAAGGGCTGTCAGGAAAACCTTCTATCATGGAATACTGTAAGATTTAATGCCTGATATTTTGGCATCAAGAAAAAGCGTACTTGAGGAGTTAGACTTTATTCTTGAGCTGGAGTGGAGACACATAAATTAATAATAATATGGTGATAAAAGAAAAAGACCTTGCGGTAGATCAGCAAAGAAACAAATAGTGCAGCCAGTAATTGTAGCGCAGTGGCCTTACAGCTAGCAAAATAAGGTTCTGATCCCAAGAGAGGATGTTTATCATAATTAGCAGCATGATAGTTTCTGACTGTTGTAGAAAAAGATCCTTTAACTAAATCAAGGGGTTGGAACTTGTGCGACTTTAGTCAAACTTGTACTCCTGAAGTGAATACGTTTTTAAGTTACAGCAAAAGGAACAAGTGATGGACGGAATGCTGAGCAATGCAAAAATTCACCCCCAGCCACAAAGATCTGGGATTAATCCATTGTTCTTTTGCTCACCACACCACCCCAGTTTGGGCCCAGACATATGCAAATCAGTCTTGACCCTGTTCCTCATGGGAACAATCCAGCCTGAACGGCCAAGCCAGGCCCTCCCTGGACTGGAAACAAGCATCCTGGGACCAGTTTCAGGGAATCGCACCTCATCAGCCAGGCTAGCTTAAATCCAGTGGCGCCGTGAGCTCGGCACCCACGTCTGGGCATACTCTTCCCACTTAGGGCGACAACAGCAAAAGTAAAAAGTGGTAGACGGAATGCTGAACAGTGCAAACATTCACCACCATTCAGAAAGATCTGGGTTTAATCCATGGTTCTTTTGCTCAACAAGCCACCCCAGTTTGGACCCAGCCATATACAAATCAGTCTTGACCCTGTTCCTAATGGGAACAGTCCAGTCCGAACTGCCAAGCCAGGTCCTCCCTGGACCGGAAACAAGCATACTAGAATCGATTTCGTGGCAACCCTCATCAGCCAGGCTAGCTTGAATCCAGTGGCGCAGTGAGCACAGGACCGACGTCTGGGCATACCCTTCCCACTTAGGGTGACAATAGCAAAAGGAACAAGTGATGGACGGAATGCTGAGCAATGCAAACATTTACTCCCGGTAACAAAGGACTGGGTTTAATCCATCGTTCCTTTGCTCACCACACCACCCCAGTTTGGACCCAGTTTCAGCACTCTGTCCATCATCTCCTTGTGTTAGATTCAAGCTAGCCTGGCTGATGAGGGGTGTTACCCCGAAAACAGTCCCAGGATGCTTGTTTCCGATTCAGAGAAGACCTGTCTTGGCAGTTCGCGCTGGACTGTTCCCATGAGGAGCGGGGTCAAGACTGATTTGCACATGGTTGGGTCTGAACCGGGGCGGCCAATTGAACTAAAGAATGATGATGGATTCAACCCAGATCTGTGACTGAAGTGAGTGTCTGAAAAGTTTCAGCGCTCCAACCATCATTTCCTTGTGTTTAGCTTTTGAGTTACAGCAAGGCATATAACTTGGTTAACATCTTTCTATTTTCTTTAAGCAGAACAGACACAGATGAGGAAGAAACTATCAATTGTTGGGACTACCCATATTCTATGAAAAATCTAGACTTTCTGAATGGTCAACCCAATTGTGTCACCACTAGTCTTTCAGACAAAATCGCTACTGAGCGATTTGTGAATTTAGTTCATGGTCCAGCTGCCCGCTGTTGTGCTTGAGTTGAGCCATTATGTCCACCAGTCAGGGTCAGTGCAACGGAAGGCAGGCCTTAAATGAAGAAAGCACTCAAGTTACAACAATATTACTTAAGTGCCAACTCAGCCATTCACAAAAAAAAACTACCAGAAAGGGTAGGTGAAAAATATTTAAACCCGGGTAACCGATGTGGTGGCCCTTGCAGTGCTAAGGGTAGGTATTGCTTGCTGTTCTATTCATATCTTCCTACAGGAAGGGCTCATATAAATATATCTAATCCACTATTCAAGTGCTCTGAGCTACTGGAGGGCTTTTAATTAGCACTTTACAAAAACTCTACATACATTACATAACATACAGTATTTCTCACATTCATCACTTGATTCATTTTTAGCGCAATCAACGATGACCAAACTGCTTACATAGTGGACATGATCAGTATTCATCTAGAGGGAGCCCCAGTCATGGCACAAGCCATACTTGAGTTCTCTGGGAACATCCAAACAATTTTGCAGGAAAATCTATTAGGTGCATCATTCCCATCGGGCTCTAATGACCTTCCACAAGGATGCTATAGATAAGTTATGATGAGATGATACATCTCGCCCATTTTCTGGAATATGGTTCTACATGGGCACCTCTAAGCTAAAGGCCTAAATCTCTTGTGTCAAAGATGTGCTTCATCATCTCCACAGTTCCAAGTCCCCTTGCTGTCACTGACCTAAACTACCTATTACCTTGAGTCCTATCTCTTGGCTTACCTTTATCAATGGTTGATTGGAGTTTGCTTCTGTTTTAATGTAAAGCACCCTAATTATTTTACTTGTGCAGTAAGCACGCATTAAATAAAGCTGGTAGGTAAATAACATGACATTAGTTTATGGGACGATCACCAATTCTAGACTAAGGTTGGAGGTTGCCCAAATCCTCCAGTCCATAGAAGGTCAGCTGCCCAAGCGTTTTACCCACCTACTGCTCTTCTTGGTACAGTATTGCTTATGAAGCACATGGCATTTGCGGTCTACTGGAGCAGGATGGAATCTAGCCCATTTGGCCTTAGTTACCACTGCTCCACTCTTGGGCATCCTGGAGTCTGACCCAGCGTTAAGATTACTTCCCTTACCAGTACAGGAAGAACCTTAGGTTGCCACATTTTGGACGTACAGTAGCAGGGTGTCTAACTCTCTTTCAAGGACATTCCCTGTTCAACTAGTCTTTGGGAACCTCCACCCCAGTCTCCTGACCAACCACATTCATACTTCAACCGACAGGCTGACGAAGCCAGGAGCTCCCTCCTGTAGATACAGGGGCACTCACAGTAAACACCCACCCCCTCCAGGCAGTGTCGCTACACTACCACCTCTGGAGTGAACAGGAATCAGGTGCACACACTGCTTGCACCCTTCTCATCCGGACTGGCGCCATTAACCTGCTAAAGAAAGCATGCATCCACTTGTTCCAGGCGGTCACAGCATACAACATTCAAATATTGTTGGAGATATTGAATGAAGATAATACAGATCTGCAAAGGATCAAAGAAGATTCCCCAGTAATTACAATACTATGGCTTTGTCAGTTAAAGCAGAGCTTTAATATACGTATATGGACGGGCACGCCTCTACTAGTTTCTGCTGTCGTCTTTCTACGCTCCTCAGAATAACAAGTCATGGGACGTTCTATGCACTCCATCTGGGCCCATCCTATCAGTACTGTTGGATATTCAGAGACTCCTAGCAGCCGTAGTGCCATCCTTTTTAAGAATTGGCCTCCAGTCCTTTCGCCTCTTTATCGTAGGGTAGCCTGTAGCACTGGCTGTATTGACTACTTAGCACAACAGTAACATTGCAAAATGAGTTGGGAGGCAAAATTCGGCCCAAGTCGCAAACTAGCTGGAGTTCAAAACACCGATTTACGCCCTGGGCTTTGTACTCCACGCCCTATAGTCTGAGTATCTGGCGAACCTTTGCAAGGAGCCCTGATATGTTTAGCTTCTTCAGCCTGATACTGGTCGATGGTTCTTGTCAGCTAATCAGTCAACGGAACTGTGAAATAACCGTAAACTAATGGTGTTGCCCATTTAGAAGTATTTTGCAAGAAATCATTTAATATGCGAAGTTTTAGTACCCCTAATCTATGGTTCCAGGCCTAGAGCTTTCTTCAGAAGGCAGCATTTTAGAATCTAGGCTTTCAAAGAAACAAAGCCTCATTTCCCATCTGCATTATTTAATATGAGAAGAGAAAACCATAGTTTACACCACTCGCATTTTCAAACTGAATAAAGGCAGCGTCCATGCAATGCAGTTATTGTCTCTGGTACTTAAATCCGCACGAAACAGAGTGAAAGCCAGCACAGCCTATAACAGAATCACTTTTTCAACTCCTTAAGAGAGAAATTGTGACATAAATTAAGTGTATCTAGCATTGTTAAATCCAGTATTACTGCAGCGGCTGCTGCAGGCTCCTTGAGGTTCAGAAGGATGATTTAAAAGCATATAACATTAAAAATGTATTGTCCCTTTGGATTCATCCTTTCCATTTCAGTCAGATGAAGTTCCACCATCTAAATGCTTCTATTTTCTTGTAAAATAAGAACAGTGGCTATTTAATTCTAGCCAACCCTAGTTTGAAACCTTCTTATGAGAATCTTCACCTGTGGTCTTACCGCTGTAGGCGTTCAATTTAAGCATGTATTTATTTATTCATTGGAGATCTTGTCACAGCTTGCAGAACTTCAGTTGTTCGCTGGCTGATACACTACAGGAAGCAGACCCAGTGCAGACGGGCACGTAGTCACGACGCTCTGATGCCAGTCCGGGGAAAAGCAGATGTTGTGGCACAGATTGCAGAAGGCTGTTTGAAGGGCCCATTTGCCATCAGTGCCGGACTGGGAACCTAAAGGAGCCAAGGCAATTTTCTTGGACCGGCCTGTGGGGAAGCGCTTCCTGGCCCCGAGAGGCTGGAAACGCTTGCTTACGGCTTTTGTTACAGAGAGCCCATACTGCAGCACTGCTGCAAAACCAGCCTCCACCGCTGCAAAACCGGCCCCTCCGGGGAAACGCCTGATGCCCTGCACGGGCAGTTAGCAAATGCTACGGCCATTCCTCTTCCTGCTAAGATAATCAAAGAGATCATGAATGCCGAACTGGACAATTTTATGACCACCAATCAAGTTCTTGATCACAGCCAGTTTGGCTTCAGAGCAAGTCACAGTACGGAGTCTGCTCTGCTCAAAACTACAGAGGAAATTCAAGTATCATTGGACAGTGGAGGGTCGGCAGCCTTGGTGCTGTTGGACCTCTCCGCTGCATTTGATACGGTGGATCACTCTCTTTTGATACATCGTTTGAGAGAGATTGGAATAGGAGGTAAAGCCCTTGCCCTGCTGACATCATTCTTATCTGGGAGAACTCGGTCAGTACATCTGGGAAAAATTTCGGTCGCATCTTTCACTCTTCCTTGTGGGGCCCCACAGGGCTCATCGTTGAGCCCTACACTCTTTAATATTTATGTAGCTGAGCTGGCGTCTTTGATTAGATGTTTTAATCTTATGCCGACTTCCTATGCTGATGACACTCAGTTGGTGATTTCTACAGTGAACAAGGATATTGATCACTCTCTTAATCTCCAAAACTGTATGGTGTCCCTTAGTCATTGGATGAGTACTCATTGTTTAAAGCTGAATTCTAATAAAACAGAGGTGATAATGTTCGGAAATCTCTCCCCCCCCATGGTCGCCAGTTTGGTGGCCAGACAGTCTTGGAAGCCCGCCCATGCCGGTGGATAAAGCTAGGAATCTCGGGGCTATTATAGATGGAAAGCTCAACTTTAAAAAACAAGTCTCTACGGTAGTGTCGGCCTCATTTTTGATGATATCAACCATCAGGAAAGTACTGCCATATATATCCAAATCATGCAGAAAATCTCTAGTAACCTCTTTAGTGTTGAATAATCTTGATTACTGCAATAGTTTGTATGTCAAGGTTTAATCAACCTTGCTGAAGAAACTGCAGGCAGTGCAAAATGCAGCCGCAAGACTGATTTTGGATATTCCAAAATTCCAAACATTCAGAACTGCAATCAGAAAGCTTCATTGGCAGAGCCTCTGCATTGCTCATAGAGCATTATACAAACAGGGGCCGAAGTTTCTGGAGGACCTGTTTAGATGGTATACTCCAAACAACCTTATGCAGCCATCTAGCTACAAAAAGATGAACTGGGGTGGAAGAGTTTCACCTTTAATACCATCAAGGAATGGAACTCTCTCCCGCCGTATCTTAGGAAAATCACTCATCATCTAGAATTTAGGAAACAACTGAAGACTTGGTTATTCTAGTAGCAGTTTTTCTCAGCACTGCTATTTTTGAGTCCGCTTAGCGCCAAGACACCTGTGGGTATTCCTGCGCTGTATAAATTCCATTAACATTTGCTAAGTTAGTCCTTGAACTTAGTTCAATGTCTATACATCACAGAGTTATTTTATGGGCCACGTTTCCTGTGCAGTTTGGGGTGGCCAGGAGCCTGCAGAAACACAAAATGCATGTATATTATGTAAAAACAGTGTATATGTTAATGGCTTTTAGGCTGGACTCAATGCAGTCTATATGGCAGAAAACTACTTCAGTTACGTTCTTAATAAAAAAGGGTTTATAAAGGGTACGGCTACTAGGACAGTGTTGCGGCGCTAAGCAGACTAAATTACCCATCGATGCAAATTAAAAGCCTGCTGAAAGGAATAGCCACGTTTTCAAATTTCACCTGAAACAGTGCTGGTCTTTCATGGCTCGTAAATGCTAGAGGAAGGCATTTCAGGCTGTGGCAGCAAGGCTGGAAAAAGTGCCCCCCATCTTTTGCTTTTAATTCGAGGAACTGTGACCAAAATGGCGCCTGAGGACCGAAGGGTTCTTGCCAGATACGCTGGGGGCGGGGCAGTTGTGTAACATGCTCTATGGGTCAAATGGCTGCCTTTAAACTGAATCCTCTCCTTAATCAACGACCAATGAAGCTCCTTAAGAGCGGATACGAGGCCCTCTGGGATCCTTCAGTAGAAGATGAGTAAAGGCATTCTGAACCAACTGAAGTCTCTTCAGCTTGAATGCCGGAAGGCCCCAGTAAAGAGCATTGGCATAATCATGCCATTAGGGACTGAGCGCATGAATTTTTTTTTCTGGGTCTCCAACAGCAGTACAAAACAGAAACTTATTTACGGATTTTAGAAGTCCAATGCACAAGCCCATAAGGACCGCCACCTGGGGTTGAAAAGTAGCAAAACTTTACCCCCAAGTTGCACACAATAGAAGTAGAAGCCATGGTAGGTGAAGTTGCAATATGACTTCTGAGCAGACGTATGGACCCCTTGTTGAGACATAACAGTTCCAAGGGTCGAGGCTGTTACTGGCGTGCGTGTCCTTTTGGAATACGCAGCTTCTCACTGCCTAAGCAGAAAATGTAAAATAGTTTGGCCAGGATTAGGACAGTGATAGGGAAGTCCGGCGGGACTCTCCTGAGGTGCAAAGGGAGTAGTCTCTGAATGTGAAAGCACTGTAATGCGAAAAAGGAAATGCATTCACATAACCCATGCAAACCTGCTCCGCGCCACACAGGAGGATTGAAGATGGTACCACATTTGCTGTTAGCAGGGCATTTCAGATGCCATCTTTTTTTCCACATATATTAAAGAAAAACAAAGAATGGCTTTAAAAAGAGCAAAACAAACAGTCTTACCTCTCTGCCAGTAAGGACGTGTCGTGCCAATTTCACTTTTGCAAAATTTCCCTTTCCTATCGTTTTCAGCAGCCGGTAATTTCCAACATGGGGTTGTTCATCAGTTGTGGACGTGATAGAAGTCCTACATCGTGGAATATTCTGCCTGCTGCTGGACTTGGAAGGAGGGATGTGTGGCTCGGGATACCCATCCACAGATGTATGCTGCAGGAAAAAGGAGAACAGGGCCCTTTAGAACACCTGATGCAAACCAAAGGGCAGCATAACATGGGCGGGAATGCAGTGTATAAAGTAAATGTACATACAGATTAAAGCATCAAAACGCTAGCCAGGTGTGTGGCCACAACCACGCCCATCTTGAATCACTAATATAGTTAATGCATTTGGGCAGCAGGAGGTGCAGGGCGACTGGATGTAACTCAGTACACATACTGTTGTCGTGGTATCGACCACATGTACCCTGGCAGTGTGGAACAAGCTGCAGGCAACAGTACTTGCCCCCAATACCCCCACCTTCATTCCTCACTCTCCCCCATACATTCACCCTCCCCCCCCTGTCGTACAATAAACACAATACAGTGGTGCCTCAGGTCCTCCTTCAATCGTTATCAATTAGAAAAAAGACAAAGATTGGTCATCAATTCCTTGAAAATCAAGAATGATAATTCAAGAAAAGAAAAGAAGAGAAACAAGGAGCGTTATTCAGGCCTGGAGAAGGAGCTCGTTCATGGTTGTTTCCCCTGCAAGCTCAAATTCCACAGGTTTACTGAGCACAGCATAGAGCAGGTTTCCCGAAAGCAGAAAAAGAAACGAATAGAATGGTCTTTACATTTTGTATTTAGCTTGTCAAATTGGCTGTGCCTCAAATGCAGAGGTCAAATGTGTGGCTATATCTTCTGAAAAATTGCTGCTTATTCTTTTAACATGGTTGTCGGTGTATACTTTTGCGCGGTTAGAGGAGTTTTTAAAGTGCATTACACGATAATCTTGCTGGGGTACAGGGAATGTGTAAGGTAAGGCTGTAGGGCGTCAATTTTTGTCACACAAAACACAAATCAAATACCTGAAAATGAATTATACACATTTCAAAATATATCAGCAGTTAGGAAAACAAATAAAAAGCAGATGTATTTATAATTCTTAAGTGTGATGGAAACTATCCCTTGCAAATATTCCTCAGCAAGACTCCAGGTGAAGCTTCCAGTATTTGTGCTGCTTGTTTTTTTTTACTTCATAAAGCAAAGTCAACAGAGAATGTGCTCACTATACATGATCATACTCCGTCATACCACTTGTGTATGACTTTCGCTGATAAATTGAGAAAGACAGATGTGGCCTAATGGGCAGAGCTGCTGACTTTGGGTTTGGAGAATCGGGTTCAAGCTCTGGCATAGGCTCTGGGAAAATCACTTAATTGCCCATATGTAAAATAAAATTACACGACCCTATGTAGTGTAATCTGGTGCTCATGTAAAGTGCTCCAATGCCCCTGGGCAGTGTTTGCACTACAATATATTGTATATGGGTCCAAAATGCACAACTGGGCCTTGTTTTATCAAACATGATATGAGGCCCTACACTAAACTGGTATCAACAGTGAGATTTTTCAGAAGCCTTGTGATTTTAGTGAACAGATGCCACAGGCCAGCAAACCACTCTGAAAAGTGTTCTAGCTTCAGTACCGTAAACCATCCGCCACTTTTATGGGTGGATCAATATCTTTGCCACAGTCCAATAATGACATACTGAAGGTCGCGGTCAGGGTTGTGATATTTATAAGCAATTGCTTTTAAAGAGAAATGCAAACAATTGTACACAATATTTTATTTTGGCGATTGACAGCATTTTGAAAGCATGCCTACTATTACAATAGAAAATCGTCTGCCTCGTGTCCATTAAAGCTTGGTGGGTCGCAAAAGTTTGTTGTTCTAAAAATTGGGCTGTGGTTCTAAAAAGTTTGGGAAGTACTGGCATAGAGAGATTCTAGCTAAGCTGCATTGCTGGGAATGGATGCCAGTTTGCGTATGCAACTAGTAAGGTACAGGTACAGGTAAATATACAGCATGAAAGTGGGTTTTGGACAAAATTGCATGTGCTTTTTAGGTCTCGGGCCTAGCGTCACACTGCGTAAGCAGTGTGGGCGGAGCCCGAGATTTATTGACTTCAACAGTGTGCTTTATTCCGCCTCTCTCTTCCATTGGCTAGCTTCGTAAATGGAGGCTAGCCATTGGAAGAGAGGTGTGTCAATTACTATTTTCCCCGCCTAGATGCGATCCGTGGGCTTTTCCGTCTCTTTTTTTAAGCCCCGCCCCTTTTCTAGTGATGGGCGTTACACCCTCCCTCTTGCCGAGGTCCCAGTCTATTTCTCCTGTAATGTACCCTTTGCTACCTCTTGTATTTTGTTTGCTCACAATTGTCACTTTTGCCTAATGTAACTTAACGTCTGCTTTTGTAACGTGTTCACTCGTCTCATGGATAATTTCTGTTCCTATTGTCAAGCGCTCTGACGCACCGCCTGCAGTGACCTGAAGGGGCCGCCGCGCTGCCCACGGCGACCCGGAAGTGCTTCTCTCCAGGACCCAGATCCAGACCTCTCCCCGAGTATACTCAATAACAGGACAGCACGGTAGCTTGCTGGGGGCGCGAGGACCTCCCATGGTGTCTGCAAGGTACCCGCGCTCTCTGGTCACTGTTGGGGCGGTATACCGGGGTAGGGGCGAGGATAGGAGGGGCGGGGATAGGAGGGGGTGGAGAGGGAGCTACGCCTCTGCTCGAACTGTGCGCTAAAGCCACGGTGGGGTGCAGAGTGCATGCGTGCGGTATCTGCAGTCTGTTTGCATGCCTCTGTCCTGGGCGCGGTTTGTGGAGGGACGGGATCACAGTCATGAGGAGTGCTGTGCTGTGCTGCTCGTGTGCTTTCTCTGCAGCACTCTGCTCATGCTGCTGCCGTGCAACTCATGATCGCGAGAGGAGGGGCTCTGCAGTGGGCTGCACTCGGTCTGCAGCCCTTCTGATCGAGGGATGCTGTGAACTTGTTTGTTACTCTGCCTTCTTGCAGCCCTCCTTACTCTCGCCCCCACCCCCTCCTGCTTGCCTCTCCCTGCAGCGGTCTGTGTGCTGTCATCGGACCTAGCCTCGGTTTTGCCTCCTGAGCCTCCGTTATTTTCTGGTTCTCTCCCTCCTTGCAGTCCTCCTTACTCCCGCCCCCACCCCCCTCCTGCTTGCCTCTCCCTGCAGCGGTCTGTGTGCTGTCATCGGACCTAGCCTCGGTTTTGCCTCCTGAGCCTCCGGTTATTTTCTGGTTCTCTCCCTCCTTGCAGCCCTCCTTACTCCCGCCCTCACCCCTCCTGCTTGCCTCTCCCTGCAGCGGTCTGTGTGCTGTCATCGGACCTAGCCTCGGATTTGCCTCCGGAGTCTCCGGTTATTTTCTGTTACAAAGTTCTTGCAGTTAGGGACTTGTCCGGTTTATCCCTTCTGAAATCAGAAATACAAGACCCAGCATGCAAATAAAAAATCTTGACTGGATAAACAGAGATCACATTCTGCAGAAAGCGGAGTGCAAGCTTGGTCAAGTTGAAACTTTTATCGCTTAATGAGCTCACAAACAAGATTTACTGCCGAGTGGGTGACCACATTGGAGTCCAAGCATACCAGCGTGATAAAAACCCTTGAAGAAAGCAGAAGTCGCTCAAGTAGAAATAATATCAGAATATGCGACATCAGTCCCGGGGTTCCCCAGTGTAAACGTGGAGAACGATGTCAAGGCACTTCTCAGACGCATATTGTCAGAAAATGACAATTTCGATATTTAACTTGTTTTCCTAGCGATTTACCGCTGTGGTCTGATTTTCCCTTTTAAAAAGTTATCGACGGAGCATTTTGTTTTTTCATTCATAATTTAAATATAGCTTACTCCTCGTTTTCGAATTCTATGTCAAACACACCTCGACCACCCGTAAAGACAAAGGCAGGAATCCTGGGGTAGAAAGAGCGTGTGTATGTGTGTGTTGGGGATGTTTGTGTATGTGTTATTGTGTATGTGTGTATATGTGTCTGTTTGAGTGTGTTTGTGTGTATATGTGTGTGTTATTATGTGTGTTTAGATGTGTGTGTTTGAGTGCGTGTGTGTTTGAGAGAGAGAAAGAGGGAGAGAGAGCGAGAGGGATTAGACAATGATTTAATTCTTGTAGTTTAGGGTCCTTCCCCCCCAAGAAGAAGTTTTGCTCCCTTGTGTGTATTAATGAAAGCTAGAGGATCATAATAAAAATAATAAAATCATATGGTATACAGAAACCTGCACAAATGCATAATTAAACACACGACTAAAAGCAATATCATGTAAGATACCACACACTAGACAAAATGAACATTTGAACTAAAACTCCAGACACAAGATCAGGCTAACTGAACAGAAGTAGTCCCCTATCTGACGAGTGCTGCAGGAACTGCAAGGAAACACATCATTCTCTTCACTGAAATGCTGGCGAATCACAGCACGACGCTGGGCGATTTTATACAGGGCTCTCGTAAATGCCTAATAGTTTACTCAAGTTTTTAATACGGTGGAATAGCCTTCTTATGAGAGGTGTCACTTTTTACAGAAAAGGTGCTAATACATATGGATGCAAAGAGATTTTCTTGGAATCATTCAGTGTGGCTATCGTTTAATCCAGGGTTAAAATGAGTGTTTGTGTGATCCATAATGCCCAGCTTAGCCAGTGACCCACGTGCTATTGGTGAGGCAGATCTGTAGTGTTTTCAACCCCTAAAGCCTTTTCTGTAAGTTATTTTATCTTACTCCTACCTTAGATGGGATTTACTCTGTTTTCAATAGTAGGATAAACTTAGTCATGGAAAAATGACTATCACTCAATTTAGTTTACCTGACTGTGAAAGACTGTAGGTCATAATTGTTATGAAGACAGACCCCTATAGATGATACCAAAAGCCTCCAAATATATCCCAATATAATCCTTAAAACAGGTAACTCCCAGACTTTAAAAAAAAAACACACGCAGTATGGCTTATCATCAAAATAAGCTGTGTTTTTGTCATTGTGAGTCCCAGATAATGGAACTCTTTGGATATCATCTGTTTGGAAAGCAATTACTTAAATGTAATCAATGTTTTAAAACTATGAATCAGGGAGTCTGCCTTGAGAAAAGAATGCAGTGGACTGATAGTCTGATGAGTTTTATTTACTCTTCCATTGATGATACTATGTGCGCAGCTCTGTCTGTCTGTGTGTGTGTGTGTGTGTGTGTGCGGCTCTGTCTGTGTGTGTGTGTGTGTGTGTGTGTGTGTGTGTGTGCGTGGCTCTGTCTGTGTGTGTGTGTGTGTGCGTGGCTCTGTGTGTGTGTGTGTGTGTGTGTGTGAATGGCTCAGTCTGTGTGTGTGTGTGCATGGCTCTGTATGTGTGGCTCTTTGTGTGGGTGCAAATGCAATAGGTCTCGCATTTGCGAGCGATTAAGCTATTGGCATTGTAAATGACTGCCATTTATTTATATATTTTAAAAACAAAAACATAAATAAAAAAATGTCATGAGCAATGCCAATAGCTCTAACTTTAACAATCCCGAGACCATTGCATTGTAAATGCTTGTTTTATGTTCCCTTGGCTCAGATGAATGTTTGTGGAAAATAAAGTGAAGGGCACATGTTTGCCCTTATGATGATTCAACAATGAATGCCTTTTTGCTGCCCCCTGCTCGTGGAAGTACTGACCAAGCTGCAATGTCTCATTCATGGGTCTGGAACTAGGTAGGACATTTGCACCTGCGCTGGAAGTATTCCGCTCCACGAGACCTTGTGTCATAAAATTAGGAACAGCCTCCTCCACTTGAAATTAAATGTGTTATTTTAACCACTGGCTACATTGATGATCATTTCTATGGTGTGGCCTTTAGTTCCTTAGGGGAGCAGTGCAAGTCTCCAAGAGCATGCACAGGGGATTTGGTGTCCACATGTGGATGTAGGAAGGTTCCCAAGCATGAAGAGAAGAACTAGGAGAGTGAGCAAGAGAGAGAAAGCAAGAGTAAGCAAATGAGACCCCAAAAGAGAAAGTATGTAAAAGAGGGCAAAAAAGATTCACCAAGAACTCAAATGTTCAATCACAGTCCACAATAGTAAGGTGAATGAGTTTCTTCAGATTTCTTCTTTTTTTTCCATCATCCAATAAAACTGAAATTCTTAATACAGCCAACACGTGTTTCGTCTTAGTCAGTCTTTGACATTCAGACTTCTTCAGGGCCTAGAGTTTCAGTAATCCATAACCATCAGCGTAAATATTTCTTCTCATCTGTCCACAAGCAGCACGTATAAACAATATCTTCATCAGGTATATAACATATGGGTAGTAAGTTCGAACACCTCGTAAATCAGCCAGTAACTGTCAGTATAGCAGGTGAAGTGCTCCAATGTTCAAATTGTCAGTAAGAAATATCGATCCATCAACTGGTATCAGTGGTAACCGGCCATCAGTATTTCCGCGTGCTAGTAGCAGATGAGAAGAATTATTTACGCTGATGGTTATGGATTACTGAATCTTTTTTGCTGGTTTTTAGCCACTTGTTGGCTACTAATGAGAGTCTTGGTAACAGACTCTTGTCCACTTTGAGCACCAATAACATTTGCAATTGGACTTACTTACACACGCTGTGCGCTCCTGTTAAACTGTTACCTTTTGCTGTTTGGTTATGTAAAAGAGGGAGTGTGCTGCTTTATTATTTGTTATTTGTACGTTTATTAGCCAAATTAAGAAGTCATTCGTTTGCGTCGATTAATAATTATAGGTAATCAGTTGCTGATGATGTGCACATTTCCTTTAAAGTAGGATTCACCCACCAAGGTCGCACCATGTGTCTTCTCAAACATCTGGACCCCAGATAAAACACAGCATGGGATATCAACTAAATTAAGGGAAAACAAATGAGGAACACAGATTTCAAATTGCCAGCTATGTTGTCTGCTTGATACCAACGGTCTAATTTTCAGATCCAAAAACAAAGGAGTTAACTTACTGCATGTTAGGCTGAACCACACTTCACACCACCAAAACTTGTTTTAGAATCAACAGGAAGAAAATTAAGTGAGAACAAGCATTTACAATGCAACGGTCTCGCCTTTGCAAAAGTTAGAGCTATTGGCATTGTAAATGACAACATTTTTATTTATGTGTTGGCTTTGAAAACAGATAAATGAAATTGTCATTTACAATGCTAATAGCTTAATCTCTCGCAAATGCAAAACCTATTGCATTTGCACCCACACACAGAGCAACACACAGAGCAACACGCAGAGCCACATGCACCCACACACAGACAGAGCCACACACACAGACAGAGCCACACACACAGAGCCACACACATACAGACAGAACCCCACACACACCCCACACACACAGACAGAACCCCACACACAGACAGAACCCCACACACACAGACAGAACCACACACACACACAGACAGAACCCCACACACACACAGACAGAACCCCACACACACACACAGACAGAACCCCACACAGAGCCAGGCTGCGTCACGTCAGATTACGGGCCAGCGTCCTCGAGTCAATCAACTCTGAGAGACAGCTGGGGACCCCGCCTACACTCCACTGTGCTCCCCAAAAGGACAGTCACCTTGTGATAACAGAGCACAGCACCCCAAACCAGGTCCCGACTCGACCCTATCAGAACCCAGATTACCAAACTGGGCTTAATTTGTATAAAAAAAAATACAGTTGCCCAAAATGTTTGTTAGGAGGCTGCAACTAATTCCCTCACAGTTTGCAATGCCCCCTTCCTTCTAAAGGTAATTTCCCACTTCTCCCCACGGGCACCACCCACTTCTGTATAGAGAGTGTCAAAGCCAGATTGCAGCCAGCAGCCAAAACCAGCAGGCCAGCTTCCCACACAGTGTGAGTGAGTGTGTGTGGGGAGTGGTGCAGGGGGCGGCTAGGGAGAGTTAGACAAATGTTCCCATGGAAAAGTAATTACAATAGGCACACTTGACAATAACTCTGTATGCTCTGCAAAGAGGCCAAGGATTGAAGGGGCACTATTGAGAATCTTTATGGCACAGTGGCTTTTGCTAATAGAGACTCGCACTGCCTTCCCTCATCCTAAACTACAGAGCTCTCAGGCATGCTATCATTACCACTCAGCCACCTCTGGAACTCACTCCGAAACCTAAAGGCGGCTCAGTTTGAAGTGTGTGCTATTGTGCTATACAAGATTCATATGTTAAACAAAAACAAAACTGCTGAAACACATCATCTGGGAAAAGAAATCACTCTCAGGAAAAAGGGGTCCACATACCATGCATTTTGCAGTAAAGCGTGAAAGCATCACCAACTTGAATGAACATAAGGTTTGTTGCACATATTGTTGAGAAAGAAGCCCACTTTCAAAGTTAATTTTTTTTTTTTAAAACCTTTATTGTGCAGAGTCAGCAAACATTTACGGGCCTACAACCACCAGGCCGGCCTCGGCTACGATATGTAGCACAGTAGCAAGTATACGGTAACTCAGTAGTACGTTGATAAGAACAGCAAGTATGTCAAGTTACATTAAAACCAGTGCGACCACTGAGTTACAGGAGGAATTAAGGTTCATTTTTATGATTTTGTAGAATGTAGAGGATCAAATGCTGTATAGTCTAGCAACAAGTACCGAATGGGCATTGCGTAGAACAAAGCAATTAAGCAGCAAACACTTAGGACACCGGTGCTAAGGATTATCAAAAGGATAAACGAAAACGATACTAGTAACACACCAGTCAATACCCATCTCAGGAACGTAGAGCAACCCTAGCACCTCCCGCAGGACCGCGACAAGCGGAAAACAACGAAAGGCACCCCGCTAACCCAGCATAACGATCCAAGGAAGGGAAAAGAAGGAAGGAAGGAAAACACAGAAGAAAAAGAAGAAAAAGGGCCCATAGTAACTAAGGGAAACCAAAACAAGAACCCCAGCCCCCAACCCCCCACCCTGCACCCCTGCAGAGGCTACGGCCCGCCCCCCCCTGGCAGCGTGCCTGTCGCCCTCAAAACGAATACCCGAAATTTAGAGAGAAGACATGATCGGGAAAGGGCCATAGAGTAAGAGTATATAAACCCAAGAACCCCACCCCCCACCCTGCACGTCGAAGAGGCTGCGGCCCTCCCCCCCAACTAACGTGCCTGTCGCCCCAGGAATACCCACATAAGGGAAAAGACGGGGGAAAATCAACACAACCAGACTCCCGCCCCTCCCCACTCGCACAAAGCAGCTCAGGCTCGATCACAAACAGACCAACAGGTCAACAAGCAATGGCGGCATCGTAGTACAGGTCAGCAAAGCGTCCACATCATAATAGGTGACCGGGCATCCGTCGTGCAGTATATAGAGGAAGAGTTCACCCCTGTCCCAACTTGACCCTTCCGTCAATACGTAGCCACTGGAAGTTTGCAATGGAGTACAGCCTCAGACGAACAGGGAGACCAGGCAGCAGAACAGAGTCAATTCCGTGAGAGACCCCAGAAGCAAGGGGCTGAGAAGAGAACTCTTCCAGACATGTAAACACAAAAACAGGGTTCCGGGCCAGTCTCTCAAATTGCGACACATTCGGGGCAACGCAAGGTGGCTGGGTAGTGGAAAAGGTCCATGGAGGCAATCCGCCTGCGTGGCAGCACCAAGCCCCGATGTCACATTCACGCGGCCGGTCGAGTTGGACCCGTAACCAAAACTAGCCAGGGCCCCCCCACGGAACCACCTTTAGACACGTAGCAATTGCACTCAGTGGCGGTAGAGATCCGCTTACGACACCACTCTTTCCCGGATCACCGGAGCCCTCATCCCTCGGCGGGGTGGTAATAGCGTCTAGCCGCCGTCTAAGGTCTCTGGCCCCATCCACCCAAGCAAGACGGAGGGAGCCCAGAGCAGCAATTGTATTGTATTGTATTGTATTTATTATTTGTAATGCGCAACTGTCACCCTAAGGGTATCCTGGCGCCCAACAGGAAGTAGTCAGATGGTACTACAATACACTAGCTGTCAAGACATATAGAACAGCCGCCGGATCTATTAAGTAAAGTCACAGGATTAGACTTTGGCGAATAGCCATGTTTTCAGGCTCTTTCTGAAACCCAGTAGGGTGCCAATTTGTCTGATGTTCTGGGGAAGCTCGTTCCACAGCCTAGAGGCAGAGATGCAAAAGGCTCTGCCTCCCATCCTCGACCTCCTGATCCTGGTAGTAGCTGCCAGACTCTGGCTAGAGGAGCGCAGGGATCTGGAGGGCCTATACCAGGAGAGCCTTTCCTGTAGAGGGATAGGTCCCGTGTTGTGCAGGGCTCTGTACACAATACATAGCAATGAGGTCTCGAACCGTGGGTTCCATCCTGCGTAGCCAGTAGAAACTCTCTCGCACTCTGTGTATCTTCTTCCCCAGCCAGCGTCAGTAGCCCCCACAGCACCACCTAGCCAAAAGGCCGGTATGAGATCCACCAAACGGGGGCCGGAGCCACACTCAGCTGCTACGAGCAATCCGCCATTTCACCTTGCCAGTTCACCGATCACACAGTCTCAGGATGCCGCATGAGAAGCGCGGGCAATATTAGCGCTGTGTGGCACAGAGTCTTAGTAGCAAGGACAGACCCACAAATTGTGCGCAGGAGTGCCGACCTCCACGTCTCCGAGGTCCGAAAACGATGTACAGATCTGCCCCAGATCCGCAAATGCCAGCAACGTTGCGCCCATTCCAAAATGGCGACCCCAGCCCGTCCAGTCGACCCACACACAGCATAGAGAACAAAGGGACAGTCTTACTAGGCCGTGGAATCGAATCTCCAGCGTGTGTGTCCATATCTAGGCAGCGCTTATTCACCACGTCCGTCTGGGTAGGTCCAGTGTCGCCTCCCGCAGCTCCAAGCTATGGGCTTCGTGGCCCGCAAAGCCGCGTCCTCGAGTGGCGTCCGCGGCCGGCATCAGCATCCGGTCCCTCAGCCAGCAGTCGGACACCGCCACGGCACCAGGCAAAAAGGATCAAGGAAAGGGCTGCCGGTCACGGCCAAACACCAGAGTTGCTGCCCGCTAATCCCCGCGACCTCCGACGCCGTGTCAGCTCGGCCCGAGCTTGTGCAATCCGGGGAAGGCAGGATATGAACAGGATTAATGCCATGGCGAGCGGAGCTCGCGGACTAGGCGGCCATCTCGCTCCGCGCTCGGCCACGCCCCCTCAAAGTTTATTTTTAATTTATAAACTGTTGGTGCTAACCACCACCATCCCCCATAAAGCTGTCTCACACACTTTCACACTCACATATTCTCTCTCTTTGTCACTCACTCCTCTGTCTCTTTATCCCTGATTGCAATGACAGGCAGCCCAATACGTTTTAATAAATAAGGCAGCACAAGTTTCTCACTATTTACAAAACACTAGTGTGCAGTTAAAAAGCATTGTTTAGCATCAAAAGAGTCGTCCTCCCCTACAATAGGAAAAACCTACCACATGCAAGTCACCAGAGATCACTAGTGTCAATCACCATATGAGAGCCCACTTTACCCAGCAAGAGATCACAACAGCAGAGCCCACATACGAAAGCCTGTCTCACACCGACAGAGATCACGATAGCACAGCCGATCTCTGCAGAGCCGCCACCTCACCCCACTACTGATCACCAATACGGAGCCCGTCTCACCAGAGGCCCCATCCCAATGTTACATCCCACCTCAGTTCACATGAGCCTACCAGACTAGATGCGAACTCATCACCACAGCGCCCACTTCACCAGAGCCCCATCAGTACATGCTCACATATTCCATTTCAGCCAATCTTGGGTCCCAAAAAATCATAGAACAGACCCTGTATGATGCTCTTCGTTTTCCTTGAAGAAAAATGGGAAAAAAAATATTTTGTATAGAGGTGGTATTTTCTTCCTCACCCCTACAGTAGCAACCACAGCCGATAAAACTGCAGCAATTTCAAAACCGATTACCTTTAACAACATCGTGAGAACACTTCATTAATTGGTGTCTGTTCTTCGGCGGCCATCTTCTATTGGGAAGCTACCGTGTTCATTGCATCGCGAGCCTAAAGAAACTGCAATTTCTCATAAGGCAGACTTTTACTCTCTGAAAGACTGAGCAATAATGTTATTGTTCAGTCTTTCTAATCAGCAAACTTTCTATACAGTTGCATTTAAATATATGCCTGCTTCTTCAACAAAACTGACAGACGGACCTGCAATTTTACTGAATACAGAGTAACCCAATTTTTGATGGCCGCCATGCCAGCGTATTGGGCCTCTGTCAGAGTGGTCCTCTGTTTATGCCCATGGTCAGTGCCCCGTTGAGTTACTGGTCGATGACGCTCTATTCACTGCTCCCTTCTATAGCCCCGGACCGGACTCCGGTGACGCGGGACAACCAAGATGGTGGCAGGAAACAGCAACTATTGGGAAGGAGAAGTGGCAGCGTCGGGAAAGGGGTCAGACGTTAGACAGACGAGGGTTACTGAAGGGCGTGTGCAATGCAAGTCCACGAAGAAACCGGAAATTAACATGCCGGGGTGAGGTCGGAAAACGTGAGAAAATGACGGAAGATATCAGGGACCCAGTGCAACCACTAACTGAACGAAAAACCACCAGTGGCTCTAAATACAAAAAACAGACCAAGTCGAGACTCGGCTAGAGTGCAGGAAAGGTGACTCCTGGGTCTGTGAAAAGTGATCGGGCGCAAACGTAAATAGTGAAATGCAAAATTTAACTGGGGTTAATACTATTAAACCTTCAAAGCGTCTAAAAATGGCTGAATCCTACCTCAGCACGGTAAACGTGAATCAAAGGTGTAACATAACAGTGTGCAGGAAGAACGCCGCCTTGTAGGTGAAATCAGCGCGGTAGGGTCCGATGTAAATATTTAAAACAAGCGCGTTTCACAAACGCGCGATCGAGTATGTATGCATTGGCTGGAGGGGTTGGTGCGTGCATGCGCGCGCGTTCTAAATGCAAGAGTGTCTTACAAGCGTGGCGCGTCCACAGACCACAATCTGCTCGTGCACAAGCCTGTACCACTTGGGAGGCAAGACAGCGCTTTCTCACAATGCCAGGCGGGACCTAAAAAGGACAGCTAAGGGCAACCAAACAAACAAGAATATTTTCATACATGTTCAGCAGACATTTGAAGATTAGAAAGTTTGTTTTCTTAATCAAACAGACCACAGAATTCTCTCAAGATCCAGCCTCTAGGGCACATTAAATGCACACTCACATTCACAAATCACAAGCAGACCAAAAGTTATCTGTACATGAAAATTCCTTAAAACCAACATTATAAACAATCAAAATCGCAGTCAGCAAATTACTAATGATAAAAGCTCCAAATAGTCCATCTCGCCCTCTATGTTATGTTACTAATATTCAAATGGCTTAAGACGAGCACTTATATGGCCTTTAACTCCTCACCACAATCTATATTCTTTTTAGGACATACATTGGTGTAGATGTCAGACAGTCTCTCTAAATCAGAACTTGTTCAATCTTCATACTGTTAGAAATATCAACTAGAAAATGCAAACCTAGAAAATATGACAATCAATTGCCTGCACTGATGTCATTCTGATTCAATGTAATTAGCTCGGTAATACAAATTCTGCTTTCATGTTGTAATCTGGCCCTCCAAGAACTACCACAGATGTCACTGGGGCATAATACAGTCCTATCCTCTGCGAATATTACATTATTAACACATTTCAAGTGAACTACAGAAAATTACAACAGGATGAAAGAAAAAAATCCTGTCACCTGCTCATTGGGTAATGGTATTATTCATAGCCCCTAGGATGAATGAAAAGCTTTCTCGAAACATGCAGGAGATCAAAATAATTGATGACGTGACAACCCCTAGATGTCCTCCCAAGAAAAAATTCCTCGAGTTATCAATGTATCTCTCTTTGAAAGATAGCTTGACACTCCCTTGCAGAAGATACATATTCAAATAGCCCTAATTAACACAGCCAACACATTTCTTTTCAACATGTCTTTCAATTTTTAGGATCACCAATAGTTTGTGACTGTTGCTCCCCGCACCCGCTCTACTTCAGTTCCACAACAAAAACAATCTTCCCTCTTACTTCACCGAAAATGCAATGGTAGCAGGTTAAACTTTGGATTATACTCTGATCACCAGTCTCCCTTTAACCTCCCCCTTAAATGTAGAGCTTCCTGATCTATTGATTCACCAAGGCAACAAACCTATATTGACCAATGTTTAGGTTTATTTATTTGTATTATAGCATAGTCTATCAAAAAACGTAAAATACATTTCTAAAAAATAGAGAAGATTCGGCTGACCACGATAGATTAATTCCAACTGCAGGTGCAGCTGCCCATTTCATGAGTCTGCCCTTATTATAAGAGAGGTTTTCATTGACCTGCTTAACTGGAAGAACAGCATCCATTTTGCATTTGCCAATGTTGTGAAGCGTGTTCTTTGTTCAATTGCATCCGAGAGCAAAGCGTTAGCACAAAATATTTGCAGAAGAAATTTCGAAATGACACTTTTCTTTCAGGAAAATTCACCAACATAAGTATATATTGCTTAATTATTGTCGTTTATTTCCACCATAGTGTTAATGGCAAAGTGATGCATAATGCATGATTGGTTATGTCATTTGTAATTGCATCTGTCACATCAAGGATAAGGTCATGAGCAGTGGATTTGCTGTGTGAGTTATAGATTATCTAGGTGACAATAACTGGCAAACTTCAATGGTTTTTAGGTGCGGTTTTGTAACTATGACTTCACTTGAACTGCGAGTTTCTTTCAGCGACTTTCACATTTTTCTTAACAAATGATAAGGTGTTAAACACTCACAGCTGTATGACAACTTCAGTCAGGGAGTGTGTAAGAGAGGCAGGGTGTATGTGTGTGAAATGGAGTGTGTGTGGGAGATGGAGTGTGTCTACGAGAGGGTGTGAGAATCTGTGAAAGTGTGTGCAAGGTTGAGTCGGTCAGAGTGTATGTGAGTGAGCAAATAGGTGTGTGTGTGTGTGTGTGTGAAAGGTTGAATGTGAACGTGTGCGCAATTGAGGTTGAGCCTACTTATGAGTGGAGTGAGTGAGAATAAGTAAAACAAATCGCACACACAAATGTTCTGGAAACTCAGAACCGAAGCAGCTGTCAACCGCAATTTTTTTTTTCTTTGTTTTTTAAAAAAATTTTCATTGGCATTTACATGTTACAAAAATACAATTTGACATATAACATATACCAGGTTTCACGGACATTCACATTAGGACATGCTTCTTGTAGTGATGGCTGTGTTCGATTGTAGACAAGTGTTTGATTTTTTGCTCTGCGCTTGTCCGCCCTACTAACTTGCGCACATGTAACATTGAACATATGGGTCAATTGCTTTTGGTCGCGTTTCTAGTTGTAACATATAACATAACACAAAACACATATGTGCTTGGCGGTTATTTTTGGAGACAGACCGCCGGCCTCTGGGGGTATTTCCTGCTGGTGTAACGTCATTTCGTTGTTTAGGGGGGTTTGTATGGGTTTAGGAATTTGTCTAGTGTTGACCACATCCTTCTGTTAGGATTTCTCCAACGTGTGTCTCTTAGTACAGTGTTGTCGGCCCCTCTGAGATACGTCGCCCAGTTCAGTCACCCCTTGAATGTGGCTTTGGTAGTGTCTTTCCATTTGGTTAGCACTGTTTTGGCTTCTGTCGTCAGGAGGAAGTCTAGAAGGTTTCTGTCTTGTTGTGAGGCTATGTCTGCTCTGATGTGCGCTGTGGTAATAGTGGAAAATTCCTGTTTCAGTGTGCAGCCTAGGGCCTTTTTAGTGAAGTCGAACACCTTACCCCTGAATTTGCTGACCTTACTACAGTGAAAGATGAGGTGTGCGAGGTCTCCCTTATCTGAGCCGCAGTTCCAGCAGCAGTCAGTGTCTCTCAGGCCTATCGATGCTAGGCGAGCTGGTGTCCAGTATGCTTGGTGTAATAACCAGAATTTCGTCTGTGCTAGCACCGAGGATATCATGTTTTTTGATGGGGCCGCCCACAAGGTATGTAGTTCTTTCAGGCTGTTGAAGTTGTGGGGCAACCCTCCCTCTTCCAACTGAGCTGGATACGAGAATCCTAGCTTTCTCCACGGTTCTATATTGAGGGGCTTCCCCTTGTATTTGATCTTGGGGTTCGCCCAGAGTGCTTCCCAGAGCGAGTTTTTGATGCTAAACTAGAGCTTCTGGTCTACTTTGAGTAGGGCTTGCTTGGTGATCTTGAAAATCGGGGGGGGGGGGGGGGGGGGTTTGTCTGCTTGTTGGTGGTGAGGAGAGTTAAGGGATCTGTGTCGTTTAGGATGGCTCTCTCCATCAATAGCCAGGTAGGTGTGTATTGCTGTTTCTGAAGTACCCAGTGCATACCTTGTCTGGCCATAAAGGCTGTCTGGAAGGTTCTCAGGTCCGCCACGTTGAGACCCCCTAGCTTTTTTTCTAGTCTTAGTTTCAGGAGGCCTATTCTAGGTTTTTTGTCTCCCCCGATGAATTTGTTTAACATTTGATCTACTTTTCTATGGAAATCGTCTGTGAGAGCCAGGGGAAGCATTCCTGCAAGGTAGTTTACTATAGGAGGGATCATCATCTTTACTGTATCTATTCTGCCCCACCAGGTGATGAACTTGAGTGACCAGTTATCCAGTAGCCCTTTGATCTTTTCTAGGGTAGTTTTTTCACTTTGTTCTAGAGTGATTCTTAGGTTTTTCCCGAATTGAATCCCTAGATATTTGACGAACCCAGGTTGCCATGCGAGCCCTGAGTCTCCTATTACCTCTCTGGTTGTGTGTATGTTCAGTGGCATGCATTACGATTTGTCTCTGTTGAGTTTGTATCCAGAGTGTATAGTGTATGTTTCAATGGTGTGCATGAGAGCTGGTATGGAGTTAGCGGGATCCTCCGTTATTATGGGTCATCTCTGCATAGGCTGCGAGTTTGGCTGTGGTGTTGTTGATGGTTATACCCGCTATTTTCTGTTTGCTAGGATGTCTCTAATCACTCTCAATTTCAGTGTCTGCTGCAAATTATAAACTGCGTTCAGCGTGCGCTCTTAAGTCTTGAATCGCTAAAGAAAACGCAATTGCATAAAGAAGAAAATACATGATCTCTTCACACAACTATAAACAAGAAAAATACTTTTATGATCAGGAAAACAAAGGCACTAAATTGGTAATAACAAAAATTGTATGGAGTCCAGACAATTAGGACTTGTGTAGACATTAGATGTTGCTTTATTGCAAGGATGCGTTGATTCAATGATCTTCAGTACATTTATATTTCACAAAATTCACATTCTTCAGTTCTTTATATTGAAAAACAGGTGATACATGTTTCGTCACGGAGTTCAAGGCTGTATGAACATTGGTAAATAAAATGTGTATAAACCATAGGTCAATCTAACAAGAAAAGCAGCAAAAAGCAGAAAAAAGGGAGGAGTAGAGAAACAAAAAGAGACAGGCCCTTAGCAATTTGCCCGTACTTCACCTAAAACATGTGAATAAAGCAGTACTGGATCCGAATACAATTATTTTCCAGTGAAGAACTAGACTTGTACCGAAAGTATGTACAGGTCTATCGGGTGACTGTACCTACAGAGAGGTACTTGTTTACAATGTGCTACACCATGTACCAAAATAAAACAAAATATCAAAATAAATGTGAGAGAGTGTCTAACCCACTATACGCCCACAAATGTTGGAGCACGGAGGAAAATATGTGCGCTCATTATTTCAAATTTTGTGGGAAAGCGTTCTGACATGCAGTAACTCAGTGTAAACTCCATATTGTCTCATGACCCACCTTGAAAGTATAGATGGAAACATCATGAGCAAGTCGTAGATAATGTGATGTTCTGTTGTCAAAGACGGCAATAGGGGGACATATCTCCTAGAGTTGACATACAGACGGGGGAAAAAAAAGAGCAAAAAGAAGAATTGGATCTTATTAGAACTTTGTTAAATCGCCTATGCTTGCCGAGTTGACCGTATAAGAAGCACAAACATACTCACATGTAGACTGCAAAGAACCATGGAGCGAATCAAGAAATTGCACTATCTAATGTGGTCAACTAAACTTCTCAAAAGAATAAGGAGCACTTTGAAAGTGTACTGAACGGACGCTAAAGAGGTTATAATTACCAAGAATTCCACACATGCAGGGAAGTGCTAATAAGTGGTATGAAAATGACTTTAAAAGTTGTATGGCTCATGGAATGCATATCCAGCCAGACATGCAGTCAAGTTGAAGTCCACAAATATCCCTAAAGCGTGAACTCCATCACTATAGAACATATGATATGGTATAATTATTCTACATATCATTTAAAAAGATGTCTATTCTTCGAAAGGAAATCATTATTAGCAACAATACGTAATGAATATATATTTGGGAGAGATGAAGAAGTATATTGCGTTTCGTGACTGGTTATCCATATACTGTAAAGTATTAGATATACTTGACGATCAATAGTGTAAGTCTGAATGTCCGTTACCAAGACTCTTACCCTGGAGGAGACTTAGTAGTTTCAGTGGGGTGTGTGACTGAGTTGGGGATCTTGATATGCCCCTAACAATACAAACAAGCATTTACAATGCAATGGTTTTGCCTTTGTTAAAGTTAGAGCTATTGGCATTGCTCTTGACACTCTGAAGCTCCACTCTGCATTCTGAAGCTCCACTCTGCACTCTGAAGCTCCACTCTGCACTTTGAAGCTCCACTCTGAAGCTCCACTCTGAAGCTCCACTCTGAAGCTCCACTCTGAAGCTCCACTCTGAAGCTCCACTCTGAAGCTGCACTCTGAAGCTCCACTCTGCACTCTGAAGCTCCACTCTGAATCTGAACTCTGAAGCTCCACTCTGAATCTGCACTCTGAAGCTCCACTCTGAAGCTCCACTCTGCACTCTGAAGCTCCACTCTGAATCTGAACTCTGAAGCTCCACTCTGAATCTGAACTCTGAAGCTCCACTCTGAATCTGAACTCTGAAGCTCCACTCTGAATCTGCACTCTGCACTCTGAATCTGCACTCTGAATCTCCACTCTGCACTCTGAAGCTCCACTCTGCACTCTGAAGCTCCACTCTGAATCTCCACTCTGCACTCTGAATCTCCACTCTGCACTCTGAAGCTCCACTCTGCACTCTGAAGCTCCACTCTGCACTCTGAAGCTCCACTCTGCACTCTGAAGCTCCACTCTGCACTCTGAAGCTCCACTCTGAAGCTCCACTCTGAAGCTCCACTCTGAAGCTCCACTCTGAAGCTCCACTCTGAAGCTCCACTCTGAAGCTCCACTCTGAAGCTCCACTCTGAAGCTCCACTCTGAAGCTCCACTCTGAAGCTCCACTCTGCACTCTGAAGCTCCACTCTGAATCTGAACTCTGAAGCTCCACTCTGAATCTGCACTCTGAAGCTCCACTCTGAAGCTCCACTCTGAATCTGCACTCTGAAGCTCCACTCTGAATCTGAACTCTGAAGCTCCACTCTGAATCTGCACTCTGAAGCTCCACTCTGAAGCTCCACTCTGAATCTGCACTCTGAAGCTCCACTCTGAATCTGCACTCTGAAGCTCCACTCTGAATCTGCACTCTGAAGCTCCACTCTGCACTCTGAAGCTCCACTCTGAATCTGCACTCTGCACTCTGAATCTGCACTCTGAATCTCCACTCTGCACTCTGAAGCTCCACTCTGCACTCTGAAGCTCCACTCTGAATCTCCACTCTGCACTCTGAATCTCCACTCTGCACTCTGAATCTCCACTCTGCACTCTGAATCTCCACTCTGCACTCTGAAGCTCCACTCTGCACTCTGAAGCTCCACTCTGAAGCTCCACTCTGAAGCTCCACTCTGAAGCTCCACTCTGAAGCTCCACTCTGAAGCTCCACTCTGAAGCTCCACTCTGAAGCTCCACTCTGAAGCTCCACTCTGCACTCTGAAGCTCCACTCTGAAGCTCCACTTTGAAGCTCCACTCTGAAGCTCCACTCTGAAGCTCCACTCTGAAGCTCCACTCTGAAGCTCCACTCTGCACTCTGAAGCTCCACTCTGAAGCTCCACTCTGCACTCTGAAGCTCCACTCTGAAGCTCCACTCTGCACTCTGAAGCTCCACTCTGCACTCTGAAGCTCCACTCTCCACTCTGAAGCTCCACTCTCCACTCTGCACTCTGAATCTCAACTCTGAAGCTCCACTCTCCACTCTGAATCTCCACTCTCCACTCTGAATCTCCACTCTCCACTCTGAATCTCCACTCTGAATCTCCACTCTCCACTCTGAATCTCCACTCTCCACTCTGAAGCTCCACTCTGAATCTCCACTCTCCACTCTGAAGCTCCACTCTGAAGCTCCACTCTGAAGCTCTACTCTGCACTCTGAAGCTCCACTCTGAAGCTCCACTCTGAAGCTCCACTCTGAAGCTCCACTCTGAAGCTCCACTCTGAAGCTCCACTCTGAAGCTCCACTCTGAAGCTCCACTCTGAAGCTCCTCTCTGAAGCTCCACTCTGAAGCTCCACTCTGAAGCTCCACTCTGAAGCTCCACTCTGCACTCTGAAGCTCCACTCTGAAGCTCCACTCTGAAGCTCCACTCTGAAGCTCCACTCTGAAGCTCCACTCTGAAGCTCCACTCTGAAGCTCCACTCTGAAGCTCCACTTTGAAGCTCCACTTTGAAGCTCCACTCTGAAGCTCCACTCTGAAGCTCCACTCTGAAGCTCCACTCTGAAGCTCCACTCTGAAGCTCCACTCTGAAGCTCCACTCTGCACTCTGAAGCTCCACTCTGAAGCTCCACTCTGCACTCTGAAGCTCCACTCTGAAGCTCCACTCTGAATCTGCACTCTGAAGCTCCACTCTGAAGCTCCACTCTGAAGCTCCACTCTGAAGCTCCACTCTGAAGCTCCACTCTGAATCTGCACTCTGAAGCTCCACTCTGAATCTCCACTCTGAAGCTCCACTCTGAAGCTCCACTCTGAAGCTCCACTCTGAAGCTCCACTCGGAAGCTCCACTCGGAAGCTCCACTCGGAAGCTCCACTCTCCACTCTGAAGCTCCACTCTGAATCTCCACTCTCCACTCTGAAGCTCCACTCTGAAGCTCCACTCTGAAGCTCCACTCTGAAGCTCCACTCTGAAGCTCCGCTCTGAAGCTCCGCTCTGAAGCTCCGCTCTGAAGCTCCGCTCTGAAGCTCCACTCTGCACTCTGAAGCTCCACTCTGAAGCTCCACTCTGCACTCTGAAGCTCCGCTCTGAAGCTCCGCTCTGAAGCTCCGCTCTGAAGCTCCGCTCTGAAGCTCCGCTCTGAAGCTCCACTCTGAAGCTCCACTCTGAAGCTCCACTCTGAAGCTCCACTCTGAAGCTCCACTCTGAAGCTCCACTCTGAAGCTCCACTCTGAAGCTCCACTCTGAAGCTCCACTCTGAAGCTCCACTCTGAAGCTCCACTCTGCACTCTGAAGCTCCACTCTGAAGCTCCACTCTGCACTCTGAAGCTCCACTCTGAAGCTCCACTCTGAAGCTCCACTCTGAAGCTCCACTCTGAAGCTCCACTCTGAAGCTCCACTCTGCACTCTGAAGCTCCACTCTGAAGCTCCACTCTGAAGCTCCACTCTGAAGCTCCACTCTGAAGCTCCACTCTGAAGCTCCACTCTGAAGCTCCACTCTGAAGCTCCACTCTGAAGCTCCACTCTGAAGCTCCACTCTGAAGCTCCACTCTGCACTCTGAAGCTCCACTCTGAAGCTCCACTCTGCACTCTGAAGCTCCACTCTGAAGCTCCACTCTGCACTCTGAAGCTCCACTCTGAAGCTCCACTCTGAATCTGCACTCTTAATCTGCACTCTGAAGCTCCACTCTGAAGCTCCACTCTGAAGCTCCACTCTGAAGCTCCACTCTGAATCTGCACTCTGAAGCTCCACTCTGAAGCTCAACTCTGAAGCTCCACTCTGAAGCTCCACTCTGAAGCTCCACTCTGAAGCTCCACTCTGAAGCTCCACTCTGAATCTCCACTCTGAAGCTCCACTCTGAAGCTCCACTCTGAAGCTCCACCCTGAAGCTCCACTCTGAAGCTCCACTCGGAAGCTCCACTCGGAAGCTCCACTCGGAAGCTCCACTCTGCACTCTGAAGCTCCACTCGGAAGCTCCACTCTGCACTCTGAAGCTCCACTCTGCACTCTGAAGCTCCACTCTGAAGCTGCACTCTGAAGCTCCACTCTGCACTCTGAAGCTCCACTCTGAAGCTCCACTCTGCACTCTGAAGCTCCACTCTGCACTCTGAAGCTCCACTTTGAAGCTGCACTCTGAAGCTCCACTCTGAAGCTCCACTCTGAAGCTCCACTCTGAAGCTCCACTTTGAAGCTGCACTCTGAAGCTCCACTCTGAAGCTCCACTCTGAAGCTCCACTCTGAAGCTCCACTCTGAAGCTCCACTCTGAAGCTCCACTCTGCACTCTGAAGCTCCACTCTGAATCTGAACTCTGAAGCTCCACTCTGAATCTGCACTCTGAAGCTCCACTCTGAAGCTCCACTCTGAATCTGCACTCTGAAGCTCCAATCTGCACTCTGCACTCTGAAGCTCCACTCTGAATCTGCACTCTGAAGCTCCACTCTGAAGCTCCACTCTGAATCTGCACTCTGAAGCTCCAATCTGCACTCTGCACTCTGAATCTGCACTCTGAATCTCCACTCTGCACTCTGAAGCTCCACTCTGCACTCTGAAGCTCCACTCTGAATCTCCACTCTGCACTCTGAATCTCCACTCTGCACTCTGAAGCTCCACTCTGCACTCTGAAGCTCCACTCTGCACTCTGAAGCTCCACTCTGAAGCTCCACTCTGAAGCTCCACTCTGAAGCTCCACTCTGAAGCTCCACTCTGAAGCTCCACTCTGAAGCTCCACTCTGAAGCTCCACTCTGAAGCTCCACTCTGCACTCTGAAGCTCCACTCTGAAGCTCCACTTTGAAGCTCCACTCTGAAGCTCCACTCTGAAGCTCCACTCTGAAGCTCCACTCTGAAGCTCCACTCTGCACTCTGAAGCTCCACTCTGCACTCTGAAGCTCCACTCTCCACTCTGAAGCTCCACTCTCCACTCTGCACTCTGAAGCTCCACTCTGCACTCTGAAGCTCCACTCTGCACTCTGAAGCTCCACTCTGCACTCTGAAGCTCCACTCTGAAGCTCCACTCTGCACTCTGAAGCTCCACTCTGAAGCTCCGCTCTGAAGCTCCGCTCTGAAGCTGCACTCTGAAGCTCCACTCTGATGCTCCACTCTGAAGCTCCACTCTGATGCTCCACTCTGAAGCTCCACTCTGAAGCTCCACTCTGAAGCTCCACTCTGCACTCTGAAGCTCCACTCTGAAGCTCCACTCTGCACTCTGAAGCTCCACTCTGAAGCTCCACTCTGAAGCTCCGCTCTGAAGCTCCGCTCTGAAGCTCCACTCTGAAGCTCCGCTCTGAAGCTCCACTCTGAATCTCCACTCTGAATCTCCACTCTCCACTCTGAAGCTCCACTCTGAATCTCCACTCTCCACTCTGAAGCTCCACTCTGAAGCTCCACTCTGAAGCTCCACTCTGAAGCTCCACTCTGAAGCTCCACTCTGAAGCTCCACTCTGAAGCTCCACTCTGCACTCTGAAGCTCCGCTCTGAAGCTCCGCTCTGAAGCTCCGCTCTGAAGCTCCGCTCTGAAGCTCCGCTCTGAAGCTCCACTCTGAAGCTCCACTCTGAAGCTCCACTCTGAAACTCCACTCTGAAGCTCCACTCTGAAGCTCCACTCTGAAGCTCCACTCTGAAGCTCCACTCTGAAGCTCCACTCTGAAGCTCCACTCTGCACTCTGAAGCTCCACTCTGAAGCTCCACTCTGCACTCTGAAGCTCCACTCTGAAGCTCCACTCTGCACTCTGAAGCTCCACTCTGAAGCTCCACTCTGCACTCTGAAGCTCCACTCTGAAGCTCCACTCTGCACTCTGAAGCTCCACTCTGAAGCTCCACTCTGAAGCTCCACTCTGAAGCTCCACTCTGAAGCTCCACTCTGAAGCTCCACTCTGAAGCTCCACTCTGAAGCTCCACTCTGAAGCTCCACTCTGCACTCTGAAGCTCCGCTCTGAAGCTCCGCTCTGAAGCTCCGCTCTGAAGCTCCACTCTGCACTCTGAAGCTCCACTCTGAAGCTCCACTCTGCACTCTGAAGCTCCGCTCTGAAGCTCCGCTCTGAAGCTCCGCTCTGAAGCTCCGCTCTGAAGCTCCGCTCTGAAGCTCCACTCTGAAGCTCCACTCTGAAGCTCCACTCTGAAGCTCCACTCTGAAGCTCCACTCTGAAGCTCCACTCTGCACTCTGAAGCTCCACTCTGAAGCTCCACTCTGAAGCTCCACTCTGAAGCTCCACTCTGAAGCTCCACTCTGAAGCTCCACTCTGAAGCTCCACTCTGAAGCTCCACTCTGAAGCTCCACTCTGCACTCTGAAGCTCCACTCTGAAGCTCCACTCTGCACTCTGAAGCTCCACTCTGAAGCTCCACTCTGAAGCTCCACTCTGAAGCTCCACTCTGAAGCTCCACTCTGAAGCTCCACTCTGAAGCTCCACTCTGAAGCTCCACTCTGCACTCTGAAGCTCCACTCTGAAGCTCCACTCTGAAGCTCCACTCTGAAGCTCCACTCTGAAGCTCCACTCTGAAGCTCCACTCTGAAGCTCCACTCTGAAGCTCCACTCTGCACTCTGAAGCTCCACTCTGAAGCTCCACTCTGCACTCTGAAGCTCCACTCTGAAGCTCCACTCTGCACTCTGAAGCTCCACTCTGAAGCTCCACTCTGCACTCTGAAGCTCCACTCTGAAGCTCCACTCTGAATCTGCACTCTGAAGCTCCACTCTGAAGCTCCACTCTGAAGCTCCACTCTGAATCTGCACTCTGAAGCTCCACTCTGAAGCTCCACTCTGAAGCTCCACTCTGAAGCTCCACTCTGAAGCTCCACTCTGAATCTCCACTCTGAATCTCCACTCTGAAGCTCCACTCTGAAGCTCCACTCTGAAGCTCCACTCTGAAGCTCCACCCTGAAGCTCCACTCTGAAGCTCCACTCGGAAGCTCCACTCGGAAGCTCCACTCTGCACTCTGAAGCTCCACTCGGAAGCTCCACTCTGCACTCTGAAGCTCCACTCTGCACTCTGAAGCTCCACTCTGCACTCTGAAGCTCCACTCTGAAGCTCCACTCTGCACTCTGAAGCTCCACTCTGAAGCTCCACTCTGAAGCTCCGCTCTGAAGCTCCGCTCTGAAGCTCCGCTCTGAAGCTCCGCTCTGAAGCTCCGCTCTGAAGCTCTGCTCTGAAGCTCTGCTCTGAAGCTCCGCTCTGAAGCTCCGCTCTGAAGCTCCACTCTGAAGCTCCACTCTGCACTCTGAAGCTCCACTCTGAAGCTCCACTCTGCACTCTGAAGCTCCACTCTGAAGCTCCGCTCTGAAGCTCCACTCTGAAGCTCCACTCTGAAGCTCCGCTCTGAAGCTCCACTCTGAAGCTCCACTCTGAAGCTCCACTCTGAAGCTCCACTCTGAAGCTCCATTCTGCACTCTGAAGCTCCACTCTGAAGCTCCACTCTGAAGCTCCACTCTGAAGCTCCACTCTGCACTCTGAAGCTCCACTCTGAAGCTCCACTCTGAAGCTCCACTCTGCACTCTGAAGCTCCACTCTGAAGCTCCACTCTGAAGCTCCACTCTGAAGCTCCACTCTGAAGCTCCACTCTGAAGCTCCACTCTGCACTCTGAAGCTCCACTCTGAAGCTGCACTCTGAAGCTCCACTCTGCACTCTGAAGCTCCACTCTGAAGCTCCACTCTGCACTCTGAAGCTCCACTCTGCACTCTGAAGCTCCACTTTGAAGCTGCACTCTGAAGCTCCACTCTGAAGCTCCACTCTGAAGCTCCACTCTGAAGCTCCACTTTGAAGCTGCACTCTGAAGCTCCACTCTGAAGCTCCACTCTGAAGCTCCACTCTGAAGCTCCACTCTGAAGCTCCACTCTGAAGCTCCACTCTGAAGCTGCACTCTGAAGCTGCACTCTGAAGCTGCACTCTGAAGCTCCACTCTGAAGCTCCACTTTGAAGCTCCACTCTGAAGCTCCACTTTGAAGCTCCACTCTGAAGCTCCACTCTGCACTCTGAAGCTCCGCTCTGAAGCTCCTCTCTGAAGCTCCACTCTGAAGCTCCACTCTGAAGCTCCACTCTGAAGCTCCACTCTGAAGCTCCACTCTGAAGCTCCACTCTGAAGCTCCACTCTGAAGCTCCACTCTGCACTCTGAAGCTCCACTCTGAAGCTCCACTCTGCACTCTGAAGCTCCACTCTGCACTCTGAAGCTCCACTCTGAAGCTCCACTCTGAAGCTCCACTCTGAAGCTCCACTCTGAAGCTCCACTCTGCACTCTGAAGCTCCACTCTGCACTCTGAAGCTCCACTCTGAAGCTCCACTCTGAAGCTCCACTCTGCACTCTGAAGCTCCACTCTGAATCTGCACTCTGAAGCTCCACTCTGCACTCTGAAGCTCCACTCTGAAGCTCCACTCTGCACTCTGAAGCTCCACTCTGAAGCTCCACTCTGCACTCTGAAGCTCCACTCTGCACTCTGAAGCTCCACTCTGCACTCTGAAGCTCCACTCTGCACTCTGAAGCTCCACTCTGCACTCTGAAGCTCCACTCTGCACTCTGAAGCTCCACTCTGCACTCTGAAGCTCCACTCTGAAGCTCCACTCTGCACTCTGAAGCTCCACTCTGAAGCTCCACTCTGAAGCTCCACTCTGAAGCTCCACTCTGAAGCTCCACTCTGAAGCTCCACTCTGAAGCTCCACTCTGCACTCTGAAGCTCCACTCTGAAGCTCCACTCTGAAGCTCCACTCTGAAGCTCCACTCTGAAGCTCCACTCTGAAGCTCCACTCTGAAGCTCCACTCTGAAGCTCCACTCTGAAGCTCCACTCTGAAGCTCCAGTCTGAAGCTCCACTCTGAAGCTCCACTCTGAAGCTCTACTCTGCACTCTGAAGCGCCACTCTGAAGCTCCACTCTGCACTCTGAAGCTCCACTCTGAAGCTCCACTCTGAAGCTCCACTCTGAAGCTCCACTCTGAAGCTCCACTCTGAAGCTCCACTCTGAAGCTCCACTCTGCACTCTGAAGCTCCACTCTGAAGCTCCACTCTGCACTCTGAAGCTCCACTCTGAATCTGCACTCTGAAGCTCCACTCTGCACTCTGAAGCTCCACTCTGAAGCTCCACTCTGCACTCTGAAGCTCCACTCTGAAGCTCCACTCTGCACTCTGAAGCTCCACTCTGAAGCTCCACTCTGCACTCTGAAGCTCCACTCTGAAGCTCCACTCTGCACTCTGAAGCTCCACTCTGCACTCTGAAGCTCCACTCTGCACTCTGAAGCTCCACTCTGCACTCTGAAGCTCCACTCTGCACTCTGAAGCTCCACTCCGCACTCTGAAGCTCCACTCTGAAGCTCCACTCTGAAGCTCCACTCTGCACTCTGAAGCTCCACTCTGAAGCTCCACTCTGAAGCTCCACTCTGAAGCTCCACTCTGAAGCTCCACTCTGAAGCTCCACTCTGAAGCTCCACTCTGAAGCTCCACTCTGAAGCTCCACTCTGAAGCTCCACTCTGAAGCTCCACTCTGAAGCTCTACTCTGCACTCTGAAGCTCCACTCTGAAGCTCTACTCTGCACTCTGAAGCTCCACTCTGAAGCTCTACTCTGCACTCTGAAGCTCCACTCTGAAGCTCTACTCTGCACTCTGAAGCTCCACTCTGAAGCTCCACTCTGAAGCTCCACTCTGAAGCTCCACTCTGAAGCTCCACTCTGCACTCTGAAGCTCCACTCTGAAGCTCCACTTTGAAGCTCCACTCTGAAGCTCCACTTTGAAGCTCCACTCTGAAGCTCCACTCTCCACTCTGAAGCTCCACTCTGAAGCTCCACTCTGAAGCTCCACTCTGAAGCTCCACTCTGCACTCTGAAGCTCCACTCTGAAGCTCCACTCTGAAGCTCCACTCTGAAGCTCCACTCTGAAGCTCCACTCTGAAGCTCCACTCTGCACTCTGAAGCTCCACTCTGAAGCTCCACTCTGCACTCTGAAGCTCCACTCTGAAGCTCCACTCTGAAGCTCCACTCTGAAGCTCCACTCTGAAGCTCCACTCTGCACTCTGAAGCTCCACTCTGAAGCTCCACTCTGAAGCTCCACTCTGCACTCTGAAGCTCCACTCTGAAGCTCCACTCTGGCGCTCCACTCTGAAGCTCCACTCTGAAGCTCCACTCTGAAGCACCACTCTGAAGCACCACTCTGAAGCACCACTCTGAAGCACCACTCTGCACTCGGTATAATCTTCATGCCTCCTACTTTCCCTGCAGCCAACCATCTCCTCGGATGACGGGCTGCCGGCGATACCTCCCTGCAGCTTGGTTTGACCTTCATGCCCTTTCCCGGCGGGTGCCCTCAATCCCGGACCAGATTCGGGGGCGTTCCCGAGAATAGGCTTTCGGCTGACGTAGCCAAAAGCCAAAGAATCTCGGGAACGCCCCCGTGTCTGGTCCGGCATTGACGGACAGGCCCCTCATCCAATGGCTAGGCTCCATTTATGGAGCCAGCCAATGAATGACGAGGGCCGACCCAAAGCCACACTACAGTTCTCATTAGGTTTTTGCTGCGCAAAAAAGATGCGCAGAGCGCATCTTTTTGGCGAGGCAAAACCTAAAAAGCACTAAGTCCCTAGTATAGTGCACTGTGTATGCCCAGAGCCTGTAAATCAAAAGCCTCTACCCTGACCTGACCTGGCAGGTTGGGCTGGACCGTCCCCATGTGGAACAAGGTCAAGACTGTTTTGCATATGGCTGGGTCTGAACTGGAATGGCATGAGGATTAACAAAACAATAGATTTAGGTCCTGATCTCCGTACTGGGGTGAATGTTTAACATTGCAATGCATTCTGTCCATCAATTGTTCTTTTTGCATTTGTCACCCCAAGTGGGACCGGAATACCCAGAAGTGGGTCCCGTGCTCTCCATGCCACTGGAGCCAAGCTAGTCAGGCAGATATGGGGTGCCCCAAAACCGGTCCCAGGATGCTGGTTTCCAGTGCAGGGAGGACCTGGCCTGGCAGTTCGGGCTGGACTGTTCCCATGTGGAACAGGGTCAAGACTGATTTGCATAGGGCTGGGTCCAACCTGGAATGTCATGGGGAGCAAATAAATGATTAATTTAGGCCCAGATCTCTGTATTGGGGTGAATGTTTGACATTACTCAGCCTTCTGTCCATCAATTGTTCTTTTCGCTAAAGGGCCTGCAGCACTGATTGTGCCAACCCCACAAGCAGCCTTTCAAATGGGTCTCAGACCTGCCACTGCAGTGTCTGCATGCAGGGTTAACTGACATGTGGACATGACAAATGCCCCCCACTTGCCAGGGCCTAACCTTCCCTTTTCTTGCATGTAAGGCACCCCTCGGGCAGGCCCAAGGTACCCTCCCTTTCCCACCCTCCCCGGGCAGGATGCAGTGTATGGGAAAGGTAGGATATGTCCTGGTGTGTGTGACATGTCCTGAGAGTGAAAAACTGCCAATTATGTTTTCCCTACTGAAAGGCTATCTGTCCATAGGCTAACAAGGGAGTTGCTTTATAACATCTTACAAATCTAACTTTCCATTGGGACAAGATAGAGATATGGAGTTTAGGCTCTCTGAACTCAGAATTTAATAACACATCTTTTTAGGAAGGTAGTTTTTAAATTGTGTGTTTGAAAATGCCACTTTTAGAAAGTAGGCATTTTCTTGTTTAACAATTCTGTGTGCCTCTGCTGGTTTGTGTATTGCCTGTCTGGTTTTGGAGTGACAGGGGCTGGGGATGTGCATTCACTGTAGACAGCCACAAGGGGATGTGTCCTGCCTTTCCTGGGTGACTCATAGTTGGGCTGAATTGGCCTGGTCTGCTATAAGAGTGGTGGGAGGAGTTTTCACACTAGCACCTGAATAAGCAGTGTCTCCTCTGCACAATGCTGTCTCCGCCTCCTGTAGTGAAGCTGGGCCAGAGAGGGCAGAACAGGTTTGGCTTACCTCAGAGACCCATGCCACAAACAGAACAAAGAGAAAATGTGGGTTCGATATGCAACACCTGTGACCTCAAAAGCCCAACGCCTCCTGCACCAACCTCCAGAACCAACACCAGCTCTCAAAGGCACATCACGAGGTCACCGCTGCCCTGCATTTCTAAAGGTACTGTTTGCTGGTCTTCCCAACACCATAGCTGACCCGCAATGCCGGGTCAGCCAGAACTTTTTGGATTTGTTGTTTAGTACGCCGTGATAGTCCTGGACGAAGCTTTCGACCTCAAGGAACTGCTTTTAAAGTCTATTTTTGGTTAATGATAATTCTAATTTCTGTATGGTGGAATTTTATCATTTGTGGTCTTGTTTTGCACTGATAAAATATTGGATATTGTTCTAAAACTGGTGTGGTGTCTTTTTGTAGTGTTTTCACTGGATTACATTTATTCTAGAAGTTCATTCCCCTTATCCTGGCTGGGAATAAGGGTCCCTACTTAGACAGGGTAACAACTTGCCAACTAGAGACCCCCATTTCTAACACATCTTCACATTAATTATCTTATAGAGGAAAAATTCATAACTGCGCTCAATAAACGAAAGTGCTAAACACAAGGAAGGTCCATTGGCATTTCAGCGTTGCTCTTTGCTGCTTGTAGAAAAGCACAAAAATAAGCTGACATTGTGCATTACTAATAACATGAGCCACTGCTCAATGCTAAACGTGCAAGTGCTGAAGCACTTCCCAATGAAACAGTTCTGCAATAAGAAATTAGCCCCTTCCAGTTATGTAATGGATTATGGAAGAGAAATAAATGAGAAAAAAATTACGCTTGTTCTTATTTTTTTCTATCACTAGAATAGCAAGCTTCCACTCCAAAGAAAATAACAGTTAAGAAAATTGCATACATTAAATCGGATATAAAACTACTATGCTTAAAGTATAAAGGAACTGAAAAGAGATGAAGGGACTCTGGAAATATCTCATTTGGACACAATAGGTAGGACAAAGGAAAGTGAGAGGGGTGGGGAGTGGGATAGAGAAGAGGTGTAAAATGGGGAGATAATGGGGAAGACAGAGGAATTGGCAGCGAAAGAGAACAAGCATCTGCAATCAATAGGTCTCGCATTTACGCAAGTTAGTTTGAGCTATTGGCATTGTAAATGACAATGCCTTTTATTTATGTTTTGGTTTTTAAAACATAAATAAAAGGCATTGTCATTTACAATGCCAATAGCTTAATTTCTCGCAAATGTGAGACCTATTGCATTCCAAATGCTGGAAGGCATCGCTGAGTTGCGCTCTTTTGTCTCCCATGGTCCCTGAAGAGCTCCCCGTTTGCTACGAGTTAAATAAATCAGCTGGTGGTCACCACTGCGCACAAGAGACCCTCCTGCAGCAAGAGAAACTCATTAAAGAAAATTGTGCTTCCAAACAAAAGAGAACATACCCTGTAACAACGAAGTAATAGGGTCAATCCTCATGGGAGGTTACAAATGAAGACAAGGCGGTACTAAGGAGGGACAAACACGCCTAATAACTAATCAGAATACAGCCTTTCCAAAGGACAATGACACAAGCCAACGACAAATATGGGCGGAGAGTGGGAGGGCTCTAAGTATATACTCCAATACAGCATGGCTCACAGAATAGGCTCGACCTAAAAAAGGAATAGCTAGACGGGGGGGCGAGTCAGGGAGAACGCAAGAGTGCAGAGATCAGAACTTGTGACTTGCAAGCTCACTTTTATCTTTCACCAGTGAACACTCAACTCACCGAGTCATTGGGCCATCCAATTATTAAAACAGCGGGTCTGCACCGAAACTGCAAAGATTTTCTTGGTTAAGCAAATAACAGGCTCAATCTTATACCGCATTCTCTGCATACCATTATCCACAACTCCTGGCAAACATTTTACACGTTATCTTTCAAAACATTACCAAGATGACTTGCAGTGATTTTTACTTTATATGACATGAAACCATGGGGTTGGCAAATGCTACAATTCACTTTAAAGGTCTTTCTTGTGAGGAGAACTCGGGAAGGAGTATGTATCAAGGGTGTAGATGTGCTGCATGGGTTCCAAGACTACTCTTGCCATACGCCTGATTGGCCTAGGTGGGTGAAGTGCTCGACAGAGACAAAAAGGGCTTTAGCTGGATTTGATTCCATATGTAAGTTGCTGTGTGCAGCCACGCTGGTCTCCAGTGAACCCCAAGATCACTGGTGATACCCAGAGTGAAGAGAAAATGAAGGCTCGTGTTGGAAATGATTCTCGTCATCAGGCCCGGATGAGCCACGGGCAGGAAGTGAAACATATTGTGCTAAGACAGTGTGGGAGGCCAGACATGGTGGAGAGACAGAGGATGGATGGGGCGAGAGTGGGGTGGCAGCTGGGTTTAGCCTCTTAGAACTCGTGTGATATCAAGCATGATTCCGGCATATTTCATTGGGACTGAAAATGTGCAAATAACCACAATCAAGTATTGTCTGGTGTGCTTCCACATGTTTTTAATTCTAAATCAGAGTTCTTCAACCACAGGCAAATAACCACAATCAAGTATTGTCTGGTGTGCTTCCACATGTTTTTAATTCTAAATCAGAGTTCTTCAACCACAGGCAAATAACCACAATCAAGTATTGTCTGGTGTGCTTCCACATGTTTTTAATTCTAAATCAGAGTTCTTCAACCACAGGCAAATAACCACAATCAAGTATTGTCTGGTGTGCTTCCACGTGTTTTTAATTCTAAATCAGAGTTCTTCAACCACAGGCAAATAACCACAATCAAGTATTGTCTGGTGTGCTTCCACGTGTTTTTAATTCTAAATCAGATTTCTTCAACCACAGGCAAATAACCACAATCAAGTATTGTCTGGTGTGCTTCCACGTGTTTTTAATTCTAAATCAGAGTTCTTCAACCACAGGCAAATAACCACAATCAAGTATTGTCTGGTGTGCTTCCACATGTTTTTAATTCTAAATCAGAGTTCTTCAACCACAGGCAAATAACCACAATCAAGTATTGTCTGGTGTGCTTCCACGTGTTTTTAATTCTAAATCAGAGTTCTTCAACCACAGGCAAATAACCACCATCAAGTATTGTCTGGTGTGCTTCCACGTGTTTTTAATTCTAAATCAGAGTTCTTCAACCACAGGCAAATAACCACAATCAAGTATTGTCTGGTGTGCTTCCACGTGTTTTTAATTCTAAATCAGAGTTCTTCAACCACAGGCAAATAACCACCATCAAGTATTGTCTGGTGTGCTTCCACGTGTTTTTAATTCTAAATCAGAGTTCTTCAACCACAACAAGGTGGGGGAAACTCCCCACATGTCCTAGTATTACACGTATGTTACAAAGAAGGCAAAGAGGTCAGTTGCACAGCCACAAAGAGGTCAGGCTGTATCCATCATCGAAGGATAGACTGAATTGCACTGCAGGTCAAGCAAGCTCAGAACTCCTAAGCCACAACTTATGATGAGCAGCACTCTACAAAAGTCTATAAACAGTTCAACTACCTAACAAAGAGGGGTCTGTCCTTTTTTTGTACTAAGAAATAGACTAACGAGTATGGAAATATGGGAAAAGAAACACTCAATATTAATTTAACAACCTTTCCAGAGGCAAAATGACAGTACTTTTAAACTATAAAGCTGTTAAAACAACTACAGCCTCAAATTACATGGTTTCTCACGTCCTCCCCGTGGCCATCGCCTGACCCATTTCCATCGCATTCCCTTTCCCCTTTCTCCCTCGCACGCTCTGAACACAACCACTTAATTACTCCCTCCAACCTCAAACAATCGGATCAGACGTTCACCCCGCCATCAATGCTTTATGTCTTATGCCTTTCACACATCTTAGGAATGTGGAACCATGTTCAATGTGCATCGCCATATCACAATATGCCATTACTCAGTGTGGGAATAATCACGTTTACTCCGTTCAGTCGTTCGTGCATTACACATGCCAACAGAAAGTCTAGAAAGAATCCACTTACCTATACGATGGTGCGGTAAATTCATTTTATTTTGGTTCATTTTTGTTTGTCATTGTCTGAACAGGAACACATCCTGTATACCACAGAGCTACCCAAAACTCGCCTGATGGCTGACATGCCATAAATGACTTTGGGCAAGAGCTCAGATACCCAGCAGCGGCTCCTACGCTACGATGGAGGAGCTTCGCTCCGCCCCCCCCCCCACACCCACCCTCCCATCAACCTCAAAACTTTAAAAATAAAAGTGTTTATTATCGGTTTCGTTTTCTTACAATAGCTGAGGTTTGGAAGCGGGCCTAATTGGGCGCCATAACTGAGGGATAGAACAGGGCACTGTTGTCAGTGCACAGGAGGGTTTGGCCGGCTGTCTCAGGTCGGCCAAACCATCATGCGCACTGAAGTCCTATCGAACCAGAGCTGCTTTTTCGTGTTGGGGAGAGAGTAAGCACAGGCTCCCACAGACACGAGCCGCCACTGTAGCTGTGATTGGTGCAGTGGCACCAGGGCTCAGAGTCCTAAGAGGCCAATTGAATCCTAATAATGATGTATTTTACTACCCCAACAGCATTCAAAGGGGCCATTTTCCTTGCTTGCATCAGCGCCAATGGTATCCTTGCTATGCTACTGACTTTGGAGCACTCTCACTACTGCAAAGAGACAGAAAAGAGCAGTGCTCTCTCAAATATGATGGTCTGCAATGGGGAGGGGTAGGCGGGCTTGCCAAGGGTTTAGGTCGGCTTGGAATCTGGCCGTTCTCTCAAGCCTGACCTGTAGGAACAACACATGGAAAGGCAGATCTTCCCAAGTCACCGCACATCACTTTACCTTACACACAACAGAGGAGGCCCTCCTGTAAGGATGTTGGTACACTGGGACTTGTTGAACGTGCTGAATGGGTTTTTTCTTTTAGATTTGTACTCCTTCCTCCTTCTGACTCAATAGACCAAATAGCGATCTATTTTTGAAGCGATTAGCTGGTAGCTCTAGTGGTGATTTGCACATACTGTGTGTTTAGCAATGCAGACAATATTTCTTCAAACCAATTACATCTTTGTTATTTTTCTACGGAAGGGGGGCATGTATCTCACAGTTGAAACAAAGGTTTGGAGTTTGAAAATTAAGGCAGTGCAAAGGAGATCATAGACCCAATTCATGTCTCTCAAAGCTGAAATAAACGTTTGGAGTTTTGAAAATGGAGCAAAGACATGCCTGTGTCGCTCACAAATACTACACGTCACCCCCGAAAATGAGACTCTGGACCTTTTGGGTAAACTGACGCAGCAACAAGTGCTTCAAACCTTTCCTGCACTTTGCTAAATGTAAACATGTTATGGCAGGTTGTCGAGTTTAAATGAGACTCCAATCCCTTCTTGAATTATAGAAAAGTAGGACAGCTCAGCTTCAGTCCTACTCAACACAGAATCCTCATCACTAAGCAACGCCCCACAATTACAAAACCCCTATAGTGATTCCAGAACTCCACGTCACCTCCCTCACACAACACCCAAGGAAATGAAACAACTTAAGAATAAGTATGCATCACTGGGAGATGAAACCTATTTACACAATAGTGCTAATTACAATGGCTGACATAAATCTAGAAATCCACCAGTTTTAAACACTCACAATGGCTTCTTCTTTATATGTTGTGGTCTCACAAATTGATCATCAGATGGCCCCGCAACCCGACGACGTTAAGCTTCATCTTCCACCAGGTGACACTTGGCCACCCTGATAAGATTCCAGATCCTGTGATTATTCGTCTTCACAGAATTGTTGAATAGCTTTATCACTCACAAAGGAGGACTACATTTAGATATCTTCCTCTCTCTTCTTGGAGACCTGATATTTACCCAATTTCCCACTTGTACTGTGGTCTTCTTAACAGCTTTCCTCTCATCATAATGTTCCATGCTTTTCAGCGTCTTTTGCACATTCCTTTTCTCTCCACCCTTCCACATCACCTATTCCATTATCTATTCTCACTCTCTTCTCATTCACCCTCGAAAATTTGAAGGTGCCAAATTGCATCACAAAAGTTGTCAATTCCTGGGATGTGGGATGCAATTTGATCTGATGGTATACTGAGGTTAATCAAGTGATGAATAATATTTGACTGTGTTAAGGGAACACAATATCTTGTTGATATTCGGAAGGGGATAGTGATCCACTACCATCGATTTGTGAAGTTGCCAGACGTCCACACATAATCTGGCCTCTCCATTTGCCTTGCGGGCCACCACCACGGTGCTAGCCATTCTGTGGCTTCAACTTCCTAAATAATTCCACTTTTAATCAATTTACCCAACTCTTTCCTCATACTGTCTCTTACTAATAGAGGAACATTCCTCACCTTAGCCACTTTAGGTTGTGTTTAAGTCTAAATAAGTGCACATAGTCTTTAAGACACCCTTGATCCTTTTTGAACACATCAGGATACTTTCTCACACTATCACCACATCTTTCATAAACACAAATGACAGCAGGAAGTTATTGGACTCTGATAAAGTTGGTCTCATTAGGATCAAGATATACAAATAGATTTATTTGATGAATCCAACTAATAAGTGAATCCCCTTTGATAGAGATGTATATCTTCCCCAGTATGATCCTACCATTTTATTCAATAATCCCCCAAAAGTATCCAAGTAACTAAATTGGTTCACCAGCATATCTTCTTGGATTTATATTTAGTTTTAATAGTTTTACCTTTCCTTTTACATTTTGGTCAAAACATTTTTTGGTATTAACGTTACCTTTGCACCAGAGTCAAACAACATTCTGACCGGTTCACCATCAACCTGAACTGTCTCAATGGGGCCCTTTCTCAATCTTTCTTTTACCTCTAGGATTGTGGCCTCCGTATACAATTTATCCTCCTCACACCGAACTGACCTAATTTTTTTCAAATCATGTCCTGGGCTGTAACATTTCATAAAGTGCCCCTTTTCCCACAGATGTTGCAAACTACTTTCCACCCTGGACAATCCTTAAAGTTTACCATGTGACCCATGTTCCCTCATCAAAAACATTTGCCTTAAAAGTCTTCGATAGTATTGGGACAAAGCACAGGTCTACCTTCCACCACTTTGATGGCTGCATTGTCTCCCCTATTAAATTGAAGGATGTCTTTGCATATGGTATCAACATGGGCTTTAGAATGCTCATGCTTTTTTGACACCATGATCACTTCTTGCAGAGAAGGATTGCCCTTTTGCCACATACTTTCCCTGGCTTTAGCCAAAGTACATCCTAACAAAAATTGGTCCCATAAGCATTCTTCAGTAGAACTGCCAAAACTACACGAAGTGGCCAATCTATGTAGTTCAGTTATATATTGCTCACCAGACTCACCTGAGTGTTGCATTCTCTTCCAAAAATGGTAGAGTTCGTGAATGGTTCTTACTTTAGGGAGATAATGCATGTCCAGTTTTGTAAAACAGATTTCATATTCATTTAGATTTGCTGAGTCGCTGTCAGATAAGTCAGGGAGAAGCTCGAAGACATCATGGGCCTCAGGACCAAAACAGTGCATCAATAATTACATTTTTCTCTCAGCACTAAGCGAGGTAGCACAGACCCTCGTAGCACAGACCCTCGCATAATTACTAAATACCTTCTTACATTTCTGCCCATTTATTGCGGGAGGATTCCCAGGCATGGCAAACAAAAACAGTGGTGCAGAAACATTTTGCACTGTGAAATAAAATAGGAGATTCAACAGAAAATAACAAATATAATAATGATGAGCAAAGCAGCTGAGGGGATGTAGCCTAATGGCTAGGGCAGCCGACAACAAATCTGGGGATGCGGGTTCGAGTCTCGGCAACAACGCTCAACATCCTGTAATTCTGGGCAAATCACTTTATCTCCCTGTGCCTAACAAAAATGAATGTGTCCTTGTGAACCGCAACTGGTGCTCATGTAAAGCGCTCCGATACCAGATACCTTCGGGTCAAGTTTGCGCCATATAAAACTCTGGGGGAAAAAAACACTTGTAAAGGCATAACAGTAACAATAAAGGGTATAAACAGTATCTGCAGTATTGGTACCGGAATTCAAAGCTAATACCCGAACTTCACTGGTATCCAAATTGATACTTGAAATATGCAGACACAGACATAAAAAACACCAGGTTGTCCCCTTCAGTGATAGGCTTGTTTCTTTTTAGATCCTTTAGTAGTTTTAATAACCAATACTCCCAGGCCCATACATTGCTTCTGTGTTAACCTCTTGGCTGCTAATGACAAGGGTAACTCGTCATGCCCCTCCCATTCATTTCAATGGAAATCCCATTATAAAGTGATCAAAGCCTTAGCAGCCAAGTGGTTAAAGATCATTGACCTTTTCCTTCTCAGGTTACTCCAGGTTACCTCTAAACCTGTGGTCCATCAAGGATCCTGTTGTCCGGTGCGAATAGTATAATGTCTCTCAGCTTGCCGCGTGTTTCCTTTACACTGTGTGACGCACAGGCCGTGAGTCATTGCTCGAAGATAGGTGGTTGCCAGGCAACGGTTGTGTGCAGCGTTGATCCACACTGAGCGGTGATGTGGCTGATGCTGCATGCGTTGTAGGGTTAACATTTGTGCGCTTCATAGTAAGTAAGTAAGAAACTTGTAAAGTACATGAATGCCGAGGCATCTCGGCGATGGATGTAGCCGGGGAGCAGGTATCAAACTGGTGTAAGCAGATTCATTCCCTAGTAGGGAAAAGCCAAGTCTTTAGCATTTTCCTGAACCGTGGTCTGCATCGTGCTCCGACGCACTTTACTCTGCGATGGCTATCGTGCTCCACCCCGTGCCAACGCTTGCTCTTTGCACGCCCGTCTCTGCATCATCTGTGCGGTTGATGAGTGTGAGCCCTCCCTCACAAAAGCACCTATAATCTGGTGAGAGTACCTTGGTTTCTGATAAAATAGATGTCGTTGGTAACTTATTTTGAAATCGTCAAGGGTGGGTGCTACGTGTAAGTATTCAGCCGTGTTGGGGTCCAAAATCGCCGCTCCAGCCTTCTTGGTTCGTTTTTGCTACTCACCAATGTCGAGTTTAAATGAAACTCCAATGTCTTCTTGAATTGTAGAAAGTAGTTTAAGTATAGAGTGAAGTGGAACGCATCCACTACAGTCACCAATGGACAGCTCAGCTTCAGTCCTACTTACCATAGAAATCCTCATTCCTAGGCAACGCCCCACAATTCAAGAACTTCTATGGTGATTCCAGAACACAACACAGTTCTTTTTCGGTCTTACCTATAGACATCTTTAGCTGCCTATTGTGGTCTCAACTAAGCATGGGGGAAATTTGCAAGTCCGCAAATTCGCGCGAAATGGCAAAAAATCAGGATTTTTTGTCCATTTGCACAAATATGTGACCACGTGTGCCTGTAACTTTGCCAGCACGCCAAAAGGCGCCAAGGTCCCTTGAGTGAGCTGGCCATTATAGTGGGGACAGGCGAGAAGACGTTTCATACCGCTAGTGTGTGGTGGACGGGGCCAAACGGGCGCGGCTTCTATGCGAGTTCACATGCATCTTGTTGATAAAGGGTCAGAGACCGAGCAGCGCAGCAGATGAGGAGAAAGCAACCTCCTGGTCACAGGAGCTACACGGGGATGGCGCTCGGGAAACTCATGGATGCAAAAATACATTTGGCACAGGAACCCAGAATCCTTCAGATGTCCAAGATAGCTCTGCTGCACCTATTGGTACAAAGCCATTCTGATCCTACTCAGTGGGTACAGGCGCATGCAGCTGCTGCTGCTGGACAATGTCCCATCTCATACTAAACTGCCCCGTACAGGAATATGCTGGCGCTGGGCATTAGGGTGCAGTGGCATGCGGGTGCTGCACGCCTGGTACATGCGCATACCGGTGCCAGGGGGGACACATGTTTATTGGTGCTGTGTAGCAAGTTATTACTTTACATTTTGACTGCACCAGACAGTGGTACCACCTACACGGATCAGGAGCATCCAGGCACCAGACTTCATGGTGCAAGAGCACAATGGTGCTGTGCGGTACGGGTATATATGTACTGAGAGGGCTCTGGGGCAGTTCAGCAGCACGGGGGCTCACATCCAATGGGCCCCGGGGCAGTTCAGTAGCGCTGGGGCTCACAACCGCTGGGCAGCTCAGCAGCGCGGGGGCTTACACCCACAGGGCTCCCGGGCAGTTTAGCAGCGCCAACCTCTGGTTCATCACTGCCACCCTCTGGTTCATCGCTGCCACCCTCTGGGCTCTGGTTCACCACTGTCACCCTCTGGTTCACCACTGCCACCCTCTGGTTCATCACTGCCACCCTCTGGTTCATCACTGCCACCCTCTAGTTCACCACTGCCACCCTCTAGTTCACCACTGCCACCCTCTGGTTTATTACCGTCACCCTCTGGTTCATCACTGCCACCCTCTGGTTCACCACTGCCACCCTCTGGTTCATCACTGCCACCCTCTGGTTCACCACTGCCACCCTCTGGTTTATCACTGTCACCCTCTGGTTCCTCACTGTCACCCTCTGGTTCCTCACTGCCACCCTCTGGTTCATAACAGCACCCTCTGGTTCACCACTGCTTCACCACTGCCACCCTCTGGTTCATCACTGTCACCCTGTGGTTCATCACAGCACCCTCTGATACACCACTGCTTCAACACTGCCACCCTCTGGTTCATCACTGTCACCCTCTGGTTCATCACTGCCACCCTCTGGTTCATCACTGCTTCACCACTGCCACCCCCTGGTTCACCACTGCCACCCCCTGGTTCACCACTGCCACCCCCTGGTTCATCACTGCCACCCTCTGGTTCATCACTGCCACCCTCTGGATCGCCACTGCCACCCTCTGGATCGCCACTGCCACCCTCTGGATCGCCACTGCCACCCTCTGGATCGCCACTGTACCCTCTGGTTCACCACTGCCACCCTCTGGTTCATCACTGCCACCCTCTGGTTCATCACTGTCACCCTCTGGTTCATCACTGCCACCCTCTGGTTCACCACTGCCACCCTCTGGTTCACCACTGCCACCCTCTGGTTCACCACTGCCACCATCTGGTTCACCACTGCCACCCTCTGGTTCACCACTGTCACCATCTGGTTCACCACTGCCACCCTCTGGTTCACCACTGCCACCTTCTGGTTCACCACAGCCACCCTCTGATTCATCACTGCCACCCTCTGGTTCACCACTGCACCTTCTGGTTCATCACAGCACCCTCTGGTTCACCACTGTAGATTATGGGGAGAAAGCACACCTGCCCAGCCAGCCTCAACCAAGACACATTAATTTAGGGCTGGTTAATGTGTTACTGAATTTGAGCTTCAAGTCCGGCACCTGCTTCCTTATCTGTAAGTGCTTCCTGTGGCAGTTTAATTTTTGTGACAGGAGCCATACTTGTAACTATTCTCTGACCCTGCTTCGAGGGTCAGAGAATAGTTGCAACAACTCTGGAGGCGCCTCAGGAAGCACTTACAGGGTTACAGCAGGTGCCCAAGTTGAAGTTAATTTCTTTGTAACCATTTTGTAAATTGTTACAAAGAAATTAGCTTCAACCCCTGTAAGTGCTCCCTGGAAAAAATTTGTCCCGCTCGCGAATTTTTCCGCAAATTCACGAGATATGTGGATCGTGAAATTGCTGAAAATCCACAAATTCTGCGAGCGGAACGAATTTTCAGCCCATACTTATGCTCAACTCTAGACAGCTTTAGTCGTTGGATGTCGAAAGACCTATTGTGTACAACATCAATGCTTAAAGTGGCTTTTGTGTTAGTCCTTGTTTATCATTGGTAGTCTTTGTCAATCGAACATTTGCTTCTTGTTGAATAGGTATCCGACTTCTTCTTGTGTTCATCCCTCTCCTGGAGCATAACTTTTTACCATCCTTGTGATCGGGTTGGCTTGATTCCTTATGCTACTCACATTTAAAGAGCAACTTCTTCTTTTACTTTTAGCACACTAGGGGAGTGCGTGTGTTACCTTATTCTCTCCTCCACTCAGTCCTCCGTTATTGTTTAATTCTACATGCCCAGCCTCCTCCGCACTCTTCATGTTGCTCCCGCTCTCTCCAGCATGTCAGTTCCCTGCCCAATTGTTTAGGAGGGCTCGGCAACTTCATTTTACTATCAGGGCTCTCCTTTTACTAAATGTGAGTCTGTGTATATTTTATATATTTTTTAATTTACCTCTGAAAAATGGGTATATACCATATTGGAATGGTCAATTCAAATGTAACAAAAATGGCCACCACTTTATATCTTATGTACATACATGCATGTTGACTGACAAACGTGCATACATCATAAAGCATCAGTTTTTTGCCTATGCCAATTGCTTTAACTTTTGCATAGTAAAGTGATTTTGCTATCAGATAACACAGATACAGAGGAGGTGTGTGTGGATGGTGTGGTGTATTTGTGGGTGTGCGCTTCTTCCCTCACAGAACTGCTACTGCAGAGAACCAGCAATTCCTCAGAAAAGAGGCATTTTAGTTAAAGTGCTTGTACAATATGGCAGCAGGAGTGCAAGCTTCCTTCCACCCCTTCTGAAAACTTAAGATTCACTCCCAAAAGAATCAACAGTATGAGTCCAACTTCCCTAAGATTTCCATCCTACCCTCACTAGCATTTTGATGGTGTATCTGAAACCACTGTCAACTGGGAAGCATGGCGGTCATGTCCTTAATTGATAGAGGAGCGGCAAGATCAGTGTTGCGGGCACCGGCCTGGGAATATTCCACCTGTGAGGAGAGCTCTACTAGCATGACTCCAGCTGCCTGCTCCTGTGACTGGACCTGCTCTTGTTTACAGGTTCGATCACCGAGGCACGGATGTGGACGCCGAGCCCCAGTTGAAATTGGCCAGACCCTGCAGCAGTAGAAGGTGTAAACTGGGGCTCCAGCGTGGAGCACCCATTTCTGGGCAGGGCAGATTTGTCTCTGTATAGTTTCCATGATGGTATCATATATGGTAACCAACGAGAAAAAAATAAAGTACAATTATAGTGGCTTGATCGGTACGGTGCGGTTTTATTTATAAGCATGGTGGAACATCAGTCAAATCTTGGTGCATTGAGTGAATGGCAGAGTGGACGGGCCCACTCTGGCGAGCGCTAAACGAAACACAGGCAGAAGGCAGTGTAAAGGAGAGCAGTCCCTGATCATCATGGGGGAATGATGCGAACAGGACTTAGGCAAGCAATGGGTTTGCCAAAAGGGACATAGTCACATGAGATGGCTAAAGGTCGGAGCACTGTGGGTGGGGTACGGATACAATATCAGTCAGAAAACACCACTCTGTCCCAGCACTGCTTCACGGTTATGCTGCAATAAATGCTGACCTGTCTTTAAGGTAAGGCACCCTTGGGTAGTGGTGCAAAATAACAGCAAAATGATTCCTGTGTATGGGGACTGGATCGCAGAAATCCTAGCATCATTCCGAGCTGCAATCCTAGTCTAGATGACAGTTCCATTCCAGCAGTTTTTTATGCATTCCACAGCATCTTCCAACCACACGATCTGGCAACAATTGCAATTTGGTGTCCACTGTCCAATGGCACAATACTGCTCACACTGTGCGTATTCCATCCTGAGAAATAAAAGGCTACATTTTCCTAAAAATACTTGAAAGTTTGAATCTCAAGCGGAGGAGGGGTGCATTACTCAAACTGACACTGAAAGAGTTTCCATGAAGTTAGAAAACAAATACAAGTAATAAGCATTATATTGCACGTTCCCACACTGGTCTGCAAGTCATATTTGCGGTAACTAGGAGATCTCGTCCAACTCGAATTCCCAAACGTATTTAATTAGTGGCAAGCTTCTATATTGAAACCTTGTATATAGTTAAGGGCAACAGAGAGCAAAGTACAGCACGAGTCCCAGAACCATTTTTTCCTGCCAGTAAGAGAACGATCCTTTCCAAATTGCATATAAATTCACATCCTTAGTCTGAACTAATCAATTGATGCTTTATTTTCTGCTTCCTAGACGTAGATTCCTGTACACGTTAGCACGCATCTTAAGTTACCCTCAGTCATCAGCTTAAAAATCCATAGTCATGCATTAGTAAATGTGATAGTTGCAGCCTGGCAAGACAAAAAAAATCTCAGCACTAATCTCTGTTCCAGCATCCACTGGGCAGCATGCAAGGGGTTTTTCTCTTTGACAGTGTTCGAGAGCAAATGACTCCAAGAGTTCCTCAGACCTATTCTAATATGAAAAGGCGCATAATTAAGAAACACAAATCTATCATAAGCAGACCCAGGAGAGCGGTTTCACCCGGTTTCCTATTAATTGGGACATAGAAACCCATTTTGAGCCCCTGACTATCAATGTCGGGGGAAACTTGCCACTGTCACTCATTTATTCCCCTAGATTTCTTTCACATAGAATAATTATTTTAACCATATGAAGTCTGCAACAAGCATAGGTTATATTCACCTATGCTTGTTGCAGACGTCATATGGTTAAAATAATTATTCTATGTGAAAGAAATCTAGGGGAATAAATGAGTGACAGTGGCAAGTTTCAGTTAATTTAGATCTTAAGATCTTGCCCTGATTACTCCCTTAGTGCACCTGTAGTTCAAAGTTTATGACCTTATTTTAATCATGCCTGAAATAGCCGAGCCATCTTCCCAAGCTTCCTTACTTAAGAATCGCGTGGATCAAACAGCACTTAGTTGCTGGTGCAGGCAACCTACCACTGACGTTCGCTCATAGAAAACAAGCATTGCAAAAGCCTGTAGGTCTCACCTATGCAAGATCTATTGACTTTGACAAAGTGTTTTAAGCATGTTGTGCACTAGCGTGGCTACTGTTCAGCATGGTTAAAAGTTAATGGCATTGAAGAAAGTGGCATGTAGTGTTGTAGAGTGAATTGGCGAAGAGTGGAGTTGAGTCTCGTGGCATAGTGTCATGCATTAGAGTGGTAGACAGTGAAGTTGCGTACAGTGGCATGGCGTACAATGGAGTGGTCTGGAGTAGAGTGCATTGGCGTAGAGTGCTCCAAAGCGTAATGGCGGATAGTGCTGCAGCGTTGAATAGAATTAAGCAGTGTTGTAGAATGCAGTGGCGTAGAATAGTGTTGAATAGTAGAGTACAGTGGTACAGGGTGGAGTGGTGCAGAGTAGAGAAGTACGGCACACAGTACAGTGGCATAGAGTGCAGTGGTGCAGAGTAGAGTGGAACAAAGTGCAGTGGCATAGAGAGGTGCAGAGTAGACTATAGTGCAGTTGCATAGAGTGGAGTGATGCAGAGTGCAATGCTGTACAGTGGAGTGATGCAGAGTATAGTGGCATAGAGTGCAGTGGCCTAGAGTGTACTGGCATAGAATGCAGTAGTGCAGAGTAGAGTGGTGTAGAGTTCAGTGGCATAGAGGGCTGAGTAGATAAGTCGTAGAGTGCAGTGGTGCATTGGTGTAAAGTGCTGTAGAGTAGAATGCAGTGGTGTGGAATGGAATGGCGTAGATTAGAGTGGACTATTGTAGAGTGCATTTGAGTTGAGTCTTGCAGAGTATAGTGACGTAGATTGCAGAGGCACAGAATTCAGCAGCATACAATGTGGCATTGTAGAATTCAGTGGCGTAGTTTAGAGTGGTGCATAGTAGAGTGGTGTGGTACAGAGAAGAGTGCAATGATGTAGAGTAGAGTGGCGTACAAAAGAGTGGCAGAGAATGAAGTGGTGTAGAGTGGTCCAGAGTGGGTTGGCGCTGAGTGCAGGGCTATAGAATAGAGTGATGCAGAGTGCAGTGGCGTAAAGTGCATTGATGAATATTAGAGTCCATTGGCATAGAGTACAGTAGTACAGAGTAGAATGGCGTAGAGTTCAGTAGTGGACAATGCAGTGTTACAGATAAGAGTGTCGTAAAGTGCATTGCCATAGAGTGCAGTTGCATAGAGTGCATTGGCATAGAGTGCATTGGTGCAGAGTAAAGTGCAGTGGTTTAAAGTAGAGTGGTGTAGGATAGCAGAGGCACAGAGTGGAGTGGCGCAGAATGGAGCAAGCCATTCCTAGAGGTCCCTAGTGAGCAAGGCACCAGCACTGCTTGTCTAAGTGCAGCACCACAAGCTGCTCCTAGACGTCTCTAGTGATAAACTTTGAAGATATGGTAAATCCACCTTATCCATATTGCATTGCATCTAAGAGAGTACCCTGAGTACATTCAAATAGCTATGTCCATATGTACAATTAGTAGCTTTGAAATGTGACAAAACAATTATATTAATTCCGGATTAGGTTAGGTTGTACTCTATCTGGAGTTGGTGAAGGGAAATGTATAGAAGGTCTAATATAAATATGAGATGTGGTAGGTGCAATTCCGCAAGCTGTTCCTAGAGTTCCCCAGTGAGTGAGGCATCAGCAGTGCCAGTACCACAAGCTACTCCTAGAGGTCCCTAGTGAGCATCAAACTTTTGGGCACATATGGTACTCCCCTAATGCATTGCATGCAAGACAGTACCATGAGTACATTCAAATAGCTATGTCCATATATAATAGTTTGAAACGTGACAAAAGAATTATATTAATTCTGGATTAGGTTAAGTTGTACTCTGTGTGGAGCTGATGAAGGGACATTTATAGAAGGTCTAATCTAAATGGGAGATGTGTAGGTGCAGTAGTTCAAGCTCCGCCTAGATGTCCCTAGTGAGCATCATAAACTTTGAAGATATGTTAAATCCACCCTATTCATAATGCATTGCATGGAAGACAGTACCACAGTATATTCAATATATACAATTAGTAGCTTTGAAATGTGACAAAATAATTATTATATTAATTAAGGATTAGGTTCTACTCTATGTGGAGCTGATGAAGGGAAATTTATAAAAGGTCTAACATAGATGTGTACGTGCAGCACTGCAAGCTTCGCCTAGATGTCCTAGTGAGCATCACATTTGTGGTCACATATCGTATTGTAATTGCATTTATAAAGCGCTTACTACCCCTAACGAGGCAACAAAGCACTTTTTCGACGAGTAGCACACTACTCCGGGACCCAGGATTTGTGTTGAAATAGTATAGTGAAACATGCAGGTAATTTTTAAGTGGTGGATAGGTTAGTTAGTTATAGGTTAGTCAGTTATTTGGATTTGGAAAGATAGCAGAATCTTGAAGCACGCTACTCCGAAAAACCATAAAGGATTAGTGCTGAATTAGTATGGTGAAATATGAAAGTAATTTTAGTGGTGGATATTAGTCAGTTATTTGGAGTAAGAAGGGTAGCGGAGGGATAAAGGGAAGAAACGATTGCGTTCATGTAGCATCTGTTACCCCTGATGGGTGCTGAAGCGCTTTTCTGGTGAGTAGGACGCTACTCTGGAACCCATAAAGGATTAATGTTGAAAATTATTATAGTGAAGTATGAAGTAATGAAGTAATTTGAGTGGTGGATATGTTATTCAGTTATTTGGATAGAGAAGGGTAGGTTGCGGGATAGAAGAGGGAAAGAGGTTTGTATTTATTTAGCGCTTGCTACCCCTTGATGGGGTATTGAGGCGCTTCATTGGTGAGTAGCATGTTACTCTGGAATCCATAAAGGATTAGTGGTGAATTAGTATAGTGGAATATGGAAATTGAGAAGTGAACATGTTAGTCTGTTATTTTGATTTAAAAGGATAGCGGAGGGACAGAAGAGTGAGATTTCTCCTTATTTTTATTTTTAGGAGGAGGCTTAAAAAAAGGGGTGTTGGGGGGAGAAGAGTCAGAGGGAAGAGTTTATAAAGGTTTGTATTGGGGGATCGGTATAGTAAAAAGAGGTGTCAGATGATGCAAGGAGGGGTAGAGTAGGAGAGAGTCTAGAAAGGATTATTTTGGGAATCATAGTGGTGGTATGGGGTTTGGGGGTCAATGAGAGAGTGGATGTAGAGGATAGATTGGTAGATGTATAGGGTGAGAGATAGGGTAGTGCATTGGAAAGAGTAGTAGAAAGAAGTTTGAGATGAGTCAGAAGGTTGGGCTAGAAGATATATTGAGAGAAGTATAGGCTGAGAAATAGGGTAGTGCATTCGAACTGCTAAATTAGAAGAAAGTGATAAATATATAGATCCATAAGTACATTGAATGTATATAGATGCATAGAGGAGGAAAGTATATATAGATTAAATATATTGATAGAGGCACAGGATGAGAAATAGGGTAGTGCATTGGATATGCTTTTTCAGGAGAAAGGTAACAGACACACAGATCCAAGTACATGGAATATGCTACTCCCCTAATGCATTGCATGTAAGACAGTACCATAAGTACATTAAACAAGCATTTGCAATGCAATAGGTCTCGCATTTACTTGAGTTTGAGCTATTAGCATTGTAAATGACAATGCCTTTTATTATGTTTTGGTTTTTAAAACAGTTAAATGAAAGGCATTGTCATTTACAATGCTAATTGCTTAAACTCGCTTAAATGCGAGACCTATTGCATTTGTACCTGTGAGAACACAAAGGTAAAAAATACACGCAGATATAGACACACACACTGAGACAGATGTGCACCGAGAGACAGAAACACGCACATAGAGAAGCACACACAGACACGGATACAGAAACGCACACACAGCAAAAAACACACGCAGATAGAGATATGCACACAAGAGGGGATGCCATGACAGAGAGGCGTGGGAGGTGGGCTGGCATGTACAGGGAAGGAAATATACATTATAATGTTTTTAAAATTACAAGAGAACAGTGGGAAAACACAGAGGGGGGGAACAAATACAAAAAAGTAATTGAGAGAGATAGATAAAAATGAGACCTATTGGCGATGCCAATGTTTGTTTTACTAGTAGGTGTTGTTTATTGGCACCCGGCAGTTAAGGTTTCTTAACTGAACTGCGCATGTCAGGGTGACTGGTATTTTGCTTATGGCCTGCCCGACATGTAGAGTTTAGGCTAAATTATTCTAGCAGCTGGTTTTGCCAGAACTGGACATATTTATTATCAAAGGATTAAAACCACTGCAGTTAGTTCCTGTCATACTCGGCCTTAGGTATGACTCTGGTGTGGTTTTATCAGGGTTTCCACATACACGGTCTGGTAGATTGTTCAGTGGGCTAATGCATCCAATCTAGGAATAAGTGTTTGACCTCATGGTCACAACGTCAAATACTGGTGGGTACGTACAGCCTTTCATCCTTCCAAGATCAAAAAAATATACAGAGTTGGATAACAATAAACATCCGTTATTTTAATACCAAGAGAAAATGTTTACTTTGCAAAATAGGCGGTTATGTGGTCAGGGAAAAAAAACAGAATTCCATATTTCTCCGTGTCACTGTCCGCTTATCTGGCAAAAGTACATTCACCTTCATCCCGTGAGCATTTTAAGTCATAGAGTTGGGTGGCCTTCTAACAATGACAACAAATATATCAGTATGTGTTTTTAAAGCACAATTACATTGTACCGGCCGAGCAACTCACTAAAAAAACAAGTTTTACAACTAAATTGAATAGAAGTGATAGAGGACAGGTGGCTTACTCACTGGAAGTTAGACATGCAGACTGCAGAACCATCTCCGCAGAAAGCACTTGACACATTGAGATCTTAAGCAGGGCATCCTTTTCCATGAACGCTAGCTCAAAAATTCTCTCCCCGAGGCCCAAGCATGGCACTGATAAAATGAGTAGTGTTTAGTAAACAAAGGCAACCCTATTCATACACAACCAGGGCATATGAGAAATACAGAAAAAATGAGACTGGTCCCTCACCATCAGGGTGAAAAACAAATCGTAACTCTGCAGCAGTGCCACCCTCCCCTGCCTGTTATGTGACTTCAAAGAGACTCATTATAATTCTTCCCCAGTCTCCTCACTTCAGAACAGAAGCATTTTCAATATAATTTACAACGGATCCAAAGTTGTTGATTATTTATCTTATGCAACTGACACCCATTGACAATGGCAATAGTCCTAACTTGTTATCTGTATAATGATTCTTGGTGCATTATATATCCCGATGCAAAGACAGAAGCAGCAAAATACCAGCGAGGCACACTGGTAATCACTTATTAGCTTAGGTGTTGATAAGCCACGCCTTTAATTATATGGACCACGCACATGTGATAGACCCCCCCCCCAGGTTTTTCATCTCACTTAAAGCCCTGGCTATGTACTTAGATTGGTCAATAAAATAATAAAAATAAACACGTGTGGAACACTTTTGTGTTTTTAATATTCGGAAAAAACAGAGATGTAGAGCGGGTTAGTTGGAGATGAATTGGAGAAATGCACCGAGGAGTGGGAGGGGGACGAGGAAAAAGGCACAGGGGAAGTGGTAGAGAAATACATGAGGGAGACTGCAACAAGGGGGGGGGGCATGGCGCAAGGAAACTTGAGCCCCCACCCAGTTAGGAGCTTTAAAGCCTGGTCCCCGTGAGTTTGCGCCCCTTCCTGGGGTGTGGGGGGCTATTGTTACGCCACTAGTGGGGGGGGGGCGAATGGAGATGGTAACGGAGGGATGCAGGGGAGAGAGCTAACAGCAAGCACATAGCAGGTGTACATTAGTGGGAGAGGCCTCTATATTTTACATTGGGCAAACTGTGCTCCTTGGCTGGGGAGAGTACCGGTAGCCTACAGGGCAATCCAGGAGCGCTGATTTGTCTGACCAGCAACACAGTGATAATTCATCTCGCACTAGGCAAGTTTTATTTGTCAACATTTCAAAACTTGTTGAGAGGCAAATTACAAAAGCGAACGTTACATTACAGGAGGAAAAAGTGACAATCGTGAGCAAACAAAATACAAGAGGAGCAAACGGTGCATTACAGGAGGAAAATCCACGCACATGTACACGCACTACAGCACACCGGTACCTATAACTTCCCCTCCCAAGGTTCCAAAGGAGCCAGTCATCCCACTACGCTCTTGGCCTGGGTGGGATAATGCCTCCTCTGTCCCAGCCAGTACTCGGTGTCGGGGATGGGGCCAGTGAGGGGGGGGGAGAGAAGTCTCCATGCCGGGCAGTGGTCACAGCGCCGCCCGGTTTTCGCCATCCTACTGGATCAGTCCCAGCCGGTTTCAACTGCCTAGGAGAACAGGGCTAAGGGGCTAAGGATAGGTCTTGAACAATGTCACGTGACAGAGAGGACGCCCAATGGGAGAGCGAGTACGTTCTGTGACGTAAGGCGGACTTCCAGGAAATCCCTGTTGTGCTAGAGAGACCTTGAATGCGGCGTAGTGCGTCTGCTCTACATCTTGTAATTGTGGGCAAATTGTTTAAACCCCCGGTGCCTACCGAAAATGAATGTGTCCGTGTGTAATGCCGCCACCACCGCGGGATGAGAGGAGCCTGAGAGACCGGTGGGTGGGGGAGGGGGGAGGGGGTGTTGTGTGCGCACGCGTAAGTCCGTGTGTGCGTGTGTGTGTCTGTGTGTGTGCATGCGTGTGTGTGTGCAAGCTTGAGTGTGGCTGTGGCTGTGTGTGTACGCGTGCGATGGCCAGAAGCTGACTTGCGGTGAATGTTGAGAACAGGAGATGTGCACGGCGCCGGGCTGGGCGTGCGCGCCCACGAGGTGAAATCGCCGATGGAAAGCGCGTGCACATCCCCTGTCTCACATTCATCGGAACACGCCAACAAAAGATGTCTTGCAGACAAAGCATGCTTCGCATGCTTTTTAGGTCTGCTCGACCTAAAAACTATGTCCGTATATACAATTAATAGCTATGAACTGTGACAAAACATTTATTATATTAATTATAATTAGGTTGTATTCTATGTGGAGCTGATGAAGGGAAATTTATAGAAGGTCTAGTCTAAAGGAGAGATGTGTAGGTGCAGTAGTGCAAGCTGCGCCTAGATGTCCCTAGTGAGCATCATAAACTTTGAAGATCTAAATTCACCCTACCCATAATGCATTGCATGGAAGACAGTAACACATTACATTCAATATATACAATTAGTAGCTTTGAAATGTGACAAAATAATTCTTATATTAATTAGGGATTAGGTTCTACTCTATTTAGAGCTGATGAAGGGAAATTTATAAAATGTCTAACATAGATATGTAGGTGCAGTACTGCAAGCTGCGCCTAAATGTCCCTAGTGAGCATCATAAACTTTGAAGATATGGTAAATCCACCTTACCCATAATGCATTGCATGGAAGACAGTACCACAGTACATCAATATATAGAATTAGTAGCTTTGAAATGTGACAAAAGAATTATTATATTATTTCCAAATTAGGTTGAACTGTGTGGAGCTGATGTAAGGAAATTTATAGAAGGTCCAATATAAATGTGAGATGTGCTAGCGAGTAAAGTAATCACTGCTAACCTTGTTTACGACCAAGTGAGTGTCCTGTCTGAAGGCCTTTAAGAAAATAGTGCCTTGAGGTTGTAATTAAAACCTATGGCGTAACAACACAAGTAATAGGGGGTGTCCTCATGAGAGGTTACAAAAAGAGACAGGGAGTAACTAAGGTGTGACTACAAAGCCTAATAACCAATGAAAAGCCACCTTTTACAAAGGACAGGAGCTAATTAAAAATATGGGTGGGAAGTAGGCGGAGCTTTATTCACATATCCTGAATACAGCATGTCTCGAAGACACATAACAAGTGCTGCCTAGGCGAGACCTAAAAAGCGAAACCAGCACTCAGTGAGAAGGATACAATCTGGACATTACTGCTCTGGGCAGTAGAGGAAAGGAGATTTCACCAACAGCCCTTCACATTAGGGAAGCACGATTTTATCTGTGACCTTGAATGTTTGGAGGTAACTTCAATGAATTACACTGTGCGATACTAATCTTCCAAATAACGGAGTATCCCTTTCAAGGAAACTGGTAATATGCAGTCTATAAAGTTTTGTTTTATTCGAGGATGGATTACGAGCCTTAATGCTACTCTGTCCTATGTTGAAGGGTAACTGATCAAGGTGCTTTTTTAAGGTTCCTGGTCTTCGATTATCCAGAACAGGAAATACAAATTTGTGAAAACAGTGGTAGTTCTCAACTTTGATAAAGATACAAAATCGAATCTATTAGGGGAATATAAGCCAAAGCGATTGCATGAGGTCCCCTGCTATGCAACATATGCGTGTTGCGTAGGACGAGACCTAAAAAACTAACCCTTTCTGCTGTTTTGTCCCTACCAAATGTGCAGGTGATTTAAGTGATATTGACTTCTATATAAATTTTTGCTCAAATTGTTTTAGTGGATTTTTGACACACACCTTTTTGTTTTTTGCCCGTATTTTATAGCAACGAGTCTCCAAACACCCACAAGCTCCCCTTTGAGTATTGGTTTCTTTGCACCAGAGGCAATAGACCGAATATCTTGGACTAAAGGGTCTCGCAGGTCACTGTAATGCCTCTCTGGGGACAGATCTAGGGTACAGCATCTGATGTCCTAGAAACAAATGCTAACCACCCAGGATCCAACTGAGTTTGGACTAACTTCTGTATTTTTGTGAAATGTTCCGGATTTTGGCTTTAAAATTCTGGTCACCCTACTTGATGCCACCACACCTACTGTACTACTGTACTGTACTGTACTACTGTTAGCTACGCCGTGCTTTCTCTGTAAGCCTCTGCCATCTTGTATTGGCTGTCTAGAAAGTATTGACAAAGTGTAGCTGTCACTCTTCCCTATACGTGGATTGGAGTCAGGCTGCAAAGCACATAGAGTTATAAGTACAGAGAAATGCCCACTTTCTAAAAGTAATCCAAAAAGGGCACTTTCCTCGCGCTTCAAACTGTTGCTCTGCCATGAGGGAAATAATCCCTCCAATGTAACAATTCATCCAAGTATTCCATAGGACACACACGATACCAAGTATTAAAAATTTCCTTCTTCCAAACGTATACTCTACTCTTTTCATCACTGCAGAGACAACGTGATTGCACTCAAAATCTTTATTCAAGTCTTCTCATGCGCTGTATGCCCATCCAGGCTTTGTACAATGACACGTTAAGGTCAATCATATATTGGAATAGACATGTGTATTCATACCCAAAGCATTTCGAGCCTATGTGGCTCTTCGTCAGGGGTCTCTACAATAAATAAAAGAAACCACTCAACCAACTGATCATTGGACACCCACTGTATATTAAACAATCCTGTAATTCCCCCAAAAAGTGGCATTTCTAAAATATTAATAAAAAATCCAAATACATCAGTAACCAAGATTTCTTACTACCATTGCAAATATGCCTACGCTACTACTTTCAGATCAGGAATTACAACTTCAGTACTGTAGGAAGCTGGCTCTGTATATGCTATACCAAAATGAGGTATAATGTGCAGAGAGTGCAATGGAACCCTAAAGGTAGGCAGAGGTAAAAGTAGATAGCACCGTACTCTCTATTTGTGGTAGTGTGGGCAAGCAGTAAGGCTTTATCAGAGGGTAGTTGTGGCGGGGTTGCAAGAAGAGGTCTGAGGCCAGGTCTGCGGATATAGGGTTTTATTTTCAGAACAGTACGCTTAGGTCAGGTGGACAGTCTATGCGAGGCAAAGGTAGAACAGTCCGTCTTGCCGGGACTGCTTTGGCTCTTCGGATCCTGTTTCGCCAGGGTCAGTTCTCCTTGGGTAGAGGTGGTCTTCCTCTTCCTTTTTAAAAGAGGGCGGAATCAATCCACCTGAAAAAATTGAGTTAAGAAGCTTTGTTGAGGGGGCTACAAGTAGAGTGCAAAAACATTTTTAAAATTTGCTCCCAAAGTCGTCTTCTCCTGGGGTTTTAGACCTTGGCAGTATATTTATAACATTACTAAATTTTTCTAGGGTAATTCGACTTTCCAGATGGTCTTTAACGTCTGCTTCTAGCCCTGGTAGCTGTACTTCAGGAAAATATTTATCTACTGGTGCAGACCCCAGGGTCGACGGTTCCCGCCAATATAGCAATACTCCACAAAGATATTCCCAATTTCGGAACTTTCACATTTTATAATATTAGTAATTAGGGTCTCCAATCCCCCAAAATCAAATTTTAATTGCTTTCGTTTAGTCATCCAGGCCAAAAGGAGCTCCATCCTCTCCCCCTTCTCAAATACAAGGCTACAAAACGTGCGGCAATTAAGGATCTCCTTCTCCAAGAAGGATTGTTTTAAAGCTTCGTTCTTATCCAGCCAGTTACGACGTACCTAACCAGATTGATCTACCAGAGAGCTGTTGTGCAGTTTATCCAATCATTTGCAAACTGTCCTGCTCTTCTCTCCCCATTTTTCTCTGAGAAGTTCAAAGAGATATCAGAAAACCCTGAATTGTAGCCTTAAAAGCCTCCCATACTATATTCATTTCCACAATATTTTCATTTACTTGATGAAAAATATTCAATCTGAGTTGATAATGACTGATTATTAGCATCTTGTCTCAGCAAAAGTTTGTCCATAACGAATCTCCTCACCATTTAGGGGTCGTAGAGCAGGAATTTTAATATAACCATGGAGCGGTCTAAAAAAGAATGCACATGATATTGTAGAAAATGTTTGTTTGGAATAGTAAGAAGGGCTAAAATCAAGTCTATCCTTGGGGCTGATACACATTGCTTCAAAGAACATGAATACACTCCACAAGACAGACTCAATCTTTGCCATACATTTTGCACTCCAACCCAAGTAAACAAATGATAAAAGATCTGCCCTGTCCATTTTTTAGTGGAATGTGAATGGGGTTCAAGGAATTCAGACCGGGAGAGGGCAACACATTGAAATCCCCACCTAGAATTGGAATCCCAGGAAAGTTGCACAACTCCTACTGCAGAGACTGAAAGGGTTTAATATCATCATTAATGGGGCCATAATTAGAGATTATATTTTATAGTATGAATCAGTCCAGGGGCTATAACCCAAAAAACATCTTTGTTAGCCACAGGAGACAAGCAGCCGACTTATTTAAAAAGCAACCACTGCTGTAGTATCTCTATGCGAAGCTCGAGGCGATAAAAAAAAATCTTTAACCCTAGAATAATTCAGTTTGCTTCTCTCCGGCACTCTAATGAAATGTGGTTCTTGTAAAGGAATGATTGCTGTATTATAATGTAACAAACTTAAAAAGATAGTAACTCTCTTCTGTCTATAATTCCAACCATTTGCTTTATAACTGGCTATACCCAATTCCATTTTTCTTGATTTTTTTAAATCTACCCCCCCCCCTTTCAAGACAATCTTAATGCTAGACACATATTGAATATGAGCAATAAGCACTGAAAAACTTTATCCATACAATCCATTGGCCTCGTAATATTTCATTCTGCTGTACCCAAGCAAGTGTTTTCCCTCGCAGTGACCCCCTTTACCCTGCACCTCCCATTGCCCAGAATTCAAAAACAATCAACACCATTGTTTGAGGACAATTAACCCTTTTGTTCGGTTGGTGCATTTCTCCTGCACTAGCGGTGGTCCAGAGCTGTCACTTCTCCCCCCTGGGAGTCTGAGACGAAAAAAAATCTGATTCTGAAAGAACGGAAAAAACGTAAAACTGCCCCTCTCCCCAATCCCAACAAAACTTTCAATTTAGCAGGTTTGCAAAGCTGAGTCTGAACATCCTTCACTCTTAAGGACTGAGACAGATGTTTTAATTCATACGACATCTGCATATTTCATATGAAAGGTCAAGAAAAACATTAAAAGAGAAGTTGACTCCCGCTTTAGTACATTGCAGCTGAATTGCTTTTCTGAGGATTTCCTCCTGAACACTAAAGTCCTAAAAATAGACCAAAATGGCCTGTGGTCTTGCACCTGCTTTGGGTGAAGGGTGGGGGACCATGTGTGCTCTTGCAAAGGAGCAGTCTGTGTGCTGACCGGACAGAATATAATTTCTTCAATCAAATCCTTACTTTGAGCAAAGTTCTCAGGGACCCTCACCAGCCTTAGGTTTCGCTGCTGTGTTCTGTTCAAGATCCTCCTGTTAATATTTAACCAAATACATATCTTTCAAAGGGTGAAAAATCGTTTCCGCGTGAGATCGTTACGCATCCTCCAAATTTTAAATCCTTTGTTCAGCTTCCACGCAGCTGGAATTTAAGCCTTGTAGGCCCTTATCGATTGAATCTTTTACAATTTTTCTGCCATCTCCTTGTGAGCGGTTTTCATTTCCTGGATTTTGGCAAGTAAGTTCTGTAAGTAAAGCGCATAGTTCCGCATTGGGCTCCTTCAAAATACCAGGTGGCTCACAATCCTCAAGATCTTGGTCTACTGAACTCACTCAGGACCTTGCAGAACTAAACGAATGAATGAAAAGTAATTTGTAGAGCGCACACCCACTCCAGGGAAAGTCCTGGCGCTAAATAATAGTTTCTTTACACAATAGACTACTGGGAGAAGTTTACCTCATTTGCTGAACAACCAAGTTTTTAAATTCTTTCTGAATACTGAGAGTTCTGGGTTGGCCCGGAGTGCCAGTTGGTATTGATTCCAGGCCTTCGCTCCAAGAGACGAGAAAAAACTGCTACCGATTCTAGAGCGGTGGATCTTTGAGATGGTGGCCTAGTGGCCGTATGTCGATCAAAGTGTCCATGTAGATAGAGAGGCTCTTCCTAAGATATACAGCGCCTTTTCCATGTAGCACTTTATGCACCAGAGATGCTACTTTTAATGGTTGTCTCCTGAGTTATATTCTCAGCCCTTTGCAGATCTGCAAGGGGGCAAGTTGATAACTCAAGATCAAATGTGACCCTTTCGTTGGTGGTCTTAGCCAATATAACCTCAGAATTTCAAGCCCATTATGGCTCATCCTGCTACCCTCCTCTGAAGGGGAATCATAATGTAGACTTTCGCCTTGGGTCTCTCAAAGCAGATTTCTGTGAAGAATTGTATACTGTGCAGGTACATGGGGCCAGAAATTGTATTGCAGGTGGTATTAGTAGATGGCGCCATAGGAAGTGGTTTAACAGCGACCAAGTTCACCAATGAATTACAGTTAACAGCGTTTTCAAACTGGCTCTCCGTGGCCTAGCATGACCTGCAGCAGAATAGTTGAGCCTGACATCCTGGTTTCACTTATGTGGCTAGAGTGTCTGAGTTGCACCTCAACTTCACCCTCGGAGGAACCTCTATCTTCCTCAGAGAGAGAATCAATTTGGATTTGTGGTGATTTGTGCATCTTTAACACCGTACAGCGTTCCACAGTCTGAGCCTTCTGGGTTATGGAAAGCGAATTCAGTGAATTTAGCAGTCCACTCCTCTGTGGTGGTTTCTCTTTTTGCCCAACATCTGAACTTCTCTTTCCTTTAATAGATGCTGTCTCTGCCCCATCCCGAGTCGGGTTAGAATGACTTACCAGGTGTGTTTTTGAGCCTCACAGTCCTTGGGTTTTTCTCGTTTGGTAAGACTTCATTTGTCTCTATACTGGGCGGGTCTAGTAGTCTACACCCCAGTGTCACAAACAGCGACCCCACAATGCTGTGTCTTGAGATGGTAGGTTCTGAAAAGTTCAATAATTGTATATCAATGTGCGCACCTACCACATAACAGTGTGCCTGAATTCATCAATTTGAAAAATGTTTTAACAGTGCGGCAGCTATGATTCTGGGATCCGCCTATAATGCCTCTGAAAATACAATGAACAATAGGATGTGGAGGAACTCCATTCCGGCTCACAGAGCACAGCTAGAGTCCCTAAGGTTCCTACATTACAATTTTAGAACTTAAATGATTTCCATAAAAAAAAATCAGACTTAACTCAAAAAAGTAAATTAAAAAGAGTTTCAGTTCATAACAAAAGTATGTCTAAGCAATTTCAATGTAAATGATATTTACGCAATGCAAGTGACAAAATTCATGAAAATAAAAGCATTGCATTTAACAATCGTTATGATATTGCATGTTTGTGAAGCAACCCCAATGCATTTCGGGTTAATACCCTTCTTCATGGGGATAATTATTTTGTTCAACAATCAGAAATGTAAAACAAATCTTCTGCAGCCTCCTCTGAGTAGTTGAGTAGGCGTGCACTTCATCTCCGTTTACAAGCTCCATGCACCGAAGCCCAAACTAGCATGGGGTAGCGACAACGAGTATGGTGCAAATAACAAAGGATCCTGACGGTAAACTAACATTTTGCACCTCCCCAGAGCCTCTCACCCTTCAAACGTCTGAGACTTCTTCAAATTGTTCAAATCGTTAAATCCTGCTGCAGTTCAGCTAGGAGCCACCGTAGGAAGCCAACATCTCTCCCCCCCCCCCCCCCCCCCCCCCCCTCTGGACCGCCATGATGGGATCGGGCAGCACCTTTGCCGGCAAACTCTCCCATCATTCACCTCTCTTTCGTCAGCATTGGGCAAGCTTTGTTTAGTGATGGCAGTTGGGATTTTGAGTTGTATTGTGGCATCATTCATCAGATGGCTACTTTACAACAATGTATTCAGAGGTTTTTGTTCAACAGTCCAGTTTGATAATCATATTGTAAGGCAAAGTTGCTGAAAGGTTAACCACAGTTCTCAAGCGCTGCCATTTTCACAGATTTACAAATAAACTCTTATGAACTGATGTACTAACCGAGTGATTTCCGGCAATGGTAAGAGAATGAGTAAGATGTTAAGAAAATTATTTAGTTAGTACACAAATAGAGAATCTTAGAAGGTTTGTGATCCTAATGTATGAATAAAACTATTGGTAAGCGCCCAAGAGGGATGAAGAGGAGGCAGCAGACAACTGAAGGCATGAAGTATTAATAAAGAAATGGTCATCTTTTATTTTTGATTGAGTTATTTGCTTATACACATACCAATGGTGCATTCATCACCTGCTGCGTTGTCGCATCTAACTAAGACATACACTGCTGTTTAGCAAACTTTGAAGGTGCACAGATATCCTAGTACTGAGATTCTCAAAGTTCATACAAGTGCACCACTCATCACACTGACATTGCCAAATTTTACAGTGGGGTGGAGTTGAGAATACAGCAAAGTATTGTCCTGAAATTTAAGTCGCATCACTACATGACACTATCTGAGCGGCAGTGCCTCCCACACACCAAGCAGACAGCATGGCACCACAACTAAGAAGCTGAGCAGGGTTTGTCCATTCTGTGTGATCACTTGTCACAGAATTGCATCCCAGTTGAAACCTTCCTAAGGCAGTGTGGTCTCTTCTCATTTGGACACTTCCATGAATCCATCTTTTCCCAACTTTTCACAGGCTACAGTGGGGCCAGCACGTCTCACTGAACCATCCCTACCTGCGCCAAGAAGCCCGGCTCTTCAGAGCAGAATTAAACCTCCAGGCCATGTGGTACTTGTTCTTGAAAAGTGTACACTTTAGCGATCGTTGCCACCCAAATGTGAATGATGTTTTTGACAGGACAATGTACGAATATAATTATGAACACATCTAGTCTCATTTTAATGATTTTTATGCTTGTGGTCCTTTTTATTTTTTCTCTTCTTTTTTCTACCCTAGCTTTATTTTCTGATGTTAGATTTGAGAATAATTCTTATTAAAAATATATTTACTGTTTTTCACACAGTTCAAGCCCAGCGATTTATGCATTATTTGAATATGAGAATAACAATCTTTCACTTTTATTGATGTTTCGTATCGTGCCAGAGCCTAATTTATTGTAATATGTTGTACTTTTTGTACTGCCATACCTATTTGCACTACTTAAGTACTGGATACGTTTCAGATCCAATAAATTATTTAAATAAACTGCAGGCCCTGGGCTCAGCCCTGAGCACAGGAGAGCAAACAACCACAGGGTGTGCCCACCACAGTCTGCCAGACCTGCAGTGCTGGCCCAGCCAGGCCAAGCCTGGGAACTGGCCTGGGCTCGGTGACACCGACAGAATGCAAGGCTTAGAGCTGGACACCCAAGCACCAAACACACTGCATGGAACCTGCAGTACAGCTCGCTTCCTGCCCATATGATAACTAGGCCTGTCAGTGCGGGAAGAACAGGCGCGTCAAATGTTTTTTGCCTGCTGTTCTACGCGATAAAACAAGTTCTAAAAGGTGGTGAAAATCACATATCTTTCCCAAAACGTGTCTCATTGTTTGTTCAAAGCAACTCAATCAAGGTATTGGTTCCTAGTCTTGCGTGGTCACACTCGAGACGAAAAAAGGAAAATGAAATGGCTGCCCGAAAGTCTGTGTGAGTTAAGACATTACATTTATTTCACACAGACAGAGGATGGTGGTTACAATTGGTTTCTTCTGAACCTAGCGGCAGTTTTTGGGATTTGATTTATATGTGCCTAATACTCCAAGATATTTCTGGACAAAGCCATGCATAGCCGAGGTCAGCGAATCGCAACCTTTTGCCTTCTGAGGGCCCTCAGTGAACCATTACTGCAGTCCGAGGAACACCACTGAGTCCTAACTGGAAGCGGGGGACTCCAGCCTAAGCAATTTCGATGATTTGAACCTCAAAACAATATACACAAACAGGTATACATCAAACAAATGCTCAAGTGTTGATATTCTTTATCATTTTCAATTGATTAAATGTAAAATTATTACATTTTGTAACACAGTTGTGGAATCCCTGAATAGGCCTCGTAGACCCCATAGATCCTTGGCCCAGAGGTTAAGAACCGCTGGCCTAGATGTTTCGAGGCGTCAGAAATACTCCCAGAAACAATCTTTGAGATCATGTTGGACATGTAACAGGAATCAAGGTACATTTTCTCCCTACTTGTGACTCAGGTGTCCAAAGCCCTCATACCAACAACACTATTTAGGTGAAACCAATATGTGAAACCGAAGGTTTCACCACTGCACAGCTCAGGCCACTTCAATCAGTCCAAATATTCTTATGCAACTGTGCAAATAGGAAACTGTTACTTTAAATTTCTATAGATATCATGTTGGCTCACTACTAGTGATGGTAACATAGTACAGGTTTCCAAGGAAAGACTAGATTTGTAGAAATCCCGAGGCAGCCATGAGGCGAGAGCAGTGCTTAATTTCTGTGGTTGTATAGCGGTGGTAAGCAGCATTAGGACTCAATTTAGAAGACTTTGGCTTATCTAAAAACATTAGGCTTGACGTACAGAGAGTGAGAGAAAGGCGGAAAAGGTAGAAAATGGAGGAAGAGAAAGAAATCAGTAGTGACAAAAGGAGACTGCCAGGATGAAAAAGAAACTTCAGAAGTGCGATCAAGAGGCGGCGTGGGTGGTGAAAGGAGGACACAAGATGAAATCAAAACTAGGCCGTCTTGGTATTCAGCAGCCGACACTCGCTAGCAGGAGTAGCTGGCTCCTGAGGAATACTTACAGCCCCTGCACTTATTTCTGTCTGAAAAGGGTAGGGGTAGTGCATGCTTGCCAGGGAGCCAAGCTTCCTAGAAAACAAATTACTGCTAGTCCAGTCCAAAAATCACTGTAAGGCTAGACGAGACCAGGTAGGCTCATAAACTGGAAAGGAGCAGTTCAAAGGTCATGCTGAGGCGGGTGAGGTATTTGAATCTCATGGAGGGCGGTTCTTTTTCCTGCCATACATTTCAAAGGCGGAAGCCATCTTTAATTGAAGTGTGTGAAGGATAGCACTGCACATTTAAATAAGACAGACCGTTTTTTTTGCTTTGCTTTATATACATAGTCTCAAGTTACTGTTGCAATAATTGCAAGGCTTCACTTTTCTTATATAGGAGCAGCAGGAGTTCTAGAGTTCCTTTGCATCCCCCCATCCCCAGGGGACAAGGGAGGGTGGAAACACGGAGCGCCCTAGGGACATGCAATCCTAGCTAAACTTAGTCTACTGATTAATTAATAGGAGGAGCCGAGGAGCAAGAGGCGGAAGTAACGCGTGCACGGCTGCTCACAAACACAAGAATGCACTTCGGGCTGCTGCGCGTGCCGCCACGAGCGTAAGCATTCTTAATCCTGCATGTATGACACTACACCTGCCGTTACTGGGCCCCTCTCCCTGCAAGAACACTGCTTGCACGATTACATTTAAGAGAACAAAACGGAGGACGACTGGATCATGGCTTTCCTGCCTTAAAAACAAAAGCTTTACCCGTGAGCTTATAAACCGAGCTAGCACGTGCTTAACTATTTCTTGAACACTTAAACCTTTTAAATGAAGGAATTATAGGTTTTCATTAAAAGCCACGTCGTGTTTCCAGTTACGGAGCCAGCATGCCCATGTACATGTGCCACAGCGTGTGAATAAAGACACCTATCACAGTCCAATACATTTTGAGCATTTATAAACCAGCTTTTTCAGAAGAAAGGACATAGCAAAGTACCAGAGTCCTTGGACAGGGCAGACTGCCAACACTAACTGGCTCAGACAACCAGCATAAGTGTATTATTTTGGCTTCAATGTCCAAGAAGAGGTAAAGAGTGATGTCAGTCGAAGACGAGGACCGCCTGAGGCCCTCAAACAAGCACCAAGGTATTTCAGTGGCTGGGGATCAGCAGCTAGTGAGCCTTTGGGTGTAAGAGTAAACAGTCCATTTTTCTCAGCTCTCATCATGCAGAGGAACACTAAGCAGTGTGCTAGGACTGTTGGATCTTACATTACTGCCTGCCACTTCATCGTCTCAGATATATGTAGGGTACTTCATCGTTTCGAAGAGAGGGGGTACACTCTCTCCAAAATTCTTTTCTATTCGCTGCCCTTTTTGTTAAATATAATAAGCATTCCGTTATCCTATTTTTTCAATTAAATAACTTTCAAGCTTAACTAATTTACATGAAACAATACAATGCCTTATGATATAGTGAGTAGGCCAGTGGTGGGGGAAGTGCAGTGAGGGTATACCACCAGAACAAAAGTGAAGGTGCATATTTTTCTGGATGAGTACTTCAGGATTCAGTGTCTCTTTGGCCATTTAAGCAACAATGTGATGGAAACTGAATTTAAGAAACCAGGTAGATTACAAAACAACATTCTGGACACGTTCATAAGAAAATATAGTTGATATAAATGCTTTATATGCCGCCCTGCCCTTTAAGTAACTGAGGGCCTGATTTAGATCTTGGTGGTAATTGTCCTGCTGTCACTTTTTCAACAGATTCCCCGTCCGCCTACTTGCGGTCCGCCCGCTCTATTTAGATGTTAGAGGGACCATGGACAAAAGACCGACAGAGTCCCGCCGACTCCACCAGGAATTCTCAACCGCGTTGAAAGAGTCATAGGCAGAAGCAGCATTCGGCAGTAGTCCAGCCAAGATGACTGCCGAGCTAATCACCATTTGCCTTTTCATCGAGGCAACTGTGACAGGAATACCTCCTACTTCAAGCTGGTGGATTCGAAGCAAAGAAAGTACGAACTTACCCTTTTCACGGTTTTCCTCTTTGGTTTTCGTGTTGGACCCCATCATCCAGGTCCCTTCTTTGCTGCTCCGACTCTACCACAACATCAAACGACTCCGTTGTCGCCGGGATCTAAAGTGAGCAACTTTTAGAATTGTCTTACTATGAGTCGTGTGTTGACAATTGCTAAAGCCTTGTGTATTTTTGCATTGCTCTTACATACGATTTTTACTTATGTGTAATACAGTAGTGTTCATTTCCTAAATAATCAAGGTAAAATTAACACACCTGTATTGACACATATATATGTTTTTGGGGTGCCAGTGTGTGTGCATTCAATAGTGTGTGTTTGTTGTTTGTGTGGCAGGCAATATTTAACAAAAAAGGGGCATGACACATTACCTACATATGGTAGTAAGGGAAACACAACATATATGTGTATTGACAGAGAAATAAAAGTCATACTTACCAACCTCCACTTCACTAGAAACTCACTCATTCAGCAAACCTCCACTAGGACACCAGCACAACGGGGACATTTAAATAGGCTCAGCCCAATACTACCAGCCTGACGGCGACGGAGTACTGTTAGCCAGCAGTGGAGACCATTGACACGGCAGGAAACAGTCTGATTATGCCACATCTAAATATGGCAGACGGAACAAACTCAGATTGACGGAGTATTTGGGGCCGAGGCGTGATGACGGTAGTCCTCCCAAGATCTAAATCAGGCCCCTTATCTTATAGCTAAGAAAAGGTGTAGGACAGACAAAAACCTGTGTTTCAAAGCAGATGAAACACAAGTTTCAGACCAGCGTAGCATACACCACACTTCCAGCTCTGTCTGAACTTTAACCCTTTGAGTGCTCATGACGAGGTCAGCTCATCATGAGCTACGGCGTTCCGGTGCTCATGACGAGCTGAGCTCGTCATGACCTCGCCCGTTTCGTGGAACGCTCGCATGCTGGGCTGATTCCCCTGCTGTGCTGAGCGTTCCATTGGAACGGGTGTGGCCATGACGAGCTCAGCTTGTCATGAGCACTGGAGCGCCGTAGCTCATGATGAGCTGACCTCGTCATGAGCATGGGGGCGCTGTACACGCCCCCCCCCCCACCCCAAGCACAGCGGGGGAAACAGCCCCGCACGGAAGGGGTTAAAAACTTCTAGTGGGACCACAATATACTCAATATACTCATGTTAACGTTACATAAAAAGGATAGCTAATTCAGCGCAAATGTCAGTAGAAGGTAGAATAAAATGGTGCTGTTCTTGCAAACCAGGCTTTGTTCTAACAGTAATTAATTAATTAAATGATACTCAATGTATCAGGTTAGTCCACAGGATGCCATTTGGCTGATAACTTGAATTCGCAACTACAATTTCCAAAACCGACTGTTGTCTTCCGGAAATATCACAAAAGCCTCAACTTTATCTGTCTCAGACTACAATAGTTCAACTTGCTTTCCAAAAAAGGAAGTACAAGTGGATCCTAAAGCCTTTATGACTGCTAGTAGGGCATGCAGAGTCTGTGCCATGGAAACAAACCTTGCAGGGATCCAACTGCTGTTGAAGAAACGGAGGGGTCGATTATGATGGCAGACGGACCTGCGTCCGTCCGCCACCCCGAGGTGGAGGGACCGTCCGCAGGGGCAGCGGCGCTCCCTCCGTTTGAATTAGGATGTGACCGCCACCCTGGTGGTCACATCCCATATAGTTAACATTGCGGTGGGTGCTGCTTTAAGCAGCACCCGCTGCAAATTTAAAAATGCATGCTGTGCATTTGCATGCACAAAGCAGCAGGCACCGTGCGGTGCCTGCCGCATTGTGCATGCAAATGCAGGAGGGTACCATAGGTCCCCCCATGTGCACCCCCACCACCCCCTTCACCATGGGGGCCCGCAACGGGCCCCCAAAGCAGGAACCGTATGCCTTTTCGTGGCGGCATTGCCGCCACGGAAAGGCATTCCTCCAAGGCCATCCTAATATGGCTGGTGGTGTCTGATAGACACCGCCACCATATCAGGCCTTTTCCGCCGCGGTTGCAAGGCGACCGCGCCGGACAGTATTCCCCTCCACCACGGTCCCCCGCCATTGTAATATGGGGGGGGGGGGTGGGGAAGAAAGGTGGCGGACGGGCAAGGATGGCGGACGGATCGCCACCGCCTGCATGGCGGTGGCGATCCGTTCGCCATCCTAATGGACCCCTAAGTTTTCAGCAAGATCATTCGTATAGCGGATAACCTGAGATACATCCATCCTCAATGTGGTGACAAATTCCACAGCACATAAAGACCTTGAAATGTACAAGGATGAAAGCTATTTGGAGTACCACATCCTGATTTATGTGTCCACTGCACAAAGGAATTCTGTCAAAGCGATTGTTGAAATGGGCCAGTCTTCAAATGATTATTAACCTCAATCCCCAGATTCTGGAATAATGTTACCATGCTCAGCTGTCAAAGAGGTGGACTCCACTGCCACTCACACTAACTGGTCCATACCCTGTATTCCTAGCTGGTGATGCAAATGTATTATTGTTTACATTTTGAGGCACAGGAACAACTGTAAAAAGTGACGCTTTTTGGAGTATGCCAATACTGTCCCTCTTCAACCATAGTTAGTGAGACTGAAAAATGGCTTCCACAACCCACTGACAATCTACCAGCAAGGGGTGATAAATTAGCCCTGAATGAGCACTTGACAATGCTTATCAGTTAACTTCTAGAATTTGGGAGTCATCAGGATTGTATCCAAGCTCTTGATTAACAAGTCGCTTCCTAACTCTAATACTGCTCAAAGAACGGGCTACCTAGGTGGACTCAATCTAATCTTCACCCTCAAGCAAAACATGAGAAGTTTGGATTCCTCAAGCCTTGCAGATCCATTAGCACCAACACATGAGACTGGGGCGAACTTCAGAGACATGTTGTAGATGAATACTATTTGATGGGGGTGAGGAGGTTAAAACATGGTCTCTCTTGTGGTGCAGCTCGTCTAGAGCCCAACAGTAAAAATTAAAACAAAAAAAAACTTACTCCCTCTACAAACCAATCCACAATTCCTTCTTCTACAAGCGTGAGAGGTTACAAAAGAAACAACATAATAAGAAAGATACCCTTAGCCAGATAACAGATGCCCTCTGTTCCCTAAATACAAGCTTATTTACAACTAACAGTTCAGCTCGGGATAAGCGATGGAGAGGCAGCCGAGAGGTATGGGGCACGCACCGGAGATCCAGCGGGGGCCGCCGCAGGGGCCGATGCCACGGGCAGCAGAAAGTGAGGTGATATTAAAGCTATACAACAGAGTAATACGAGCGTGTAACACTTCCAGGGATTGGTTTGGTAAAAGACCACAGACTCACCAGAATCTGATGTTTTCTGTGTTAGACAATGAGGTCCTGCTCACCTCACATTTGCAGTTCGCTGTGATGTCTTGCGCACTAGTACCTCGGCCTGGGGGATGTAAGGCGTGGCTGAAGTCGTCAGTGAGTGACTCAGCAGGGCCGCAGGCGGGAATTTTCCTGCAGGCTATTACATTGTAGCAGCAGTGCACACCTAGGTTAACTGTTTACTGAGCCTGTGCTCATACTGGTGGCAGCGCCCGGACCGGCAAGTCTGTGGGGAGACAAATAACCGGCGCAGGTGTGCAGGCGCGCGCTAGCAGCCTGGAGTGGCCAGGTACTCAGAGAGTCACTACCGTGGCATTAAAATGCGTGACAATGCATTTCAGTGCGGTGTTGCGGAACACCACACTGAAATGCGTTAGGTGTCACGCCTGATGCGTGATACTTGGCAGGCCTGCAGTTATCGTACACACCGCCACTTAAAAAACAATAGACACGTAATGAAGCACGACACTGCAATCACATACCACACAAGACAGCGAGACGAATAACCACGGCTGGACGGATCCCCCGCAGCAGAACTCTGTCACACCTGCCAGCAGGATTACAATAGCCCCGGCACCCCTTCTGTCCCAAATGCCCAGGGTCCTAAGAATACTACCCCAGTTCAATGTTAACAATGGTTACCAAAACGATTGTATTGAGGGCAAGATAGATGTCAATCCAGAGAAAATATTGTAATGCCCAATGTCGATTATCACATGAAATGAAGCCAATTTCACATGTGATGTAATGCAACGAGTTTCTATTACAGAAATGTTAGTAAAAATATTTCAACAAAAATAAAGCACCACTGAAAGGCATACTAACATCGCCAATAAGAAGGGGCAAGAATGGAGTTTGAAAGCGGCATATGCATGCATAAGTAGCAGGGAGGTCAGCAAGGTTCAGCAGTTTGTATTTTTACTAATTGATGGTTATCTTATCATGGAAAATGGCGTTCACTTTTTTTCTCTTACTGCAGTTAGATGATTTTGTAAAGTTAGCTGTCTGGCAATCATTGTGAAACGAAAGGCTGTGGAATGTCAGTTTTTTTTATAACATACAACATGTAATTAGCTTGTAAATGAATAGTACAAATAGTTCAAACTGTATAAGGATTTACGAAAGCACTTTTTTTTGTAATTCAGAAGGGTGATGCAAACTATTATTTAAATAGGAGTAACATAAATCAAACACTTTGCTTGGTGATGTGCAAATGACAAATATTTGCAGAAACTCGATTTCCAAATTTTATTGTTTGCACACTATGTAGTTTTATCAGTAAAACCACATGTCAATGGGACATTTTGTGGCCATTTAATTTGTAAATGTGCTAATTGCAAATGATAGTGTGCTACCATTTCATGCTTCAGTTATAAGATTAGTAAAAATTCGTTTTTAAACAGGACTTGAGAAATATTTCTGCCCCACTCTGATGGCAATGTTGTTAATGAACTAAGAGGCAAGTCAAGGGTCATGTTTCTCCTATATGTGCTAGATTTTTCTTATTTATAGATATTATAAAGTGTAGTCTATTAAATCAAACAAAAGAGTCTTTTTATACAGCAGGAATGGTGAACTCACACATCTGAAGGTGCTCCGCATATGTGATAATAAAGAAATTGGTAGCTAAGTGAATTAAAATAGTTTCCCATGATCACATAATTTGAAACCAGTGTATGGGTCTAGAGCTTTACAGTTAGGTTGAGTAGATGATTTAAGTTACTAGGACAGTAGGCCTGGAAAATGTTTTATGATTTTTCGAGGCCAGCTGGCCAAAGTATTAGCAGACGCCATCACCCAACAACTCTCCATTTATATGGAACCGAACCTCCTACGACTCCTCCCAAACCAGAATCTGCAGCAACCACCACACCAAGATAGCCCTCATCGCAGTTACCGATGACATCGAAGTCCTTCTCGACCGACAAGAGACTACGGCTCTTATCTTCCTATACCTCTCTGCAGTCTTTGATACGGTCTCCCACCACACGCTCATCACAAAGCCGCACAACATAGGCATCCAAGAAGCCGCTCTCCGATGGATCGCCTCTTTCCTCACCGGAAAAGTACAATGCATCCCCCTTCCACCTCCAAATCCAAGGAAATCATCTATGGAGTACCCTAAGGCTCCTCACTCATCCCCACCTTCTTTAACACTTATATAACACCATCACCAGCATTGTCAACACACGTGGACTCTAAGTAATATCCTACGTTAATGACACAACTCACCCTCTCCTTCTCAAAGAAACTGCCAACACCAACTTCCACAACTGCATGAAAGACATCGCCAACTGGATGAAGGACAACTGCCAGAAGCTCAACATGGGCAAGACAGCAGTACTGATTTTCAAAAACAAAAGCTCCTAATGGGACACATCCTGGTGGCCCTCACAACTCGTATCTATTCCTACCCCCACTGACCACGCTAGGAACCTAGGTATCATTCTAGACAATAAGCTAACCATGACGACTCAGGTCAACTAAGTCTCCTCCTCCTGCTTCTTCGTCCTCCACATGCTTTGTAAGATACTCACGCGGATACCTAAAAGCTCAAGACACACCGTCACCCAGGCCTTCATCGCTATCAGACTAAACTATGGCAACGCTCTGTGCACAGGGATCGCAGTTCACCTTCTCTGACTGCAGACTATACAGAACACCACTGCCAGACTCGTCCTGGATCTTCTTGGACAAACCCACATCACCCCCTACCACAGGGAACTCCACTGGCTCTCTGTACAGAAAAGTTGCCAGTTCAAGCTCCAGACCCATGCATTCAAGGCCCTATAAAACTGTGGATCGGCCTACTTGAACGATCACCTGAACTATAAGCTCACCAGACACCTCCGCTCTGCATCCCTTTCTATAACCTTCACCCCCTCCATCCAATGTAGCAGATTCCGAGGTCTCGCCTTCTACCTAGCAGCAAAGACATGAAACTAGTTACCCTTTCACCTCCCCATCTCTGCCAGAGTTCCAAAAGTCCCTGCCCGCGCCTGGATACCCTCACGGGTGACAAGAAGTGCTCTACAAATCTACTGATTGATTGAAGTACAATTTTTAAAACTAGCCTGGCATTAGTCTTAATGTTTTACCTTCCTGGGCGCTAGAAAAACCACAACAATCTGGAAAAACAATGTCTTGAGTGAAGGTCTTGAGTGTCATGCTTTGAAATCAGACATATAATTAAATATTCTGAAAGATTTGAAAATAACATATAATCAAAACTATGATTTCTGAATTACCAGAAAAACATAAAATAACTGAACACAGAAACAACCACTCAACAGCAGACTGGGCATGCATTTAAATGTACAAGCAGCACAAATAAGAAAACAAGTAGAATAAACACGAGTACAATAAACTGGCAGACTGGGCAGAAATGTACAGCATAGCAAAACCATACTGTGGTCTCTCAGAAATCCCAAACTTGTCAATATGCTAGGCAACGTTTTGAAAAATCAAAAAAAGTCAGTAATTAACTGGAGAAATTAATCAAGTCTCAACAAGTATTCAAATACCTACAGCAATGTATATCTAAAGGTCACAAGAATGCGCCTCTAGGCACACCTTTATTTATTTTGCAATTTTAAAACGAATATTCACATGAAAGATCAATTGGACAACAAAATAAATGAGGATATACCCTTGATTTCGAGCTATAAAAACATTTGTTGGAAAGGATCTTGGTAAGACTTGTCTTGTTCCACTAGCTTGGTAGAACCCTTAATCTACACAAAGCTAGTATTAAAGTATATAGCATTTGTTTTTCGTCACTCAACCACGGGAACCTTTAAGTGCCTCCTCTTCTTCCGTCCAGATGTATAAACATAGGAAGGAGAAAGAAAATGTTGCGAGACTCAGAAAGACAAATGAAAGGCTGAGAAAGGGGGAAGGAGGGGGGAAGGAGGAGTGAAGAACGGGGTTCCTTTAAGCACATGGAAACCCGTAGACTACATATAGACTGTTTCAGCAGACATTGGCCCACTGAGGTGTCTCAATTAAGGGGTATTTCCTCTATAGTGTAGCATGCGAGTTTAGGTAATTCCATGAATGGCCCACAGTTTGCTTGACTATAAGCAGTTAATAATAGACTGCGATCCAAGGGAAATCTAGTCTGATGTGTTATTTCCGCTCTACACTGCACAGTCTGCTGAAGGCTCTGAATACTTAGAGGCAAGTACTACAGTAAACAAAACAGCAACAGAATGAAGATCTTTATCGAAAGAAGCAGCGATGACTGCCAAGATAGTCAATTAAAAAACACTATTTATTCTGCAATCTCCATTGCAAATCCATTGCCTCAATATTTCATCGACAAAACAAAGGCAGAGTTCATAACTTTCAACTGACTCTGGCTGATGCTAGGGAGCAGTAAATCAGAAAGATGAGGACATCTCATGGATAGAGAAAGCATGAGCATGTGTCGATCTTCCAAGTTGTAATACTTGGACGCCTCTTGCCACTCAAATCTCCAAGAAGGTTGCATGTTGGAACCACGCAGGCATTTATCAGGTCTGTCTTAACAACGTGGTCCAAACCACGAATGCGTCATTAGAGCTTACAACGACTTGCCTTAGGGAAAGCACTAGACTTTGGAATAGTATCATTTACTGTTTCAACTCCCGTCTGCGCAACAGTACGGACTGTGTTGGATTTAAAAGTCCAACATCAGCCCAACTACGCTTTCCTTAAGGCAAGTCGTTGTAGCAACTTGCATGGTAATGGGATGCGCTGTAAAGACACATTCATGGTTCGGACTGTGTTGTTAAGGCACAGCATGTTTTGAAACGCAATGTAAAGTCTGTTTACCCATCAAAAATAATCAAGGAACTTAAGGTCTCCTTAACTTGTTTCTAAGTTAGTGCTCAATGCCATTTTTTGCCATGTCCAAGAATTGTACATGAAATGTTGTAATGATACCACATTTACAAGGTGGTTCATTTATCAACATTCGAAGAAAAAAAGACTAATGGAGCCCTAGGGTATTCGAACTAGCCTCATGTAGATCACACCAGTTATCACTTAATTAGGTGCACCACCTTGCTGATACTTTAACACTCCAATACTAAGGGCATGAGTTACAGTCATCTTCACACCAGGCATTTCAATATTTGCAAAGTCTTTCAGAAGGACAGGTCGGAAGCTTCTTCAAAATGCCAATGTGCAGATGGAATAATCGCAAATTTACTCAAGGGCACCTTAGATACGGTCTCCCACCATTTTCTATGTGCATTTCAATATATATATTTTTAATCAGCTCTAAGGATTGTTCCAACGCCAAAGTCTGTCTAACAACTATACTGTAAATTTTAGAACATTCTTATGAAACCAGCATGCTACATTACAATGGAACGTTAATTTAGTTGGTATAATGCCTATAAGCGATTTGATTCAAGGTTAGCCTGTCAATCAATCAATGCTAAACGGTTAAATATTTCCTTTTTAATCCTGCCACCCATTTTTGTTACTAAGACCCTTCTTGCCTCCCTCAGGCGCAGGGAGGGTTGTATTTAAACCAATAAAAACTATTCATGTAGCACATAATTGTTGATATAGGCAATTAACTATTTCCTTTCCAGCAAAGGATCATTCATATATGCTGGTGCTCTGAATTTAACATAACAACCAATACATAATAGAAAGGAGGTGCGTGTGTGAGGTTCTTTGAGAAGGTTGTGTAGCACAGCTTGCGCTACTCTTGCCTCTTTTATGAAGTGTATTTCAAGGAAGCACTGCCTGCAGTAAGAATGCGGTGTTCTCGGTAATGTTGTTTTCTAAACATCCTGAAGAGGTACTGTTACTTGTCAAAGCTACCCCTATTGAGGAGGGAACTGCTATCTTTGCTCTGGGGCTTCCATTTAATTTGCTGCGATACACACCATTATCTCTCTGGCAGGTTTTTCGACAGTATTTGCTTTTTCTAAGTTTATCAAATAAATAAATAACAGTCTTGCAAAAATCCTTGTGCATGTCATGGTAGCCTATTCAAGCTCTTCCCGGCTCCTGCTCTCCGACTGAAAAAACATTTGGTAAATTAGGTTATTGGCATCTCCAAAAAGCAATGCAAGCCTAAATGATGTACTGGTGCTTAGCAGCACCTTGTCATCAAATATCGCAGCAATTGATCTTAATGGATAAATATGTGTCGAGCCGAAATTACAGCAATTATAGCCAATTGTCTATCACCACATCACAGAGAACATCATTTGGAGACAGCATCTGGAGTACCATTATTTCACAAGTTTAGAATTCTTATTTGCCTTTATACATATATGTATATAGATAGATACATCGATCAATAGATAGATACAATGGGCTCCTAAGAAGAGAAAACAAGCACTGGCAAAGTCCCAGTAGGTCTCCATTTGATACAGACGGGTGTTTTGTGGTGCGCGGACCACGCATCATGCACCTGCAAAATGATGCAGGAGCTTTTATTTTATTTTATTCTTTTTTTTTAAGTTCCCAATTTGAGTTGGATGGGTAACTAAAATAAACAAGCATTTTCAATGCAATAGGCCTCACATTTGCGAGAGTTTAAACTACTGGCATTCTAAATGACAATGCTTTTTATTGGTCTTGATAATTAACACAAAAATAAAAGGCATTGTCATTTACAATGCCAATAGCTCAAACTCTTGTAAAGGCGAGACCCATTTAATTTCAAAGAAGCAGCCGCCACTGTCCCGGGCTGCTTGGAAAACATGTCATGCCTGCAGTAGGAGAAACTCATTAAAGAAAATAGTGCTTACAAACTAAATAAGACATGCCCTATTACAACAGAAGTAAAAGGGCCAGTCCTCATGGGAGGTTACAAATGAGGACAAGGCAGTACTAAGGAGGGACTAACAAGCCTATTAACCAATGACAAATATGGGTAGAGAGTGGACCGGGAGTTCAAGTCCATACTCCAATACAGCATGCCTCGCAGAGCAGAGCATGCGCAGCCCAGGCTCGAACTAAAAATATCAGCCAGGGAGGGGCATGGAAACAAAACAAGGGGCTCGGGCATGCGGGAAAGCAAGACAGGGGAAAGCAAGACAGGAAACGGAAACAACATGGAAGGGTCAAAGTAGCACAAGACAAAACAACACAGGGGAGAACAGAAGCACATGGCGACACGGCATAACGGAAATAAGGGTAGCACAAAAGCACACAGCAAAACAGAGCACCATAGAGATGGGGAGAGGCAAGAGATGGGGGCAGAGAAGCAGCGGTAGCGAAAGCAACAAAGAGAGCACGGGGTAGGGAAAGGGAGGAAGAGTAAGCACAGAAGCACATGCAGAGAAGCACAGGGCGAGACAGAGCAACATGGAGACTGGGGGCAGAGAAGCACACACGGGAAACAGCTGGGAAATAGAGCAGTCATATAGTGTATAACTAAAAAGAAAGAAGTATCACCAAAAAATAAAACAAACATTTGCAATGTAAGAGGTCTCGCCTTTAGGACCTTACATGTATTTAGCTCTGCATCACATTATTGTGGTTACAGCAACATTGACTTCTTTACTGTGCACGAAGCAGTAAAAGGGTGCAGCACCACAGGTTCTCACTAGGTGTCCCTTGGGACCTCTTCTGGCCATCTAAGGCCACCTGAGGCACTGCACCCTGTGAGGGATTGTGCTCAGTGACACAAAAGGCATTTATTGAATAATACCAGCAGTGGGGAAACCCGATCCATGGAGCTATTGACATTGTAAATGGCATGTTCTACAAAAGAAAGGAGCAGTCCCTATGTTTCAAGATAAACGCAGCATGCCGTGCTGCAACAGATGAACGTAAATACATTAAAAACACCATTAAATAGGTTTCTTTGAACATGCAGCACTACAACAAAAGCAAAGAAATAATCTGAAATGGCGGCCGCAGTGCATTTATTTCAAGCAGAGCAACCAGCTGAAGTTAAAGGTGCGGTCTCCATAAGCAGGGGCAGAAGGAGTGTAGAATAGGCAGGTTTATTTTCTGTGGCGGGAAGGAGGGCACCACATGCTGCGATGCAGTACCGAAGCTGCAAGTACAAGATTAAGTGTGGCGCTTGTGAAACAGGCGCCGCGCGTTAAAATGTATTTTAAGTTATTTATTTAAAAAATGTAGGTGGGTGCGCCGTGCAGAACAAAAGAAAGGCGCTGCTGTCATACTTAAAGACAAAGTGTGGCATGCCGCGCTGCCGAGAAGAAACAAAATACATTAAAACTACCATTAGGGTCGGGAAGTGGCAGCTTCATGCCTGCAACACCAGCTTATTAAGAAAATAGTGCTCGGACATTACAGAGTAAGAGCTCATGTAAGAGGGGCAGTCCTTATGGGAGGTTACAAGAGTAGAAAAGGAGGGACTACTAAGCAAATTAACCAAGGAAAGAAAATGCATTTACACAAGACAGTCATAAGAAAAGATGGGTGGGAAAGGGGCAGAACTTAAAGCCCATATCCTGAATACAACATGTCTCGAAGAGACAGCTGCCTAGGTGAGACCTAAAAAAGCAGTATAAGGGCACAATAATGCACCCATGCCCGAGGGAAGGGACAAACTTGTGACTGGGAAATAAAGTCGACACAATCCAACAAATAAGAAGCCAGCAAATGAGAGTTACAATATAAAAGTACTTACTGGTTTTATACTCCACTAATGTAGTAACCCAAAATGCATTCATCCAGTAATAACTGCTAGGAGCACATGCTTTAAAAATTGCACTGCCTAATGGGTGCAATCAATTTAGTTTGCTGGCAGATGTGAAGAGGCAGCTCCAGGGTATTTTACACCAGGAAATGACACATTTGGCCGGAGCATTAGTTTACTACTGTTTGGATCAAAGGTTCTTTGTTAGGAATAATAAAAAGAGGGTCAGATGTGTGAGGTAAAGGGAAAGATGTGTTGAGGCATTTGTGTGCGAGTAAAAACGAGCAATAAGTCTTGTTTATAAGCGGTTGGCTTTGGCAAGAATTTGTAGTCATGCTGTACTGCAGCGCACAGAATGGCAAAAAAGTTTACTTTTACAACGTTCTGATGTGGCCATAACTAATACATTTAGTTTTTTAAAGAGCATAAATAAGTGCATTAGTGCTGGTCCTCTAATACTGCGTTTTATTTTTAGCCATGTCCTCCCCAATCTCTTCTTACCAGTCCTCTCCTCTGCCCGCGTTGTTCTCTCCCGCACTAAATACCTCCATATTGCCTCATTCCATTGTAGAAGCCATCTTTCTTTTATGATACCAAATGCTTTAAGCTCCAGGCCCTGTTAAGTTGACATAAAAACTTGCTGCACAAGATTCTTGTACTTTTCCATTTTGCCTCAGTAAACTGCTATTGTAAAACAAGGCGTGCTCAAGAAAGATACAGGAACAGAGGAAGCTGCACACATTACAGTGGAAAGTCCCAGAAGCTGCCTACTTGGGACACGTGGTCAGCAACAGTATATTTCAGACCAGAAATGGTAAAACACCAACTAGGCCTTTGCTAATTGGTGAAGTGGCCCATGCTTAATTTGTGCTATGTATGTTATGATGCTGCATCCTCTTGTGGCTTGGGCCTATAAAAGCTGTCAGAAATGTCAATTTTTTTGACATTCAGTGACTATGCTGTCTGTCTCCGTGCTGCACGTATTTGCATTGTTTCTTGGTCTCCAATAAATTCCGCTATCTTCTGTGCTGACAAAGAACCGTTTCTGTGGTATTATTTCTTATTCTTCTTTCAGATTCCACACCACAACCCCCTCCCAAAACAAAAAACATGTAGTGAAAGGACACAGTAATGCGTCCATGCTCCAGGGTAGGGAGAAACACAAGAGGATGAAACCCCTATGGAAGCCGACAAGTAAGAAGCACGCAAATGAGTGATAATGAAGAAAAACAATGGGCGGCTTCTAAACCCAATGTAAGGCAACTAAAGGTCTCACAAGAGACATTGCCTGTGCTGTCTTAGCAGAGAAATAAAAATTATCCTTCTTCCAATCCATGCCAAGTTGGTGTCCTGTAAAACCAATGAAAGCAGAGTAGGTCTACTCTGACACAACACTTTTTAAAATGCATGTGCATTCGCAGCCTGTAATATAATTTCCTGGTGAACTAGCAGGAAATGTGAACAGGGCAGGGTGACACCATTTGATTTACGTATGGCAGAGCAGGGGTCTCTCAGATCCTAAAATAAAGTTTTGAATTGGAAGAAAGGAGTGAGCATAGTAGCAGGGCCTGAAAAATCAATAATTTGCCTGTCTCCTCTCAACCTGTTTTTTTTTTAAGGAATACATTTTAGGTTTTAAGTATGGGTATTTTTTAAATGTTCGCTTAATGTTCACCTTCAGATACAGTACTGGGGCAGTCAGCAAGATACATCAGAGTCCACGACACGTCTGCTACAACCTCCTACTCTACTGCACGACTGAAGAATATGTGATTGATTCTGCTCAACCCAGCCGGCATTTAAATTTAAAAACCCAGCTGTCTTCCTTTTGGTAATATGTCCCTGAATCTAAACCAGCCCCTGTTGCTGAAGATAATTTGTCCTGTTATTGACCCTAAACAACCCCTGCTAGCCTTGCTCATCCTGACATGTAAATCTCTATTCCTATGTCTTTCAGCATGCCAATGGTAATACTGTTAAAAGCAAAACGACAATCATGAACATTACCTGCGCCATCTTGTCTGCTGGAAGTTTCTACGTGCACATAAGCTGCAGTCATTCTGACCGACCACAGCCATTTTGTATTCTGTTGGTCACCTTTGTTTCACCCTGCCCTTACTAGCATCCATCTGACGACAAACCTCAAGCACCACCTGCTGCCACAAACTCGTTTTTCTTCTCATCTTGGTTTACAGGCAAACCCTTGGACACTTTTACACAAACAGGTTCCAAATACCAAACAGACTCTTGCAAACATGGTTTATTGCACTGCAAACAGCAAGACTTGTTTTTGCCAACAATGGGACCTGTTTTTATCAACAGAACAGACTCTCAGATCTGGCCGGTCTCACATGTTTTAGACCCTGAAGCAAGGTCCAGCTGCAAGATAAGATTGTCTGTTTGGTCTGGGTAGGGGGAGAATAACAGTTGGGCTTGGGTGACAACCTGTCCGGGCCGGGGACTCCAAGCTTGAGTAACCATGTTTTTGAAACAAATACATTGTGTCAAACCTGTATAAAAGGAAGAGCCAAAGGAGTTGCCGGCCGAACACCTCGCTCAGACATCCCGTTGTCTGCAGTTGACGTGGTCTCCTCATGAGAAAGAAACTTTTTTTTTTGTCTTCCAGTTTCCAGTGCTTGTCTCTTTATTTTTGTAACGAACCCAAGGTAAATTAGAGGCGGAACTCTGCGCCGGGCAGCATTGGGGGTCTTAGAAGACTCGCTGCTTTTCACAATACGGATATGTGTGATGGACTTCTAAAGTCTGCGCGCCTATCAGAATGATCCTGACAGGTGACTGCTGAGCTGACAAGTTGTCTTTTTGGTCATGTGCATTGGCATCTCTTCCGCGTCACCCCACTGCTTTTCTCAATGTAAAAAATTGAAAAATAAAATGATAACTCAAAGTTATCATTTTACTTTTTCCTGCTGTTGCAGCTTTGTGGGCAGGGCTGCTCTGCTATGGGCACACTCTGTAAGTGTACATGAATGTTTGGCTGGCCGTCTCAGGCAAGCAGTCATGCACACTTGGCATGTTCTCCATCCAGGCTGCATTACATTACAGCTTTAAACTTTGTGATTGGCCGTAGGGGAGCCTGGGTGCCTCCAATTTCTGGTCCAATGTGAGAGAAGACAGAGGAGAGACGCAGCAATATGGTAAGTTTATTGTTATTTTAGACTTCCTTCATCCCCCCAACCCCTGCCCTGCCACCCCCGATCCATGCTAGTTACCATTGGTCATGTGAGACACATTATCCAATTCAGGCTTTTTAAGCAACTGCCTTCTGGAACTTACAGATTTGCATTATAAATTTAGGCTGCTTTATACCTGGCTGAAGATTTAGTGTTTGACTTCCAGTCAATAGGCAGATGTGAGACTGGCTGCAAGCTTTAAAAGACAGCCATTCTTGTGAACAAATAGATATTTATTCGCAAGAAAAGTTAGACAATTTTACCTAAGTAAATATAATGGTTACTAATTGATACACAGGCATTGTAGTGCTTAGTTCCATGGAGTGATTCGATTCGCAAATGAATAGCCCACATCCAAGAGGTCAGAACCAAGTCACTGACAAGGGGCTCTAAAAAATTCCAGACCTTCAGAATTTCTACAAGGTCCAACAGACCCTGGCTGGCAAATGAATTTACTCACCTCTTGGGTCAAGTAAAGAGGTCAAAGCCCAAGCCCTTAATGCCTCTTTCTCATCACTGCCAAAAGACAGGGAGATAGTCCAAAGCATAAATATATGCTGATGAAGGTAAGCCTTATAAGTCTACACTATCAGAAAGAAGCCTCCCAACCTCGCTATGCAAATATGGCTACCCATTGAGGCATGACCCTACTAAGGCTCATCAAAATGGACATCCTCACCACTGGGTGGATTAGAGGGATTTGTGTTTCGGAAATCTGCTCAAAATTAGCCTCTTTCACCCAAGAGGTAAGAAGCTAAATCTGTGCCTTTAAAAGCTTGCCATAAATTCTCCTACTGTCAAGAATTCTGATTTTTGTTCCAATTGTTCTCTTGCTCATCTCGTAAAAATATACAGGAGTGGGCAGTCTCCCGTCTTTTAAAGTTCTCCCCATTTTCTGCTCTTATCAATATCTGGAAGGCCTGGCCTGCTGCAACTGCTCTTCATTGGTGTTACTTAAGAAAGTTTCAAAGATGTTGTTAACTTAAGCAATTAGGGTGTGTGTATTTTCACTGTAGGGTTGAGATGTCAGCTACGAACCTTTCAAAAATTAGGAATGATGGCACAGCTGCTCCAGATGTCAAGACTATCTATTCTGTATCCTGATTCGCACAGTACTTTTTGGGAAGATGTTTGTACATGTTGGAAGGAACATCAACCAAAAATGTAGATTCATAGAGCCAATGGCCATGACTTCACTAAAGAAAATAATATTTAAGCTATCAAAAAATTAAATTCGAAAGTTTGGAATGAGGTCAGTTGTACAGCTACATGGACCACCGTCCGTTCCCCATACACACCTAAACACTATAACCGGGCTTTCCCTCCAGATTCACACCCAGGAGCATTCGATGCGTGGAAAGAATGGGGCTGTCTAACTGTGTCGGACCTCTTCCATAATTGGGACATACTGACATTTGAGCACTGTCCGAGAAATGTTCAGCTTCCTGCATCGTAACACTACCATTATACACAACGCAGACATTGGGTGTTAGGAATTGATATGAAGGAGGCAGCAACTAGGGACCTCACACATATTGAACGCTTTGTGAAAATGGGTGATAGATCAAAGGACACTATTTCCTTTTTATATTCCCTGCTACTCTCGACTCTTGACCACCCCCATCCAAGGCACATCACCTTCTGGGAAAAGACACTAGTCAAAGACATTTCCACCACTCAATGGGCTAAGCTGTGTAGGGACATCCCTAAGTTCGACCATTCTATGGGAATAAGAGATGCCCATTACAAGGTGCTTTACGATTGGTACCTATATCCGACTAAACTAAAGAACATTTTCCCTACGACATCTGAAATGTGCTGGAAGGGCTGTGGTATGCTAGGAGGTTTTTTGCATATCTGGTGGGACTGCCCCTCGATTAAACCCTTCTGGGCTGAAATCTTAGCAAAGATTAAAGAGATTTGGGATACCTGGTGGCAAATGATCCTGGCTCTATACTCCTGGGACTAAGGGAAGACTCTCTAAAGCAACAAACAATAGGGAAGAGATCAATTATGTGGTTATGTTTGGGGGCAGCGAAACGGCAGTAGCAGGTGCATAAAAGAGGACAGAGGCCACCCTCTGTAACACAATGGCATGCTCGTCTATGGCAGGCTCTAGCAATGGAGCGCATGACGGATATTCAATCAGACACCTTTTAGAACTTTGAATATATATGGGGCTGTCTGGTTGGTCACCTCTCTCAAGGTCTGCCCCTCTGCCCATGCCCGACACGAACACGGGCTTTACACTTATTACAATACTAATAACAGCCCAGGTGACGACATTACAGAAAGACCTAACGACAATGAAATGTAAGCGTTAACTTTGTGGAAACCTCCTTGCACCGGCTAAGACCGCCAATGTTATGTTATTTGTACCATCTAGCTCATGTACCTTTAAATGTTGGACTTTTTGTTCTATTTTCTTATTATCAGAGGTGAAGAGGACAACAGAAAAGAGGTTGAGAAATTTTGTGCGACAGTTACTTGAAAATGGAGGCTTTTATAGAAGACACCTGAGAATACATAGCAACTGATTTTTTTCATTAGCATTTCTGTAAGCTGCAGGTTCAACTGTGATAATTGCAAAAAAACGAATAAGATTGTATTGTTGGAATTTCTAAAAACTCAATAAAAAAAAAAACATCCTGGTTTTGAAAAGGTGCAATTGTAGGCGCTCTTGTTTTGCAATTGGAGTCGCATAGGGTTTACATAATTGTGCCTAACTCTGTTCTTTTTCATGGCAGAAACCTTTTCAATTTATTTTAATCTTTTAACAACATCGAGAAATTAAGTACATCTATTAATAACATTTATTTCAAGTGGTGCATTATCATCAGCTTCCTGTAACACGGTCTCTCTGAATAGTTAGCATATTTATTATAATGCATTGACTAATTCTGCTTCCCGGCTTATGACTAAGATGTGCTAAGCATGTCTGCTGCAGATCACACGCAATGGATTCTCAAATGTTGTCCAGGAAACAGTCACAGAAATTGGTGGGGCTGGAGATGCTCAAATCTGGAGTGGGGGAGGGTGCTCTAACTAACAGGTTGATTCCTAGAAATCACACATCTAATGAACTCTTCATTTCTTTCTATCTGAAGAGCGAAACTTGGGGTTTGAGTCTTGGATCCACTGACGGATTCAAAGTATGTTCCTCACACTCCTTCTCTTCACGAAAGCCTCTAAACCTGCCCAGTAAGGTTGTGATTAAGAGGCTCACTCTCTTCCTGCTTTTGCTTCGCTACAATGACGCCCTGAAAATGTACAAAAGGGAATCACAGCGGGTGCAGCAGATGCATTGGCCAAAGGCATTGCAAACACAGTCAATGAGGGTTAGGGCACGAAAACCAGCGGGTGAAGCACAAGCCAGGCATGAAGAAATCACCTGTGACACACAAGGACGTCAAGCGAACTGCATGAGGAAGACATTGACACGGGAGCCTAACCGAAATCGATTACAGGAGGTTTGCTTCAGGTCCAGTGAAGACTTGCCCTGGCAGTTCAGGCTGGACAGTGGCCATGACAGGATCAAGACTGATTTGCATATGGCTGGGTCTAAACTGGAGTGGCAAGGTGAGCAAAAGAATGATGGATTTAACCCAGATCTCTGGACTTGGGGTGAATGTTTTTATTTGTTCTGCATTCTGTCCATCAACTGTGGGTCTTTTGCAACCACAGAAAGAATCATAGTGGTACCTGGTGGAAGAAGTCTGACCCAATGGTGCGGAGTAAAATCTTATTATGCATTGTTGGGTTATCGTAGAGGATAAACATACTTGGGGGGCCAAGGCAAACGGTACTAACGGAGGTGCGTGCATGCAGCTGACCTGATTTTTAACTCTTTTTAAGCAAGGAAACGTCCTTGAATAAATGTAGAGAAGTGAGCTATGTACAAGCTTACGTTGACATTATTTTTTTTAGTGCTTACCAGCAATTATGAAGTTTGAGGGTAATATAATTACAAATATAAAGATATATAGGACATTAGCAAGAGAATAAATAGGTTTCAACAACACACAGCCAATTACCAAGGTTCGCTTAAAGAGAGTTTAATTTGGTGTCATAACAAAACTTACACCTTTGTGGGACACTAAGGCACTGGGTCACTTGAGACATAGTAAGGGCTTCACCCAATGGGACAACATAGGAATCACCACAGTAGGGCACATGTGGACTAAAGACGGGGTGGTCCCTTTCTCACACCTACAGCAACAGTACAACCTAGGTCCTAACGAAACTTACCGTTACATACAAATACGACATGCGCTGATGATGGCTATTGAGGCGGATACAGTGGTCCCGGAGTCCTCCCCGTTGGAGAATCGCCTGCTCACTGATTACATGCAGACCAGCGCCACGTCCCTCACATATCGAAAACTTCTGAATAATTTGACAGACCCCTTACTTAAGTTGAGGGAGAAATGGGAGGGTGAGTTAGGTGAATTGGATGAGACGGACAGGAATGCTGCGATGGCATCCCCGAAGGAAGCGAGTATATCGGCTCAATTCCGACTGGTGCAGTTTAAGATACCACCGGGTTTACTTCACGAGGACCACCTTGCATAAACTACACAGGGCTGACCACCCGTATTGTCTCAGGGGCTGTGGGGAAGAAGAAACATTGCTGCATACACTGTGGGAGTGTCCGATTGTTGCTGAATACTGGAGGCAGGTAATGCGTACCATTTCCCAGACTCTAGAGGTATCCCTTACGCCCGACCCGCGTGTATGCCTGCTGAATGTATGGGGACCGAATGACCTGACGCGCCAGGGACAGCAGTGGGCCATAGTGGGTATCATGGTTGCCAAACGAGATATAGCGCAGAAGTGGGGGGCGTCAGATACACCGACGTTGGTGCAGTAACATGGATATGCTTATGGTAGTGGAGCGAGCAGTATATAAAATGAGAGTGAATCCTCGCAAGTGGAATAAGATCTGGCTGCCTTGGAACAGCTACCGGGGGGACCTGTGTGAGCCTCTATCTGAGGAAGACATTGACAGTTCAGAGGATGAGGAGGACGTAGAATGAATAGCCCAGTCAATGATTAACAATACTGGAAGCGGGGTGGATCGGGATAGAAGGATTGTTCAACCAGTTGATTAATGGGTCCTCTGGATTGGGGGGGACACGGGGAGCGCCTGGACCGTGTAGAAGAATCGATAAATTTCGATTGACCTGTATGTTGCCTACCAATCTATGAAGTCACAAGTTGAGTTCTGGTTGTAATTTCAAAAAAGAAAAAGTAATACGAATTCGGATTCTTCAGGTATTGCTATCACACTAACTGCTATAAGGTCAATAAAGTGCTGCCGGACCGGAGGTTGTCGGTTGAATAGCTGTGTAACTGTTTTTTGCATTATCGCTATGTATAGCAGCCGGCCTCAGGGTTGTAGGCGGAATGCTGTGTATTTTTGGCAAATGTCAATAAAAGTCTTACGAAAAAGAAAAAAAAAAAGAGTTTAATTTACGAATAAAATACCAGTAACCAAATAAATGTATGTATAGAGAGTGAGATGTATTCAAAGGTAGCTTATGTAGATTATAGTTGTACTAATGGACGAGTGAAGAACGCAACCTATTAAGAGCTCTGCCACTAAATGAAAAGTACATATCAAACTCACATGCATGTAATCGCCGACAGACAAAGGTCCTGGCGGATGCAAACTTACTCATTTTCCTTGTGTATAGAGCCCTTTAATTTTAACATCTTCGATACGTACAAGGAAACTAGGGCCTGTTTATTTTGGAAATGCGTTTTCAATTATCAAACTCTCAACATACTTGAGGGCACAGGGCTGACCATGTGTATTCCTGACATGAAAAAACAAGAAATCTCTAAGGGATCAAGAAAGAATGCAAGCCAAATAGCAAGTAGCTGTGATATGAAATAAGCATTGACCAACCCAGCATCGACTTTTCTCATGCTCTTGGACTGCTTCTTGCAACCCATAGGCAGTGCCTATGAGCTGGCGTTGCAGGGGACGCCCATCGCCACAGCCTTTTACCCAGAGCAAGGGAGAAAAAAACCACAAACGAGGGAAAGAAAGAGAAAGATGGAAAACCAGTGACAAAGGGAGAAAGGAGGGATGAAAAAGAAGCTGCTCGAGTGAGATAAAGGGACAGGGAGTGTCTAGTGATCAAGACTAGCAGCCTTAGTATTTTGCACGCTTGATATTTTTTTAGCGGAGTCTGTGATTCTGAGCAAAGCTTTAGGCCTTGCTGCTTACTGTTTTACAAATTAAGAACGGAGGATAGGGCATGTGAAAAATCTACATGAAAAAGAACATTGACACTGTTGGCAAACGTTACTCTTCCTTCTCATGATCATCATGAGATTGATATAGTGCTTAAGGCATAAAGGTATCGGAGCGCTTCATGCAGTAAAACAGGCAGGATGGAATTAAGACTAGCATGAGCTGCTCAGTTAATGGTAGGTAGTCTCTGAAGCTATTCAAAAGGGCACAGAGCTGGAGCATGCCTAAATTGATTCATACTGACATTCAGAAAAGGGTCTCTTAAGCATAAAGCCCCAAGGCTGATATGGGACATGTAGAGCTCTGGTCTGAAATACTCCAGATGAATAATTGGCACTCACTAAATCACACATTCTATTGTTCACCCAGAAGGGACCCCTCAAAACAGCCAGCCCAACACGTCTCTATCCATGAAAAGCAGTAAATAACAAAGCTCATTGAGCCACAAGATTTCTCCAACACAATGACACCACATTGGAATTAAACCCTGGAAGCCCTTTTGGCCAGTACCAGCAAGTAGGTAAAAAGTGTGGTAATAAAGATATTTACGCAGCCGTTTACCCACTGAAACCATGACCCTGCTTGATTTCCTCCTCATCTGCCCTTTGCCATCCCCTTGGTCTTGATCATTTGTGAGTACAATGAAGGTGCTTATTCTTCAATGAGTGGCTCCTGTCATCTCTCATGAGGCTATGAGGTGATTGACGACTCGTTGCAGCAGATGTTAGTTCATGGCACAATGAAGGTCGAGTGCCCAGCAGGGTTTTCGTTATAAAATATCTGCATTCTCCCATTACTGGAGTCCTTACTCCCTCCTTCCTCCATGGTGTGTTCAAAGTACAGGTTTCATGAGGGCTATTTATCATAGGGGACTGTGCATAGGATAAAAGTGTCCTGCAGAGGACCCTGCCAGAGTCCTCTGCAGGACACATTTATCCTAATGAATGAAGGTCCTCTTAAGGCAATCTATGACTTTTTCTGTGGGTGTGACAGGTTGGCTGTATGTTGTATTGGGAACCTGCCCCAAAACTCTGCAGGAATCTGTTTGGGTGGAAGAATAAAATCTTTCTCAGTGCTGGTCAGTTTACACTGGTCATTGAACCTTAGACTGCCTTTCGTCCTTTCAGTCTTGTGGTTGATGTAGTCTAGAAATCTGCTAGATAGATGAGAACATTTGGTTTTCGCCAGAGGCTAAGTCACATTACTTGACTATTTGATACTAACTTCTCTGTCTGCTTGCTATTGAAACTTGGGAAGATGCATTTTATCATGGCTGGCAGAGTCTTTGAAAAGTTAAAGAAAACGTACACATTGGTTGGCACTAAACTCAGATCAGTAACACTAAATAAGGATAAACAATGGCCTCATCTGTGCACTAACAGAGCAAAATGCCGCAGCAACAGGACCCCACTGGTTGCATTTTCTTCAAGGTCAATTCCAGGCATAGAATTTGGAGAAGTCCGCTACTGTGTATTGCCCTGGAAGGACAGGGTGATGTACTGCCAGGTGTCATGAACTCTTGAGGCTGCAAGGATGATTAAAAGAGCTCTTTATTGTACAAGAACATACCCACAAGCGTACGTGGGCAGCTAGCTCGGATCCCCCACAGGTTACTGGTCACAGTACAGGTAAACAAGCTAGCTGCAAGTAAAAGCGCTCATGGGGAAATTCTAAAGTAAATACATTGCCCTGTGCCTACAAGACAGGCTATCAATTCAAACATAAACATAGCGCTCTTCAAAAATAACACTAGCGCAACCAAGGACAGCACGCGCTACATGCATCGCACGTGCATACTAACCCCTTAAGCGCTCTGCCCGTCCAGCGGCCGACAGCACCACTACCTTGGGAGTGCTGTCGTCGGCCGTTGGACGTTCCAACTGCACCTGCGCAATGGAACGTTCAGCACTGGAGCTGGACGTTCCAAAGCAGCTAAGGTGTTAAACCTTAAAGCAACATACACCAACCAACACACCATATCACGCCGGGGTAAAAAGAGAAAGTGAACCTTGACCTGTAAAAAGAGTAAGGCCCACTTGACTGAAGCCTCTGTGGAGATTATCTCAAAGGAGACACCAGGTCTACGGCTTCTTGAGGAGACATAGTGCTAATTTTGTTTACCTTCAGGAAATGCACCTTACTGGGGCGCAGTGAGGGTGCCTAATGAACGAATGAAAGGGGCAAGTTTATTTCACATCATGCTCGGTATTTGCCAAAGGATCTGTCCAGGGGTACCTTGTTTGGTCACAGCAAAGCAAAAAGACCAGGAGGGTCGATATGATTAAGTAGACTAGAGGATCAATTAGATTGTATTGTATTGTATTGTATTGTAATTGCAATGCACCTAACCAAAGGCAGCAAAGTTACTGAACAGTTTCACCTCAACTCTGTAAGTCTATTATGGGGAAGAGTGACCAGCCAGGACCCTTTCTGACCATAACCAGCTAAAATTGCCCCTGCACTGGAGTGCTGTGCCACCGCAAGTCCCACTTGGGGAATGCAGCCTTCTACACTAGAAGACACTCTCTATAAGCACAAGATGTCTAAGGACTTCCTAAGTGAAGGCGACACATTCAAAGTTTACAGTAGAGGCATATATATTAAAACAACAGAGGGAGTCAGAATGACTGCAATAGCAATCAATCAATCTATCAGGGGTTTGTAAAACGCACTACTCACCCGTGAGGGTCTCAAGGCGCTGAGGAGGTGGGCATTTCGGGCAGCTCCAGCTCATCCGAAGAACCAGGTGTTGGAGGCTCTTCCTGAATGCTTGTAGTGTGTGGGTTTGCCTGATGCTGAGGGGGAGTTCGTTCCAGGTCTTGGCCGCAATGTAGGAGAAGGATTTTCCTCCCATTCTGGTTCTGCGGATGCGTGGGATTTCGCCAGGGCAAGGTCGGCGGAGCGAAGGTTCCTCTTGGGGACGTAGAAGAAGATTCTTATGTTGAGGTAATGGGGTTTTGTGTTGTGGAGGGCTTTGTAGGCATGTGTGTTCAGCTTGAAAATCACTATTTTTTCAACGGGGAGCCAGTGGAGGTGTCGTAGGTGCTGTGTGATGTGGTCTTGTCGTGGGATGTTGAGGACTATTTTGGCTGCAGCGTTCTGGAGTTTGTGGAGTAGAGATTTGTTGATTCCAGCATAGAGGGCGTTCCCGTAGTCCAGTCTGCTGGTTATGAGTGGGTGGGTGACGGTCTTTCTGGATTCGAGTTCGATTCATTTGAAGGTCCTGTGGAGTATGCAGAGGGTGTTGAAGCACGTAGAAGATACAGCGTTGATCTGTCGGTTCAAGATGAGGGAGGAGTCGAGTATGATGCCGCATTTGAGGAAAACATTGGATAGGGCATCCATGATTTCTCAGGAAGTGGTAGAGGATCTAACTCGCTGGGGACAAAAGCATGCAGAGCTACACAATAGGTTTGGTCACATATTAGAGGGAACAAAACAGACATCAGAACGCAGAAGGTAACAAATCAGGTGGCCTCCGGACTAGATTATTTAGAGATGACGCACAACACAACTAATACTGGTATTTTACACCCTGGGGGCACATCCTCCACATACAATCAGACATTAACGGTGTCTGTCTTTACAGCTTATTCTAGACAACTCAATAGCACTGGAGCGAACAATTGATTCCTCAAGCCAAGACAAATTAATCCACTTGGATCGGTTCCCACAATTTTCTGTGAAACAGAGAAGTGAGCTGGATGCCCACTATCCATGGAAGAGATATGGAGGTGGACCAGCGGCTTACAGGTAAAATACTGGGTAGTGATGGTCTCACCATGAAGTTCTTTAAGTTAGTTAAAGAGAATCTGTTGTGGCAACTCCCTGAACTATAACACTTTGGTGCACGACAGGAAAGTGCTTCCATGGACAACAAAGGATGCAATAATAGCAATTCTCCCAAAATTAGGCTGTGATCAATTATGCCCAGCCTCCTAACACCCTTGGACCCTGAATATGGATTACTAGGCAAGGTTATAGCAAAGAGACTGTGAAGGGTTACACCGAGTTTGGTACACTCATATAAGTAGAAAGGAGTACTGCCTCGATCATATGCTGACATATTCAAGCGAAAGGCAGCATGCCTGAAAACTGCATGCGGCAGTGGCATCAATTGACATGGAAAAAGGCATTTGATTTGCTTGGTTGGTGATGTTTACACTGTGTCCTTGCGGGGGGAACGCTTCTGCTGGAAGCTGCCAAGAGAGCACAGATATTTGCAAAAAGTCAAGAAATGCTCTGGAGATTCCCCGCTCTTCGATGTCGGGGTTATCCAGTTCAGTGAAATGGAGAACCACTGGGAATGGGCCGAATAGTGCAAAAAGGCAATGATTTGGGCTCCCTCATGTCTGTCCTTCACCAAATTTTGGAAGGAATATAATTTGTCAGCAGGGCAGTTTCATGGAAATGTGGCTCTTTGCAGATCGATTGCAGTTAAATGGGAGCAAGCGTGTTCTGAAACCAAAATCTACCACAAGTTGCGGATATTGTTTACATGGGGGAGGCAGGCGCATGATAAATATCACTTACCAATCCAGCAAGCTGAAGAAGGGGTTTGATTTAACTGGTTTAAAAATGGGATGCGAGAAAGGCCTGGGAATGGAATAAAAGGAGTAGGATTGGGGAACTATATTTAGGCACAAAAGAAGGTGCCCAGGTTTTCCTGAAGATAATCCAGTTTAATTACACTCACCCAACCTCTTTCATGCCAGCCAAGGTATTAGGAGATTACCCTGATGTGTGGTACTTGAAGCTTCTTTTTACCACATGGAATGGCAGTTCCCACCACTGGTCTCCTGGGCCACAAATGGCTGACTTAATTCAGGAATGGACAGGCAGGCAATGGCTAGAGAAGACAAGTATAATTTGCTTGGCCTCTAGCCCAGGGGAGATAGTATTCGAACACACTTTTTTGATTAAGCTGTGGTGATCACGCAGAGGGCTATTGAGCTTTTCTGGAAGTTGCCTCATCCCCCAGTTGTTTTTGTTTGGCATACTCTTATTCACTAATGGGTTCGGGTTAAGTAAAAGTACTTAGTTAGTCACTCTGCCTACAAGGCAGGGAAGTAGGTGAACTTGACTAAATGGGGCCCAATCTTGTTTAAATGACCTGAAAAACTGATAAACCCCGTAAATGTGATACCTAACTCATTAATGTATGCAAAAGTGTTGAAATGTATGATTGAAACCTTTATCTCTTATACTAACAAAAAAGTAGCATGAAAAATGGCTGGCTGTATGGAACTAAGAGCCATTCTAGGTCATTGCATTGGCAATACCTATCCTGCCTGCTGGGCAGTTCATTGTTGGATCAAGGTTATGTTACGGTGCATGACATTAAATGGGTACAGTGTGGGATGTTATTTTCTATGAATACTGCTATGTAAGTGAATCTACTGCTGTTTCTACCAGGTGTAACAATTATTTGCGAGCACATGTTCGGTAAAAATTAATAAAAATATATTTTTTTAAAAACAGCAATGGCCCTACCCAATTCGCATCCATTTGTGACCCTCTTTGACAATAAAAACAAACACCAGAGGGCATTGAGTCATAGGACTCCAACAGATCTTAAATCTGCCAGTATTAATAAAAGCGAAGTATTTTTGCCAACTGCTTAATCCTCAACAGATTCGTCTTCATCCGGATTTCAATAAATCAGTTTTACCCTGACGTAGCATTCAGTTACCTGGGAGTCGTAGTCTCAGGCTTGCATTGCTGCAATCGTGAGTACCAGGGCCGGCGCAAGGCATGAGCAGTGTGGGCAGCTGCCCAGGGCCTCGCACTCAGCCTACCAGCATGGGGTCCCACACAAGTGCAACACACCACCGGTGCTCATGCACCCCTGCCGATCCAATTGTAAGATAAGTGTCTCGTAACACTTGGGCCCATGGGATGGGGGCCCCCTCCCTGGGCCTCTCATGATGGTATGGAGAGGCCAGGGGAGGGGGACACTTCCTCTTGTCCCAGTTGCAACAAAACACAAGTTGCAGGTTTGCCCTGCAATTAGGCCTCCTGCCCGGCTGCCCATTCAGAGACACTGCGGGACGGCCATTGTCCAACACTTTAGCACAGTTTTAACTCTCAGCCCACAACGCATTCTCACACCTTCAGCCCCATATGAGCTGTAAAAGAAGGTTTTGTAGGAGACTAAGAGGAGGAGCTCTGGCCCAGGAGAAGTCTCCACGAAGCAGCTTCGAGTTCCTGAAAGTATCAGTTAAGTAAATTAGAGGGGCCTCGCACATTCACCTTCATTCGGGCACCAAAAATCCTAGAACTGGCCCTGGTGAGTGCTGTGGAAATTTCAGGGAATCATCCACACTACGAGTCTTCTTGGGCCTAGTAAGAGTGTGAACTGTATGCATTTTCACATCTGCATATCAGGTTACATCTTGGGGATTACGCCTCAGTTTTTTGCAGCAGTGCCGCCACTTGCCTTTAGAGCATGCAGACATCAGACAAGAGTCCAACGGACCGTTTCGTGAGATATCTCAGGATTAAAGCATGTCCTTTGCAAAATCTAAACTAGATCAGTTTGAAATGTTGTCAATTTGTGGTTTGGTTATCTGACCACAGCCTTGGACAGTTTGTATGTGCTGCATTACCACAATATTATTGTCCCAGACAACAATTGGCGAGTCAAAAGCTCGCTCGCAACTGCATCATGGCACACAACAACTGCTGATCCAAGTGCCTCCTACAGAGTCCAAACACAAATATGGCCATGAGGGTGCACAAATTAGAGTATTGGAAGGTGTACTTGGCACACATGTCTCTGATGGTCAAAGGAATTACAGCAATATCAATTTGTTCTATACAGACACTAGAGAATTCTGAGCACATTAGGTGAACAACAGGCCAGCATAGGCTTAGGTGACTTCCATACCCAAGCAGAGCATGTGTTTTTTTGAAGCCAAGGTAAACTTGGCCGTGACTCATATATCCAAAATTACAGGTAAATTGTTAATTCGAGCCTCCCACCTGAACGGGAGTGTGTGCAGAAAAACGTCATAAGCTTCTAGGGTTTTTAGATGTGATGTTGTATGTATGCTTTAACCAAACGGGATGTCTGTTTGGAAAGCTCAAGCATCTTGTAGCATGCTTGGCACTGCATACTTGTCCAACTCAACCCATTCACAGTCCAGACCTAATCCTTGAACTTAGACATCACTTGTAAGTCAAAGATGGTTCAGGGCATTGTAGATGCACAACTCCAAAATCTATGTCCTACAGATTGTACTATGAAATTACATTGTCTGTTCACTCTCCGTGTTGTTGTCAAATGAATGCTGTAAGAAATTCTAAAAATATCGCAAACAAATCTAGAAGAAAGCAGGAAAGCCTGTCTACATTGGCATCTAAAGCCAAATTTAGGAGCGAGCTTACAATTTGTGTGAAGTACCAAAACAAAACTGGTCTAAATATAGGACATGGACCCATTCGATCAACTTCTGATCTAGCCCCATTCTTTCCAAAAGCTTATCGAGCCACCTTTGTCTTAGCAAAATATAACTTTTTTCCCCAGCATCTAACACTTATGTGCCCTCCTACGTCTGACCTATTTTGCCTTCATCACTCCCTTGATGTAATATTTTGAATTTATGTACCTCGTAGTTCTGTGAAAGAAGAATAAACTGATCCAAACCACACTGTATGAATCACCTGGGATTCCAACCACTCATCATATCGAGCGGCTAAATTTAGAATTAGGGCTGCATCAATCACCTGGTACAAGGTCACTCGAATCCTGATAGCTTTATCTCAATTATCTCAACGGTAGCCAGTTACATTGTACAGTTATGGGTCTTTAAATATAGGGGTAAGTTATGCTAAACTGCAGGGACCACTCATCTAAAAACCTATTGACAAGTAACGGATCCTCCACACTATTTTGTCACATAGGGGATAATAATACAGCTGGCAAGTCTATGATGTGTCCGAAACATCCGTCTATCTACTGCCGTTTTCGTCCACAATCACACGGATAGTGGTAATCCTCTCTATACAAACCAGCCTATCTCCACTCCACTGCTTTTCTTCGGCTAGAGGTGAAGTGTATAAAGATTCCCAAAACTTGGATGGGGGTGGCAAGAGACATCACAGCTTTACTGCATCTATAGTCACAACAGATGATGTCCTCCGAGGAAGAGATGGTGAGCACTACTTTCATCAACAGCAGATGGTTCACGTGAACGAACAAATAGTTCTGTGCTGACACAAGCTCGAAGGTTACAGCCATTAAAGGGAACACTTGCTGGTGAGGTTCTCTCTAGAGGCCTTTTCCACATACTGATTTAACAGATTAGGAGATGTGCTGTATATTAATGTGATGGAGGAAATCCAGAGACCTACAAAACACCATAAGCCAAGTAACATCGAGACTACCAGATGGCCAAAGAAGCCTTCTATGATTACAGTAGTAAATAATGCAGTTTGGGGAATAAAAATGAGAAAGATGGGCGGGAGAGATATTCTATGTGATTTAAATTAGAATGCACAGACTAAAACTCCAAAGGGGTGCTTAGCGATACAAACAGTTGTGTCCACTTGATGCCAAACTAGAAAAGGACCGAGTAGAAACAGTTTACAACTTTGATTGCAGATCCATATTCTACATTTTAATTCTGCTATGTTCATAGGGATGGTGCTAATGCACGAGAATTAATTATGCTCTTACTAAACAGCGCCAGGTAAAATGGCTTGAATGGGGAGTTTAGCAATCAATGCAAGAGCCTGATATAATTCCAGCTATGAGTTTGTATTTTCACATGCGAACTGGATATTTTCTGTCTGACCAACCATACCACACATTTTTCTGAGTAAAACTGGTAAGTTAGCATGGTCACCTCCAGCAAGCAAAGAGACAGATTTCGGAACCAAAGCAGATGAGGAGATCGAGCAAATAGAAAACTGCTGTCATTGGAAAGAAAGGAGAGCATGAAAATCTTGACCTACTCACTGCGAAGCCAAGTTCCTCAACTCTTGATGCATTTGATAGCGGATTGGTCAGATCACCTTGTAATCTCTTTCACCCTCTTAAACATACACTATGGAACTACATCTGAACCAAATTAAACGTGGGCTAGAGATCTACAAGGCTTCAACCTACATGGCCTACAGGAGATGACCAGAACACAACAAAATATGGCTTCAGGAGCAGTGCTTAATTGAGTACACCGACGCATCAACCAGACCGGAGGAGGCATCGCCATCATCCACAGGAACGACCAACACCGACGACACCCTCGTACCCGCCGAGCACCTGCACTTCCAGGTCCACATCAACCCCAAGACCACCCTCAGAGGCACCCTCATCTACAGACCCCCGGGACCACGCACACAATTCAGCGAAGACATCGCCGACTTCATCAGCCCGCACGCCCTCCCCTGACTACATCTTTCTCGGGGACCTCAACTTCCACCTGGAGAACAACAACGACCGCAACACCAGCACCCTGCTGGACAACCTCGCAAACCTCGGACTCAAGCAGCTGGTGACCACCCCCACCCACTACGCCAGACACACACTCGACCCAGTCTTCTCATCCAGCAAGGACATCGCCTTCAGCCACGCCACCGGACTCCACTGGACGGACCACAGCTGCGTCCACTTCAGCTTCAAAAGGACCACGATCCACCACCAACAGCAACAGGTTGCACGCAGAAGTTGGAACAAGATCACAGCCGACCAGCTCGCGACTTCCCTGAGCAAGAACCCACCCACCAGCGCAACGAACCCCAGCCAAGCGGCCACCAACCTCACGAAATGGATCAGCGACTGCGCAGACGACCTCGCCCCCCTGAGGACCCTGCCTAGCAGAACCCGGCAGCAAGAAAGCCCCATGGTTCACCGACGAACTCAAGAGCTCCAAGAAGAACTGCCGAGCCCTCGAGAGAACCTGGCGCAGAGACCCAACACCTGACAACATGACTGCCCTCAAGCTCGTCACCCGAAAACACCACCAACTCATCCACGCAACTAAGAAAACTGCATTCAAGGAACGACTGGACAACAACGCACACAACAGCAAGGAACTCTTCAACATCGTCAAAGAGCTCTCCAACCCCAACGCCGGAAACAACGACATCACCCCTTCGCAAGACCTCTGCAACTCCCTCGCCTCCTACTTCCACAACAAGATCGCGGACATACACAACAGCTTCAGCACTCAACCGACGCACGCCACGACCGAACCACCGGCCCCCACCACCACCCTCCGCGCCTGGACCCCAATCAGCGCCGAAGATACCGTCCGCACGATGAACTCCATCCACTCCGGATCTCCGACCGACCCCTGCCCTCACCACGTCTTCAACAAGGCCGACGCTGTCATCGCACCCCACCTGCGGGACATCATCAACACCTCCTTCGACACCGCGACCTTCCCAGAGAGCTGGAAGCACGCCGAACTCAGCGCTCTACTAAAGAAGCCATCAGCCGACCCCACCGACCTCAAGAACTACCGCCCCATCTCGCTGCTCCCGTTCCCTGCAAAAGTCATCGAGAAGACCGTCAACAAGCACCTGGCCGCCTTCCTCGAGACGAACGGATCCCTCGACCTCTCGCAGTCTGGCTTCCGAGCCAACCACAGCACCGAGACCGCCCTGATCGCAGCCACCGATGACATCCGAGCACTGCTTGACAACGGAGAAACAGCGGCCCTCATCCTCCTAGACCTCTCCGCGGCCTTCGACACCGTCTACCACCGTACACTAGTGCAGCGACTCAGCAACGTCGGAATCCAGGAGAAGGCACTGGAATGGATCATCTCCTTCCTCGCCGGAAGGACACAGAGAGTCCGCCTCCCCCCGTTCAGATCTGAAGCCACCGAAGTCATCTGCGGCGTTCCTCAAGGGTCCTCGCTCAGTCTAACCCTCTTCAACGTCTACATGAGCCCCCTCGCAGACATCGCACGCCAGCACAACCTCAACATCATCTCCTACACCGACGACACCCAGCTGATCCTCTCCCTCACCAACGACCCCGCCACCGCCAGAGCCAACCTTCACGAAGGGATGAAAGAGGTAGCCGAATGGATGAAGAACAGTCGCCTGAAACTGAACTCGGACAAGACGGAAGTCCTCATCCTGGGATCCTCACCCTCCGCCTGGGACGACTCCTGGTGGCCCCCCGCCCTAGGCAGCGCACCCCAACCAACAGACCACGCACGCAACCTGGGCTTCATCCTGGGCTCCTCCCTCTCCATGACCAGACAAGTCAACGCCGTCTCCTCGTCATGCTTCAACATCCTGCGCATGCTACGTAAGATCTTCCGGTGGATCCCCACCGAGACCAGGAAGACGGTCACCGAGGCCCTCGTCACCAGCCGGCTGTACTACGGCAACTCCCTCTACGCCGGAAGCACCGCCAAACTCCAGAAGAGACTCCAGCGGATCCAGAACGCCTCAGCAAGACTCATCCTGGACATCCCCCGCCGTAGCCACATCTCCGGACACCTGAGAGACCTGCACTGGCTCCCGGTCAACAAGAGAATCCCCTTCCGTCTCCTCACCCACGCACACAAAGCCCTACACAACCAAGACCCAGGATACCTCAACAGCTGCCTCAACTTCTACGCTCCCAAACGCCAGCTTCGATCGACCGGCCACGCCCTCGCCACCGTCCCCCGCATCCGAAGAGCCACCAGAGGGGGACGATCCTTCTCCTACCTCGCCGCCAAGACATGGAACTCCCTCCCTACCCACCTCCGCCTGACCCAGGACCACCTCGCCTTCAGGAAACAACTCAAGACCTGGCTGTTCGAGCAGTAGCGGACCCCCCTCCCCTAGCGCCTTGAGACCCTCTGGGTGAGTAGTGCGCTATATAAATGCCTTGATTGATTGATTGACACTTGTTTTTTGTATCAGGTATTTACTGAGGGCAAGTGAGGGGAAAACACACAGTTTGGAAAGACGGAGGAAGAGAAAGGCGGTAAAACTGCCACTAATAGAAAGCAGGAGCCAGAAAGAGTGAGAAAAAGTGGCAGAGAGCATCTGGTAGTGAATTAACGACTATCAGCCTTCGAATTTGGCATTCGCATATTTCTGAGTAGGGCTTCAGACACCAGCACTCTTTCTTCTACAAATCAAGCACTGCACTGGATAACACTCCCTCACTCTTCTCCCAATACAACAACCTTACATCATTCTCACTCCACAATGTGAGAGTAGTGAATAAATCTGCAATGTAGTCGTTTGCTAGTCTTACCAAAGAAAGCAGAACCCTAGTAGGTATTGAGAAAAATGGATGGAAAGCCAAAACATTTTCAATAGGTTATGTTTTAAAATCTGAAATAATAGAGTACTATAAATGTCATCCTGGTGAAAGCAACGTATATCAACAGCCACATGAATGGGGTCAAAACCAGACCAAGTAGTTTCAAATCCTGAAAGAGAAATGCACTGCAGAGAGATAGATCATAACCAGAGCACAGAAATCTGATGCTTTTGCATGGTTTTTTCCACTACGAAATCAACCTAATCAGATAGGATTGTTTTTCTTCCACCTTTATTACAGTTGACATAACCATCACCAAGAAAGCCAAAGTGCCACAGTCAAATTTTGAATTAGTTATAGAGGGTCATCCCAAAGACATTAAGAAGCTATTCTGCAAACTCAATTCCACCACAACTGGTAAAACAGTCAGTGAAAAACTTACAACAGGCATGTGGAATTTGTATCGGACATACTGTACGAGGGCAAGGACAACAAGTGGTCATGTTTTATTTTGTCCACTGGTCAAGCAGGCCCAATCCCCTGCTGCACAAACACTTTGTCTGCCAGTTTACAGTACCTCAATATGGATCTGTGAACGAGAATTGTCTGTCACTAAGGCAAGCTTGGCGCCCATGCCTAAGCTTTTCGACTACGATTGTTTAATGTTATGGAGCGTGCTCTAAAGGAACGAAGGAAGGGTAAGCTCAACTTGCATTACTGTAATTCATGGACAGATTCACAAAATGGTAACCGTTTAAGATACTTACAACTCTCTGGGAATGTTTCCCAATTTTGTGCAAATAAATGTAGACACACTGGAAACAGACCGGTCATTATATGCTTTCAAAATAAAATGCACAGTAAAAAGATTTGCAACTTGAAAAAACATATTTTGCTAAACTATTGTGTAAATGAAAATACCACTTCTCCATAGCCTTATTTAGTAAGCAATGATTGAATAATTCCGATATTATTTTTTTTAAAAGATTAATAACGGAGATTCTTTTATCAAACCGTTTTGGGCAACTTGAAATTTAATTAGGCACTCAATTCTTAAAGAAATCACAAAATTGCTCCAGCAGGTATATGCCTCTGCATTAGTGCAGATTAATAACTTTCAAGAATTTACAGAAGTACACCTAGAAACTCTACTCCAAGCTAACTTTTCTGATTTCCATTTTGCATAGGCAAATATGACACATATATTTGCTCATGTGAAAATCTGTTGAGCAAAATAAATGCAAATGCATTTTTTCCTACAACCCCTTTTTCACACTGTGGTAAACGTTTTATGCTTGCACTTATAACGAGTAAATTTACAACACAGAAAGAGATTAGAGAGGAGTTGGTGAATATTCTCAAACATGTACGTTTCGGTGTGCACAGACTCACTTTAAATTGTAACTTACAACTACCACTTTCCGCCTGTATGTTTATTTGCAGAAAGGTAAAAAAGTCAAGGACTTGAGAGAGATTCCAAACCCTGATAAAATATGAGCCATAGCGTTATCATCGAGACCATTATGAAATTTCTGCTACCATGAGAATGCTGCCATAATGTGCCATCTCATTATGTGACACCACAAATGGATGGGTGGATTTTTTTGATTTCTTGATTACAAGCCAAGTAGATTTCTGAAGCATGCAGCCCTTTGGACAAGCATAGATTATAAAAACAATTCCACACCAAGTGCATCAATTCATCCATACAGCATTCCTCTGTTCGGGACAACTGAGAATTGGATATTCAACAGATAAAAAAATACAATAAAACGACAGAGGGCAAACTGTCTTGAGAGTTTTTGTCCCATCAGAGTACATTAACTTTTTATGGAAATTAGGGAAAACTGTGGCATTTCGCAAACAAAAAAATCTAATTGGTGATTTTCAATCAAGTGTTTGTCCTGGACACAACACTGAAACTTCAATGACAGACATGTTTAAGGATACCGTAATAATTTTAATGACAAAGTTAGCTGGCCACTAATTCTTATAGACCTATCCTCTGCTTTTGATGCAACAGGCCATTAAATCCTCATACACACCCTTAAAGAGAAGCTAGGAATAAAAAGATTGGAATCCTATCTTGTCAACTGGTACCAATGTATTAAAATTGTAGAGTCTGTCTAAACAAGCCGGTTACTTGTACAATACCTCTGCAACCACTGTTTGCACTTTTAATTCTTCAATATTTTTCTTAAACCCCTATGGTCACTACTAACAGAATGAGAGATTCAATATGATTTCTACATAGTTGCCCAGTTATATCTCAGAGTGTGTGCCAATTCTGATTGCACAATTCTATCCTTTTGCCTAACCAGCATGGGAAAAAAAGTTAATGGTTGGCACATAAAACTAATTCAGCTACAAACACAAGGCCTAATGTTCATCTAAATGAAAATGGGATGAATGAAATTCAAACTGGATGTTTTCAGACACAAGCTGTTGAGTCTGTATAATCAATTTGAATCACAATAGACACGAAATTTCAGCTTGAAACACACATTGGGTATCTAGTCAATAGATGCTTTTTCCATCTGAAACTTCTCAGAATCCCACAATTTATCCTACCACCAAATGAACGGTAAAATGCCGTGCAAACATTTCCCATTATTGAAACAAGAGAATTCATTGCGCTTCACGCTGGATTATTAAAACAAACTTCGCTCCGTTAAAGGCAGTTCGGCATTGTGTTGCCAGTCTGGTCTCAAACTCACTCCTGACCGACCATAGCACACGTGGTATAACACTGCCTGTATACCCCACAAAAAGCTACACTTAATTAGCCATAAATCTCCCTCAGGAACTGGCGATTACTAAGGGCTCCCCACGGTGAGAAAAAGGAACTCTGACCTGCAGAAGAAATGTTTTAAGAACATGTCCTTCAATGGCCATTCCTTTGATTGATCTGAACCTTAAGCAAGCAATGGAACTGCTTACCAATATCAATGAAAACACTACATTCTTTCAGCCCTCCCTGAAACAGCAGACTTGAACAATACGTCAATATTTGGCATTTTTCTAGCAGTCCTTTTGACATTTCTGCCATGCCTATAACTGTATCCTTCTCAAACTATGTTCCTTTAATGGCCAAAGACCTATTTCTTTTGAAGGATGCAAGCCTATCTGACTGCATTGCTGACTTGTATGGTTATGATTTCTGTAGAACACGTTTTCCAACTCTGGATGCAAATAGTTATACTGAAAGGGAAGGACTAAGTGACGAACCAATACCCTTTAAGTTTTAAGGGCTTCCTCTTCAGAGGCAGATTACAAATGGCTGAAGGTAAATGGAAATGCTCTTAAGGATCACTTACATCACACAGATATTATGCCCACATGGCTATTGCCCCGCAGAAGCATATATTGAAAACAACAAGGGGCCCCAATTCAGTCAGCAGGGGACCTCGGGGAACATACTTATTCAAACAACAGTGGTCCCATGCACATTCGAATTTAAAACCAATAAATATAGACAAAATCAAATCTATATTTAGAATGACATGTCCAGCCGGACAGAGGTCCTTCAAGTTTTACTTGATAAACAATGTTTCAGAATAACACAAAGATACCTTCCACAAGAGCCCTGTGTGGTACACAAGCCTGTGCCCAACACTTGCGGGGTGTTTACAGTTGGTGGAAAGTTAGACGGGTTTTTAAGGCAAACAAGCGTTGTTCTGTTCAAATGTTAATTATACAGAAAATGTCAAACAGCACCATTACATCAATTTAGCAATCAAATATGCGTATAAGGTGCTAAAGCAAGTCGACGGCGTTTCGGTCCCCCTAAACAGTCATGGGGACCATCATCAGGACAAAACAATAATTGCCTTTATCGCTAAACCTCAAAAAATGCCTGAAAGGGAAAGAAAGGAAAATACATACTTTAAGACCAGAGCACTAATTAGTTCGGAACAAGTGACTCCTTGTGCAATGTGCATACAACCGTTAGCATGGTGAAGGTGTTACAGGGTTTACACGAGAGGCCGGTGAAGACGTGGCTGATTGTTGGTGCCTATTGCGGTCGTGCATTCTGGACCTCGACAGTGGACGTCGCATTAGGCACCAATAATCACAACACCCACTTCGACTAATAGCTCGCGGACCTGAACCCAGACTACGTCCACTGTCGAGGTCCAGAATGCACGACCGCAATAGGCACCAACAATCAGCCTTGGCACAGAACGCCGACTAGCTTGTTTCACTTTGACCTCAAACCCATGTATCCTTTACCCCACCGCGTTGTTACCACGTCTTCACCGGCCTGTCGTGTAAACAGTGTAACACCTTCACCATGGTAACGGTTGTATGCACATTGCACAAGGAGTCACTCGTTCCGAACTAATTAGTGCTCTGGTCTTAAAGTATGTATTTTCCTTTCTTTTCCTTTCAGGCATTTTTTGAGGTTTAGCGATAAAGGCAATTATTGTTTTGTCCTGATGATGGTCCCCATGACTGTTTAGGGGGACCGAAACGCCGTCGACTTGCTTTAGCACCTTATACGCATATTTGATTGCTAAATTGATGTAATGGTGCTGTTTGACATTTTCTGTATAATTAACATTTGAACAGAACAACGCTTGTTTGCCTTAAAAACCCGTCTAACTTTCCACCAACTGTAAACACCCCGCAAGTGTTGGGCACAGGCTTGTGTACCACACAGGGCTCTTGTGGAAGGTATCTTTGTGTTATTCTGAAACATTGTTTATCAAGAAAAACTTGAAGGACCTCTGTCCGGCTGGACATGTCATTCTAAATAAAGATTTGATTTTGTCTATATTTATTGGTTTTAAATCCGCAGAAGCATTGCATAAGTTTTTATACAAAAAGAACAAAAACAGCACCATCCCCTAGGATTGCAATTCCCCTCTCCAGCCTAGATTTATCTATTTTATTATTTCACAGTGCTTCTACTGCACTTTACATCAAATCGCTTTACAATATTATCAGAAGGTCAGTTAACAAAGTACACATGCATCGTAGAGAGAAGAGAGAGAAAAACATTAATCCTCCCAAACTATATCAGACCTCGCATCAGGATTAACATATAGGCAAAATGATCACCATCTCTCAGATCCTGGTATTTTAAAAGTGATGCAGTCACCCACATACTGTGGCACGCTTCAGAACAGGGCCTACTCGATGTACAGCTTCCTTCCCTTTATGGATACTTGGCAGAGAGATGCTCATGTGCAAACCCCGGATTTAGAGTTTTTTTCCCTCAACCACCACTGGATAAACTCCAGTGGCTCTACCATAAGTGAGCAACTACTCTTCACCTGATTCACTCACTTTTGTGTGACTAAAACATACTGTGACATTTGACTACTGACATAAGGGCTGATGTGATCAGGATTATAGAGTACTGATGAAGGTCATCAAACCAATCAGGGCACATCGTATCGGCAGAATCATGCTGGCTTGAAATAGATGGGTGGGCGATTATAACAAAAGACCATTGATCTTTGATTCTTTCAATCCTGTCAAGGGAACCCAGAAAAAAACCTAATTTTGTTGGGATACCCTTTTAGACAAATTTATTTTAAGTGTTCTGATCCCTTTTTATATGTATCTAGAGGTCCCATAAGAAGGGAGTGCTCCGCTCATATAACATCAACGGGATGAGTGTCGTGTAAGATCTATGATGAACAGATTTACATCTAAATTAGAGGGATCCGAGAGATGGTGATCATTTTGTACTTAAAATAATCCCGATGTTTCGTCTGGGGGTTTAATAGTGTCTGAGAAGAATAAAAGAAATAGGAGAAAAGAAAAAAAATGGGACAAAACCAACAGAAGCAAATATGTAAAGTAAGGATGATCCAGAATAGTGCTCAGATTGAAAGACCGCTAAACAATATCTTGCTTTAAAAAAAAAGTAACTTATATCAGGCTTAACTCCTGGTTAACAGAGAGAAATGCACCAGATATCAACAATCAATAGGCAGCTGAAATTGGATGAAGAAGCAGCAGCAAAAAGAAGGGACCGACAGCCAAATGATTGGCTCCCGATGGTTAAAAAAGAATGGATCAACTAGAGTGTCTGCTCTACATGCAAAGAGCGTCAAGAATGATGGCTGCCGTAAATCTTTTCACGAACTGCGACGGACGTGGTGCAGCAGTGCAGTGTGACTGAAAGGCACCGCTGAAAGAATGACAACTGCACAGCAGTGAAACTCATGCTTGTTTGGAGTAGAGTGGGCAATGCAACATCCCCACCGCCACCTCTGTCTTTCCAGCAAAAAGATGGTTTGGAGGTATGCCATATTTCAGCAGCTCCATAAGACCACCCACAGGGGGTCGAATGTTTACTATCACAGCACCGGTCTCTTCCCTTGTAGCAGGCATGGGCTGTAGACATGTAGGATTCTTCAAATCAGGTAGTTTAAATCAAATCATATGGTGCTGCATTCTGCGGATGACCCTGGGAAATCTCAGAACACTGTGTTGAAGTTAGGTTGACGAGTATGGATCTTGACCCTGGGAAATCTTAGAACACTGTGTTGAAGTTCGGTTGACGAGTATGGATCTTGACCCTGGGAAATCTCAGAACACTGTGTTGAAGTTAGGTTGACGAGTATGGATCTTGACCCTGGGAAATCTCAGAACACTGTGTTGAAGTTCGGTTGACGAGTATGGATCTTGACACTGGGAAATCTCAGAACACTGTGTTGAAGTTCGGTTGACGAGTATGGATCTTGACCCTGGGAAATCTCAGGACACTGTGTTGAAGTTCGGTTGACGAGTATGGATCTTGACCCTGGGAAATCTCAGAACACTGTGTTGAAGTTCGGTTGACGAGTATGGATCTTGACTCTGGGAAATCTCAGAACACTGTGTTGAAGTTCGGTTGACGAGTATGGATCTTGACCCTGGGAAATCTCAGAACACTGTGTTGAAGTTCGGTTGACGAGTATGGATCTTGACCCTGGGAAATCTCAGAACACTGTGTTGAAGTTCGGTTGACGAGTATGGATCTTGACCCTGGGAAATCTCAGAACACTGTGTTGAAGTTCGGTTGACGAGTATGGATCTTGACCCTGGGAAATCTCAGAACACTGTGTTGAAGTTCGGTTGACGAGTATGGATCTTGACCCTGGGAAATCTGAGAACACTGTGTTGAAGTTCGGTTGACGAGTATGGATCTAACACTGATAGTGCAGGTTAGTACAACCTTACAAATAAAGTGTTTGTAAACAAACATTTGAGCATTTCCTCAAACAGTGTCTAACTATACCAGAAAAAGAAAATAAATATAATAAACAAATATTCACAGGCCAACTTAAAAAAAAAAATGCAATATATGTTATTGCGTGTCTATGCATTATTGCTGCGTAGCAAATTATTTCACATAGATTATCAAATATCACCGAACTTGCTTAAGAGTGGAAACATGAATCCACCAGCTGAAGAAAAATACTTGTGATCCCACTCTCAGATCAGCCAGTCTTGGGTTCTTGTAGGTCAAGGGCTGGCCTGCAGCGGTCACTATGTCAGGTCGTGGGGGCTAGAGGGCAGTTTATTTGAGGCGCACGCCATACAAACAGAATAAATCAGAATACAGTAATCTAACAGGGCCACATCCGAAGACCGAAATGCGGAAACGGATCAGGTGGTGAATTTAAAATGCCTAGAAAAGCAAGCTAAATATAAACTGCGTTTGTCTGACTCACTACATTCTAAAAAAAAGACGGCACTGCTAAATAAATGCGCGAACACGTTGGCAATGGGTCAAACGAACTTACACTGAAAAAGGCGATCTTTCTTTGCTGTTTGGCTTCGGAGGAAAAAGTAAAGGCTTGGTGCACAGTGTTCTTGTCAAAGGGACCAGATGTACTCTGTGTCACTGTCTCCTTACTTCTACCACGTGCCTTTGCAGGTTATTTTCTTATTTATATGGATTACCCCTTAATACCTTGGCTGCTGTGGTCATTTTTCCCCTGAGCTGGAAAACTCTTGTTTCCATATATTCATGACGAGCTCAGCTCGTCATCAGCACACGACCACCGTGGCTGATGACGAGCTGAGCTCGTCATCAGCATCGAAGGGGTTAATGAGAAAAAAAGAAAATCAGGCTTGTGTTGCTTTCTGTACCACTACTTAAGTTGCAGCCTAATTGGTCACTGGGATTAAATATGCAAATCGGGGCAAAATATATCAGTCCTCACATAATGCTAATTTGGTCCCTAATTTTGTGTGGCTTTATTGAAGTCCTTTCACATCATGTTTTCAAGTTTACAGTAGCACACAATTCACAGTAGATCTGGTCTTGCTGCTCAATCCTACTGCTCCTTATGCCACAAAATGTATACAGGTCTCACCTGCTGGAAAACGCATGCGCTTTCTGTTGCAAGACATACCGTTAGCTTGCAATGGGTTTAGAGCCCAGCACTGCCTACCACTGGCTGCATTCGTTGTGACTTATTTGCTTGTGTCTTATTTAACAGCAATGTGGGCTTTCCTACCTCTACTTGCCTTTGTTCCTCCCCTGGAGCATGGAGGCACTACTGTGCTTTTCAACTGCTTGGTTTTTCATGTGTTACTTTTATTTTAAGCAATCTACAAGAGTGCATATGTTTTCTGGCTGTCTCTCTCATGTGCTTATCTCCACACCTCCATACGCTCAGTGTTAGTCACTCTTGCCCGTGTGCTTGTCACCTACTACCTCCGCATTGCATTATCTCCAGTGTGCTTTCTCTCTGCCAACTGCACACTGTTGTCTTTTGGTCACTTGATTCACCCCACCCGTACCTCTGTGTTGTTCCCCACCTGCATCCCTAGCACATCCCTCCCACCCATGCCCCCATTTTTGCCCAATCCGTATGTTGCTTTCACACCCTCATGTGGCTTTAAAAAAAAAAATGTTACGCTTTTGCACTTTTTCTTTTTAGTTCCCAATCCACTCAGATCAGTAACTGAAAAGAAGAAAAAAAGAAGCCATGTCAAAAGGCTTTTTTAAAAAAAAAAAAATTCCAGGATGATGTCCTGCATAGCTAAAACTATTGGCAAAGCCAAAAGATCTGAAAGCCAAAACCTACTGGCGTTGCCAAAGCTGGTCTCCGTTTAGATGCCATCTATCTCTTCACCCACTCAGTGTTCTAGCTTTCTGTTATGGTTCATCGCAACATCAACTGTTGTACCAATCCTCCTGCTTAACAAAGAATCTTCAACAAAGCAGTAGCACAAGGGAGACCGAAATTACTTACTATCAGTGCTCGTAATTAGAGGGATTCAGTCAGATCCCAGGTTTAGCTTTTACAATTGAACTGGATCCAGGATTTGGTTGGCCCCACTGAAATATGTTGAATTTGTCCCAGTGTAATCTGTCGACACCAGGACACATCAGCAGTTCCTGCAGGTCATCTAATTTTCATTTGGAGCAGCAACCTCTAGGCAGTGAGGGGGCTTTCTTATTTTCACTTCCAGGCAGGCCCAAAACAAAGACCTGATTGAAAGGCCATCAGCCCTTGTTTTGTTTGAATATCATACTGGCTGGGAGCTAGATGGAGCCTACCACCTAGCTGACAATGCACAGTAGGGAAACAGGGGAACAGATCTGGTTATCAATTCACAAATACTTAAGAGAAACTACAATTTGCAGGCAGGTTTTGACCTTGCTCAACCTATGTACGTAAGAGAGACGAATGCACTGTAAGTGTGTCAAATGTATCTGTTTCAATGAACAATTACACAAACAACAATTTAAACAACACTAATTTATGTTTTAATTATTTTATAGCGCTACGCATCCCAGTGTAGGGTGACAGAGCGCTTAACATTAAGCACACACATTATACAAAGGCAAAAAACTCATAAAAGTGCGTATATCAATATGCAGGAAATGTTACATAAGACATTTAGGGTTACAAGGTGTACGGCTCAAATATCGTCCCTAATTGTAAGTATATGTTAAGAAAGCACGGTAGGGAGGAACACAGTGTCAGGATTTAAAATGTAAAGCAGTGGTTGGGGTTGCCTGTACTAATGAGACTTTGCTAATGTCAAAGGAACTTATTTTAGTAACCATAAAATAGCGGGAGTGAGGAAATAAAACCTAGGTTCTAAACCCAGCCTTGCACTTTGCATGCAGCTCCTTGACGCTGGTTCATATCTCGCTGTACTATTTTAGAAGGACTACAACCTATGAGCTGCAAGTAACAAAGGTATCTTAGTGTCTAAAGCATTGACCTGCTTATCTACACACATGCGATTCAAATCTGTGATGTGCATATCACACAAAGTGTTTTACAGCAAGCATCTTGACCCTTCGGTCTACTTTATGAGTCAAAACTGAAACTAGACAAAACACAAATCTCTACAGCAAGTGCATTAGCCATCTCTGCACAAGGTGATTTACTCTAAAAACAGATTTTAAAATGCTCCTTCTTAGTGACCAATTAAGTAAGCCAGACAGATTTATAGTAACATTTGTTCTTGTTGCCAATTCAGCTCTTCATGAATATGCCTCTTGCGACTCCACAGGTTTTCCGCTGCCACGCCTTTACACCCAATTTATGGGATGCTGGAGTAATTCTTTCCAATTCCAGTACTGGTTGCTGTTTAAGAAGTGGGTTTACTAGTACTATGAATTGACCCACAACGTATACAGTACTGATTAGGGGTGTGTGAAATTCGCATAATTTGATTTGCATAATTTATTTACAATTTTGGCACAACTATATGAAATTACACGTAATTACGCTAAATGCACATCAATTACTCCGTGCTATATTTTTAGTCCTTGTGTGAATTTTTAGTGTGATGATGCATTTAAACAAGGCAACGTGAACAGCCGCTCGCGTTTCACTGTACATTTTTAGTACGAATGGCCTAAGATTGCGTAAAGTGACATAATTTAGAAATGTTCACTTAACAAACGTCATTATTAGACATCTTGTCCAATGGGGCCCTGGAGAGTTGGTCAAAGCCAATCTCCCCCAGCCATTTCAGGCAAGTGATGAGTCTTTTCTCCACTCTGTGTCACCCATTGGTGGTTTGCAGAGAGGGTAGGGCTAGAGGCCAATTTGTAGGGGGTAGACTTGGTCTGGCACGACCTATTTGGCAGTCTTCACACCTAGTGGGCAGGCTCATTGAGTTTATTGCGACCCTTTCTCCCTCCTAATTGTTGGTCAAAAGGGTGTTTATATTTTGCTTTGAGCGTTTTTTTTTCTTGTTTTCTGGAGGGTCATGTAGTGTTTGATTGTGTGGGTGCGTCTTTTGGTATAACAGGTCTGTGGATATGTTTTTTACATTTTTTCATTTTGGCACTGGTAGTCAAATGGTTAAACAGATAGTCGGGGCTCTGGTCAATGAGCAAGTGGATGGTTAAGACAAGGGGGGACGGGGGTAAGAGGTGATGTTTATGTGGACATGAGCAGTTTCACGGGTTTTTGGGGGTATGCATGGGGTGCTCTAGTGTGGTGGTGCGTGTGTGTGTGTGTGTGTGTGTGTGTGTGTGTGTGTGTAAGTTAATTACAGGGCAGGAGGCAGTTTAAGACCTTAGAAGGGGTGGATTGTTTAGACATAAATAGTGTTGCGGTGGGGTTAGGTTTAATCTGTAAGGCACGTTGCCTACGTTTTTGGATTATGCTTTGATTCCAGACCTGTTCTATTGAAAAGGCCTTTTATCCTGAAGTAAGAGTAGAGTGTGGTCACTATTGCTGCCTTGCCCGACCCCTGCTAGCTCCCGCCTTTCTTGCACTCTTCCCTATTTCCGGTCTTGTCACCAAATGCAAGATACCCTCAATGCTCCTTCGCTCTGTCAGGTGAGAACCAGGGTTTCAGATCAATCCATTCACGTGATTCACTCCACATCCTCTGTCATCTCGAAGTGTAGGCCGTTGCCTTAGGCGCCCTCTGTTGTGGACGTCACTGCTTCACAGTTCAGGTCATTGCACACAGTGAGAGCTGGTGGAGACACGTGCACCCATAATGAGTAGTGAGGAGGATGAGCTGGGTGGACACCAGCTGATCTGTAGTCTGAAATCACTGAACACCGCGTGTCCAAGACACACATCACTGCATTGCAAATTGACTAAACTATCATTTTTCCATCCGGACTAGGATTATGAGTGCTGCAGGTGCGTTTTATGATGTGCATCGGTAGAGCCACAGCCATGGGCGATGCCCTATATGGTTCTAGGGTACTAGAACTGCAGGGCTACTGCGAATCGTGCCCTACTAGTATGAATCCACGCCTTCTCTCCTGTCAGATCTGCAAGCAGTGCATGACGTCAGAACGCGAGACTCTAGAGGGTCTGCCTTTAGTGCTGTAGTAACAGGCAGAAGACTAGCATGATCTGTGACAGACCACCTGCAGCACTTTTAGAGATATCTTCAAGCCAGAAAACTTCTCCCATAAGCAACTCAGTGAAAAATCCCGAATGTTGGCAAAAGTGGGCCGAATCTGAAAACATCTCTGAATGCACGTGAGGTTAACTTCGTCAAAAGTGGCACAAGCCCGGATTCACTCAACACAGAGCAGGATTGGTGTTTTTTATGTGGCACAAAATGGCCTTTACCACTGTGGAACACTGCATTAATATGTGAGGGCTTGGGGTGCGAAAACGGGGATTAACCACGCCCATGGGGACGCCATGAAAAACGTTAACATCTAAATGTAAGCCTTCGAAATTTCAGATTCCTTTCAGTATGCGAAAATTGTCCATTTGTATTACACAGTTAAAATGAGAGGGGTAAACCAGCAAAACTGCGACAAAGGAAACCACATAAATTAAAGATTCTCAACGCCTATTGCACTGACTGTGTTGAAAAATTATCATACATTTCTAAGATTACACAAACCTTAGCCATACACTCAAGCAAGTGAAGTTGCGTTTTTCTTTTAAGTAGACCATTAACTTTAATTGAACACTGTAAACCACACTAATATCAGAGTGTTAAAATCATGGCCATTATTAGTTGTGTGATTTTTAGAAGTTATCTTGCAACAGTATCCACAGAAGTACCAACTTTAAGCACAAAAGTGACTTTATGACGTCCCAAATGTATGATTTCTGGGATTAGAGCTCGATAAATTCCATCCCAGTGATTAAGTCGTTAATGTTTAAAACTATGAAATACTGCGCTGCACAATATTTATACTTGAAGAAAAAAACGATTTTAAAAGGGTGTATCTTCGGTAAAACTAGTAGCCGATTTAGGAGAAAGAGCACTGTAACATGTTTTGGGGGAAACTGCTATAATAAATAAAATAGTAAATATTTGCTCTCATAACACCAGCAAGTAATTCTGCCAGATACAACACTACGAAAATGTAACGTCTCCAAATCCATGCCGACACCCCTAAACAAAAGTACCCCACTCCACACCTATCAAACGCAATGAAAGCTTCTTCTAGATTTTACCCAGGGCCACACAGACCTTATTAACTCACAATCGGAATTCTCACTGTGCAAACCCATAAGGCATCTTTTCTTCCATGGATTAAAAATGCACACAAACATGACAAATGTCTTAGCTCTTCTCAAGCTGGGTCTCAATTCCATTTTTATATCAACAGAGAACTAATTGGAGCTGGGGAACTTTCTCCATTCATTTGCAACAAACAGTAATGTGAAAAAAAATAACTTCAAAAGAGGTCTGGTATTTTCAATGAAAAGTTATAGTAGTCTAGTAGTGTAAATAAAAAGTAAGAGCAGTCTAGCATAGTCCATGAAAGTGAATAGTAGCAGTACTCCAGTAGTGTCAATAGGGAGGAGTCTAGTCGTGTTCATGAGAAAGATTTGTCCAGTAGTGTTACTGAAAAGTACAAGTAGTTCAGTAGCGTAATGAAAATCATGCCCGTCACAGGAAAGAGTGATAATCGAGGCCAATTTCTCATCCGAAACACACTGGTTTTGTTAAGAAAAGCATAGGTTTGGCAGCCTTCTTTGTTGATTTACTGCAAGATCTCAGGTTCATGACAACAGGATCTATGAAACCTGCCAACAGGTTGAAAATTTCAGGAGAGAAGACATATATAACACCCAACCAGCATTGCGAAACCATGTACTGTGAACATAATAGAATCAGCCGGGCCATGTTACACAGTGGACTAGTACATACGTCGTCAATCTGTGATTGACCACTTGGTCACCTGTTTGAATCCCAGCGTGTCGATTCCGCCTTTCATCCTTCCAAGATCAATATAATGAGTATAATTGAGTTAGGTCACAGTAAAAATCTGTTAATTCAGCTCCACAATACCCTTTGGGTGGATTAATGCTTTCCCGATGTGTGTGATGTTTATGTATAGACTACATTAGGATAGATGCACTGCATAGACCTAATAAAGAAAGGCTCTTGAAAAGGTACACCTTGGATGCCTCGGAGCCAAGCATTATTCTTTTATGGTGGAATGAAAGGGTTCCAATACTGGACAGTGAACAAGCATCTCTACTGATAACAATACCAGCGCTTCATGTTAGGCTGGTATGTCCAACGTAGGTTGAGGAGGGCTGGATCAATGGTAGGTTTTCAGGTAACCAGATACAAATATTTTGCATATATTCAATCTAAATAGAACTAATTTACATAGTTGTATCCGAAAAAAATTGAATGGACCTGGCTCTCGTTGACCTATGATGGATGGCCTGGATGGGTTCTTCTGCACAATGGAGTTCTTGCAATCCCTTGAACAAGGCTCATGTCGTCTGGGTACTTTCTGTTACAGAGTTGACTTACAGCAAGGGCTTGTTAAGTTTACAGCATTAAAAAGGTAAACTATGCAACAGAACTTGGATCTGTATAAAAACACAGAACGGCCATTGTAATATCCGTTTTTAATGTAAAAATTTACCATCTCCATTGCATGTATTAGTCCTCTTTTTTTATTTCTCATAATTTAAAGTTGCACAACTAAAAGCGTTCTGTAGTGCCTGTTGTTGTGTTAAGATTGTTTTATACATGTGCTTCTGAATTGATTACCATCCATAGTTCTCCTAGAGAACAATAGCCATTGAGCTATGTGAAAAGGAGTACACAATAAACAAGCACTTCAAAGTCAATCGGTCTCCACTTTGGGACCTATTGGCTTTTGCCAATCACCCATGGCTGAAAAACTTTAAAAAAAAAAAAAGGATAAAGCTTTTGTCGCGGCTAGAGGAAGGAAAGCCCAGATAGATATCAAATAAGAAGTAAGACAAGAGAGACAATGAAGTCAACCAGTGATAAGCTATAGGCAAGCTCCAATCCCACTGAAAGATAACAATATGTTTCATGACAGATTGCTCTGTAAAATAGTTCTATTTCAACACAAGACCTAAAAATGGAGAACTACTATAATGGTCTATGGAGGAGACATGAGTGATGACAGCATTGGCTCCAACTAGAGAGCAGAGAAAGGATGACCTGGAAGACAGCAGACTGGATGTTCTCCTTCCACCCGGGCCTTCTCGAAGGGTACAAACCATAGTTTCCCTTCTATCGCCCCACACCACTAGTTCATGGCAGATAATGGATGAGGTCAGGTCTGAGCCTAGTCGAGATGAATGAGGAGATGAGCCTGCTAAGGGTAGAGTGGACAGATATATCCCACCGTTTTTGCTATTCAACAGCAATCAAATATCTGTTTTAATTACGCAACTCGTTGCACAACACTCTTATCTCACCACAGTAGTACAAGCCGTCTTAGTTAATTACTATTAGTCAGAACGCAAACGGCTGTTGCCCATGCCACTCGTGTCTTTTATGCTATATTTTACAGTGAAATGAGTTCTCATGTCAAAAAATGACACAAGGATGCATTTCATGCTACAATATAGCACTAAGTTGCGGATTTGCATTTCAAGAAATTGGGTGTAATTTCACCTAATTTTCCTGAAATTTCACTTAATTACGTGAAGGCAAATTATACTAATTTAGCTCACTCCTATCCAGAGCCGCAAAATTAAAATACCTTCCCAGATTTTTTGCATAGGGCTGGCACATTAATATAGGTTAACACAATCAAGCGAAGAATTGATCATAAATGTAAAAAGAACCAGAATCGTAAAATAAGATGAGATGATTCAAGCATGCATGCAGATGTGATCCATCCTAGCACCATCAATCCACACAAGGACAACATGCAACTGCAAAAGGACAATACAGAGCATTTGAGACTTATGACTGCCAAAGGCCCAGTTCATGGTCATTTTGATGGGTCTGGTTCACGGCATAAAACGTGACATCGGCGTGAAGTTCAGTGTAAATCTGCATGAATACGAGGTGTCTGCCTTATTTACAAAAGATCATGATATTGGAGTGCTTTCCATATTCCTTTAACTCGGTCAAGGACCACTGGGGTCTTGTGAAAGTACTGCCACCACAAACTCTGCATTTCGAGCTTGATCTGTCTCTTGGGATGTATTTTGTTTTCTGCATTGCTTCTAAAACAAGATCAAAAGTACAGGATTGATGGAAATGAAAATGAATGCAGGTTTTGACAATATGTTCCCAACAGAGCAGTTTCTTTTAAAAGGCAGGTCGAATTTGAGAATATATCTGCGCATTTTTACTTTTTGTTTACAGTCTTTCATTTCAAAGTACTTCCTAGTGAGACACTGCTAAAACTATTTCAGTAATTTTATTTTTGGGAGAGAATTTTCTTTACATACCCTACGGCCAAAGACCCCATTTCCAGAAGAGACACAATGTGAACACACAATAAACTACCGAGACTTCAAGGAGATCAATGTTATAGTTGTATCAAAATAAAAGAGGTGCACCTTTTATTGGAAAAATTCAACATGGTGCATTACACTGTGCGTGCTAGTTGGTTGGTGGAATATTCTGAAGTACAGAGATTTGTTTTGTACCAATAACTCAGTCTTTTCTGTTGTACAGTTCATCACGCTACATAATAAGACAGATACATTTAATACAAGCACAACACATAATTAACCTTGTCCACGCCAAATAATTCAGACACCTCTGCCATATAATTTGACACACAATGCCACATAATAAATGTGGTCCATGCTAAAGATATTGTGCCTTTCAAACAAATACTACCTTGGTGCCCCTAGACGTTGTTTTTTTTTTCTCATGAATGTATTTTGCTTGGCCCCTTAGTCCTAGGTTGTGGCATGCCACAAGCGGTCTCAAATGTGTCATTTTGGAATCATATGATCCATTAAACACGTTGGCAGGCAGATGAAACGCCCCTTTGAATTAGCCCAGTGTCTGCTGGGAAACGTGTGGTAGTGTAAAATGTGTGTGTAAAACAATGACATTGTGAGGCGAAAAATATTGATATTGTGATGGAATATCAAAACCCAGCTAATGGATTGCCCCCAGTAGCCTTCGGACTTAAGCAGTAGTCATTAGCACGTATCTTAAACTGCCCGGCGTTAGTATAATAATATTTTTAATTTTGCGAGGAAAATGGGGAAACGGCCAATTGCCGCTCTGTTAAAAGTATATCAGGCCAAGAGTGTGGCAATATGCTGCAATGGAAGTGAGTTATGGGGGCACACAAATGTTAAGGACTTGGTGGTAGCAGAAAATAATTTTTTGAAACAGCTTCTGGGGGTCCCGAGAGGAACTGCTAATTTCATAGTGCACGAGGAGTTAGGTTACCCTTACTTAGGTGACACCATTGCACTTCGGCCTCTAACATTCTGGCTGAAATGCTGGCTAAATAAGGACCTTCCGTTAAACCACCAGCTCCTAAGAGAAGCACTGACATGGGATAATATGTTGCAAATCCCGTAGCTAAAATATCTGAAAAAATGTTTCACTGCATTGGGGCGTCCCGAACTCTTCTCAAATCCCGACTCAATTACTGTAACCGACGTAAAGTTTGTGAAGAACACTTTTTTTCTTTCGCAGCTTTTTCTGCGGGAGGAGGTGGATTTAAAGAAAAGCAGCAATAGAAATTATGTTGTCATACAAACCACACTAAGGGGGTTATTAGGATTGCGGATTTTCCGCATCCTCTGGGCCGTCGGAAGCCACCGCCGGCCCGGAGGATGCGGAAAATCCGCAGCGGACCCACCAAAGACCCACCGCCACATTAGGATGGCTGGTGGGTCCTGGTCTCCGTCCGCAGCTTTTCCGCCGCGGCTGGCTTACAACCGCGGTGGAAAAGCTCTAATATTAGGATGGCCTGTTTCAGATGCTTTTCCGCGGCGGGTTTTCCGCCGTGGAAAAGCATGTGTAACTTCACTGCGGGGGCCCGTTGCGGGCCCCCTAGGTGAAGTGGGGGTGGGGGCTGCACATGGGGGGTACCTATGGTACCCCCCTGCATTTGTATGCGGAAAGCGGCAGGCACCGCGCAGTGCCTGCCTCTTTCTGCATACAAATGCAACACCTGCATTTTTAACATTGCCGCGGGTGCAGCTTGAAGCCGCACCCGCCGCAATGTTAAAAATAGAGGATGTGACCGCCAGGGTGGCGGTCACATCCTAATTGCACAGGAGGGAACTCTGCATGCCATGCGGAGGTTCCCTCCAGCTCTGGGGTCGCGGACGGATGCAAGTCCGTCCGCGATCCTAATGAGGCCCTAAGTATGGAACCTTACCTGACTTGGCCAATGTCGAGCTTTGATCGTTTTTTGCTAATTAGGTTTCGGCTGAACCTCTTTCACTTACTGCTCCAAGAGGCAGCCATCAAGGCCATGTGTTACCTACCTGCGGCTGCGACTGTGTGTCTCCGCAGGATTTGGTGCACTTTTTATTTATTAGCCCTTTTTATTATGCCTGGCTTTCACCTTGTGGATACCCTGCTGGGGTTATCTCACAGGGGAATACCAGGACGGGTTCCCTAAGCAAGCGCCGGAAAACCCACTGCGGGTAGCTGTGCGCTATATAAGCTCAAATACATTTACATGATATTCCCCGAGGGTTTACCTTAAACCTCTTCTTAAAAGACTGAACTTTACCCAGATTAAACCTGCACTCTGTCATCTACAGCTGCTAAATAATGAATGCACTTTATTTGTAATCAGTTTTTTTAAATTAGCCCTTAAATTTAGAATTAGCATGGAGGGATAATGCCTGTTATTGTTGTACATATTGTTGTATATATTCACCTACAGATCAATTGTGTTTTATTCCTGTGGACAATGTGGTTTTCTTTTTTATCAACTTGTTTTTATGACGTATATTAAATTGTGCTTTTATGGTTGTTCTCTGCACATAACCGAATAAAGATCTAATGAATGAATGAATAGTATAATAATCAGCCATTGATCTTTTTTCCTTTTAGTTTTTATTTTCCCCGTTTTTTTAAGTGTTTTGTTGCCTTTCTTTTTTTCATACAAAAATAAAAAAGCTCCATACAACATTCATGCCGTCAGAAGGGAGCAGAAAGGTGTCTTATGGGCAGGGCCGGCTTTAGGGCAGTGCGACTGGTGCGGCCGCACTGGGCTCTGACCTGTGGAGGGGGCACCAGCTTATGATTGGAGAGATGAGGGGCACTTTTGCCCGGTGGTAGTGAGAGAATCCAAGGAGGCGGCAAAAATGATTGTTCCACCAGGCGCCACCAGCGCAAAAGCCAGCCCTGCTTATGGGTGGTAATATTACATACAGAAATCTGTAGAAAACAATTCATGAGAAGGCGGCATATATTATGGTGCACAATGTCGAGAAGCGACAGCTGGTCGAAACTTCAAAGCAGCGGAGAGAGGCACTTGAGGGGAGATACAAGGGGGGGGGCACTGTAGGTTAGGGCAAGGGGCAATAAGAAGCCTCAGTAGTGGGCATCCAGCGCTTGGGATGGGGCCGTCGGCAGCTGAAAAGGCCGAGTACCAAGGTGTCCGTAAGGGTGGCGTGTGACCTGGTCACGAGCCTTGGGGTAAAAACCATGGCGCGTTGGCCTCATTCAAGTGACCACAGGGACTGGAACAGCAGCGTCACAGCGCACGCAGGCGCGGGAGCAATGCTGCATCAAGTGTCCGGCTCGCGCACGTCTAGGGGAGGTTAAAGCGCCATCTGTAATCTGTGCTCAGAAAGTCTCAAGGAACTCATCCCAACTCAACGCGAGAGGGTATTTCCCGAGGCCTCGTACCTCCTCGCGACAGACCAGGGTGCTCTCGGCCTATGTCTAAGAATGAACGTAGCATCCCCATTCCACCATTGAAAGGTGCACCACTAACTTCCAATGGCATGCAATAGACCTGAGAGCAAAGATTAGTGCAAAGGCTGGAAAGCAGGAGGGCAGCTGGGTGGGGTGCTTAAAAATTGCCCAGGGCCACAATGTCCCAACCACCCTCGTGGGTGTAACCAGAGAGCGCCTGTAAGTGGCCGGTAACCACAGTCCAGTAAGAGGTCAATGTAGGGCATTCCTACAACATGTGCTGGAAGTCGCAGCCCAGTCGATAAAAGTGGGGGCAGCAGTAGCCGGTTCCCAGGAAAAGATCCTTAATATTCCTAGGAGTCAGGCAGGCCCTGTGTAGGGAGTAGAATTGTGTAAACCGCAGGCGGGCATTTCTGAGTGTGAGGGTAGGAGAGAGCATACACATATGGTATCATAAGTGCCCTGGTGAGGTCAGTTTCCCACTTTGCACGAAGTGAATCTTGATTAATTTGTGTGCAAGTCACTAGGGCATCCCCAAATCATTTAATGAGATGTCGCCCAAGGCCGATGGTATGGAGCGACTTCAGTGGCTCGTAGGAGGGAGGGTGGGAGGGGAGGGGAGGGGAGAGAATCCACCAAAGATATCTGACATCTTTGTTGCAAAGTCAGTACTAGGGCGTTGCAAGTTAGGAAGTGCCCTGGGGCACACCGAAGTCTTCCACGAGGTCCTCGAGGGAAATAGGTGGGCCTTCCTTGAAGAGGTCGCCCCAGCGCCTCGTAGTTTTTCATTTCCCATTGTAACCCGGACTATTGGTATCAAAATGAACAGGGCAAATACAGCAGACGAGCTTTTCATACCTGTTGTGGGACGGTTTGAGAGCGCTTTACCAGAGTACACAAAGCTGTGCAGGTGGTCGGTTTGGGTGTGGCAGTAGTTGAGTGTGTCTAGATCTAGGACTGTGTTTTATGCAATAAATATATTAAAAAAACAACAATAAACATATGGTTTAGAAAAATACACTAACAGAATGTTTCTTCCCGTAAACTGGAATTTTAACACATATGTGTGCATGTACACACACACAACACATGCAGACAGTACTGGGCGGTAGGGTGGGTGGGCACAGGTGTGGGAGAAAAGCTAGACACCAAAATTTGGACATCAATATTATCTTCATTCAGTTTTACCCCAGTTTGCTGGATCAGAGTCGTTGTTGAACCTCGATTTCATGAGACAACGTGTCCCAAATTTAAGGCACCTCACAAAACATCAATCAGCGGAGTAAAACAGTTCAATAAGTAATGGGGTCCACTCAGCAATTGAGTTCTAGATCAATGAAACATCAAAGGGTTTTAATTGCAAACAAAATTGAAATGAGTGGTACAGAGTCAATGCCATGAAGGCTCTCAAATGCAAAATTAGAGAATGCAAAATCAGAAGGTTATTCTAAATCCCAAAAAAACAGCAAAATTATAAAGATTCAGACAGCATTCCTAGTAGCATCTAAGAAATCTCAAAATCTGTCTCACCCCCAAAATCAAGAGGTTCCAATGCAAAATTCTAACATAGCAAATTAGTAAAACTGCAAAACCATCATGGGTTGAGAAAAAGTATAATTTCTTTAGCAAGTCAGAACACATGAAAATTACACTCCATTACCTTAACACATGAGAACAATCACACTCTTCAGGAAAAAGTATTCAATACCCCCTATGCTAATGTCATCCAAAGATTTGCTAACGTATATATAGGACCTTTCTTTCAATTAATGGATCCAGTGTAAAAACAAACAAGTTAAAATATGTGTTGTAATCTTACATCCACACCATTACAAGTAAATCACTAACAAGTCAACTACAGCAGTGGAAATAACCTTTAGGTCATCATCTCAGCTGTGTGCTCTGCGGAGCCTGTGGGAGAGGATGTGTGTGTGTGTGGGGGGGAGGAAGTTGGGTGGGGAGGGGAGTAAACAGTGAGTGACACAGCTGGCATCCATCTTGTCTAAAATGGCATTTTACATAGAAAATGTGGCATCAACATTTCTATGCAATTTGTTTCAGTTGCAATTATGCAATTTCAGTGTCTATATTTAGAAAGTGTAAAACACATTAATAATCGTTCCTCGTGCAGAAAATAGAAACCCCGAAAAAATTGAGCACGTGTATGGTCATTGGGCTGCTTGGCACTGAGCGCAGGTGATCATATCTCAACATGACCTCCCAAGATAAATTCTCAGTGTCACTGATATCGTTTAATACCTCCAGGACTCAAGCAATTCATTATCTTAGAGTCCTCAACGCTCCTATGCAAAGGCCCCATCACCACAATATCAACAACACGTGAGGAACATTCTTTCAAATATATAGGACTGAGCTACGTTCAGAATGTATCTTGTGAAACAAATATCTATTCAAACCAAAGGCACACATTCATAACCATCAATCTTGTGTGTGAAATTTCATCACCATGGTACCGTTATTAATTTATCTCAACCTCTCCTTATCACTCCAGTGCCTGTTTGAACAATATTCTATTCTGCTGATAAATAAAAAGGATTGTGTGCACTTTGAACTAATACGATAAAAAGAGATTATTCTAGTAGGCTTTCAGTAGATATTTTTAGCTCTCTGGCGCCACAACAGATGAGACATTCGCCCAGGTCTTTGAATTTTTAACCAGGTTTCTGACACAACTATCCTAGAGCTCAATTGGGAAATGAGGACAGAAAGGACAGGTGGCTCAGGGGTAGAGTCTAGGAGAAGGCCACAATACCATTCATAATAATCCCCCTGAAAGATTATGACTACATTTAGCTCAATGTGGTCAAACCGCAACTCCTCAGTTATATTTATGTGGAGCACACACCTACCCAGGAGAAACCTCAATAGACCTGCTGTACCTTAAATGAAGGAAGAAGCATAGTTATGTAGGAATGAGCAGGTCCCTCCAAGATGGACTCTTATTTCAGCAGTTGTAAATTTAACAGGCAGTCAAGGTTGCACTACAACTTGTAATTCCATCTGCACTTGTCCCCTTTGATGCTGTCCACCACCACACTTTACTACTGACACTATAGAAATCTAGAGGACCCAGCCATCCAAGGAGGCATCTTAAACTGGACCTCATTTCCCAGTCAGGGCAGGGGCAGCACAGTCTGGTTGCTGCTATTCACATTGGCTTCTTTCATCACAGTTGCGCACTACAAGGCTTAATCACCTGGCCACCTGTTTCAACTCTACCTCAAAACCTTCGCTAAACTGATCAACTCGTTCAAATTAACTCACTAGAGCAATACAGATGATTTTAAAATTAGAAAACGCTTAACTTGACCACTGTTTCTACTCTGTGCCTACACGGATGATCAGCAACCATTTGATACTTAATTTCTCCAAAACTGAAATATGGACGTGTGAAGAATGGAGAGAATACCATACTTCCACCACCTGAGCAAAGGAACTAGACACAACACAGCTAAATGGTCCCTGAGGTGAAACATGTAACAAGAAACAACTAATACAGGAAGAGAACTGTCCAGCACATCTTTCCACATCGAGGCTACCTCTCAAAACTGCAGGTCTTATCACCCTCACCATGTCCCAAAAGCAAAGCAGTATGGGAGCTCACAAACCTACACCCATGGCAACATATCACACCAGTGCGCCAAGCGTATTGCTGGTTGCCCATGGCAAGGCATTCTACCTTTAAGGCCCTTGGCATCATCCAAAGGGCTATCAGAGGAAAGGACCCTTCATTCATCCAAGGTAACTACTAAAGACTCACCGGACAGAACACTCAATTCAAAATAAGCAACTAAGCTGGTGTTCTATCAAACTAGAAAAACATAATGGTGGAACCTTCTTCTCCACACAAAATCCAAAATCTTCTCCATACAAAGGCAAGAAACATCGAAGTACAGCAGAAATTTAAAGATGTAGTAAACCCATGGATATTTCCTAACTAACAATCCATGATCACACAGAGCAACAAGCAAATAAAATTGCCCAAAAAGGAAAATATGAAAAACAGCATGATTTTGGACAAATCACTCCAAAGGATGATAGGCATTTATGTACATCACACTTTCGATCTGCTTTACTCTACGTCAGAGGTCTTCAAACTGGGGGCGTGAATGTGTTCCCAGGGGGCGCCAATGACTCTGCGTCCTTGACTCTATGATTAAATTAGTTGCCAATGACTTTCGGAGAATCCGACTGAGGAGCAACATAAACATTTCAAGTCATCAAGAAGGAGGGTTTCAATTCTGGGAAGGACAGACGGGAGGATTACTCTGTCTTTCTTCGCCTTCAACAGCTGTCATTTCTAAGGTCATTTTTTTAACTGTAAAATGATAGTTCACAAAAACACAACGATATTTAATTACAATAAAATATATAGTCCGCCAGTCACGACAATCAGTCCCATACATTATCCTCAGTCTACTCTTCATTTTCCTCTTGCTTCATGCGAACAAGCTCTGTCCTCTCCTTTCACTTGCCACGCTTCAGCTCCAAATCTAATAAGGAGAACGCAAACTTATGTTATCCAGTTCAATAGAAACCTCGTTATATATCAGCACATCATGCCCTTTATGCACCCGAAACAGTTTGGCTTTTCCTTATTATTTTACATACTTTCCATGTTTTCAAATCCTCTACCTCCTGCCCCAGAGTCTTTCAGACCACGTGGTATACGTAACTTTCATCATTACCGTGACGCTGCTTTGGTTGGTCAAGAAAAGATGTACCAGGAATGGGCGAGAGGAGCATCTTACTTTTGTGCAACTGGGTTATATGTCTTTGCACTCTACTGTGCCTTTTCCACACGATTCTGTGTTTGTTAATTGTTTGCATGCTAAGCTATAACTGTGATGTGTATCATCTGTTATGTGAAACCTAGCAGAGCTATGAAACTAATTGGTATTTTTCCGTTTTTCTTAAATGTCTATAAACATAAGTTAAAAAAATCAATACATCATATGAACTTATGAAGAATAGTTTCATTACGTATAATGATACGAATTCAGTTACGTCAATAGCCTTTACTCTGAAAAAACGAACTCTTAACAATATCATTCACAGGAAGGGAGAATTTTCATTACAAGGTTGTTGGGTAGGATAATCCTCACCTCAATGTCTTTAATAGAACTGAAACTTTCCCTCTTGATAGGAAATTTTAGGATAGGAAAACTGGAGGTATGGTCAATGCATGTTTAAAGCCTAGTTACCACCAAGGAGACTTGGCAGCAATGTGTGCGCCAACGCAGAGAGAAAGGACAGGAATGCAACATATTTCATAAATAAGGAGCATTCCTGCCCTTTGACATTGGCGTAGGGCATCACAGCAAAAAGACTTGCGGCGCTGCCCTACGCGAAAGCATCATAAATGAGGTATATTGTTTTTAGCCACTCCTTTGACCAACCCCCCCCCCCGCAAAGCTCACTGACCTTTGGTTTGCTAAACATTGTTTAATTTATTTATTTATAGAACTTGGTCCTCCTCATTATTGCCACCTATCCAGCGCTGGCCAGCTCATGTAAGTGCGGTGAGGCGGGATGGGCAGGAAAGTCGATAGACTACGGACTAGGTATAATTAAATACATAAATAATACCTAGTTTGTCGCCTTCCCCCTCTATGCCCACCGCGCTTACTTGAGCTGGCCACCGCTGGATAGTTGGCAATGATGAAGAGGACCGAGTTCTATACATTTTTGTCCGGAGGGGGTCCTTAAGCCTAAAAAAGTTTGACAGGGGGGTCTCGGCATCAAAAAGTTTGAAGACCTTTGCTCTACGTCAAGCAAACTGCAGTTACACAATCACAGCAAATAGAAAAGCATATTCAATACTACCTATCACAAACACAAAAACACTTCCCACACATGCCATAACCATAACCTGCACAATACTTAAATAATGTATTATAAAGCACGTGTTCTATACCTCACTTATTCTTACCTCAGTACCACTCAAAGTGCAGCGACCTATATTACGATCTAAACACCCCACTGGCCAATTAATCCGGACTGTAAAATGGGGGGCGTGGCTTGCAGCATGCCGAGCTAGACGTGCAGCCCGGGAACTCCCGGCCGACAACAACATAATCCGCCTTACACACATTAACCACTCAAATGCAAACACTTGAAAACGTGTAGCCAGAACCCCTGAAGCTGTCGCACTGTCCCGGGGGACTCGCCTGTGATCCCGGAGCCGTAAAAGTGAAGTTTGGCTTACCGGCAGGAAAGGGCGCCGGGGAGGCAAGATGGCGACGCCGGCAGTGGACCAGTGACTGAGCTGGAGCGAGGTGCGTGGAGGGCCCCACTGCAGTGGGAAAGGAGATTGTGGGCACTGAGAGGCACCAGGATTCATACGGAGAGCCCAGCAGCCAGATCCCTCAGTGGCAGACGGTACCGACGCCCGGCTGCACTTTACCAAAATGGCGGCGTGAATTGGAGGCGGCGATCGGGAGCCGAAAGAAGGATCGCGGAGCCACGTTGGGACACGGACCCTGAGAGGAGGCTGAGACCCCGCTGGAGAGCCACCCGGACGGGCCCAAAAAAGACCGTGAGAGACCCCGACTCCCGGACGCCCGTCACCAAGATGGCGGCCTAAGACATTGGCGGTGATCGGGAGTCGGCCGGTAGGGCCCGCCCGAGATCAGGCTGAAACTGCGCGGCCACACCTGGGCACCCAAGGGAGAGTGGTGAGGCATCCCGACGGAGGTACAACCGGGACTAGTAGGAGCAGGGGACCCTGCGGGTTTTGAAAAGGCCGAGGCACCGGGTCTGCACCAAGATGGCGGCGGCTGCTGCACACCAGGCTGGGGGGGTCTGAGACTGGACTCCCCAAACGGCGGAAGAGAAAAGGGCCACTAAGTGAGGAGAGAGCCACAGGCCCTGGAACTGTGTGACACACATGATTAGGACAGCCAACGGGCTGACAGAGGGGGCACCACACTAGTCCCGGCACTGGAGAGTCACGGACCCCGCCGCCCTAAGTGAGGGAAATAGGAATACAAACAGCAGGAGGCTGAGATCCGGCGTCTCAAAGCATGTGGGGGCGATATCTAGCGAGGATACAACCCAGAAGCTGGCCAGGCCAAAATTGAGCACTTGTAAACACTGGCGGGGGTAGCAGGCTGGCAGTGAGTGAACCCCAGAGCGGCAAAGGCTAGAAGACCTACGTCTAGCCGGTGCTACCGATACCCGACAGTGCAAAAGGGGTCCGGAGGTTGATATCTAGAGGACACACCTGGCATACTTTGCAGGTACTGGAGCCGGTGAGACACGATAAGGGCAGAGCAACAGTCGCTACTGGGCCAAGTGCATCGGACAACATCAACAGCGGCATTCGAGCAGTACTGATCCGAGGCGGCCAACCATGGGGAAAAAAGATCCACTGCCCAAACTTCCAAAACAGGGCCCTATGGATAACTTTGCGGCACCACGCCCGGGCAGGGAGACCCCCAACACAGCATCTGAGGGTTCAATAGACACTGGTAGGCTGCTAGCAGCTATTCAAGCATCAAGATCAGACATTCAGGAGTCCCGAGCGGCCCTAGAAGTCAAAATCGGAGAAGTGGGGTCGGAGGTCACTCTCCTGCGGCAAAATTTCAGGAACCTGTCGGCTAGAGTCACGGAGACGGAAACGCGAATTGGGGAGGCGGAAGACTCGCTTACCACACTCTGGAAAGATATGGTGGAACTCCAAGCCTCTCACAGACAATTACTATGGAAAGTGGACAATGCCGAAAATAGGGCACGCCGCAACAACCTGCGCTTTGTGGGATTTAGAGAAGGAATCGAGGGAAATAACATGGCGGCGTTCCTTCACACATGGCTAACTGAAACTTTCCCAGCGGCACAATTTTCTACGTGCTTTGTCATTGAAAGGGCGCACAGAGCACTACTAGCGAAGCCTCCGGAGGGTGCGAGACCTAGACCGGTTATCGCACGCTTCCTCAATTTTGCGGACAGGGACTTGATACTGAGGGAAGCAAGGAAATTGGGAGAGATTCGATTGGAGAACACTAACATCATGATTTTCCCAGACTACAGCCAGGAGGTGCAGAAACAGAGACGCTCCTTCGACACGGTGAAGGCGAAACTCAGGACCCTGAACATCACCTACATGCTGCTCTTCCCGGCAAAACTTAAGGTTATATACAAAGAAAAATCAATATTCTTCAACCACCCTGAAGATGCCTGGCAGTGGCTCGAGGAGAGACCGATATTAAATGGCAGAGAGGCGGCCGGACGTGAGGAAATGGACAGGTCCCTAAGGAAGAAGGCACAGTGGGGACTGCCTAAACCGCAAAAACGGAAATCTAGACGGATACATTCACGCACGCCCGGGACACCGTACCAGGCACGCACCTCTGCGGTAGTGAGGAGAGGGCGATCGGGGTCTCCTGGGGAATCATCCACAGCGGACTCCAGACTACAAGGTATTCATAAGCAGATACGCTCGGAGGGAGAGGAAGAGGAGGATGTAGAGTGCAGGGCTTCGGAAGCCGAGGAGGATGAGCTAGGAGAGGGACAGAGCTCTGTGCATCCACTGGTGAAGGTGATACGCAACCTAGAGCAGGACTCCTCCGACAAGAATAGTGGGACTGATACGGCTACACAAGATTCACATTCATGAACAATGATGGAGTGGGTTACCGGAGACAGCGGCCGGGGTGACCTGAGGCACGCAAGTTGACACTGACCCTTGTTTTTTATCTTCTAACAGTTTGTGTTTGAGTTGGCTTAGTTCCGTCTGGGCCCAGAGTCTGGACTAGTAACCTCACCGCGTTCTACTTTGGGGGGAAGGGTGAGGAGTAGTTGAACAGCAGGGGGGGAAAGGGTGGGCGACAGACCGGCTCCCACTGAAAGCTCTGTCCAGTGCGGGGATGAGTCTGGAAGGGGAGGGTGGTGGGGTGGGGGGGCAAGGGGGTACAGTGTTATAACAAGTTGGGGGGGGAGAAAAGTTGGGGGGGGGAACAGTGGGGGGAGAGCTACAGTCATACACTTCGACACGCCGTTCCATGCATCCACCACCGGTACCAACGGTAAATGAGAGTTACTCTTCACAATGGCAGGTACAGTAGATACACGCAACAGGATGACAGGGGAGTCACTATCTTAACGTGGATTGTGAACGGCCTGGGATCAAAAATTAAACGGGGACTGGTGAATGCATACCTTAAGAGAGCAGCACCGGATATCGTTCTATTACAAGAGACACACCTTAGAGGGGATAAATGTGCGTTCATAGCGAGAGGTCGAAATAAGGTCTTGGCGCATGCAGGGTACACATCGGACTCCAGAGGGGTAGCGATCCTGATTAAAAAAATCATCCCCGTTCTGTACCACACGCACATGGAGTGACCCCCAAGGAACATATGTGGGAGTGCAAGGGATGTGGAGAAGACATAGGTACACTAGAATCTCGGTCTATGCACCCCCGAAACTCCAGGCCCGTACACTCAAGGCAATCACGTCCATCCTCTTGGATACAGCGGACACCATACAAATAGTGGGGGGCGACTTCTATGATGTAATGTCTGAAGAGCAAGATCGTACAGGGCAAGCACGTAGAGGGGGGACACAGACAACACTGACACAGCAGATGACAAATATAGGACTCACTGACATATGGCGGTGGCGACACCCTACACAGACCGCCTACTCATTCTACTCTGGGGCACATAGGGTCTTTTCGAAACTCGATTATATATTCGTAGCGAGGCAATACCTAACGGCAGGTGATGTGGTAGAATACAAAGCGAGGGGAATCTCGGACCACTCGCCCCTATACGCAAAGGTGGGAGGGGTGAGGGGGAGGGGGGGTGCCGAATGGCGTTTGGCGGCTTGGGATCTTCAGACTCCGGAGATTGCACGTGGCATTAGGGCTGACATTAAGGTGTATGTAGCGGAGAATGAAGGAACAGTCGCCTCAGGGACTACCTTCTGGGAGGCGATGAAACCAGTTCTACGGGACAGAATACAGAGGAGGTTGGGGGAGGAGCGACGGAAACAACAAGTCGAGGTAGCGGACCTGGAAGCCACAATTTTGAACTTGGAAGAGGAATATCAGGCATACAAGGATGCGGAGATTCTGCGACAACTGCTTGATACTCAAAGGAAATACAGAGAGGTAGTTTCTAACGAGGCGCGGACACAGTCACTGGCAACCCTCCATCGTCTGTACGATGTGGGGGATAAGTCTGGTAGGCTCCTGGCATGGCTGAGTAGAAAAGAAAAGGCGGCAAGGTGGGTGGAACAAATCAAGTCGGCGGAAGGGGGACTGGTGAGCACTGATGAAGAGATAGCGGAGGCATTTGCGTCACACTACGAACGCTTCTATACAGCCAAAGACTTGGGGAATACCGAGGTGGCGTTGCAATATATGGGACTGACGGAGGTACCCACACTGTCCTCCGAAACTTGCACAGCTCTGGAAGCGGATATCACGTTAGACGAGATATCAGAAGCTATAACCAAACTAAAAACGGGTAAGACGCCGGGGCCAAACGGGTTCCCAGCGGAATTCTTTAAAAGAACAACTGATCTCTTGTCGCGACACCTTAAAGCCCTCTTCACCGAATCATACAAGGAGGGGGTCCTGCCACCAGACCTCGCACTGGCCACCATTGTGCCGATTTATAAGGAGGGCAAAACAAAGGATGACTGTGCCTCCTACCGCCCCATTTCCCTCCTTAATATGGAGGTGAAGATTATAGCGACTATTTTAGCTAACCGCCTGAGATCGGTAATCCCAGACCTCGTACATGTGGATCAGTCGGGGTTTCTGCCAGATAGAGCAACCAAGTTAAACCTCAAGCGCACGCACAATTGGCTGCAAGAAGTCAAGGGAAGGAGGGAACCCCACTGGTTTCTTTCCCTCGACGCAGAAAAAGCGTTCGACGCGGTGCACTGGCCCTTTCTCATGGCGGCGTTACAAAGGTTTGGCCTCGGCCCAAAATTCCAGGGGTGGATACAGCTCCTATACACTGCACCGAGAGCGCGAGTGCGGGTGAATGGGAGACTGTCCCGCGAGTTCCGAGTTGAAAGGGGTACGTGCCAGGGGTGCCCGTTATCCCCCCTTCTATTCACGCTAACCATCGAAATCCTGGCAGCGAAGATAAGACAGAATCCAGATATTTGTGGCTTCTCGCGAGAGGCCTCGGCTGCCGCGCAAGAAAAAATATCACTCTATGCCGATGATGTGCTACTGTATATCACTAAACCCGAAACTACGGTACCGGAGTTGTTTAGGGAATTTGACAGTTTTGGAGCAAGGTCGGGCCACACCATAAATTGGCATAAGTCAGTTATCTATGATCCACAGGGGGTGGAGAGATGGGGGAACTTGCCTGAGCAACTGGTCACCACCGCGGAAGGATTTCAGTACTTGGGTATTTATATTACCCTAGACAGGAAACTCTCATTCAGTAAAAACATAGAGCGGAAAATGGGTGATGCGGTGGTGGACATGAATAGGTGGAAGCAATTGCCGCTCACCCTACTGGGTCGGGCGGCAATGTACAAAATGATTACCCTCCCTAAGTTCCTATATGCGCTTCAAAATGAATACTACCCACTCCCGGCCACAACGATACCTAAAATCCATGCGGACCTTCGTACCTTTTTGTGGTTAGGAAAACAACCGCGGATAGCCCTGCAGACGCTCCAACGCCGCCAATACAGTGGGGGGATCTCGCTAACCAACCTGGAGGCCTACTATTGGGCGGAACACCTGACTCCGATAAACGATTGGATCCACACCCCGGCGGAACACCCGACGTACGCGCTGGAAAGGTACAAAATGTCACCCAAAAACATACTGTACTATCTCTATGGTGGTACGGCGAGGACGTCGCTCCTACCGGCGACGGTAATCACATTGAGAGCCTGGAGCAAGGCCACAAAACGTATGGGATGGGAGGGGAAACCCACCAGACAGACACCGTTATGGCACTGTCAATGGTTAAAAGAACTCAGTAAGTTGCGGGGCTTCCAACAATGGGATGACATAGGCATTTCAAGCATTGGGGACGTGATCTCCAGGGGAGAATTGAAGTCCTTCCAGGCACTGCAGACTGAGTTTGGGCTGCACCACTCACAAATCTTCAAACACACACAGCTGAGACATGCTTGGAGGGCCCAAAATATCACGCTCACAGAGATACCGGAATATGCGCCATTAGAGGGCAGACTCCTTCAGGAACAGATAATGGGTCAGGCGGTTTCCCTCACATACAAAACTCTGACTAATAAAATGCTAGGCGACTTGACAAAACTTAGGGGCATATGGGAAGCGGAAGTGGGGGAAATGGAAGATCTGGACTGGGAGATCGTCCTAATGCATCCCCGGGAAGTGGCGATCAAATCAAGGCTACGCCTCATTCAGTTAGATGTGCTCCACAGAACGTATTTCGATAGAGTACGACTCCTTAAAATGGGGAAAATAAATGACCCGGCATGCCTTAGGTGCCGTCAACAACAAGGGGACTTCTACCACACCATATGGGCCTGCGACAGAATACGAACCTATTGGTTACAAATTTTCACTGAGCTGGGGGAAGTCCTAGGGGTGGAACTATCATAGGAACCTAAGCTGGCCCTACTGGGCATGACGAACGAGGTGGACCTGCCACGCCCACTGCTTATTTTCCTGGTGCTAGCACTGGTGGTAGCTAAAAGGGACATCGCGAAATACTGGGGGGCCACAGAGACACCAGACATTGAGGAATGGAGACGGGGTCTAGACCTATACATGGCTGCAGAAAGAGTGACCTATAAAGCAAGAGGCTGCCCCAAAAAGTTACGAAAAGTATGGGCCAAATGGAGGCAATATCATGGATTAGAGGGGGCAGTGAGGGGGGACACCCGGGGAGAGGGGGGTTCGGGACCGCTACTGATATGTAGAATGGAACTGGACAGATGATAAAGCCTCGAATGAGAACATTAGAGGGCCGGGGTGAAATTCGGGGAAACAAGAAAATGAACACATAAATTTTCGTGCTGGGTGGTGATGGGGTCGGGGGGGGATGGGCTGCACACTATTATGCCTGTGTTGTTAGAGAAATGACCACAAATGAAGCCAGAAGTTTATGATGTGACTAATTCCATGACTGTAGAATTGGTTTCAGTTAAAATGCAAAGTTGGGGGGGGTGGGAAGGGGTTAAAAGCCAACGCAGAGGATTGACAGGATTTTGAATGCCTAAGCTGGTTCTTGAAGGTATAGCTTCAGCATATGGTTGACATTTGCCGCCCGACCTCCGGGGTGTGGGCTGAATGGCCGTGTGACACTATACTAACATTACGACACCCCCTAATACGGTTAAGCTGAAGTGCTCTTTGTAGGCTGGTATTTTCTGTGTTTCTGCAATAAAAATTATTTTTAAAAAAAAATCCTGACTCTAAAATGATACTCTCAAAGGACACTCATCTCCACACTCTTCCAACAAAGCACAGCGTAGACTGCTACGGTGCTACCCATCTTTTACTGCATATCAGTACCCTCATAGTTATGAAGCACTGAACAAATGCAATTACAATAAAACACAAAGTAATATTCATAAGTGAACAGGAATGCATAGCTCTATCCAGACAAAGGATTATTTGTATTCAAAAGCTGAAGGCAAATTCATTCAGAAAAACAGGAGCACAGTAACCCGGCCAGGTGCATGATGGTTTGAAGCTTGGTTTCTTAACCAACCATTAAAACCTCACATCTCAAGTGGTACGTGCGCATTCCATAGGAGTGAAACCACATTCTAAACAACCATCCCAAGACAGCACAGATAAATCCCATATAACACAGAGAACTAGGTGACATTATTTTCAACAAAACCACACCTTGTCTGTGAAAACGATCATCAAAGATATTAGAGACGGTGTCAAGTCCCGCACTACTACTTCCTTCTTTAAATTTGACATCCCACTTACAGAGGCTAGTCATGTTTTTGGTCCAATATTTCATATTTCCACTCGATGCAGACCATGTCAAGTCCCGCACTACTACTTCCTTCTTTAAATTTGACATCCCACTTACAGAGGCTAGTCATGTTTTTGGTCTAATATTTCATATTTCCACTCGATGCAGACCATGTCAAGTCCCGCACTACTACTTCCTTCTTTAAATTTGATATCCCACTTACAGAGGCTAGTCATGTTTTTGGTCCAATATTTCATATTTCCACTCGATGCAGACCATGTCAAGTCCCGCACTACTACTTCCTTCTTTAAATTTGATATCCCACTTACAGAGGCTAGTCATGTTTTTGGTCCAATATTTCATATTTCCACTCGATGCAGACCATGTCAAGTCCCGCACTACTACTTCCTTCTTTAAATTTGATATCCCACTTACAGAGGCTAGTCATGTTTTTGGTCTAATATTTCATATTTCCACTCGATGCAGACCATGTCAAGTCCCGCACTACTACTTCCTTCTTTAAATTTGACATCCCACTTACAGAGGCTAGTCATGTTTTTGGTCCAATATTTCATATTTCCACTCGATGCAGACCATGTCAAGTCCCGCACTACTACTTCCTTCTTTAAATTTGATATCCCACTTACAGAGGCTAGTCATGTTTTTGGTCCAATATTTCATATTTCCACTCGATGCAGACCATGTCAAGTCCCGCACTACTACTTCCTTCTTTAAATTTGATATCCCACTTACAGAGGCTAGTCATGTTTTTGGTCCAATATTTCATATTTCCACTCGATGCAGACCATGTCAAGTCCCGCACTACTACTTCCTTCTTTAAATTTGACATCCCACTTACAGAGGCTAGTCATGTTTTTGGTCCAATATTTCATATTTCCACTCGATGCAGACCATGTCAAGTCCCGCACTACTACTTCCTTCTTTAAATTTGACATCCCACTTACAGAGGCTAGTCATGTTTTTGGTCTAATATTTCATATTTCCACTCGATGCAGACCATGTCAAGTCCCGCACTACTACTTCCTTCTTTAAATTTGATATCCCACTTACAGAGGCTAGTCATGTTTTTGGTCCAATATTTCATATTTCCACTCGATGCAGACCATGTCAAGTCCCGCACTACTACTTCCTTCTTTAAATTTGACATCCCACTTACAGAGGCTAGTCATGTTTTTGGTCTAATATTTCATATTTCCACTCGATGCAGACCATGTCAAGTCCCGCACTACTACTTCCTTCTTTAAATTTGACATCCCACTTACAGAGGCTAGTCATGTTTTTGGTCTAATATTTCATATTTCCACTCGATGCAGACCATGTCAAGTCCCGCACTACTACTTCCTTCTTTAAATTTGACATCCCACTTACAGAGGCTAGTCATGTTTTTGGTCCAATATTTCATATTTCCACTCGATGCAGACCATGTCAAGTCCCGCACTACTACTTCCTTCTTTAAATTTGATATCCCACTTACAGAGGCTAGTCATGTTTTTGGTCCAATATTTCATATTTCCACTCGATGCAGACCATGTCAAGTCCCGCACTACTACTTCCTTCTTTAAATTTGACATCCCACTTACAGAGGCTAGTCATGTTTTTGGTCCAATATTTCATATTTCCACTCGATGCAGACCATGTCAAGTCCCGCACTACTACTTCCTTCTTTAAATTTGATATCCCACTTACAGAGGCTAGTCATGTTTTTGGTCCAATATTTCATATTTCCACTCGATGCAGACCATGTCAAGTCCCGCACTACTACTTCCTTCTTTAAATTTGATATCCCACTTACAGAGGCTAGTCATGTTTTTGGTCCAATATTTCATATTTCCACTCGATGCAGACCATGTATAATTCTAGCCTTTTCTATATTATTTAGACTACATCAATATGCTTACTCTCAAGCAAGAAGTTGAGTGGGGTAGGTGCTAATCAGCTTTTACAATATGCAAAGATTCCACAAGCTGCGAGAGGTAAGGAGACCTTTACCGGAAGCCGCAGTACCCATGAAGACAAAAATCGCTAAGATCAGATGCAGTGCCGAATATCCAGGACCATTCACAGACAAAGAGCAGAATGAGGCATGCGAACAAGTTAAGAAAATATCTCGTAATGCAGATTTAAAGTGATCCAGTTTGATTATTTACACAAGACGTACCTGACATAAAGAATGCGGCAGCACATACATCCTGGGCACTCCTCCAAATGCCTAAGATGCTAAAGCTCCATTGGGATTCTTTACAAATGACATTAAGCTGACAATAAACACATACCTTTTGATGTGACACAGTGGCAAAACAGCAACCAGTCACAGAAGGGCTGACAACATTAACAGTAAACAATGTTTATTAGGAACAATAATGGCAGAGATATGGTTAAATTAACAAAATGTTTGCAGCCCTGGAAGCGGAGCTAGAAAAAGGGTGTACCCTTATAAAAAATGCCAGAGGGTCTGGCTGAGTGACTACACTTTTCCGAGAGGTAAAGATTTACCTAACAGTAGAGCTCTGTAAAGAAGTTGGGTTGGCCTCTACAACATAGACAGAGTTGTTATAAGACACTTGAGTTTATAGGAGGAGCAAGTGTGAAATGTGAACGAAGACTTGTCAGAAGACAAGGAAATTAAGTAAAGGATACCGATAAGAAAAAAACAAAGGAAAGTGGTGCTACCTCAAAAGATAAGTGAATGAGTTAATGCTGGTAAGAAACAATGGGGCAATTACGTTCCTCTAGTGAAAATTGCACGCAGAATAATATAACATTGCTGTAGCTTCTTGAAGACTGTTCAACACTGAAACATCTCTCAATCTCCTGATTACCATTACAGCATTTTGTTTGAACTTGGGAACTAATAATAAAAAGTTACAAAAAATATCATTATTAAAGGAGGGGGAAGATGAGTGTTCCCACTCTTCCACAAACTTAATTTGGACAGAAATTTGCTAGTCGCAACACTTTGCAGAGTGTTTTCCCAAAAAACTGCATTTTAATGGATTCCATATCAGATCACGGAGACCAAAAGAAGAACCGTCGTCACCAGCATTAAATCAGCACTTCACCTTCTAGCACAGGGCTATACGCAAGTCCCAATACATTTTGGAAAGATTCAACCTCCTCAGCTCCAAGATCAACCTATGCACTAACACCCAGGCGCCACTTCAAGTGCCATGCTCTCCGAATTGCTTGAATCCTGATGGTGCAATGAGCTAGGGACTCACATCTGAGTATACCCTTCCACGCTTATGGTGGACAAAAATGATTCAGAAAAGGGGGTGGTGATGAACAGAGTGTCTGAATTAAGCAGACCACTCTTACCCAGTCCAAAGATCAGGGCTTGATCCATCACCGTTATTTATCTCACTGCACCATCCCAGCTCAGAACCTGGCTATATGCAAATCAGTCTGTCCCTGGCCCAGTGCATCATGGGAACAGGGCAGACCAAACTACCAAGCCAATTCTTCACCAGACACTCTGTTCATCACCACCCCCTTTTCTGAATCATTTTTGTCCACCATAAGCGTGGAAGGGTATACTCAGATGTGAGTCCCTAGCTCATTGCACCATCAGGATTCAAGCAAGCCGGGCCGAAGACGGCTGAAATGCCAGAAACCGGTCCCCGGTAGCTTGTTTCCTTCCCAGTATAAGAATTGGCTTGGTAGTTTGGTCTGCCCTGTTCCCATGATGCACTGGGCCAGGGTCAGACTAATTTGCATATAGCCAAGTTCTGAGCTGGGATGGTGCAGTGAGCTAAAAAACGGTGATGGATCAAGCCCTGATCTTTGGACTGGGTAAGAGTGGTCTGCTTAATTCAGACACTCTGTTCATCACCACCCCCTTTTTTGTAAATTTAAAAAGAGCAAACCTCCTAGAGTATTTTCTTAGGTTTTAGCCATATCCAAGTACACTCTATAAATACTTCTTGAAAACTTCCAGGGGCGGCTCTAGGCTCATGGCGGCCTTGGGCAGGGAGCGTAGGTAGGGGGCCCCAGAAGAGGGGGTCCGGGTGGGGCGGAGCGTGGATGCCAGTGAAGAGGGAGGGATCAGGGTGTTTGGAAGTGGAACAGAGCCGGAGGCCGCCAAATCTCTGCCAGGGGCCACCACGCAAATATGAATGCATCCTCAGAGGATTATTATATTAAGGATACATATTGGCGTGGTGGCCCTGTGCAGGTGCACAGCTTGCACATGCCTAAGGCCGCCCCTGAAACTTCTCTCTGACTTCTTTTATCCACATCATGGGGAAGATGCTATAAATAAGCCACCCTGCAGTCGTCCCACTTCCCACAGACCTGCGACCTGCATTGTAAGCTTTGTGCTGTGTGTATACATAACAGACTGCTGCGGAGAGAAGGCTCCATTTGCAATTCAAGAAGGATAAGCTCAGAATGTTGCAAAGACCTCGCCAAAAATCGCGTTTAAAACTACAGAAGGGACCTCAGCCCAGCGAGCAGCCATCACATTTACACGTTTGTATGGAATTCAGTGGCTGGAAAGAAGCTGGTTCAGCCAAAAATCTGAAAATGGGCAGGGACTGGTGTAGCCAATGAAGAGCCTGAAGCTTTGCTTGTGCTCAGGCACTTTATTTGTTCATAGCACAGTAACATCCTTGGATTGCTTTTTCGGGCTGCTGCATTTTATATCAGCCCATGAGTACTACAGCTACACGGTATGCAGGTGTAATTTGCAAAACAACATGGTACACGTTCTTCCTCGCAGCTGAGCTCCTCCAATGCCTGTACAGCGAGTGCCTGCTGCATGCCACTCGCCCAAGTTCTACTACTGCAGGAGGCTTCTGAGAAGAGGCGTCCTATCTTTCCACCTTGAGATAAAAGAATAAATGACAGCCATCCTAGAATGGGGTTTCCACTGAAGGAAATGAAACCCCCATTCAAAGACGGCCACAATGTACGTTTATAAAGCGCGCACAGCACAGAGATAGGGGGCGTTATCGGCATGAAGAGAGGGGTAGGCAACTTCCTCTGTACACAATGCCTGCAGCCTATGCACATCATGGCGCCTTGCATGACGTCATTCCTGCGCCACCTGCCGCTGCTCATTACTGAAGAGCAGGGCCGGGTGGGAGCTGAGCGGTGGTGAAAGTGCAGTTATTTGTCCCTGCTTGCTCCACTCCACCTCTGAAGCATGACACCCCCCTACAATCTCCAGTGCCGTATATCTCTACTTAGATTTTATTGAGCACGCTCTACAACACTCACCTTCATTATGCTTACAGCATGACTCTCTTTGATATTCAAGACAATCCTCACTTACAACTTTATGTTTGATCTTATTTTAGTCCCTTCAAAAGAAAGGCATTTGGAATGGATAAGTTACTCGTGCTTAGGTGAAGATGTGATTAAAAATAACAAAAATAAAAAGCTCGAAATGCAAGCGAGGATTGATCCGAATATTATACTCTTAAGGTAATGAAGCAGAGTATTCTAGTGAGTGCAAAATGGAACCCAAGTAATTCCACTTGGCGTCCGCACTGTGATACAGAGGGTGCCGGGTGCGGTCTGGACACCACACAGTTGAACTAAGGAAATGTTAAATAAAGTTTCTACTTAAAACTGTAAAACTGTTCGAGAAAGAACGATCAAGCAGCTAACGGTATGAGTGCTTCCTGGAGTTTAGACTCATTACCGTCCCCACTCTTCAACCTGGCATTCATCCACACCCAACTCCCCCTCACATGTTTTCAGTGCCTCCTCAGTGTGCTCCCGTTGGTCTCCCTGCCAGGAATGGTGGGACGAGTTTCACTGCATACCAGATAGCACAGTGAGTTCATATAATGTCCAGCAGCCATACTAGCTTAAGACAGGTTTAGCAAATTAGAAAATCAGCTATACGTTCCACAGCTATAACAAAGAACACAGATGCCACAGGTCTGAAACTTTGAAGGTCACTGTTGAATACCACGATCTTCATGTGTTGTGTCTGCAGAAGGCAAAATTGAATCGTATACAAATATGACAGCAGCTAGATGGAAAATGGGCGACTGACAGGGAGCCGCTTCTTAGTGCTCCCAGGGCAAGGGATCGCTTCCAGTGCAAATCCCTGGGAAGCCTCACAGTCGAATAGCTATCCGGGCTTGGCAAAGAAATGCCAGACCAGGGCTGTGTTAAGATACTATCCGCAGTGAAAGGATACCTTAAACCAAAGCCCTGCAACCAGGGCCCTATCCCAGCATCGCCCCTGCAATCAATGATGAAGAATCTCCAGTGGAACTCTGTGACTGACAAGGGCTAGCAAGATCCCTGAACCCACTCTGTCTGGGGGACCTGAAGTCCTGAGGGAGCTGGAAGGTGGCACGGACTCTGTGCTGTGTGATGAGTCCACCGTCCCCAGCGACAGTGCCGATCCCCTCCTGTGTCGGACTCTCTCCCCTGCTAAGGAGTTGGCCAGCAGTCCTTTGAGCGCCCGCAGTCCTGTGCCCTTGCAGGAGGAAACAAGCATTAGAAATGCAATAGGTCTCGCAGCATTAGAGTTAGTGCTTTTAGAATTGTTTATGGTTTTTTTTGTAAATCTTTAGCATGAGGTTGAGGGTGAGTGAGGGTGAGGGGTTGAGGGTGAGTGAGGGTGAGGCTGAGGTGTTGAGGGTGAGTGAGGGTGAGGCTGAGGTGTTGAGGGTGAGTGAGGGGTTGAGGGTGAGGGGTTGAGGGTGAGTAAGGGTGAGGGGTTGAGGGTGAGTGAGAGTGAGGGTGAGTGAGGGGTTGAGGGTGAGTGAGGGTGAGGGATTGAGGGTGAGTGAGGGGTTGAGGGTGAGGGGTTGAGGGCGAGTGAGGGTGAGGGGTTGAGGGTGGGTGAGGGGTTGAGGGTGAGTGAGGGTGAGTGAGGGTGAGGGTGAGTGAGGGTGAGTGAGGGTGAGTGAGGGTGAGTGAGGGTGAGGGTGAGTGAGTGAGGGTGAGTGTGGGTGAGTGTGGGTGAGTGATTGAGGGTGAGGGGTTGAGGGTGAGTGAGGGTGAGGGGTTGAGGGTGAGGGAGGGTGAGGGTGAGGGGTTGAGGGTGAGTGGGGGTGAGTGAGGGTGAGGGGTTGAGGGTGAAGGTGAGTGAGGGTGAGGGTGAGTGTGAGTGAGGGTGAGTGTGGGTGAGTGAGGGTGAGGGATTGAGGGTGAGGGGTTGAGGGTGGGTGAGGGGTTGAGGGTGAGGGGTTGAGGGTGAGTGGGGGTGAGTGAGGGTGAGGGGTTGAGAGTGGGGGTGAGTGAGGGTGAGGGATTGAGGGTGAGTGAGGGTGAGGGGTTGAGAGTGAGTGAGGGTGAGGGGTTGAGAGTGAGTGAGGGTGAGGGGTTGAGAGTGAGTGAGGGTGAGGGGTTGAGAGTGAGTGAGGGTGAGGGGTTGAGGGTGGGTGAGGGTGAGTGAGGGTGAGTGAGGGTGAGTGAGGGTGAGTGAGGGTGAGGGTGAGTGAGGGTGAGTGAAGGTGGGTGAGGATGAGGGGTTGAGGGTGATTGAGGGTGAGGCGGTGAGGGTGGCACCGGGGCTGAGAAACCCACTGATCCCTGATTATTGCTGCATTTAACAGAGGGCCCGTTACACCCTGGCTAAGCCACTGAGCGACTCTACGTAACCTAACCGCGCCTACACCTGGATAGTGAATGAATGAGCTGTTTTCTGTACCGTAAATACTGACTTCAGTGGCTGGAATTCATGGCTCGTGCTGGTCTGCAGACATCACATTAGCACTTGCGTCACGGGGTGGGGAGGGAGGGTGAGTGAGGGTGAGGGGTTGAGGGTGAGTGAGGGTGAGGCTGAGGTGTTGAGGGTGAGTGAGGGGTTGAGGGTGAGGGGTTGAGGGTGAGTAAGGGTGAGGGGTTGAGGGTGAGTGAGAGTGAGGGTGAGTGAGGGGTTGAGGGTGAGTGAGGGTGAGGGATTGAGGGTGAGTGAGGGGTTGAGGGTGAGGGGTTGAGGGCGAGTGAGGGTGAGGGGTTGAGGGTGGGTGAGGGGTTGAGGGTGAGTGAGGGTGAGTGAGGGTGAGGGTGAGTGAGGGTGAGTGAGGGTGAGTGAGGGTGAGTGAGGGTGAGTGAGGGTGAGTGAGGGTGAGTGAGGGTGAGGGTGAGTGAGTGAGGGTGAGTGTGGGTGAGTGTGGGTGAGTGATTGAGGGTGAGGGGTTGAGGGTGAGTGAGGGTGAGGGGTTGAGGGTGAGGGAGGGTGAGGGGTTGAGGGTGAGGGGTTGAGGGTGAGTGGGGGTGAGTGAGGGTGAGGGGTTGAGGGTGAAGGTGAGTGAGGGTGAGGGTGAGTGTGAGTGAGGGTGAGTGTGGGTGAGTGAGGGTGAGGGATTGAGGGTGAGGGGTTGAGGGTGGGTGAGGGGTTGAGGGTGAGGGGTTGAGGGTGAGTGGGGGTGGGTGAGGGGTTGAGAGTGGGGGTGAGTGAGGGTGAGGGATTGAGGGTGAGTGAGGGTGAGGGGTTGAGAGTGAGTGAGGGTGAGGGGTTGAGAGTGAGTGAGGGTGAGGGGTTGAGAGTGAGTGAGGGTGAGGGGTTGAGGGTGGGTGAGGGTGGGTGAGGGTGAGTGAGGGTGAGTGAGGGTGAGTGAGGGTGAGGGTGAGTGAAGGTGGGTGAGGGTGAGGGGTTGAGGGTGATTGAGGGTGAGGCGTTGAGGGTGAGGGTGGCACCGGGGCTGAGAAACCCACTGATCCCTGATTATTGCTGCATTTAACAGAGGGCCCGTTACACCCTGGCTAAGCCACTGAGCGACTCTACGTAACCTAACCGCGCCTACACCTGGATAGTGAATGAATGAGCTGTTTTCTGTACCGTAACTACTGACTTCAGTGGCTGGAATTCATGGCTCGTGCTGGTCTGCAGACATCACATTAGCACTTGCGTCACGGGGTGGGGAGGGCCCGCGACGGAGACAATCCACGGATGCAGCCTCCTACCCTGGGGCAGGAAGCATGACCAGCCCCAAACCCTGGGGCAGGAAGTACCCAAACAATGGCCCCTCTGACCCCTGAAACGCTGATGCATCAGCCTTCCGTGGCCATCAACACACGCTTATTCAGCCTCACGAGCATGGCCATAAGTGTCTGTGATTGTTTGATCTCTTTCACAGATGATTTTAAAGTGGCGCTACCTTTAGACAACGGCGGTATTCCCAAAAGGGGTGTGAACGTTGTACAAGTCGTTTCTTGCAACCCTGGTGAGGTTTGTGTTTTGCCACTTCACAAATTTGTACAGTTTGAGATTGTTGCCAAATCATGAATGGGGCAAAAAAGCTAGGATAGGGGTGGGTTGTTGCTGCTTTGGTAACTTACCCTTAAACCGGTGAAAATTCCAACCAGGTCTGGTACTGAGACAGCGCAACGAGAATCGTGATAAAGATGCGGATTCTCAGCTACAGAAGGGAGGAAGAAAGGCAATTCTTAAAACTAGTCCAAATACAAAAAATTAATGGAGTGTCACAAAACTGCTAGTGCGACATACCTGATAAAGCCACTGATGGTCAGAAACAATAGGATGAATATTTAGGTCATTTGAAGTTCGAAAGTAGAAAGTATCGTCACTGTGTGAGGAAAATAATGAGTCAGAAATGGGATAGCAAAGAAGCACGGTTTAGGCGACTAATTAAAGGGAGAAGAGGGACTGCCACTGTCCCACCTCTATAACATACCTTGTTGATAATCAGTACACCAAGTCTGGCCGATATGGGGTCAAAGAAGAACGAATAAATCCAATTGATTTATCTGCACAGAAAAAACGGAGACCCTATCAGATCTGATGGGTATATATAGTTATACTCCAAACACCCTAAGTGATGGAAAGTCAAATAGAAGCACACTTACGATCACGTTACTGTCGAAGTAGTCCGAAAAACTTCAAGACACGTATAAGTGTCAAGGTTCTAAAAAATTAAAAGATTACATCAAGTACTTGTCTATTCACGGGCCACCAATACGCCTATACACATAACTGACATTCAGGCCGGAATAAGCGGGTCCCAAAGTCCTAAATAATACTCACAGGATAGAGAAAACGACCCCACATCTCGGCGGTATTCCATATTGCCCGGAAGTGAGATTTCCGGGGAGACCGGAGATGAATTGAAGGGAGTGTGAAGTGAAAAACTAGACCGCGTCTCCTAGTTCCGGGATAAAGAAACTGGGAAAGCGGAAGAGGAATTTTACGGGAATGTTTAAGTCGGGAAATTTTGAAAGGCAACAATCCGTAAATCGGCATAGTAGAATTGCAAGAGCAAATTAGTTCGAGTTACTAAATATATGCACTGGCTTACTTTGCGGCATATTGCCCGGAAGTGAGATTTCCGGGGAGACCGGAGATGAATTGAAGGGAGTGTGAAATGAAAAACTAGACCGCGTCTCCTAGTTCCGGGATAAAGAAACTGGGAAAGCGGAAGAGGAATTTTACGGGAATGTTTAAGTCGGGAAATTTTGAAAGGCAACAATCCGTAAATCGGCATAGTAGAATTGCAAGAGCAAATTAGTTCGAGTTACTAAATATATGCACTGGCTTACTTTGCGGAGAGGGGAGAGGAGAAATGCGACACGGAGGGAAGGGGAGGTGGCGGAGCGGGGAGGGGGCGGAGAGGGGAGAGGTGCGACACGGCGTTAGACGGAAGGAAGAGAGGGGAGGGGGAGGAGAAAGAGAAATGCGACACGGCGGGAGGGGGCGGAGCGGGGGAGAGGGTGTGTGTGTGTTGTTAGGAGACGGACGTGCACGCGCACGCGCTTTTAAGGTCAATGCGCATGCGCATAAGCTTAATGCGCATGCGCATTGACCTTAAAAGTCACGGGCACTGCAAGGAATCGCCACGATTCCTTGCAAGTTAGAAAAGAGTCGATGAGCCCCTATAGTCTCGCTTGCTCGATGCGCATGCGCATCGACAGGCGAGACCTAAAAAATAATGCAGCTTCTAATTCTCCTAAGGAAATCTTTTGAATTGCCAAAACCCTCTCGAAACTACCTCAGAAACAACCAAACCTGATCGATGCCCAGTCCCGCTGCAACAACCTGGCAGAATTCTTCACCAGAAAATACAAAAAATATACTCTACCTTTTCTTCTATCCAGTCTGAACTAACTTCAGCCCTCACCACTAGCTCAGGATATGGAGCGCGTGCTACCTTGGAGGTCCTCACCCTCTGGGCCTTGCAACCTTAAACCCTATCATGCACCGGGTGAAATCGGGCTTCCCCGCAGACCCTGCAATCCGTCCCCAACATGGGACCGAAACTGCCCTCCTCGCAGTAACGGAGGAGGCCAGGAGGATCCTGGATCTAGGGGGTTCTGCAGCAATTATCCTTCTTGACCTAAGTGCCGCATATGACACTGTAAACCACGACACGCTGATTCATACACTTGGGAACCTGGGAGTGTCAGGCAGTGCCATCGCCTGGATACAATCCTTCCTAGGTGAACGATCTTTCCAGGTCTTTGAAGGCGATGTTGTTTTCAAACGTATGCCCCTCAGCTGTGGTGTGCCTCAGGGCTCCTCCCTGAGCTCCACACTGTTTAATTTAATATCTATATGAGTCCCCTGGCAGATATTGTCCGTCCATTTGGCATAAAAATCATTACCTACGCTGATGAGACTCAGCTCGTGGTGACCTTAAACCACCCAGAGAAGTCACCAAGCAACCTAGAAAGTTGCCTAGAGGAGGTAGCCAAATGGATGGAACACTCTTGCCTAAAGCTCAATAGGGACAAAACCGAGCTCATGCTTCTTGGGAACTCACCCTCTTCGAACTCGGAGCTACTTTAGCTGAAATGCCTCAGCCCTGCCCCAGTCCCCAAAAACCATATCTAAAGCCTTGGCATCTGGCTGGACCACTCCCTTAGTTTTAACTACCAGCAGCAAACCTTTCGGCCACTTGCTACGGCGTGCTGAGGATGCTACGTGAAATACTTCCCCTTCTCCCATTTCAGGCAAGAAAAATCATGGTCCAAGGTCTTTTCCTATCCCACCTGGATTATGGGAACGCCTTATATCTAGGGGCCCCTCAATCCACCACTCGCAAGCTCCAGATAATTCAAAACTGTGCAGCCCGCACGCTCCTCCAGACCCTCAGCGACAATCAGCAATCCCTGCATGGAGGAGCCTTCACTGGCTGCTGGTTAGGGAGATAATCCAATTTAAAGTCATGTGCATTGTCCACAAGGCCTTCTGGAGGAATGGCCCTGCAGTCAGCCGATCCGGGATACCACCCTCCCAACCTAGTAGACACCTCCGATCAGTATCCTCCTCCATTGCCCTACTCTCTAAAATAAAGAGAGCGAGATGCGGCGAACCCTCTTTTTCCTATAACTCCGCCAAGCTATGGAATGCCCTTCCCCGCACGCATGCGGACGGACCCCAATCTCCTACCCTTCTGCAAAGTCCTAAAAACTCTGCTTTTTAACAACTGCTTCTAAACCACTGAACTCTTCTCTTCTGTCTGTCCGCGTTCATCTGCAGCACTGGGATGCCTCAGGGTAGCTATCGCGCTATATAAATGTTTTTTCCATTTCATTTTATCACCCCCCCCCCAAGCGGGCTGAAACCCTGCAGTGCCTCTGTGAGGAGGCATCTCAGGTTAGGAGGACTGTGGCAGCTTCGCATCGCTGGGCACTCCTGGACCGGGAACCGCGCACCTGCCCTGCGCATCATGAAGAAGGCCACGGTAAGCCTCTCCTCAGACCTGTAAAAGGTGACAGTTAGCCGTACCTCAGTCCTGCTCTCTGCGGCTGCTGCTGTCCAGATTTGACATTGCTGGGCACCACGGTCCCCGGTCGGTCGGTCCCGGTGACTGCTGCTGGGGGTGATCAGAGACGTTTCTGGCCACTTCTGCTCTGCTGCAGACTGTGGTGGCTTGGGGAGCTACGGGGGTCAACAACTGCATCAGAGCACCATCACCACTCCCACGCGGAGGGTGGACCCTTTCCACGGTGCACCGATTACCAGTGGTTGGAGACGCATAGACAGCAAAGACGGACCACATAGCTGGATGGCATCTGCCATCTTTGACTAGATTCCTCAGCCATCTCCCCTTCCTGCAAAATTCAGCCTGGCTGTTACAATCTAGAAGAAACTAGAGAAAGACTGGTCTCTGTTGGAAAATCATTAATAACCACTGTTACTAAGATCCATAGAGCACAGTAAACGGCAAAGTTGTTTTTTTGCTCACGTGTACATAACAGCCTCCCTCAATTCAAAAAGAAAAACTGCTTGAGGACAACGCGCCTTCCTTCCTCCAACAAGGTAGCAAAAACTGATGTAGGGCTTTACTTTCTACCTTCCCTCCAGCAATGTAATTAAAACTGCTGTAGGGCTTCGCTTCTTCCTTCCCTCCAGTTAGGTCCTAGGTAATAAAAACTGATGTAGGATAACGCTCCTTCCTGTCAGCGAGGCCTCTGAAAATGAGGAAGGACCACATACCTCCTTTCCAACTCCACCCCTGTCAGCTGCTGCACCAAATCTGGGGCAGACATCTAGGAACCCCCTTATGATTCTCACCATATATACTGCCCAGTTTTGAAACAGTCTCCCAGAGAGGTACACCAAGACATAAAAGCAGTAGGCTTTCTACCAAGTCACTAATTTCTATGCGATTGCCACTACTCTATGACTGGGAGGGGATTGATGACTTCCTTATTGCCCAACAAGAGTAATTGATGCAAAATTGTATTCACGTCAGAAGTTGGCATTGTACGCCCACATTATTACCGTCCATGTTTACGGTGCTTATATGCACATACTGTTATATAGGCAGACCAGTTGATTTTGCTTACCCTACATGTTAAAAAGCAAATTGACAATCGTGAACATAGCCTGCGCCATCTTGTCTGGTGGAAATTTCTATGTGCATATAAGCTGCAGTCATTTTAATTAATCACAGCCATTTTGTACTCTGTTGGTCACCTTTGTTTTACCCTGCCCTTACTAGCATTCCTCTGACCCTCTGACTAAACCCGATATGTGTGCTGGGGGCTAGAAACCCTATTGACACGACAAACCTCAGCGCCACTTGCTGCCACAAACTCGTTTTTCCTCTCATCTCTGTTTGCAGGCAACCCTTTGGACAGTCTACCCCCTCACCGAACCTAGTTACACAAACAGGTTCCAGACACTAAAAAGACCCTTGCAACATGATTTATTGCACTGCAAACAGCAAGACTTGTTTTTACCAACAATGGGACCTGTTTTTATCAACAGAACAGACTCTTAGATCTGACAGGTCTCACATGTTTTAGTCCCTGAAGCAAAGTCCAGCTGCAAGATAAGATTGTCTGTTTGACCTGGGTGGGAAGAGAATTACTGTTGGGCTTGTGTGGCAACCTGCCCGGGGCGGGGACTCCAAGCTTGTGTAACTATGTTGATGAAACAAATGCATTGTGTCAAACCTGTATAAAAGGAAGAGCCAAAAAGAGATACCAGCAGAACAACTCCCTCAGACATCCCGGTGTCTGCAGTTGACGTGGTCTCCTCATGAGAAATAAACCTTTTTCTTGTCTTCCAGTTTCCAGCGCTTGCCTCATTATTTTGATAGCGAACCCAAAGTGAATTAGAGCTGAACCCTGCACCGGGCAGCATTGGAGCTGAACCCTGCACCGGGCAGCATTGGGGGTCTTAGAAGATTTGCTGCTTTTCACATACATGTTATATGTGCATACTGTTATATATGTCAATAAGATGATCTTGCCTACCCTATGCTAATATTGATTCCCTGCGCTTACACAGGGACTTCATGTCGATGCTGGAACCTTTTGCCTACACTGTGACTTTTTGTTTATAACTACCCCGTGCCAGCAGTAGTGACCTTACTTTCCTGACACATAGTAGCCCATGTTTACTCTGATTTCCTAGACTGCGAGACTGCAGTAGGACCACTCACCAATTGGCCCACTGCAACGCTACCACGAAAAGGCACAGCCCCAACTCATGCTGCATCAAATTTCCACTAAACCTCCCCAAACATGCTGCAAACAATTTCAAACACAACATTCTTAAAGATCATCCAGAAACACTAATAACGGACATCTACTATAGTCCAACCCACGGAGGCTATAAAATTGACTTCATCGTCTACACCAAAAAAACAGCCAAATGGAGAGAGAACTTCCAGCAACAACTTCAAGTAACCAATATCACCAAAGTCCCCTATGGAATTAACCTCACTATATCTCTATCACAGACCTTTAGCGGGAAAGTGTCCATAACCATTTACAGAAATGGGAACATTCTAGTCCAAGCCTCTGAACAAAACCTAGCTACCTTTGACTGTCACTTCCCTACACTCTGCGCCTATTTACCCTCTGGTCCCACCTCCACCCCTAATAGAGAACCAGCCCCTCCATTGCCATCCGGTCTCACTTCCTCCCCTCTCTCCTCTCCCAGAGAATCAACCACTCCACCCTCTCCCAGAGAACGAATTCATGCACCCAAGCCTCCACCAGCTGAACCTTCTACTCCCACTACCATTTGCACGGTCTCCGCCGCCACCCCGCTTTCATCCTCCTCTACTACCTACCGCTCCACCCTGTCCCAGAGAACAAATACATGCTCCCAGACCTCCACCAGCTAAACCTTTTACTCCCACTACCATTTGCCCTGTCTTCGCCGCCACTCCCCTTTCAGTCTCCTCCACTACCAGGCGCCCTGATGCTATGTTTTCGCTATCAGAATTACTTCTCCCTCCCCAATGCACACCTTGTACTGCCCAGCTCGAACTATATTCTGCAACTGTATATTCTCAGTCCATCAACCTCAATAGGTTGGTTCCTACCTTAGCCTCCACCACAGATGTGCTCCATCATACTCCCCTCCCTACTACAGACCCAGCCGTCTCTCAATTGATCACTATAATAGCCCGTCTAGAAGTTAAAATGATTTATTCTGGAAGTAATGTAATTGCTTCGCATTGATGCAAAGACTAACCACACCTGTCCCCAACACCACACTTCTGTAGGGAACACTGACCCTGCCACAAACACTTGTTTGACCCCCATCCCTCACCCCTAACCAAACCATTCCCTACACTCCTCATCACCTCAATCGTAGACACACCACAACTGGAATGTCACATCAGGAAGCCGAATTGCTGAATAACACCCATGACAATACCCCAAACCAAGCCTGCAACCACAAGATTCCGGTGGACCTTAGCATGTATAGGACCCTGAACACCACTCGCCTTCCCAGGCCACCCACTCAACTACCATCCAACCCAGCCTGCCTGCTCAGAGATCATTACCTTTGCACTGCTGAATGTTACTAAACTGTTGATCAGTAATCAAGCATGCCACTGATAAAGCCGAAAGTATCTTACGACACAATACCGACATCTGCTTGCTAACTGAAACTTGGCTTGGTATCCACCTACATCGACCTCCTCACCCCACTGGGCTTCTCCATCCTTCGCATCCACTGTAAGGATAGCAAGGGTGGCAGATTAGCCGTTTTACACAAAAAGGAAAATGAACTTTGCCTTACTTACTTCCTCCCGCACTACCAAATACTCCTTCTTTGAATACATAGGCGTTCAGCTCTCCTCAAAAGGCCCAAACCCCATCAAATGTCATGTCATCTATCACCCTCTACCTCTGAACTATATCCTCCATCTATTCTACAGTCTGTCGTAATTTTTCATTATATCCAGTTTCTATGTATTTTTTATATACCCCACGTGTAATTCTGCAACTGCTGCTGGGCTCTGTAAAGCAATATATATGCTGTATCTACCTCAAAACTGTATCAGCAACTTATACTAATGCCTTTGTATATTTAGTTTACATATTGTCAATATATATTTATACTTACTTCAAATGTAACTCACCTATTTGCTACAAAACTCGATAAATAAATAAAAATTGCATACTAGCATGATAGTTGTACCGATGGTTGTGGGTGGAAGGGCGTCATCTCAAAACTGTTAACCTCACTATATCTCTTGCACAAGTACACATCCTTCTTTAGGTGTAGCATTTCCCTTTCCAGAAGACTACAGCGCTTAAAGTATACTATGTTCTGGTTTCTTTATTGACTGAACGTAAACATCTCAAAGGGACAACAGGGATAATCCAAGGCGTCTATGGCTTGATCGGCAGGTTTACCAAGTAATCTGCATACAAACCAGGTTATAAAAGCTGATATAAATGAGGAAGGTCTGCTCTTTCAAAATGTAAAACAGGTACTGCCCAAAGCAAAAGATACCTGCTATACAGCTTGGTAAATTGCACCTAGTAAGCTGAAGTAGCACTAAAACCTTAAGCAAAACCCCAGGATGTGTTTATACGATTCCTGGTAAATGGAATTCTTAGCATCTAAAACCACGGCCCAGTAGCAGGAGGCCATTTTGAAAGATTTCTGGAGGTGGCTTATGCAGACAGCTCCACTTCAAAAGGCTGGGCGCAACTATGCATAAATGCTAAATCTTCTTGAAAACAAGAAAGCTGCCTGATGATATACCACGGTTATGGTCGACATGCTACTCATTAGGTTAGCATGAGTCCTAAAACTATGGTTACTCCGCTAATATCTAACAGACTCTTGTTCTTCAGCAGATCATGAAAACTCACTTCTCGGGTTATCGGAGGTCCTGTACAGGATTATTTATTCTCACTTCTAGAGCCTCCTCTCACCCGAGGCATTTGGATCTCAAAGCTTCCTTCGGTATTTTATGAGCGACAGTTATCAATTAACTTTTTTAATTTTTCAAAAGTTTTTTTAAACGGTTGAGGAATTATAGAGGTGCAGGGGCGTGGGAGCTTGCCTGGGTGAATGCACATTAAGGCCATCACTTGACATGATGATAAAAATAAAAGATGTTGGTCTCTGAAGTAAGGATGAACAGCAAAGGAGCAGGGAGGGAGGAATAGTGTGGTTCTTTTTTAAGCAACAGTTTTTATGTAATGGGACCCACCGAAATGGTACATACTGAACTTTGGAGGCAAAACCTTTTGGGTTGGCAATATCAAGAGAAGGTAAGATTTTTCTCTATCTAACAGCCGAACAAATAAATCAGTTTTTGAGAAGTTTTTTGAGGGTTTGTTTAAAGAAAGATTTGGCTCGGTAAAGGGGTTCTCGCATAAAAGCATCTTGAAATTTAAGTCTATGCTCATTATGCATAAACTATGAAATGTACCTCAATGTATGAGAGAAGACTGAATGAAGCATTGACAAGTGTCGTGAATAAGTGCTAGCAATATTTGACTTGTCTTTCTAGGTAGCCGCAATAGTGATTGCCGATTAAAAAATCTAATGAATTGTGTCTCAGTGACACAATTCTTCTGATTAGTAGTACAGATTGATGGTCACCTCTTACCAAAGATTAGGAGTGCATTAAGAATCTACCACCACTATTGGGAGTTAAGCAAAGATTGTCACATATATTTCTTATGAAAGCCATTTGGGGATGACAGCAATAAAGAAAAACGTGTTGGTATTTCATTGGTAGCGTGGAAGGGATTGAATACGGTAGATTAGGTCAATGAATGCAGGATATCTTATAAGCAATGGTGAATATATAGCACCATAATATCTTGTTTACAACTGAATTTATATATGTATCCTGGTAGAACTTCGTTTTCAATTCTGGTGATGTTGAGATTGAGTTTGTTAGTTTACCAACCACTAAAATGGAGATATGCTTTCTGCAGAAAGTGTTCAAGCAGGAGACTGAATGTAACCGTAGTCACTGACAAACGTGTACAAAGTGTAGCCAGGCCTGTCAAGAGATTTTTGCAAAGTAGAGAACCTGAGTGTACTTGGATCGCATTGTATATCTCACAAGCTAATGTGATGGTTGAGAGAGTCAACTGCAATGTCAAGAAGAGCCGTTTGGCAAACGACTTTTTTACACGTTTTTGCTGAGGAATTTTTGGGTGCAATATGTCACCTTTCTAATTGTTGATGACTATGATGCCCATCAACACAAACCTTCATCAGTGTTGGTTATCAAATGTTGGAAGGGAACTAAGAGTGAAGTGAAGTTTAGCGGATACTAAGAGTGTGAGAAAACAGTAACTTAAGTGTCTTTTGTATGATGGCCTCCTGGCAGATAATAAAAAGAACACACCTGTAGGACTCCAATTATCCTTCACCCTCACATGCTCCCACCCGCAGTTAAACATTGTGGCAAAGGCAGGGCACCTTGCAACTAAAACAGTAAGGTGCTCCATTTCCATCCATCATATGCGGCTTTCAAGATCGTTGGTTTTATTGTGCTTAGATTATTAGGAAACCGTATAAAAGTGGATTTAAAGAACAACATATTCAGTGTATAAACGAACTGGCTGATAAAATGTGCATCAAACTAAAAAAACATGCACTCAATACTCACCATGAAAGGACTACAGTTGCCCTTGGTGGAATGAAGAAAGCCCTTTTAAGAATATTACTTCAGGCACAACACCTCTTAGGGAAAGAGCCCACATTATTTACAGAAATTGAATCCTGTTAAAAATCCCACCAGGAATCTTAGGTTCAGACATCTCAAACTCCGAAAAGTTGTAGGAAACTGGAGTGTGGTCCTGAGGAGCCAATATATCAAAAAACCTAATATTCATTAGTTGCAAGCATGGTTAGAGTTGCCTCCTTTCTGATAACAACATTGAGCAGGAGCTCTTATTCAGGAAATTATGCTTTCTTTTTCTAACACTCAACTATAAGGCCTGTGAGTTAATCACCTCTCAAAAAACATTTTAGCAAGTTGCTGAAAATGCACCTTTTCAACTAACACTTGTCCTTCTCATTTAATGTTGGTTACAACTGATCGGATGATGACTAAGCATCGGAGACGTGAAAAGTAAAATACCGTGCAACGAGACTCACCTTGTATGAGTCTTTTTTTTTAATAAACAAAACATTCATACATGTAGTCAGTGGGTATTTAGTGTCCTCATCTTCTTCAGAGGAGGAATGCTACAGGCAGACGCACCTCCTCTATCAAAGTGGAGCTTTCCTCGTTGCTCTTATTTTAGAATCGGATTCACTGATCTTTGTCTCACCTACTAGTACCCAGACCACATGGGGCTTTTAGAAAACAGAATGGGATCAAAATCTCTAGCAGTTGTGTGCTGTTCTTCCCCGATGGGTTTGTTGAGGTTTTCTAAAGATATACGAATACGAATACTTTCCTAAACACTCACACACTTACTTCAGCCTGTCAGGAACTATGGATAAGACCCTAATGACTTCACAATACCTTTAGGCCCAGAAACTGAGAATCCTTGTAAAGCAGGAACACAATACTGGAGCAGCCATTAGCAGCCATGCTAAAACTTTTCACTGGCACTACTTCTGAAAGACCCAATCTTTTGAACAACAATATTCATTTATTTATTGTATTTCTAGAGCGCACTGTCAACTGGCAGGCATCCTGGCGCTAGCAGTTCAGAGTCACATCACAAGAGCCACCTAAGTCTTCGGAAACAACCAGGTTTTTAGTCTCCTTCTAAAAGGGAGAAGGTCATTCACTTGTCTGAGTTCAGGAGGCAAAGTGTTTCAAAGCTTGGCAGCTGAAACCCCAAAAGATCTGCCGACTGATCTAACTTTCCTAAACCTCGGCACCTTTACCAACTTCGCCCCAGAGGAGCTGAGGGTTTTCGTAGTGACATACCATACAAATTTCCTTCGAAAGGAACAGGCCCAAGCTCATTCAAGGCTTGAACACCAAGCAAAGAGACTTAACCCGTTAACCGCGGCAGGGGCCGAGTTGGACGTGCGCAGCACTACGAAGGTAGTGCTCGCGACGGCCGACGGCAGCACGCAACAGGTTAAACTGGACTCTCTGTCTCAGTGGGAGCCAATGCAATTCAGCCAAGGCCAAAGAAGAAGAGGACCTTCGAGACCAGCCAAGCACTAATTTGGCTAACGTAGACTGAATCCTCTGCAGCCTATCAAGAAGGAAGTTAGGGGACTCAAGTAACAAGGTATTACAGTAATCTAGTCTTGTAAGAGTAGTACTGCAAACTATTAATGCACGCGCCAAGGGTGGCAGCAGAGGGAGAATCTTCTGCAAAGATCTAATAATAGCCAGACAGCACCCTCCTGTTTTCGTCACATGCGCTTCCATATTAAGTTTACTATCAAATGGCACGCCCAGATTACGAACGGTCTTTACCTGGCTGAATGACGGTCGGGGTGTCGAGAGGCCAAAAGTTGCTAGGTACCCAGAGGGAACCCTTTCCGAAGCACAGTAGAGCACCTCATTCTTGTCAGCATTTAATTGCAGTAAATTTTCCCTCAACCAAAACGCAGTGTCCCGCAAACATTCATGAAGCACTTCCAATGAGGTTGACTGATCATTCTCAAGAGAGAGAATCAGCTGCGTGTCATCAGCATAATTCACAATATTAATATTATGTTGTCTAATGACTGCTATTAGAGGTTTCGTGTAAATGTTAAATAAAATGGGACTGATAGCCGAGCCCTGCGGTACGCCATGCGTAATTTTAGTAAAAGCAGATTGATAAGGGGGGGGGGGAGGGACACCGTTAGCTGTCTGTCCAGTAGAAAGGACTGGAACCACCTCAGAGCACTACCCATCACTCCCGCCTCTCTCAACATTCTCAGCAGGATTCCATGATTGACCGTGTCGAAGGCAGCTGTAATGGCTGATCTTTTTTGGCTCCTTTAAGAGGGAGAATGACTCCAGCCTATCACCTCTATAGCATAGGGATTAGGACTATAGACAGGATCCCTGCCTTTTATATAGTAGAATATTTTCGTGTCTCTTTCCTTAGAGTAGGGCTTATGAATTTAAGTTAGGGGATAGATACATAAGTATTAATCATGATTTGCCCATTGGCTAATGTGTTAGGATATTTTCCATGGAGTTATGCATATTGCGGGCCCTGTAGGCCTTAAACGAGACAGACTCCATCTTGCTCTCTGCCTGGTAGCTCGAGAGGCCCTCTAGGTCAAGTGTAATGTTTTAGTTTCAAGCTGTTGTTCGCTTGGAGAGAACCGGCTCAGGCTGGCCCTTATCGAAGGAATGTATTTTTCTCCATTCCGAAGACACAACTTCAGGCCGGCCGGCTGGGAACGTGTCCTTGGTACGGGGAGGTACAAGAATTTGGTGGGCGGCAGGTTGCTGGCCGTAGCTTTCCATGAAGGAACAGGCTTTGATATTAGCGAAGGTGTTAGTTAGTCGACAGTCAGTCCGTAGGCGGCATCTAGCCGTTAGCATCTCTGCCATTAATTATTCCATGGCGGACAGTCGCCATCTTTGAAGTCCGAGAAAGATTTAAGATCGAAACTCTCTGAGAAAGACTGAAGGAGAATTAGCGCGGAGCGCACTGAAACAGAGAGAGAGAGAGAGACGGTAGTTAATAACCAGCAAGGTTCCGGTGGCCTGGAGGGAAGCAGACGAGGTTGAGCCTAGCGGTGCAGACGTGTACTTGTGACGGCTGGGGTGTGACTGCGAGGCGAGCCAGGACACAGAGACGAGAAGGGAACCTAGATGACTGCCGAGTCCCGACTTCACATTAATAAGGTGACATCTGCTCTTTTCACCATAAGCGCGCATTCTAACCCTTACCTTTTTCTTTTCTTTGCATAATTTGTGTTGCATAGTATTGTGTTATACATATATTGATGATAATAAATACCATAGTTTCTAGTGAACTAATATGTGCCGTGTATTTTTGTTCAATCTTGGTAAACCGCATTCCTAGGTGATTTCCATTTATATGAATGGATGAGTAATCCCAATCAGGTAAGAGGTGATCACATAAATAGGGAGTAACGTGGACCTTTGATACTAAGGATAGTAGGCACATTGGACTATTTGGAAACCGTACCAAATTCTATTATTATAGTTTTATCCCAAGTAGACAAAGGAGACATTGTTCCGATAAGTGCTCATAGGAATGTGGTCGTCGTTGATATGCGGCGTTAGTGAGAACGTTGGGTTGGATTACCAGCGTGGATACCCACAGGATTGTGGCTTGCGTAAGTGAGAGCGTCAGGGGGGATGACTGGCGTGTAGGTTTACCGGATTGTGAACCGTTTGGAGAGGAGAGCATTGGGTTCTGCAGGCCCATGTGTAGACGCACCGGATTGTGTGTCATATCTGCCCTGGGGTAGATCAGTCTGGGTCGGAGTGGCCGCGAGACTAACTGATGTGAATAAGATATAGTAGAAAATCTATGCATGTGTATTGCTATTTCCCCATCCTTAGGTACGACCTGTATATACATATATCTATCCATATCCATTGTGAATACGTTCTAAGGAGGGAGGTGAGTACGTTTTGGCTGGGTTATAGGGGCCCCTAGGGGCTGATCCCATCTAAGCGGAAAATCCGGCCATTACAGCAGCAGACAGGTCAAGCAGAATAAGTTCTGCTGCCTGACCCCTGTCTGCCCGCCTCCTCAGTTCATCCATCACGGTCACCAAGGCTGTCTCAGTGATGTGGGACGGCCGGAATCCAAACTGGTTCTCCTCCAGTAAATTATGTTGTTCCAAATATTTCGAAAGAGTGCTACTCACCACTCGTTCCACAATTTTAGCTGGAAAAGGCAAGAGAGATGAGCCTATCATTTTTAGGGCACTCCGGGTCGAGGGGAGGCTTTTTTAGCAATGGTGTCACCACCGCTCGCTTCCACTGAGATGGAACCACTCCGTCAGTAAGCGACTGATTACAAATCTGACGGAGTGTGGGAAACAGCTCTACCTGAAACTCTTTCCACATTTTATAAGGCATTGGGTCTAAGGGGGACCCAGAAGGAATATCACACGCTAATCCATGAAAGTCCTTTGCCTCAAGGGGCAGGAATTCAGATAGATGATTAGCAGGTCCATCTTCCAGGTTAACACCCGCCGCCTCCATACAGATTACCTCAATACCCGCAGTCGCGGTATCTCCCATCTCAGATTGAGGATAGACCCAACCCAAATGAACAATACAGTTTTTTATTTTGTCGTGAAAGAACCTAGCCAGGTTCTCACACAGTTCTTGAGAGGAGGGTACTGTGTTCTTAGAACACTCAGGGTTGGTCAGGCTACTCAAGATGTTAAAAATGCTTCAAGAACTATTAAGAGCATTGAGGATCAAAGTGGAGAAATATTCCACCTTGGCCTTGTTAATCGCCTTCTTATAGTCCACCAGCTTGATTTTCCAGGTGAGCTTATCCTCATCCAGATAACCATGTCTCCATCTCCTCTCAGCGTGTTTACACTCAAGTTTTAGGTTTTTCAAACTCTCATTAAACCACGGGGCCGAGGGTCTACCCCTCTTACGATGTTTTTTTAAAGGGGCTAAAGAGTCCAAGAGTACAATAGTAGTTAGATCTTGCGAAATGTGGGATTGTTATCCTTGGCCAGTGAAATATGTCATCTTATCCCTCATCATGGAACAGACAACTCAATCAGGAATTAAGGTACTGACATCAAGGAAACGATGTTTAAGGTCTCAGCTACAAACAGCTTTAGTTGACTACTGGCCACAGCTACGGTTTCTCATAAAATTAGAATGGGATGTGGGTCAGCCCCTTGCTCATAGTTGGATGCCTTTGCTGTTTATCTCAGTTATCTCCTCTTGATTCAATGACATTCCTCCCTGTTCTTGTGTCTGACCCAGCAAGGATCATTTCACACTCATCGGGTTCCGATACCATGGCTTGTATTCTACGATTGCTAACATAACTTGCATTATATGAACTACGTTTGCATATTACTTTCTGCACTTCACGAAAGTGCATGTGTTTTCTTGCTCTCTCCTGTGTGTGGTTTCTCTGGCTCCCTTCTTCACCCCACTTGTCTGTGGCTCTCTCTGCCTGGTTTTTTTTCCTTATTTTTTCATTCAATTAGATTGCCACCACCAACACCCAACTCCTTTCTTGCCCCCCTCCTTGCTCCTGCGGCATACGATTCAACTTAGTGATAAACATGACATTTCAAATAATCTGATTCAGTGAAAGCCACCACTGTAACTAGACAAGTGAAGAAACTAACTGTCTAGTTTCATGAAAGCAAATAAAGGAGCAAATGAGTTATAGGAAGACCCTCTGCCTTGTGCTGTATAAAAGACCAACATCACAACTACAGAAAATCACAAATGTCTTAACTAGAAAACTAGAACAAGTGGTAGTCACATTTTTTATATGCAACAAAGATCCCCATAACAATTCCCATATATGAAATCATGAATCAAATTAAAAAAAAGTTGCAACATAAAAATAATGATCCAAATTCACCCTCCTAGCTAACCACATTATACTGTCTATTCACAAATTCCATTCATTATCACAACACAAGATGTAGATATCAACGACAAGAGCAAGGGGAGAGAGGAAGCCAGCATATGAAATGCGTCCAGAGACGTCATCTAGATTGAAACAAATCTCACCAAATTCTGTAGTAGACTAAAAACACCCATATTCAGAGGCAAATAGATATAATTACGGCACACATATAAACAGCAAGCAACAAATCTAAAACTAAAAATAACTACACTTATATTGCACGCCATCCAACTAAATCTTCCCAAGGGGTTGACAACAGGCTCATTTACTCAACCTTGAAAGAATAAGAGGCTGAGTGGGACCCCTGGGATTTGAACCCGAGGCTTTCAGCTTGCACATGGATCATTGCAGCAATGTTTGAATGAACTTTTGCTGCAATATGAAAGACAAATTGAACGTGCAATATTCTGATTGTTTGTGTACAATGACTATCGTTGATTTTATGGACATTGTTATGATGTAATGTAAAACTATTTCCATTACTGAGTGCTAAAATAAACAGGTAATATATAAATATGTTTGTTCTGTGGTATACAGGAGTGGTTAATAAGTGATGAATTCATAGGTAGTCAATTATGGACCCAAATAATATAAGATAGTTGGTCACAGGGGGGAGATGTTGTGTTTGTTTGGTGTAAAAAGTAACTTGCAACAGAAAGGACCCATCACAAAACAGAAGGCCCACAGGCCTCTCGGATGCTTTAGGCACTGTACGCATGAATTGGAGCGCAATGACAGCCACCACTGTATTTACCTTTAGTTTAAAACGCATTAAACTATTTGAGGAAGAAAGAATTCGTTCAAGGCCGTCACTCCTTATTCATTGCTTGCTTGCATACATGAAAACTAAAAACCAGAGGATTGCACAATCTTATAATGGCTTTATCTTTTCAAATATAGTTTTTTTTCTGATATATTACCACGGTGAATCCAATAGTCATTCTATTTAAAAAAAAAACAATACAAGAAAAACAGTTATTTGACAAAAGAATACGTTTGAAAGCAGTTTCTCTTTTTTATGTTTTTATTAATAGCGTGGCCCATTGTTTTCAATGCTATTTCCACTGCAGCTTTGTGCGAACAGAGACTGGAAATGAAACGCCTCACATTGTCCCACATCTTCATGACTAAAGCCGCGATGACGTGTCCTTCGGGGGCGGTCCTCCATCCCCGCCTCGGGGCGCGTGCTCTCAACACTCCGCAGCACGCGAGGCAGGGGCCTGCCCATCACGTCCCGTTCTCGCAGTAAATGCGATGCGAGCGGCCCGCGGGCGCCTTGCCCTCATGCTCACTGAATCTAGCAGCCTTTCAAAGAGCATGTCAGCGACTGCAAATTAATGGCGATTACTGACATATGCCGGGACGGCAAAGAACAGCTGAAGCCTGCCTTCCAGGAATCTTCCATTTCTGATAGAAGAGCACATTCTGGGCAAAAAGCGCTGGGCCTGTCATACACCCCAAAACACCCACACTGCATTGCGTTTTGGAACGCTTCGTTCCCGAATTAAGTAATTTCTTGGGGCACGTTTAAAAGAGCTGTTAAGGGTTTCACTAGCATAAGAATATGTATTATTCGTCAAAACAGTTCCAATCCACTAAAGGTCAAAGGGCCACTTCAGATAAACAAACCTTCTGCACTAGTGAACAGCAGGGAGAGAGGGGCCGCGAGGCCCCCGCAGTCTATTTTCGGCAGGCAGGAGGATGTGAAGGCATCTCGGGGCCTTGATGTGACATGGAAGCTCCAGCCGTCCTGGGGTGAACAGCGGGTGACTGCGCAGGTGGAGCTCTGCACAGTCAGCAGGAAAAGGCAACTCTGAAAAAAGCCCTTATCGCAGGGAGGTGTGGGGGCACGGGATTACCGAGCGTTCCTTCCAGCAATGCAGGTGAAGTAACAGAGAATCACAGCACAAAGAGCCCGAAACAAGTTGCCTTCACCAAAACAACCTGGTAGTATCCTGGCACCAAAACAAATATGAGAAAACATGCATGCGAGCAGGTGAGGCACTTGCAACCACTATGCAGCACATTTATGATTTAATGTTGCAACACATTTGAAATTCAGGGTAACGTCACACATCCCAGGAGTAGTAGTAATATTGTCATCACGTTGGCGAGATCACCCCTAAACTTAGCATTCAAAGTCTACAGCTGGAGGTAGCTGGTAAATAATGAAAATGCCGACAGTGATAATACTATTAAACAAAGAATTAAAGTTGCTTTTCGAAGTTTTCACTTGAAGATAAGACATAACCAGCAAAAACAAGGTTAATGTTGACAAATGCTGTATACGAAGGGCCTGATGACATGAAGACCCTGCTATATTTAATAATGCTCACATCTGATAAAAATCTGATACCAAGGAGTTCTTAATTTATTATTGGATGCAATAAGTATCCTACTTGCAGGAAATAAAATGCACATTTTGATGCTTACCGCATCAAGATCCACAGGTCCCAATGAATATTGGTTCTTTTGCCTCATTCTAAATTGTGGCAGGTTGTACCTGCAAAAATTTAAGGAAGTATACCAACGTTATCACACATGGTATTTATCAGGTGTGATAGACCTCACCACTTATAAATGCAACCTTTGCAATCATGGTTTAAGGGACCGCCTAAACTCAGGCCCCAAGAGAGGTGTTAAGCCTTTAGTTGTCGGTAATTACCACCAGATGTCACACCAATTACCTTGAATGCCCCTTAACTGGATTACCAAGCATTTTCACTGCTAAACTGTGGCCCTGGTTCCAAGTTTGTCAGAGCCCATGTGCTTTTTAATCGCACCAAATACGCAAACGATACCCTGGGGTATGTTATTTATTGAGTGCAGTTAGTAGAACCTATTCTGAGTTTCTGGGACTAACATGCAGATTTTGGTGCCTACTGCACTAAAATGCACACGGTACAGTAAATACTGTACACTTCCCCCGTTACATTCCAGCAGGTTTGACCTGCTGAAATTTCACCAAAGGTGAGATATTTAACACAACCAGCAATTACTGGATACAGTAAACAACACCCAACAAGGAATTCCGTTCCCTACGTAAGCACAGCTACAAGCAGGAGTAGGAAAATTACGACCAACTCATAATCAAGGCCTGCGGATAAAAGTAACTTTTTTACATGATCTACTTCCTCAAGACAAGTATGCTTAGAGTCAATGAAAGTGCCAAACATCTGAAGTTCAAAAGTTGTGGGAGAATTCCAGCATTATCAACCTAGGAAGCCACAGAAAACCCATCCAAGCATGACAGGTGCATTCCAGCAATCATATGTCCTAGTAACTGCCAGGGAGCCTTCAAAGAGCATACCTCTCAAAGAAATCCATAAAGCCAACACAAATGTCCACCTCCATCATCTCATTTTAAAAATATATATTTAGTAGCTGCTAAAAAAAGGCGCTAGCACCAAATAATTATCTTCTACAATGAAAAACCTCAAACTCACTTAAGTCATTAGAACGGCCTTGTGCTTTTTCCTTACTGTAGTCTGGATTCCTCTAGAATCAAAATGTTGCAGACACGATGGGGCATCCTATCTAATTTAACACAAAGCAGTTTAAACCCTTAGAGTGGATGACTCGGACCTCACTGGTGGACAATATAAAGGGTGAATACGATAGAGTTAAATGCTAATACACTTCCAAATGGTGCTCTGGCATGGACTGGTGTGTGAATCATTAGGAACCAATCTATGTGGCACAGGGATGTCCACGGAAAAATGAAAAAATATGGGGCAAGTGATGGTCATATTATGGCCTGTATTAAGCTGTGTTGTATGAAACATGTGAGAATTACTTCCTTTATTATGACAGTACTTTGTGCATAGTTTTGCCTTGATCTTTTGAAAATATTAGAATTTGATGTTAAAAAAAATGATGATACACCTTCTACATTGTGAAAGAGTTTCCATTGGTACCTATGGGCACTGGATTTCTAGGTGCCAAGGAAGGCCCTCCTCATATATCCCAGAGAGGACGTATAGGTGTCATGCAAGGTTCTCTGTGGCATATGCTGACGTGACTGGATTGATGCCAGCATCGTGCTACCGAAACCCTGGCATGACAGGGGTAGAGCAAACATGAACATGAGGTATTTTCTGGCACACAGAGAAAGTAAATGATACTTACAGCCACACAGATTTTGGAAAACCAGTCCCCACACTGGTGGGGTTTGACAGCGAGGGTGACCAGTGGCTTCAATGTCCAACACGTGTTGGTGTGTCGCCCTTTTTTAGTAAGACAGTCTCCCAAGAGGGTGTGCTGTGCAGCTAACTTTCCATTGCACACATTACAAACACATCAAATTGGCACGTGAATTTGATCCGAAGAGCTTGTAATTTTCGAGGGCGTTGGGAATCAACAAGCTCTAGTGAGCACAGATCTTATGTCAACATTTTGAGAAAATTTCACAGTCGTAATAGAATTGGAATACCTCCTTGCATCCGCCACACTGCACCTACCAGTAGGCAAACTCAACATTATTTCATTGTTGTACGTTTGATATGAAAACTGTTATAATTCATAAGCTGCGACATTGTTAACTGTCACATTGGCTCAACAGAAGAGCAACTTCAATGAAAATACTTTGTATACTGAGTTAAGTGCACTTAAAGGTTCACTACAATGAGATAAGCAATTTATATGTAAGGAAGAAAATTGTTCATATGATGACTCATACTGCGTTATCGACATTAAATATAAATATTTTAATATCATATTTGTGTTACAGGGCAATGTACTTGTTGACCGTATTTCTAAAGCATGAACTCAGCGGCGAGGACGAGAGTTGCTGTACATCAATAAATGGTGCATGTGGAATGCTATAGAACCATACATAATGCACAATTTACTCTGTTTGTCTCAACATTGAAGTACCAAGACACATTTTAGCCCAATAACTGCATACCATCGGTACTACTATTCCAAAACACAAGTGATCTCTTGGGCGCTATGTTAAGCACCTCATCACACCGTTCCAGGTACTGCTACTATTTTATTTGTAAAAGTTTCTTTAAAAATATTACGGATGCTCAATTTAAAAAGATAAAAACAGTTTCCGGCAGGACAATCAAAATAACAATGACTGATGTCATTAAAAGAATGAAAATCACTCAAAATACTCATGGACCTGTAATTAAACAGAAAAAGTCCCTACAAGCCAGTGGCAAAGGTAGGCAACAGGATAAAGGGAAGAGTGCCCTAAGCAAGACATTCTGGGTAGAAAATAGGGCACCCACATTCAAGGCTGGCTGGCCATGGGACACTAGGGATAACACCCAGACCACACATTAGAAAATCCGGCTAGCGAATTCATGGCAGGCAATAAGACAGTGAAAGTGCACAGATCAATAAAATGGGCCATTCTGGCAGAATAAAATGAAATATATAAACCCACGAATGGCAACAAGGCGGATGTAGGGGGGTTACGCAGCTCTAATATGTGGGTAATTCTGATTTTTTTTTTTAAAGACACGTGGGAAACAGACTAAATGAGAATTAAATACCAAAACCGAAAACAACGGGACAAGCATATCAAGGACAGACAACAGGGCATATCTGAGAAATAACATCCAAAGGGCACTGTGGGGAGAAATTAGAGGTATCACATTCAAGACACACATGAGCCAGCAAACAGTGTCCGAACCTATACAGGGTGCAATATTGGCTAGCAAATAAGGCAAGCACATACATATCAGGCTTTACGGAAGGTGACCAAAATCATAAAGGGAAAGAAACATCTATGGTAATAAAACAGTGTAACCATATCCAAAACAGGACATGGACAGACGAGCACCGAGCCCCATAGAAAAACATTCAGGCTAGAGAACAGAGGCCAAGGGGCAGCTGAATGCCTTCAAAGCACACACCAGGTCATGCTAGTCTGTGGGTGCCCAAACAAAAAGGTGTCGATTCTGGGTGGCATGCAGTCTTGACATCGTCAGAAACAACAACAGAACAGCAGGGAGGGTTCACAAAACGATAGTGTGTGTCATTTCATTAGCAAACAGGGCCGAATTAGATTTTGTAGAGAAAGGTCTTTGTATACAGAAACCACCCCTTGCTGCCAAGGACTGGCCTTGTGGTGACAGTGAGGAGGCGTTTAGCCACATCGGCCTCCTCGGATGCGCACCAAGTGTGAAGGTGAGGTCTGGACTGCTCCCGTTCCACTCAACAACTCTCCCAGCCACCCCCGGGTGTGCACAACGCCCAGGCGTCCCGGGTCACCGGCGGCTGGGCTGTACGCCTGGGCATGTCTGGGGTAAAGTATGAAACACAGCACTGCATTCGCTGCGCATGAACGGCGAAGCCGTGCCCGCTGTCTGTGCTGGTGATGCAATCCTGAGAACGAATCCGAGAATGAATGGAGCCGTGAAGGGATGTTTACAGGAAAAGGGGGAAGGGCCGAGGAGGGGGCGTGTGGGCTGTCAGACATGCACTCGCACCTCTCAAGCCACGGTAGATTTGAAGGTGGCAAAGCCTTGACGCCCATAAAAGGAGCTGGCGTGTACGGTGTGCGAGTGGGTGACGAACCCTTGGCCGTATGAACTCCCTATCTTTGAGGTGGGGGAGGAGGACGCAGTAGCTGGAAGCATAGGGCTGCAGGGTGGGTGGGATGTTGTGTGCAAACCCTGCACCCCTCCCCGGCTGTGAGCTCACAGCTTACCTATAAATACCCCAGTAGACCAACCGCCCCATGGCAGAGGAGGGGCCCTCATCCTGCCCCAACCACAGCCTCTCCATGGAAGGTGGGGGCAAACACGGAGAATGAGACGGGCTGGAGGGGGCAGGCGGGAAAGGGAGCTGGCAAAAGGTTGGCGGTGCAGACCGGGCACCAAATCGAGGGTTTAGAATAGTAGGCAGAGCCAAGGAGGGGATATACAAGGCAGGCAGGAGAGGCTGCAGGTAACACTCATGTGCCAGGTAACAAGCAAGAAGACGCTCAAGTATGCAGGCGAGATAGCAAAGGCAAGCCTGGGTGACGTGGGTTGAGTGTACAGGCTGGGAGTTGCGGAAAGGTTGCAATGGAAGCTGCAGGTCGGGAGGAGAGGCCATAGAACGTTCCTCTTGAAAAGACAGACAGCCAGGAGACGTTACAAGCAAAGGGAGGCCAGGGGAGTCTACAAGGAGAGGCAGGCCAGGTCAGAGGAGGTTAGAAAGGCCAGGGGAGGTAACAAGAAGAGGCATGCCAGGGGAGTCTGTAAGGAGAGGAATGCGGAAAATTGTCAAACATTCACCCACAGTCACAGAAATTGGTTTAATCCATTGTTCTTTTGCTCACCACGCCATTCCAGTTTAGACCCAGCCATATGCAAATGAGTCTTGACGTTGCTCCCCATGGGAGCAGTCCAGCCCGATCTGCCAGGCCAGGTCCTACCTAGACCTGAAAACAAGCATCCTGGGACTAGTTTCAGGGTGTCACCCCTTAATCAGCCAGGCTAGCTTCAAACCAGAAACTGAGGTGACGCGGCGATCAAAATAACAATGGATCAAACCCAGATCTCTGACCAGGGGTGAGTGTTTGAAAAGTTTCAACACTCCCTCCATCATTTTATTTTGTGACATTGGTATGCACGCCCTAAGTGGCTTTGGGTATGCGCCGATGGTGGTCCTCTGCTCACTGTGCCACTGGATTCAAGCTAGCCTGGATGATGAGGAAGGTGATACCCTCAAACCAGTCCCAGGATGCTAGTTTTCGGTCCAGGGAGGACCTGGCTTGGCAATTCGAGCTGGACAGTTCCCACGGGTAGCAGGGCCAAGACTGATTTGCATTAGGCTGGGTCCAAACTGGGGTGACTGGTGAGCAAATTAACAATGGATTAAACCCAGATCTGTGACTGGGGTTGACTGTTTGAAAAGTTTCAACACTCTGCCCATCATTTTATTTTGTGATGTTTGAGTCTGCAAGGAGTGGCAGGGCAGGGGGGTCTGCAAGGAGGGGCAGGTTAGACGAGGTTACAATCAGAATCAGGTCAAAAGGAGGTTAGAAGCAGCCTCTAGGGGAGGGTGCATGGAGAGTCAGGCCAGGGGAGGTTGCATGGAGAGTCAGGGGAGGTTGCACAGAGTTCATGGAGAAGTTTAGGAAGATAAACGAGGACGATAAGGTCGGTGAAGCAGAAGTTGACAGTTTGGAAGTTAGGATGGATACAGGCAGGGCCAAGGAACTTGCAAGGAGAGACAGGCCATGACAATCTTTAAGGAGAGGCAGCTGTAGAAGATTCCAAAGAATGGCAGGCCGCAGAAGACTGCAACCAGTGTCAGGTGTGGGGACCTTTTAAAAAGGGGGAGGTCAAGAACAGGGTGGCTAGGACCTGGCTGCCCACAAGGAGGGGCAAGGCCAGGAAGGGCTAAGGAGGGCAATAAGACCAGTGAAGACCATAGCGGCCAGTTTGGGAGATAGGATTGAGACAGACAGACAGGCAGGCAGACTTGGGAGGCAGCAAGAGACGCACACTAGGGGAGGCAGGCGGATCAGACTCCTGGAGCCTGGCCAGGGGAGGTTGCAAGGTGAGACAGGCCGGGGCATGCTGGCCGGGACTCAGGCTAAGGGAGCTTGCAAGCAGTGGCTGTCCAGGGAGTTTCTGATGAAATACATACCAGGGGATGCTGCCCACCAGAGTGTGTGAGGAGAGGCAGGCTAGGGAAGGTCGCAAGTGAGGGTGGCCAGGAGAGTTTGTTGAGAGGTACATGCCAGGGGAGTTTTAAAGAAGCCTGGGGAGACTGCAAGGGAAAACAAGAGGCCATGAGAGGTCGTAGTTGCCAGGGGGTTGAAGGAGGGCAGAACGCCCAGCGAAGGCCGGTGGTGACAGCCTGAGCAGCCAGGATGGAGACACCAGGCCCCGCCCGGGTACTTACGTTCTCGGTGTCGCGCTCGTTGACGGTCGGCAATGGCGTCCTGGTGGACATCTTGTGCTGCGGGTCCGGGGCTCCGCGGCCTCTAGCCCCGGCGCCGGGCGGGCATACCGTGCCCCCGGGCTGCCCTGGCAGCTCCCTCGGCGTACACAACCCCCTCTCTCTCTCTCTCTCAGGCCGGGCGGCGCATCCCCAGGCGGCGGGCGGCCTGTGCCCTCACTCCCAGCCTCGGCCCTCCTCAGTCGCTAGCGCCGCCTCCGGGGCCCGGGCACCCGCGGCATCCCGGCCTCCGAGCGCAGTCCCCGGCCGGGGGTGGAGCCGCGGCCCGTCCGACGGAGGAGCAGATCCTGGCAGGCCTCACATAGCCTGGGCGGTCGGGTGGAAGGCGGGCGGGCGGCTCTCCCTCCCCTCGGCGGCGGCTCCCTCCTCCGCTGCCCCCTCCTCGGTGTCCGTCCTGCTGCCCTCCTCAGCTCACTTCAGGAAGAGGAGCCTCTACTTCCAGTGCGTGCTGCAGTGCGGGGGGCGGGGGACAGCAGCAGCAGGCATGATGCAGCAGCGGCCCCGGCCTGCCTGCTCCGGGCTCTGGGATCCCGCGGAATGAATGCCTCTCTCCCCGGGACTCCTCCCTCTCCGGGCCGCGCTATTGTGTGTCTAGCGCTGCCCGGCCGTCAGTCACCAGGAGCTGTCTCCCAGCCCCGGCCGGGGCATAAGCGGGGCCCCCGGGGGTGGCACGGGCGGGACTCACCGGGGCAGGGGCCCTGACCATGGGCTGCAACACACACCGACGCCCCGTCCCTTCGGTAACCTCAGACTAGTCATCTAAACATTACAGGTCTCATTATAGCATATATTGGGGGTTATCAAACGAGAAAGCCTGTTTAGATGCCTGCTCATCTGAAAGGCACGTAGGGTCGGGAGAGAGTCAGTTATATGCAAATCGCTGTTCACATATCAGTGGAGCAGGTGCAGTAGTGGCCATTGGATCACCTGGACGCCAATCGTAGTTATGTTTTATTCCCAAAGTGGTAGGTGGCATTTTCTGGGTTGCAACACCCACCGACGCCCCGTCCCTTTTGGTGGCCTCATACTCATGTAAACATAATAAACATTACAAGTTTCAGTATAGCCCGTATTGTGGATTATCACCCGAGAAAGCCTATTTAGACGCCTGCTCATCTGAAAGGCATGTTGGGGCGGGAGAGAGTCAGTTATATGCAAATCGCTGTCCCCATATCATTTAAGAACACCAATAGTAGCTATCTTGTATTCCCAACGTGGTAGGTGGCATTTTCTGGGTTGCAACACACACCGACGCCCCGTCCCTTTGGTGGCCTCATAATCATCTAAACATAATAAACATTACAGGTTTCAGTATAGCCCGTATTGTGGATTATCACCCGAGAAAGCCTATTTAGACGCCTGCTCATCTGAAAGGCATGTAGGGACGGGAGAGAATCAGTTATATGCAAATCGCTGTCTCCCTGTCATTGAATCAGGTGCACCAGTGGATCAACTGAACACCAATAGTAGCTATCTTGTATTCCCAACGTGGTAGGTGGCATTTTCTTGGCTTACTACATGGCCCGTGACACTCTTTCTATTACACTAACTGTCCCCAGACTTTCGGATACACATCCTTCTTGGGACTTTATTCCATACACCTCACTTATTTTGCAAGACTGATTTTTGTTGTTTTCTATTTTTCTTCAAAATCTATTGAATTCCCTACTCTGTCATTCACAAAAAGGTATTTCCTTCAAGTATGTCACTGGGCAACCTATCTACACCCCTGTCGTCTTGTATGCAGAGAGGAAGCTGGTTATATTTATTACCATGACTTTCTCCTCCTCCGCCTGCTGTAATCATAACAAGAGAATAATCCTGGCAGACGCACAGCTTTCAACATGCTGTTGCTAGAATCCCGAGAACCTCACTTCACGTTGCACAATAACGCAATCGTCCAGCAGATTTTTTTCTCCAGTGGGAAAAAGAACATTTGATGGAATATTCTCCCTTATCTTTTTGCCAGCACGTTAAGATAATTTACTTTTTAAGCATACAAGAAACATTTTCAGAAACCCGTCATCCACACAGAAGAAAATCTGCTTACTTGACCAAGTGCAGCAATTTCTGGATTGCTGTTACACAAATCTGGCTTGTGAAAATGCAACAGGTTTGATTGGCCTTGGAGTAATATGTAGATGTCAGTCGTTGCCTATACCATTGGAGCTTTCTCGCCAACACAATGTTTTGAGCAGCCAGCAGAGGACCAAAGGACGCAACTTCTGGTCTCCGATTATGGCTTTGGAGAGGGGGGGGGGGCGGCCGACCAGCGGGAGGCCTGCCCCTCCTGGGAAGTTTTGGTCCTGAGGCAGCCAGAACCCAGTGGGTTGGCTGGGCTCCCCTGGGTTAATTTGTGCTGGATTGGGCTGGGGTTGGGCTACTTTTGGGCTGGGTTAATATATAGCCGGCCATCTTAGGTCAAGGGCCACCATTTGAGGACTGTGACACAATAGCTACCGGGTGGGTTGTAGGGGAGTTAGTTTATGTCCCTCCCTCCCCATAGGAAGCGGGGGGCAGTTTTTCCGGAATCCTCAAAGGTATTTTGGAGTCATTTTTTTAAAAGATATACCCTCTTTAATTTAGGTAGTTTTCTGGGGAACAGGTGCATCGGGGGGGGGGGGGGTTTGTACTGGGGTTGGCGCTGGAAGCAGGTGCTGGTGTGGCTCGCAATGGTTATAGGGGGTGATTTTTCCTGGGTCATTGTGGTACCGCAGAGTACAGTTACAGTTTATTGGTTGGAAAGGTCACTCTGGGAGCTTGCAGGAAGGGGAAGATCATAGGAAGTTTACGTAGTGAAATAGGTGATGAAAGGTTAGGAAATTTCAGGATTTGAGGTTATAATTGTTGCAGGGGGAACCATTTTAGGGGAGGGGGTGGGGGGTAAGGTAGAAGGACAATATTTAGTGGGGATTCGTTTTTTACGGCACAGGCCAAGGGATTTTGGATGTAAGGTGCACCAGTTTCCAATAAAGCGGCCCTTTTCACATCAACAAGCTAGTCTGTGGTCTGTACTGCAACCCCTGTTGGCCCAATGGGAACTTGTCGCTATTACGGTGGTAATAGCAGCAACACTAACTTCATTGCCAACAACCATCACTGCCACCTCTACAGTATGCCTTTTAGTTTTTTGGGAAAAACAATCATTCAACATGGCTACTCATGCACCAATGGTTTGCCAGAAACATTTGCAGGAATTACTAGAAAGTATGTGATATAACGTATAGAAAGAATGAATATGTTCATCCCTACAAATAGGCAAAATGAGTAGGTTGTGCCACGTAACGTGAATGCAAGTTGCAGCTTTCTAAATGTGTTGGAGGTTGTCAATGAGTAGGTACCTTAGCATCCAGCTTACCACTTGTTCGTGGCCTCCGGTTTATGCTTGTTCCAGCCTCCTCCAGTGACGCATCCGTTGCCTGGGATTTCCTGCTTATCGCTCTTCCGCAAACAGAAGCCCCGTTCACCCCAGGACCTACTTAATGCAGGCCACAGCACAATCGCTGGTGTGCCAAAGGCAAGCTGTCTGCTCCTGGACCATGGCCAGCACCAAGACCCTTGGCCTTTCAGCCCCTGCAGATACAGCATGACCAAGCTCTACTCCATTAACCCCACAGCAGACACTGCCACCACACCGACCCATGCTTCACGATAGGAACTTTCACCTTCGCTCATTGCCACTTCGCCTGCCGCAGTAGACACACCAGCCCACCGACCGGCCCCACTCGAACACACCACAGACACCACCTGAACAAAATCACCAACTCACATGTGCCCTTCTAAACACACGCTCCCTATGAAAACACACCTCCGAGATTTGGGACCTCCTCTCCATCCTCACACCCGACATCCTCTTAATCACTGACACCTGGCTCAACCCCACTTCCGCGCCTGATATCGTCACCACAATACAAACAGGATACAAGATTACCCACCATAACAACAAGCCTGGTGGAGGGATCACCATCATACACAAGGAATTCTTCCAATGCGCCACCACAAATGACACCCCCCCCCCAGCCATGGAACACCTCAACTTCCGACTCCAAACAGACAGCAAATCATGAGCGCCCTCGACTACCGTTCTCCAGGACTATGTCCAACCTTCTGCAACTCCATTGCTGACTTCTTGCCCCCTCGCCATAGACTCCTAAAACGACATTTTCTTCAACGAACTCAACTTCCATCTCAACAACCACAATGACATCAACACTACCAACCTCTTCAACAGCATGAAAAGCACAGAACTCCTCCATGAACACCCCAGGCCACACACTAGACCACATCTTCACCTCTGGTGGCTGCACCAGGTACAACCACACCACGGAACTCACCTGGACTGACCACTCCATTGTCCACTTCAACATCACCAGCTCATGGAACAATAACTCTCCTCACATCTGTAATGGAACCTCCTACTCTACTCCTCCCAATCTGGATTCCTCAGCACCTAGACACCCTCATCGCGGCTACCAACACATCCAAGCCCTAATTGACTGAGGAGAGACGCGGCTCTGATCCTCCTAAACCTCTAGGTAGACTTGCATACAGTCTGGATCGCCTCTTCCTTCACAAGGAGAACGCAAAAAGTCCCCCTTCACCTCTGAACCCAAGGACATTATCTGTGGAGTACCCTAAGGATCCTTACTCAGTCCGACCCTAGTCAACACTTATATGACACCCCTGGCCAGCATCGCCAATACCCATGGGCTCAACAGCATATCATACGCCGATGACATACAACTCATCCTTTCCTTCTCCAAAGACACCACAATGACCAACTTCCACGACTGCATGACAGACATCGCCAATTGGATGAAGGGAAAATGCATGAAGCTCAACTGACAAGACAAAGGTACTGATTTTCGGAAACAAACGCTCCCCATGGGACACATCCTGGTGGCCCTCATAACTTGGACCTACTCCTACCCTCATTGACCACACAAGGAGCCTCAACATCAGTCTGGACCACAAGCTAACCATGACAATTCAGGTCAACTCTGTCTCCTCCTGCTTTTTCACCCTCCGCATGCATCATGAGATATTCAAATGGCTACCCCAAAACCCAAGATGCACCATCACCCCGGTCCTAACCTCGAGCCGACATGACTACGGCAACACTCTCTAGGAAGGGATCACAGATGACCTCCAATAACTACAGACCATACAGAACGCTGCAGCCGTATTCGTCCTGGACCTCACTAGACAAACCAACATCACCCCCTACTTTAAGGAATGCCACTGGCTCCCTGTACAGTAAATGTAGTAAATGTCCTCTCTAATGCCCTTCACTAGATAGACTGTCCTATGTCATCTGTGACATAATAGAATGCCTGGGTGACTCTCTGGCTCACTGTCTCTCTATCTACCGGTCTGTGGCAGTTGGTCATCTCAGGCTGAGCAGCTAACAGCTAGCTCCTGGTGGGGTTCTACTTATCAACTTCTGTACTTTATATCTTGGAAGGAACTCGCAATAAAGGAACCTATATCTATACAGTGGACTCTGTTACTTTCTTTACCACATTTTGGCGACGTTTCTTAAAAGGATGAACCTACGCGTGAACAAAGGATACAGACTACTTAAGGATCTAAGCAAGAAAAAGGAAGAAACTTAAGAAATTAAGAATTGTAAAGACACTTCAAATTCAGACTAAAGGTAACACCCTGCCAACCCCACCAGTGTCCTGTTCCACCTGGACAGCCTGCACCCAGAGCGTGTGTTACACTTTGATGTCTGTTGTTACCCTGCGTGTGAAGTGTTCTAGTGCACCAATGACTCTTGTGGACTGTTTCACTACTGGATGCTATCAACTGTCTGCGCTGCGCTGAAAACACCTTGGTAGCTGTTTTCATCTTACATTAATGGGTGATTTTTCTCTGCGCTCTGACTGCTTTCAAAGTGTCTGTTGTCACTCCACTCCTACCTTCGAAATCTTTATCAAGCCACATTTCTCTGAGGCCTGTGGTGTGTGTTTATTTCACATGGAGGAGTAGAAATAAAGGAGTTTAGCGCCTCTGGAGAACATCCACAGCGTTGCAAGAGACACGAGAGAGTGTTTGAGGAGGTGTTCTGGGAGACTCAGGAGAGTGTTCACAGAGGCGGCGCCGTTGGTGAGCTCATACGTTGTTTTGGGCGAGTGATTCTCAGTGACTGTGTACTACTGTGGTATCCTCCGTGAACTGACATGCATGTATGGAAAACCCGGGATCAGCGTTGTGTTTTACCTGGGTTTGAGGCATTTTTCTTTGCCTATTTCTGTGTTCAACATGTTACCACGGATCAATGGCGGTTTAACTGTTAACTTTCGATCAGCCCAAGAGACCGCAACGCGCGCACGCACTCGGCACGCGCAGCTTTACTGCTTTCATGATGCCTGCAATTTTTCTTCAGTGACGTCTGTCTCCGCGAGCTCCTTACTGTTCTTGACGCTTTGGTGCATGCTCCTGCCGCGAGCCTCCCTGCACAGCGTCAGGGATGCGTGCCGCCATTTGAGTGTGAAGGTTGTTCTCTTTCCTGGCGATTTTCATTGCAACGTAAAGTTCTTGTTATCTGTGTTGTTAATAAAGTTTTGCTGTCACCCGGTCAGTTTAAACAAAAACCCTCTACCTGGAAATCTCCAGTTGTCAATGGCCGGTGCGGTAGGAAAAGAGGAGGACGTCAAAGAGAGGTAATTAACTTTTGTCTCATGAACAGATGTGGGAGGATGAACTTTCGAACATTTTGATTCTCCCTTTCGACAGCGGAGTTCAGCGATTGCACACAGCTGCGTGAAGTCTTTTGTGGATATCGATGGAAGAGTCTGATCACCTGAGCCTAACAATTCTAGTTGCAATGCCTATATTCGTTTTTGTTTGCGTCTAAGGGGTGGGGGCACTCAGTCTTTTATTAATATGCCTTGAGTATACACTATTCAGCCCCAGTGTTGAATAGTGTGCTGTGTGGCTTAACATATTGTTTACCCTTTCTTTGGTGAAGTTGTGGGTGTGTACACTTTTTCAATTCAGTTTGCAATGCAAGTGGATTGTGTGACAGTGAGTGTTCTGCACAGCTCATGAGTGTAGTGTACTGTTCAATGGTCTGGGTCCTTATTTAGTCTTCACATCACACATAGAGTGTACACGTTTATGTAGGGGATGTTGTAGTCTTGGTTTACCAGTGTGACTATCCTGTGTTGTATCCTCTTTGGACAGGTGGTGTTGTTTGTGGGTACTCAATGCCCTTACCAGTTCCCAGGTTTGGTCCTGTGGTGTACCCTACATAGGGGAGGTTGTGTGTTTGAGTGGGTAGTCAATGCCCATTTCTATTAGTTTCCTGTGGTAGTGTTCTGTGCGGGTAGTCCATACCCTATTTTGGTTCCCGTGTATTGTCCTGTGGTGTACCCTACATAGGGGAGGTTGTCTGTGTGGGTAGTCCATGCTCCATTTTGGTTCCCAGGTATCGTCCTGTGGTGTACCCTACATAGGGGAGGTTGTCTGTGTGGGTAGTCCATGCCCCATTTTGGTTCCCAGGTATTGTCCTGTGGTGTACCCTACATAGGGGAGGTTGTCTGGGTGGGTAGTCCATGCCCATTTTGGTTCCCAGGTATCGTCCTGTGGTGTACCCTACATAGGGGAGGTTGTCTGTGTGGGTAGTCCATGCCCCATTTTGGTTCCCAGGTTTTGTCCTGTGGTGTACCCTACATAGGGAAGGTTGTGTTTCTTTTTAATCTCAGAGTTTCCACTCTGTGCTGTCCCCTGTTTTTGGTGGAGACTGTTCGTGCACTATGTTCTGGCCTAAGTCTACCTTCTTGTAACTCGTGGCCAGGGTTTCTTGTTGGTAAGACTTTGTGCTGTGAGTTTATCATTTCTTTTGTGTCAACACGTCTTTATCAGGGGGGGGGCTCTAGTCCTTTGCAAAGTCTGTTTTTCTTTGCTGATTTATGGGGTTTGCTCTCTTTTTGTCTTGAGTGAATTTTTACCCCTATGTGTCTCTAGAGTCACCGTCTACACTCTTTTTGTTTGTTCCAGGGTGTACCCATGTGTGGGGAGGTTATGAGTGTGACCACTTTGCTTAGCTGCTCTGGTTTGTTAAGGGAGTGGGAAGAGGCATATAGTTTTACAATTTAGTTTTTCTTTGTTCACATTTCTGCTAGTGATACCTCATGCTTTGGACATCTCGTTTGGTTCACTCTTGTTCTTTTCTGCTGATGTTGCATTTGAGGTATTTTGCCAATTGTGTTCTCTGTTCTGTTCCTATTCCATAAGGGAAGAGGATGTGTAGTAAATGTCCTCTCTAATGCCCTTCACTAGATAGACTGTCCTATGTCATCTGTGACATAATAGAATGCCTGGGTGACTCTCTGGCTCACTGTCTCTCTATCTACCGGTCTGTGGCAGTTGGTCATCTCAGGCTGAGCTGCTAACAGCTAGCTCCTGGTGGGGTTCTACTTATCAACTTCTGTACTTTATATCTTGGCAGGAACTTACAATAAAGGAACCTATATCTATACAGTGGACTCTGTTACTTTCTTTACCACAGTAAAGATGCCAGTTCAAGCTCTTGACCGATGCATACAAGGCCCTACACAACTGCGGACCCACCTAATCGAACTACTGCCTGTACTTCCATCAACCCCGTAGACACCTCCGTTCCGTGTACCTTTCTCTGAAACTGCCCCCGCATCCAACGTAGCAGATGCGGAGGTCCCTGCTTCTCCTAACTAGCAACGAAGACATGGAACAAACTAATCTTTAATCTTTGGACCTCCCCATCTGTTTTGGAGTTCTGAAAATCCCTGAAGACCTGACTTTTCAGCAGCTAATTAACTGGACCCTGCCAGCTCCTGAATACCCTCTAGAGTGACCAAAAGCGCTCTACAAGTCTTCTGATAGATTGAATAAGAACACTCGGAAGGTCCAAGTGGTGGTAGTTTTGTATGTTAAGAGCTGCAAGACTGTGTTTTTTTTACAGCACAAATCACGCAAGGCTCACCTGGCATATTTTGTATGGGAAATAATTGCCAAGTGAGTGTGGAATTTAAGCGCTCCCTGTTATATTAACAAGGAGGTGACTGTTTAGAACCTTCAGGTGAACTCGCACCAGATTATCACCCAACTGATCTGAAGGCCAGATCACTGTTCACCTGGAAGCCAAGGTCACTTTATAGACACACTGGGTCGCTGATGAGTTCATAGGGTCAGAGGTCACGCAAACCAAGTGGTTGTTTTCCAAAGATGGCTACTATACTTATTGAAGTATCTATCTTTCCTAGCTAGGTAGAAGGAGAATCCTTATCGGATCCCGGAAATCTATCACCGAACATAGCTTCAAAACCATAGTTTCATGGCCATCAAAGCCTTGCAGTGTGATGAGTTCTTCACAGTGTGCATCTAATTATGCATTTGGTCTCTTACATAAAAAACATACCGCATTGAACTGGGAATAAATGAGACACTTTTCAACAGCACTCCCAAAAAATTGGCAATTAAAGTTTTTTCTCTTAAAATTGCATATTATTAGATATTACTACTTTTTTGATCCTATCTATAATTGATGAAAACTTGTGTAATTTTTCTATCTGCTGTGCAAACCTGTTAAATACGTGACACCCCTGTCGCAAATTATCTAGTCATTTTGTAGATATGGCTTTCAGAGAGCTAAGCCGGCCACCAGACTCATACCCACCCCATCAGCCTGTTGAGGGCAGCCCACCTGGATCGCAACTCACTCCTTGTCCCACTGTCAGGCATAGGCCACTCTGAGAAACCCCCCAGGCCGACTAAGGCAGCCCCAACCTAGACATTACATTCACAGGTTTATTGCTTGAAGAGTAGTCACTGTGCAGGTAGACTAAACAAATACCGTGTGCACTTTTCAGAACGAGAGCAAAAGCAAAACAAGCGCAATAATAAAAACTAAAAAAAACACTGACAGAGGTATGCAGCACGTGCTGCCAACCATTTATTGTGTCGAAAAGGCATGATGTGAAAAAGTAGATGCCTCATTAAACAATGTAATGTACACAAAGAAACATAACCTTTTCTAGATGAAAACATTCGTTAATCCTCCAAAGGTTTGGGCTGAATAAAAAAACAAGGAAATGCACCCCTCCTGAAACAAAGATTTGCAGATGCAACCGGTTTGACCTCTCTCTGCACAACGAATAGGTGCTACGTTTTGGAGAGAAGGTTGGCAAAGCGTTTACTCTAGCATAAACATTACACCTCACTTACAGTACACCTCCCCCCCTGACCGCCATTATGCCATCGGTGGGCACCACGATTCTATGAATGTGCACACTATGCTGATCATAATCATGCCACAGATAAGCACAATTATGGTATGGATCCCCAAAGTATGCCAGGAATTATGTCAGCACCAACAATTGCCCACAGACAGACATCTCGATATGGATGACCACATAGTGACAAGTAATAGTACGTACCACTATGCAAGAGGCAACATTTGATCAGTGATGAGCCACGGACATCATACCATGGATCCTCACGTGGTGCCAAGATTTACCACCTTTGCACGTAGGCCAGCATTTTACCAGAGTGAGGAATGGACGTCATCTGAAGATTTCCCACAAGTTTATAAAAAGTTACCATCAATGCGCAAGGAGCAGCATTTCACCAGGATTGGCAGTGGTTGCAACACACCTCACACATGTGCGTGCAAGCACACAGCATCAATATGTTTTTTTTAAAGGGTGCAAGAAGGGGTGCCCGCAGAGAGGGTTCTGAAAGGAGCAATTGGGTGTACCTGGGAAAGAAGGGGAATGGAGCAAGCTTGAAGTTTGGAGAGATTGGGAGAAGGGAGCAAGCAGAAGTGCCTAGGGGAGTGGGACAAGGAGTCAATAGGGACAGCCAGAGATAAAGGGGGCAAGAGGAATGCTTGGCTGGAACAAGGGGGGCATCTGGCAGTGGAAGAAAAGGGTCTCATGCTGATATGGGGAACAACTTCGGCTTAGCTGCCCCCTCTCACTCTCGCTGGGGGATTCATCTGGATGCTTTGCCTCTGCAAAAAAGTTCAAGCTAGTGTTTTTTATCGTGACAACGTGCGAGGAGTTGTGTTGGAAAACCATTCACCTTAGACTTGCCTCCTTCAAGCCAACTCTACAGATGACACATTTGCTATAGTTAAGTCTTGATCCTCTCTGGAGCGCGCGGCAGCTTGTAACTCGCTTTGAGTACAAAGTTGTAATGAGATCTCATGCTTCTTTGCTAACAAAATCGCAAAAATTAACGAGTCTTCCCCGCAGGAGGTCAGAGATTTTTGAGCTTCGGAAACTAGGTTTGGAGGTTCCCAACCTGGGGCCAGTCTCCTCAGCTTTGAGGTTCCTCCCAAGGATGAGCTCTGTGGGGTAAAATTTAATCAGAGTCCCTGCTAAAATTCTTACTCAGGCACAGGAAGCTATTTTGCCTCATCTGAGCAATCTATTAGTAAGGTCCGTCTCATTGGGACAAGTGCCTCTGAAATAGAAGCAGGCGATGATAATGCCCCTGTTAAAAAAAAACCTCCTAAACCCTTCACAGCTGGAAAACCTAAGACCCATCTCCTTGCTCCTATCTACACAAAAGTGGTGAAAAAATTGGCTAACAGTCAATTGGCCAAGTTTATAGAGGCCAATAATCTGTTACACCCAGCTCAGTCTGGTTTTCGAGCGTATCATTCAACGGAATCGGCTTTACTGATGGCTACTGAATCTTTGGAGACGTTATGCCGATGGAGGTCAAATGCCAGCACTGATCATGTTGGATCTAAGCGCCGCTGTTGATACGGTGTCTCATGGCCCATTTCTACATCATTTATGTGACTGCGGGGCTTTGCTTGGAGATGGCTAGCATCTTTTCTCCAAGACTGCTTATTTGGAGTGGTCCAACAGCCATATTCTTCAGATCCGATTTCCTCGTCTCAGGGAGTGCCGCAGGGCTCTATTTTAAGCCCTATGTCATTCAACAGCTATATGATCCCATTGACTGAACTTATTGAGTGTCACAATGTGACTAGTTTCTTACGTGGATGACACTCAATAGTCACTCTATCCCAGGAGGTAGAAGGAGTCGCTTCCCAATGTGAAAGGTATTTGGTGGAGGTGGCCAATTGGATGACCAATAGCTGCCTCAGACTAAATGCTAATAAAACTGAGTTTCCTATTTTGTGGAAGACTACCTCTATTTGGACATCAGGCTTGTGCCCCAGGGTTCTATCACAGTTTCCGTAGGATAAAGGTAAGAATCTGAGAGCTTGGCTCGACCCGGTGCTATCTTTGGAACACCAGATAGCCACAGTGGCACGGAAGTGTTTTAACACCCTGAAAATGTTAAGGAAGATTCTTGATGTTCTTCCGCTCTCTGCCAGGAAAACCATTGTACAGACATCAGTCACCTCACAGTTAGACTACTGAAATGTCCTAAATCTAGGGCCTACCAATGGGAGACTCCAGAAATTACAGAGAGTTAGAAATACTGCAGCTGGCTTAGTGTTAAATCTTCCAAGACGTGCACCTGTGGGTCCAGCTCTGGTCACTTTACAATGGTTGCTGCTCAAAAAGAATGTTATTCAAAGCCCTGGGCTTTTGCCTTAGAATCTTCAATGGCAGGGGTCAACGATATTTGACCTCTTTGGTGACCAGCTACCAATCAAATCGCAGGCTTAGGTCCTCAGGGACCAATCTGGCAGTAGTCCCGCTGATGAGGAAAGCCAAGTTGGGTGGCAGCTCTTTTGCTTTTCTGGCAGCTTGGAATTACCTACCTCTCCATTTGAGGATGGAACCGTCGGAACTGCTGTTTCGAAAGAGGCTCAAAACTTGGTTATTCCAATCTGTTCAAGGATAGACCTAGAGTCAGTTCTATTGATTCTGTGACCACTGAATAGTGTTGACTTTCTGGTGGGTTTGCTTCCTCCCTGTCCTTTCTTTCTGAGCACTGGGACACACTGGTGTTCATTCAAAATTAACTTATTATTATTATTAAGCCACCGCTAGGCTGCTCCATTGCACAAATCCTAAAATAGAACTAATTCAAAATATTAAAGGAGAACCACCAACCATTGGAAATCCAACCGACTGTCCCATGGCACGGATGTTAAGGTCTTTGTCATTTGCTGACTGTATAGCAAAGGCTTAGAAAACTGACTCATACTTCTAAGGGAAATTAAATGAAAGACAAAATATGAAATATGTTAGCCTAAAAATAAAACTCATCATTGAAACGGTGTCTTTGGTTCAAACTTCGGACTAGGGCCCCTCGAAAAAGGTGACGCTACAGCTGTTTCTGCGTAAAGGTGAATTTGGCGCACTTGTTGCACAAACTGATGCATAACTTGCAGATTTTAACAAATCAGTTTTTGTTTATAACTTTAGCAAATCAAAAGCTACAAGCTGGCTGTAAATGTTTTGCAATGCTGCACCAGACACCGTTGAAACTCTAGATAGTTACATTCAGCTTCCAATTACTTTATTACAACTACAACTAAAGTACTTCATTCGAACAGGATGGAAAGAATGCTGTCTTTTTGTCATGAAACTATTTTGTTTCGTTGTGTTGGCAAATTGCACTATGCTATTTTGAAACTGGAATGTTCCTGATATATGAGGCATACATTTTCACCCGACATTATGTATATTTATATAACCAATTTAACTTTGAACAGTACAAACAACAATAATGATAACATGCTGTTCTTGTGTTTTTACGCAAGACAAAATCATTAATTGTTGGTGTTTTGCATTTTGAAAGGGTCTGCTAACTGCGTGATAGCATTCGGAGAACTTTACTACAATTTTTTTTTACGATTTACAATTTACAATGTGATCAAATATCTCAAATGCAATTTTAATATGTAAACATCTTCATTAAGATGTCCCACAATTAGAGACTTTTGTTAGTGATCGCACTTATACGGTGAACCTTGTTGAAGGCATGCCTTAACCGGGACAGTGATATCCTAGTGACACTGGATACTGTCTCACGTTACACAAACACACCCCAAGAAGACAGTGTTTGTCCTATTGTAAATGTAAATGTAGTGTATTTTGTAAAGCGCACAGCTGCCCCAATGGGGCGTCCCTGCGCTGTATACCGCTGTGGAACCCTTCCTGGCTCTCCCTGTGAGATGCCTCTCCTTTTGATTAAATTGAAACAAGCTTCAGAACCGTTGGAGGACCGAGAGTTGGTATTGTGCACAGTGGACGTATGTTCACTGTACACTTCTATACCACATGACCTTGGGATAACAGCCGTTGAACATGAACTATCTAACTCTGATCTGGATGCTGACATGCAGGTACTACTCATGGAACTGATGGTATTTACCTTATACCACAGTTACTTTACAGTGTTTGACAAATGGTTTCATCAGTTATGCGGAACCGCCATGGGAAATTGTGCAGCGCCGTCGTACGCTAATATGTTTATGAAATCCTTTGAAGAATCACACATATTGAATCAACCAGCATGGCAAGATTGTGGGAAGCTTTATTTGAGATTTATCGATGACATTTTCATCTTATGGGCAGGAACAGAGAACGCTCTTATTGATTTCTTGAAATCATGGAATGAAATTAACGATCGAGTATAGTTCACGTGGAGCCTTGACAGAGAGTGCATTCACTTCCTAGATGTAAAGGTTGAACGACACGCAGGAAAGGTGACCACTACCATATTTCCTAAACCTACTGATCGTAATTCAATTTTACATTACCAGAGTTTCCATCGACCTGGGTTGAAACAAAATTTACCTCTCTCTCAGCTGATGCGTGTCAAACGCATTGTTTCATCTGATAATTTGTGCCAACAAGAAATGTCCAATATGGTGGAAAGGTTCAAAGCACGTGGCTATCCCCAACAGACACTGGATAAGGCAGTTACCCGATGTGGGAACATGAACCGTGATGATCTCCTGCAAGTTCGACCCAAAACGGAGAATTCTCGGATGGTAGTCGTTTCCAAGTATACTGTCATGAGCAATCAATTCAGAAACATCTCTCTAATCATTGGTCTCTACTCAGTTTGGAACCTGATTTCCAGGGAGCCTTCACACAGCCACTGTTGTTTGCCTATACCAGGGGACGCAATCTAAAAGAGATTTTGTCTAAACCCAGGGAGCAGAGTAAACCTGAAACTTTCAAAGGACTCAGACCCTGCTACAATTGTAGCAATTGTAACAACTGTATACAAGGGAATGTCACCAACCATCCCATGAAGGGTCATCCCATCAAACTGCGAGTCAACGCCACCTGCAATTCTGCCAATGTAATTTATATGTTGAAATGTCCCTGTGGGAAGTGCTATGTCGGCCACACTGAAAGAAAAATAAGAGCGCGGTTACTGGAACACAAAAGCAATATAAGAACTGGCAACATTAAATCTACAGCAGCTGCACATTTTTCGGAACAAAAACATACAGTAGCCCAATTAAAATATCTCATATTGGAGCAAGTAACACCCACACACAACAATAAAACAAGCATTGGAAATGCAATAGGTCTCGCATTAGGAAAGTTTGAGCTATTGGTATTGTAAATGACACTTTTTTTATTTATGTGTTGGTTTTGAAAGTAGCAAAATTAATAGCTTTGTCAGTTACAATGTCAATAGTTTTGACTTTTGCAAATGTGACACCTATAGCATTTGTAATGCAATGTGTGTTGTATTTACGTGACTTAGATGTATTGATATTACAAATAACAATGGCTTTTAATTTTGTAAATAATTAATACTTAAATAAAAGTTTTTGTATTTTATAATGGCAATAGCTTAAACGTTTGTAAATAATTTTTGTGAAGATTATGTTCAGTGTATTTTATTGTGACGAAAATCCAAGAACATTGTATTTGCACCTACACACACACAGAGCCACACACATATAGATGTGGTGGTGGTGGATCTGGGGGATATGGTGGTGGTGGATGTGGTGGTGGTGGTGATGGTGGATGTGGTGGTGATGGTGGTGGATGTGGGGGTGGATGTGGTGGTGGATGTGGTGGTGGTGGTGGATGTGGTGGAGGTGGTGGATGTGGTGGATGTGGTGGTGGTGGATGTGGGGAAAGTGGTGGTGGATGTGGTGGTGGATGTGGTGGTGGAAGTGATGGTGGTGGATGTGGTGGTGGTGGATGCGGTGGTGGATGAGGTGGTGGATGAGGTGGTGGATGTGGTGGTGGATGTGGTGGATGCGGTGGTGGATGTGGTGGTGGATGTGGTGGTGGATGTGGTGGTGGATGTGGTGGTGGTGGATGCGGTGGAAGTGGTGGTGGATGTGGTGGTGGTGGTGGATGTGGTGGTGGTGGTGGATGTGGTGGTGGTGGTGGATGTGGTGGTGGATGTGGTGGTGGTGGTGGATGTGGCGGTGGTGGATGTGGTGGTGGTGGATGTGGCGGTGGAATTCATGGTGGATGTTGAGGTGATGGTGAATGTGGTGGTGGATGTGGTGGTGGATGTGGTGGTGGATGTGATGGTGGATGTGATGGTGGATGTGGTGGTGATGGTGGATGTGGTGGTGGATGTGGTGGTGGATGCGGTGGAGGTGGTGGATGCGGTGGTGGTGGTAGTGGTGGATGGGGTGGTGGTTGTAGTGGATGTGGTCGTGGATGTAGTGGTGGTGGGTGCGGTGGTGGTGGTGCATGCGGTGGTGGTGGATGCGGTGGTGGTGAATGTGGTGGATGTGGTGGTGGTGGATGTGGTGGATGTGGTGGTGGATGTGGTGGATGTGGCGGTGGATGTCATGGTGGATGTGGAGGTGATGGTGGAGATGGTGGATGTGGTGGTGGTGGTGGTGGTGGTGGATGTGGTGGTGATGGTGGATGTGGTGGTGATGTGGTGGATGTGGTGGTGGTGGATGTGGTGGTTGTGGATGTGGATGTGGTGGTTGATGTGGTGGTGGTGGATGCGGTGGTGGTGGTGGATGCGGTAGTGGTGGATGTGGTGGTGGTGGATGTGGCGGTGGTGGTGGATGTGGTGGTGGTGGAGGTGATGGTGGATGTGGTGGTGGATGTGGTGGTGGATGTGGTGGTGGATGTGATGGTGGATGTGATGGTGGATGTGGTGGTGGATGTGGTGGTGGATGCAGTGGTGGAGGTGGTAGTGGTAGTGGTGGATGGGGTGGTGGTTGTAGTGGATGTGGTGGTGGATGTAGTGGTGGTGGATGCAGTGGAAGTGGTGGTGGATGTGGTGGTGGTGGATGTGGTGGTGGTGGTGGATGTGGTGGTGGTGGTGGATGTGGTGGTGGTGGTGGATGTGGCGGTGGTGGATGTGGTGGAGGTGGATGTGGCGGTGGATTTCATGGTGGATGTGGAGGTGGATGTGGTGGTGATGGTGGATGTGGTGGTGGATGTGGTGGTGGATGCGATGGAGGTGGTGGATGCGGTGGTGGTGGTAGTGGTGGATGGGGTGGTGGTTGTAGTGGATGTGGTGGATGTGGTGGTGGATGTGGTGGTGGATGTGATGGTGGATGTGATGGTGGATGTGGTGGTGATGGTGGATGTGGTGGTGGATGCGGTGGAGGTGGTGGATGCGGTGGTGGTGGTAGTGGTGGATGGGGTGGTGGTTGTAGTGGATGTGGTGGTGGATGTAGTGGTGGTGGGTGTGGTGGTGGTGGTGCATGCGGTGGTGGTGGATGCGGTGGTGGTGGATGTGGAGGATGTGGTGGTGGTGGATGTGGTGGTGGTGGATGTGGTGGATGTGGCGGTGGATGTAGAGGTGATGGTGGAGATGATGGTGGATGTGGTGGTGGATGTGATGGTGGATGTGGTGGTGATGGTGGATGTGGTGGTGATGTGGTGGTGGTGGATGTGGTGGTTGTGGATGTGGATGTGGTGGTGGATGTGGTGGTGGTGGATGCGGTGGTGGTGGTGGATGCGGTGGTGGTGGATGCGGTGGTGGATGTGGTGGTGGTGGATGTGGTGGTGGTGGATGTGGTGGTGGTGGTGGATGTGGTGGTGATGGTGGATGTGGTGGTGGTGGTGGATGTGGCGGTGTTGGTGGATGTGGTGGTGGTGGAGGTGATGGTGGATGTGGTGGTGGATGTGGTGGTGGATGTGGTGGTGGATGTGATGGTGGATGTGATGGTGGATGTGGTGGTGGATGTGGTGGTGGATCGGTGGTGGAGGTGGTAGTGGTAGTGGTGGATGGGGTGGTGGTTGTAGTGGATGTGGTGGTGGATGTAGTGGTGGTGGGTGTGGTGGTGGTGGTGCATGCGGTGGTGGTGTATGCGGTGGTGGTGGATGTGGTGGTGGATGTGGCTGTGGATGTCATGGTGGATGTGGAGGTGATGGTGGATGTGATGGTGGATGTGGTGGTGGATGTGGTGGTGGTGGTGGTGGTTGTGGATGTGGTGAAAGTGGTGGTGGATGTGGTGGTGGATGTGGTGGATGTGGTGGTGGATGTGGTGGATGTGGTGGTGGTGGATGCGGTGGTGGATGAGGTGGTGGATGAGGTGGTGGATGTGGTGGTGGTGGATGCGGTGGTGTATGTGGTGGTGGTGGATGCGGTGGAAGTGGTGGATGTGGTGGTGGATGCGGTGGATGTGGTGGTGGTGGTGGATGTGGTGGTGGTGGATGCAGTGGATGTGGTGGTGGTGGATGCGTTGGTGAAGTGGTGGTGGATGTGGTGGTGGTGGATGTGGTGGTGGTGGTGGATGTGGCGGTGGTGGATGTGGATGTGGTGGATGTGGTGGTGGATGTGGTGGTGGATGTGGTGGTGGATGTGGCGGTGGAGGTGGCGGTGGATGTGGATGTGATGGTGGATGTGGTGGTGGATGTGGTGGTGGATGTGATGGTGGATGTGATGGTGGATGTGGTGGTGATGGTTCCCTTCAGGAAAATGTTGAAGACCTTCCTGTTTAAACAGTAGATTAGAACATCTGCAATAGCCCTTCTTCTTAATTCTTTGTAGAAGCCAAAGGCGCGGACATACTCCTCCGGGAGTGAAGCCAGCGCGGTACAAACTTGCAAATAAATGGCGGATGTGGTGGTGGATGTGGTGGATGTGGTGGTGGTGGATGTGGTGGATGCGGTGGTGGTGGTGGATGCGGTGGTGATGGTAGTGGTGGATGGGGTGGTGGGTGGTGGTTGTAGTGGATGTGGTGGTGGATGTAGTGGTGGTGGGTGTGGTGGTGGATGTGGTGGTGGAGGTGGCGGTGGATGTGGATGTGATGGTGGATGTGGTGGTGGATGTGGTGGTGGATGTGATGGTGGATGTGATGGTGGATGTGGTGGTGATGGTTCCCTTCAGGAAAATGTTGAAGACCTTCCTGTTTAAAAAGTAGATTAGAACATCTGCAATAGCCCTTCTTCTTAATTCTTTGTAGAAGCCAAAGGCGCGGACATACTCCTCCGGGAGTGAAGCCAGCGCGGTACAAACTTGCAAATAAATGGCGGATGTGGTGGTGGATGGGGTGGATGTGGTGGTGGTGGATGTGGTGGATGCGGTGGTGGTGGTGGATGCGGTGGTGGTGGTAGTGGTGGATGGGGTGGTGGGTGGTGGTTGTAGTGGATGTGGTGGTGGATGTAGTGGTGGTGGGTGTGGTGGTGGTGGTGGATGCGGTGGTGGTGGATGTGGTGGTGGTGGATGTGGTGGTGGATGTGGCGGTGGATGTCATGGTGGATGTCATGGTGGATGTGGAGGTGATGGTGGATGTGATGGTGGATGTGGTGGTGGTGGTGGATGTGATGGTGGATGTGGTGTTGATGGTGGATGTGGTGGTGGATGCGGTGGATGCGGTGGTGGTGGATGCGGTGGATGTGGTGATGGTGGATGCGGTGGTGGTGGTGGTGGTGGATGGGGTGGTGGTTGTGGTGGATGTGGTGGTGGATGTAGTGGTGGTGGGTGTGGTGGTGGATGCGGTGGTGGTGGATGTGTTGGATGTGGTGGTGGTGGATGTGGTGGTGGATGTGGCGGTGGATGTCATGGTGGATGTCATGGTGGATGTGGAGGTGATGGTGGATGTGGTGGTGGATGCGGTGGATGCGGTGGTGGTGGATGCGGTGGATGTGGTGATGGTGGATGCGGTGGTGGTGGTGGTGGTGGTGGATGGGGTGGTGGTTGTGGTGGATGTGGTGGTGGAAGTAGTGGTGGTGGGTGTGGTGGTGGATGCGGTGGATGCAGTGGTGGTGGATGCGGTGGATGTGGTGATGGTGGATGCGGTGGTGGTGGTGGATGGGATGGTGGTTGTGGTGGATGTGGTGGTGGATGTAGTGGTGGTGGGTGTGGTGGTCCTGTGGGTTCCATAAGGGTTTGTGACAGAGAAAAGATGATCTTATTTCAATAACATTTAAATTCGTGTCTGTATTTGTGTCTAAGACAGATGAAATTCTTCCGGAATTTCGAACAAAGAGTACATTACACAACCAACGATCGAAGCCATCCCGAAAAAAAACAAGCATCCTGTTGTGAGTTAGAGGCCATTGAGGACCGTGCTGCAGGGGTGGCCTGGACGTCGCGCTCCATGGAAGGCTGAGAAGGCAGGCCAAGCGCCCAACGGGGCATTGGTGCTGTAGCCTGCAGAGCATTGAGAGGGGCCATAAAAAGAAAGGGTACAGAGAGAGAGAGGGGGTAGGGAGAAGGTCTGAGGGGTGAGAGAGAGGCATGGAGAAGGTAAGAGAGATGGCAGTGACGACGCGATGGAAAAGAGAGATGTCGCCATAGCACCCATCAGCCTGTGCCACCTATAGAGACCCACACACCCATATGTAAAACTGCGCCGCATTACTTAGGAACCTGCAGTAATAAACATGTATGCCTATAATGCTTGCACATATAGAGAGAGCGTTTCATACGAGACCTGGTGTTTGAAAGCACCCTAATAATTTATCAATAAAATAAGCATTGTAAAATAACAGATGTTGCTTTTACCACTCACTTTACCAACCTCAGAAGGATGACAGGCTCGGTTACTGGCTTTGCGAATGCTCGCTTTCTTTCTCTCTCTCATTCATGCCATGTTCATGTGGTGAAGCTAGGTAAGTGTCATGTTTGAACAGTAATTCAGGTTTAGCCATTGCAAAAAAGGTCGCTGAAGTTTGGCAAAAAATATGCGGAAGAAAACAATCGAGTATTGGACATCATGTCCGTGATACATAGGATAGACTTCGAGGGAAAGAGAGAAGGTTTAGTGAATCAGGGAATCACGGCAACTCATGCTTAAGCGTTGGTCGGCTCATCGGGGGGGGTGACAGGTGGGATAAAGGCTGCTAGGTGAAGGGAATTTATAGAAGAGGGAACATATTGTGTAAAAAAACACAAAAACTGAGACATTACACAAACTGAAGTAGGAATACAATTGTGGATACTCTGCTAGGTGAAGGGAATTTATAGAAGAGGGAACTTGCAGGCACATGCATCAAGCGATTTGGGAATCGCAAACGGTGCGAATCGCAAAAATCGGCCGTTTGCGATTCCCAAATCACTATTTGGGATGCATCAACTTAAAAGTGAATAAATCGCTATTTTAGCGATTTTTTCAAGTGCGATTGCTTTTAAGGAATCGCAAATTTGCGATTCCTCAAAAGCAATGCATGAAACTAAAAAAAATTGTGAATTCGCAATTAGAGAGAAAAAATTACCATGAGGTTGGACCTCATGGTAATTTTGCGAAATGTTACAAAAATGCAATTTTTTGCATTTTTTTAACTTTCATGTTGTGCACACACATGCCCTTAGGGCATGTGTGTACACAACATATGTGCATTGTTTGATTTCAGGGGTGCAACAGGGTGTCCTTTGGACACCCCTGCACCCTTGAAATCGCAATCTCAATTTGCGATTAGCTAATTGCGAATCGCAAATTGAGATTGTCTTCCCATTCATTCCTATGGGCCTCTAGGCCCATAGGAATGAATGGGAAGGGATTCCTTAATTGCGATTCGCAAAATGCTAATCGCAATTAAGGAATTCTAAGAAATCGCAATTTATTTAGCGATTTCTTGATGCATAGGCATTTGCAATTCCTTAATTGCGATTCCTTAAAAATCGCAATTAAGGAATCGCAAATGCCGAGTTTGATGCATGTACCTGCTGTTGTGTAAAAAACACAAAAACGGAGACATTACACAAACAGAAGTAGGAATACAATTGTGGATCCACAGAAGGGCACAGAATAACAATTGACAGAGCCTGCCACCACAGAAAGCACATTCAATGAGCAAATAAAGGGTATACAATAAAACTCTAACACACCGAGTCATCTGTGTTAACTAAATTGCTTTCTGCGCGGGCTGCTACTTAATTCTGCGATGGAACAGAGGGAGGGGAGGGGGCCGAGCGACGGAGGGAAGGCAGAGAAGGGGGGGGGAGGAGAAATGCGACACGGCGGGCAGGGGAGGGGGCGGAGCGGGGAGAGGGTGTGAAAGCAGCAGGGGCCTTTGAAGTGAAGCTAAGCTTCACTTCAAAGGTGTGGGAGGAGTGCGGCTGAGGGAACAGACGGCGTTTCATACGAGACCTGGTGTTTGAAAGCACCCTAATAATTTATCAATAAAATAAGCATTGTAAAATAACAGATGTTGCTTTTACCACTCACTTTACCAACCTCAGAAGGATGACAGGCTCGGTTACTGGCTTTGTGAATGCTCGCTTTCTTTCTCTCTCTCATTCATGCCATGTTCATGTGGTGAAGCTAGGTAAGTGTCATGTTTGAACAGTAATTCAGGTTTAGCCATTGCAAAAAGGTCGCTGAAGTTTGGCAAAAAATATGCGGAAGAAAACAATCGAGTATTGGACATCATGTCCGTGATACATAGGATAGACCTCGAGGGAAAGAGAGAAGGTTTAGTGAATCAGGGAATCACCGCAACTCATGCTTAAGCGTTGGTCGGCTCATCGGGGGGGTGACAGGTGGGATAAAGGCTGCTAGGTGAAGGGAATTTATAGAAGAGGGAACATATTGTGTAAAAAACACAAACTGAAGTAGGAATACAATTGTGGATACTCTGCTAGGTGAAGGGAATTTATAGAAGAGGGAACATATTGTGTAAAAAACACAAAAACGGAGACATTACACAAACAGAAGTAGGAATACAATTGTGGATCCACAGAAGGGCACAGAATAACAATTGACAGAGCCTGCCACCACAGAAAGCACATTCAATGAGCAAATAAAGGGTATACAATAAAACTCTAACACACCGAGTCATCTGTGTTAACTAAATTGCTTTCTGCGCAGGCTGGTACTTAATTCTGCGATGGAACAGAGGGAGGGGAGGGTGCCGAGCGACGGAGGGAAGGCAGAGAAGGGGGGGAGGAGAAATGCGACACGGCGGGCAGGGGAGGGGGCTGAGCGGGGAGAGGGTGTGAAAGCAGCAGGGGCCTTTGAAGTGAAGCTAAGCTTCACTTCAAAGGTGTGGGAGGAGTGCGGCTGAGGGAACAGACGGCGATTTGGTGATGTGCACGCACATTTTAGGTCAATGCGCTTGCGCATTGACCTAAAAGCCACGGGCACAGCACCAAATCGCCCAGTTAGGTAAAGTCTGTTAAAGACGCTATATATCGAGCTCCCGCTCAATGCGCATGCGCATTGAGATAGGTCGCTCGACCTAAACATTGCTAAAAAGAGAGAACTTTTGGATCCGCTTCATGGCGACGATGCAGCCACACGGATTAAATGACAGGATGGAATTTCTGTGTTACCTTTGAACTGTGCATCCTTTGTCATGTAATTGTTTTACTTGTGCCATTTACATTGTGCGCATATTCTCAGTAACCTGTTTTTAAGCACGATGACTTGTACATTGTATTGTGGGTTTTTCATGCGTGGGATAAGTTTTCTGTTGAGTATGTTATTGTTTTAGGTCTGAAGCTTCATTACACCCTTCGTTAGTTTGTTTTGCGGCACCTACATTTTTCAACACCTTTCCAAGATGGCGCCGGTTTTCACATCACCCTTTAGTCCTTTGTCTATGGCTATTATACACACCGCGCGTTTACTAACCCCACGAGACTTCGATGGTTAGAGGTTTCCTGCTGGTTGCAGACTGAGGGAGTCCGTGGACTTCATGTATTGTGAGTACCTCTACCGAGGACAATTGCAACTGCGTTTGCGTTTAGGTTTGTCCACCGTGTGTGGTTTTTAACGCGGTCCCTTGTTCTTGCAGGCTGTAACTACTGTGCATCACGGATGTAATTATCCTTGTGAGTATTGAGCGCAGAGACGGTATATTCTTGGTTTGTTGGGCACACTGTAGTACTTTCCTGAAATCTTCGAGCACTTGGGTGTAGTTGAGCGTTGTCTCATCTATTTTCAGATTAAGCGTATTTGTGTTCGTTTGCAAACACGACCTTTTCTGTTCCATTAACTCACCTATACTCTTTGTTGTAGGGCATCACTTTCTTGATTTCTTTACACTGGGTTACGTTTTGAGCATGATGATTTGGTTTCTCCAAACACCATTTGATGCTAACTGCACAGCATTGAGTTTGAAGTATTGGTGTGACAACAGTTTGGTATATGTACAACTTAGTTACATTATGATGTTTTCCTTTATGTTTGTAGAGCTGTCCCCTGAGGAAGGGCTTGTCATCAGCCCGAAATGCATTGGGATTATTAATGATTGGATGACATTTCATTTGGATTATGTTTGCTTTATGCATCTTCAAGCATTGATGAACTACTCATGAAACTAATGAGTGTGGATTAAAAATGTGAGGAACCTCTCAAACTTGTGGATTTAACTTTTGGGATGAACTGCATATAAAATTTCAGACTTGGTAGTCAATTATGTGCTGTGCACCGGGGAGTCTTCCTCCAAGTGGAGGAAGCCGTGTAGTAGCCACCCCCAAGGTGAAGCCAGGCATCCCAGTGTTGTAGGGGCCGTTGTGGAGATTAACCCCTTCGAATCTCATGACGAGCTGAGCTCGTCATGACCTTTAGAACGCTCGCACGTTGGGCTAATTCCCCTGCTGTGCGAACGTTCTAAAGAAACGGGTGTGGTCATGACGAGCTCAGCTCGTCATGAGCACACGACCACCGTGGCTCATGACGAGCTGACCTCGTCATGAGCACAGAGGCGCTGTGCGCGCTCCCCCGCCCCTAGCACAGCATGGGAATTTGCTCAGCTGCGAAGGGGTTGAGCAAGCTATTGCCCAGAGTTGCAGCGTGGGACCCATGATTAGAGTAGGCGCCGAGGCGAGAATCGAGTCCGCAGACATTTAGCCCAAGACCCTGCCGCGTCGGGACTTGAACCCTGGTCCCGGGCCTGATCTCTGCTTCAGAGTCTGCCACTCTAACCAGTGAGCCAGACTTCTCCACTATTGAACAGCTTTTGAATACCCATCCAAGACCAGTACAGTTGCCTTCTGAGTTCCTTATAGACTTCCTTTGAATTGGCTAGCATCGAATTATTTTAAGTACGGAGACCAATATTCCCAACAGTGCTGCAGCACTTCTATGGGTGCTACTTTTGCTCCAAATCTGGCAAAAAAATTGTGTCGACACCTTTGCACAGCATTTTGTATGAATAGATAATATTCCATATCGATCAAGTATTAAAAGTTGGAAGAAGTACATTAATAATATTTTTATGATATGGGCTGATACAGAACAAACACAGAAAGAATTTGTAGAATATCTTAACAGTTCACAAAACATTTTGAGGTTCACATACATCCACAACAGAGATCAATTTTCATTGTTATACCCTAACAGACGACACATGGGGGAATATTTATGTAGCACACTTTTCCATAAGCCTAAGTGAAGAATATCCGCCTGATGTCCCTAGACCCATAGGGAAGGCCTTCCTTATGGACAGTTCCTAGGGTTGCAAAGAAATAGTACATAAAAATGGGTTTATTTCAGGGAAGCAAATATATTACAGGACAAATGGAGGGTAACAACTTAAAATTGTGATGACATCCCTCAAAAGGGCCCGGTATAACCCCAGAGAGGAATTGCTGCAAGTACAGAACCTGGATGCCTCCCTGGAACTAACCATAGTTGCATTCAGAAGGGGTAAGAATATGATGGACCACATATTTCACTCGACCTAGTATAAACTTCCTGTCGCACAAACAATAGATAACGCCTGGGGTTTACAACCACTTATCGCGATCAGTCCAGGAACTATGGGCCCCATTAGGATGACGGGCGGACATTGTCCGCCCGCCACCCTATCGTAGAACGGGACCGCCCGCCATATGGGCGGGGGTCCCGTGGGGGGAATTAGGATGTGCCCGCCACAGTGGCGGGCACATCCTGTAGTTTTTGCATTGTGGCGGGCGGTGCACTCTGCACCGCCCGCCACAATGTAAAAAATGCTCTTTTGCATTTGCATATGCAAAGCGGCAGGCACCGCGCGGTGCCTGCCGCTTTGCATATGCAAATGTGGTGGGGTACCATAGGTACCCCCCCATGTGCCCCCCAGACAGTGGCGCCAACTTGGGGGCCCTGCAGGGGGCCCCCGCAGCAATCACCGCATGCCTTTCCGTGGCGGCATTGCCGCCGCGGAAAGGCCTCTGCTTTTTGCCATTGTAATATGACTGGCGGTGTCCATTGGACACCGCCACCATATTAATCTATTACCGCCGTGGTCGCAAGCCGACCGCGGCGGTAAAGTGGCGGACGGTCTTTCCGTCCGCCCCTGTCCATTCCGACATCCTAATTAGGCGGAGGGGAACACGAGAGTGGTTGTCGGGCGGATTGCATCCGCCTGGGTGGCGGTGGCCACCGCCACCCTGGCGGAGGCAATCCGCCCGATATCGTAATGGGGCCCTAAGTGTCTTGCCGATTTACTATGAATACAAAATGCTTTGTATGATGCTTTGTACATCATAAGGTAGATGTAGAACTGAAATACTTCACCAACTGTAACACTCCCAATGTAATGTACTGCATATGGTGTCCTTGTTGATGCATTTTCATAGGAAAGACAACCCAACACTCCCAATGTAATTTACTGCATATGGTGTCCTTGTTGATGCATTTTCATAGGAAAGACAACCCAACACGGGAAAACTAGGAAATGGCAGCGCTGAAACAGGATTAGATGTAAAGTGACAAATGCACCTCTTGTTTTGCATTATTTTGGCAAGTCATTGATGTCGCCCAACTACCGGAGAGAGGCAGAGATCTTCTACGCAAACTTCAAAAATTGAACTGTAGATGGATTGAGCAATTTGACTTCATCATGAAAGGACTAAATACCATAGAAGAATGGCAAAGCTTTGTTTCTCTACTAAATGAATAACTGTCCACATGCTAATACAATGTGCTACAAACCCATAGCACAACCGTATCTGCTTGTGTATGGAAGCACTTAGGTGTTGTTAATTTTGGTATTCCAGTTGGGTTGTTATAAGTATAACTATTGGTGCAGTGGTAGGCAGTGACTCATTTTGTTGGATCTGAGATCACAAAATAGCTTGAATTATAATTTCCCTGAGCAACTTGATATATATGAACAAGTTGCTGTTAGGGGCGCTAGGTGGCGCACGACCGCGTACCAGTAAGGCTCCCGTCAGACTGTGCGGAAAAATCTTCATAACCCCCATCCTACAGTTCCTAACAGATCCCATTTGCATCCCCACGAGGAGCGGAAAGATCGGAGATCACAGCGATGCCCAAACACTGCAGTTGCTGATCAGCTACGAGGAGGAAAAAGCCGGCGAGACTCGGAGCGAGAGGCTGGGGCTGAGAGCTGGAGAGTGGAGACGGCGGCCACTGATAGGAAAGGCTGGCGATGACTAGGCCGTGGACAGCCAGGGGTGGCGAGCTGAATACCTGCCGGTGAGAAGACGGGTCGCATATTTGGATCTGTGGGAGCGACAGTGAGCGGGCAGAATAACTACAACTGAACACTGAAACATAGCGTGTGACTACAAGAAGGAGAGGCTGAGACCTGCAACTAAAGAACGCGTGGCTCCCTGCGCCCGACACAAAAATGCGTAACGAGGTACGAAGGTGACGCACACGCAAGAGATGGCTGAGTAAGCGGTGCAAACCCTATTTTCAGACCAGTGGGTAGTAAAAAGTTACTGACTATATGCGCAGATACCGCAGCATACCCCGCCATTACCCTAGGGATTTACGAGGAGGCCCGCCATCTTGACCACGAAGTGACGAGGCCCAGGCACAGGGGACCGAACCTGAGGTGGCACAACGATCCTGCTGAGGGACGACTCAGGGTGGGAGTGCAACTCAGGGCGGGAGTGCAAGAACGGAGTTAGCCAGGCGACGAACAGTGCTCTCTCGGCACCTGGAGGAGGATAGACGCGGCCCGAAGTGTTGCGGATGCGCCATCATCCACTTCAATGGACAGCCCTTCAGACAGAGTGGAGCCGCCCGGCTTGAGTGCGAAGCAACGGGCTAAGGACGGAAGCAGATACTAGGCTAGTGCCCGCACTTAGCGCCCACAGTTCAAAAGACCATGGCCTACGCGCCTGATGCAGTGCATATAGCATCACGCATAAGTAGAGAGCACCTGCAAAACCTGTCCAACATAGAGGCCTGACCCACGACGAGTTCTGTACTGCCCACGATAGTGGCGGATTGTCGGCGAACGGGTCGACCTGCAGAGACCGGGCGGGTCTACGTTCTTCAGTAATACTTCTGGCCTGGATTCCCCTCCCAACTACCGAGCACTTACCAGACACGAACAGGTACAAGGAAGCAGAGACCGACATAGCTTGATTACTAGCCGAGAGACAACGCTGCTCAGCCAGCATGGGGCGCACCCACGCAAAGCAAGCAAAATTAACGTTCGACTCTCGCAGGCCACCAAGATCCCACTCAGTGGAGCAGGCGGACTTGCCAACATCGGAACGCCCGGAGGAAGATCGGAAATCGCTATTATTGGGAATGAAGCAATGCCTATCCTCCATTGATGCAAAGATGGACACCATAAATGCCAGGATGGACCCAGTGTTGAACAAACTGGAGCAACATGACCAGCTGCTCAAGTAGGCCGAAACCAGGGTGTCGGAATTGGAGATCAGAGCGGTGGCAAATAAGGAACATGTACTCCAGATGGACAAGCTGCTCAAAATAATTGCGGACCAGAATGAGGATTTGAAGGCTTGCTCCAGGCGGAACAACGTCCGAGTTCCTGGACTTGCGGAGTCCACCAACACTGACCGACTGGAGGACTTCATGGAGAAATTGATCATAGATCTGTTTGGAAGGGACTCCTTCTCGGTGCACCTGACGATAGAGTGGGCCCACAGATCACTAGCGGCGCGCCCGCTGCCAGGGGCGTCGCCCCGGTCGATCATAATGCTCTTCCTGAACTACCAGGACAAGGACGCGGTGTTGCGTCTGGCCCGCGAGAAGCAGAAAGTATGCTACGAGAACACCACACTGGCGTTCTTCCCCGACTTTATGCAGGCCGTCCAAGAAGCCCGCCGCAAATTCAAAGTGGTGAAGAAAAAGCTCCAGACGCAGGCCATACCGTATGCAATCATGTATCCCGCGAAGTTAAAGATAACCCACCTTGGAAGGAAGCATTTCTTCACGACTCCTCAGCAGGCTGAAGATTATATCCGGCTGTCCCCACAATAGGCGTCCAGAGAAGGGAGGCATGACAGAGCTCCAGATCCCAGTCTCCGACGTTGAGCCCAGAATGAAGGGACGGTATACACTCGCTGCTTGTGGGACTGGCATGATTGACACTCGAACTTGATCGGCTCCGAACTCGTGATGTATTATACTTAATAATCTTTGAGCAATTTGTTCCGCCCGGACACTCCCTCCGTCCCACGGAAGCTGCCTGCCGGATTTGTTCAGGCATTGGATGGGTGAAATCAAGGAGGGGAGTGGGCATGTAGTGGGCCCCTAGTGACTCTCATACGTGGGCGAGCCCCTTATACTCCTCTAGAGAGGGGAACTAGCTAAATGATTGTTATTGGTAGTTTGTTGGGGGAATGGGTAGATGCTTGGCAAGTTGGGGAAGCCGAAGTGGGTGGGGATGTTTTGGTGGGAGAGTGTTGGTTTATATACGATTACAGAATCAAAATGGCATAGAAGTACAAGGCATAGTCTAATACCATGGAAATGACAGACACTATGAGAGATGCGGATAAACTTAATGTAATATCTTGGAATGTACGGGCACTCAATAATCCCAGGAAAAAGAGACAGGTCCTGGGTGGCCATGTTGCAAGAAACACATTTAGGGCCCCATGAAGATGGCGGGCGGGCTTTGCCCGCCCTCCATCCTATCGAAATTCGAGACTGCCCGCCCTAAGGGCGGGGGTCCCGCACGCACCATTAGGGTGTGCCTGCCACAGTGGCGGGCACATCCTGTATTTATAGTATTGTGGCGGGTGGAGCTCTGTGCTACGCCCGCCACAATACTAAAAATGCTTTGCATCATTTACATAATCAAAGCGGCAGGCACCGTGCGGTGCCTGCCGCTTTGATTATGTAAATGCAGGGGTGTACCACAGGTACCCCCCGTGTGCCACCCCCCTTTGGCCTTCACTCCGGGGGCCCACAGGTGGCCCCCAGAGTGAACACCGCCTGCCTTTCTGTGGCGGCATTGCCGCCGCGGAAAGGCATTGCACTTGTGCCATTGTAATATGGCTGGCGGTGTCTCATAGACACCGCTACCATATTATTTATTTATTTATTTATTTATTTATTGGTACTTGTAAAGCGCAGCTTATACCCTGAGGTGTCTTGGCGCTAAGTAATCTTGCCGGCTAGGTGAGACTGCCTTGCTCTAATGATAATTCTATACCTGGAGTCAGTTAGGAGTTTATTTGTTAAACAGCCAAGTCTTTAATTTCTTGCGAAATTGGAGTAACGTGGGACTAGCCCTAATATCTTGGGGTAGGGTATTCCAAAGTTTGGAAGCCGCCACTACAAACCGTCGGTCTCCCCACATCACAGTTTTGGTTCTGGGTACTGTAAGTTGATTACTGTTAGTAGAGCGCAGTTGGCGTGTGGGTTGGTATGGTCGTAGATGGTCTTTAAGGAACTGTGGACCCTGTTTGTTTAGGACTTTATATACAATACACTGGGATTTGAATCTGGCTCTATTCTGAATCGTCAGCCAGTGTAGTTTAGGAATGGCATTAGATAAAGGGGCAAATTTTGGTATTCCCAGAATGAGACGTGCTGCTGCATTCTGTATAGTCTGCAGTTTTTTTAGGACTCTTGCTTGGGCATTGATAAATAGCCCATTGCAATAGTCTAAGGATGTCAGTACTAATGAGCTGACCAGAGTTTTGATGGCGGTAGTTGGAAGATAGGGACTTATCTTTCGGATCATGCGCAGTTTATGGTGTGCAATTGATGCCACTTTGCTGGCATGGTCCATAAAATTAAGATGATTGTCGAAAATTATTCCTAAATTCCTTACTTTGGTCACTGGATTAGGGGGGGCACCAAAAGTTTGTGGCCACCACGAGTTAGGCCATTCTGGTGAGAGTTGCCCGAAAATCATAACTTCGGTTTTTTCCGAGTTTAGTTTTAGGCAATTTGCTGTCATCCAATCCCCCAATTCTGTCAGTCCTCTCTGGAATGTTTTAGCTACTTCCTCACCATCTCCCCTTATAGCCAACACCAGTTGTGTGTCATCCGCGTAGGAGGTAAGGCTCATCCCGTGTGCCTTGATGACATTGGCCAGGTCCGACACATATATATTAAAAAGTGTCGGACTCAGGGATGAGCCTTGAGGAACCCCACACGGTTGTGACAATTTGGCAGATTGATAAGGGCCCAAAGAGACAGCCTGCGTTCTCTCCGAGAGAAAGGAGGCGAGGAGATCTCTTGCCGTGGAGGAGATGCCTGTTTTTCCGACACGGCCGACCAAAGTACCATGGTCGACCGTGTCGAAAGCTGCTGAGAGATCCAGCAATACCAGCACCGCTGTGCCGCCTTGGTCTCTTATTGTTCGGATGTCTTCGGTTGCTTTGATAAGGGCTGTTTCAGTCCCATGATATTTCCTAAATCCATACTGAGTATCGTCTAGCTTCTTGTGGGTTTCTATATACTCAGTTAATTGTTGGTTCATGGCCTTTTCCACCACTTTGGCCATGAACGGAAGACTAGCAATGGGTCGGTAATTTTTTAGTTCTGCCTTATCAGCTCCTGGTTTTTTCAGCAGAGGTTTGAGCAGTGTCGTTTTTAGACTAATGGGGTATGTCCCGGAGAGCAGAATGGAGTTACAAACTTGAGTCAAGACTGGTATAATCGACTCCATCACCGGTAAGAGTGCCGATAATGGGCATGGGTCTAGCTTGGATCCAGCTTTGATTGTCGCTACGATTTGTAGTACTTGATCTTCTGTCAGTGGTTGAAACTCATTAAAAGATGGAGTCCCTGTGGGTAATAAGTTTTCCTGACTAGTATTGGTTTCATTCGAGTGCGTGATTTTTGCCAGAAATGGTTGATAAATATCGTCCACCTTCTTAAAAAAGAAGTCGGCTATGGCGTCACACATTTCTTGGGTTTGGGGTGGGGACAAGTCTGGGATATTACCCCAGAGCACTTTAGTTATATCGTACAATTTTTTGCTCGAGTTCTTCGCCTGCTCAATTTGAAGCATAAAGTACTCTTTTTTTGCCTTAGTAATCATGGCTTTATATATTGTCAGAGCCTCCTTATATTTAGTTTTGCTTGTAGGATCATAAGATTTTCTCCATTGTCTTTCCCAATATCTATTCTGTAATTTTTGTGTTTTTAATTCGTCCGTGTACCATGGTGCGGTGGGGCTAGTCCTATTTGTGGATATTTTCTTTGTGGGGGCTAATGAGTTCATAGCCTGCCCCAACCAGTCATTAAATTGTTGTATAGCCAGGTTGGGATTAGCGGAGATTAATGGGCGAGAATCGTCCAAAAAGGTTTTTAGATCCTGCTGATTGACATTATGCCAGGCTTTAAAGGTAATAGGCTGGCGAGGGGGGATGTCAGTTTTGGATTTTTTGTCCATAGCTAATGTGCAAAAAACTGCATAGTGGTCTGTCCACGGTAATGGGCGAATGTCATTTACTTGAAGCCCTTGGGCATTTGTGAAGACGGCGTCCAAAATATGTCCCGCTTGGTGAGTGGGGGAGTTAACCAGTTGATGTAACCCCAGGACTTCCATATCTGCAATGAGAGCTTGGGTGTCTTTGTTATTGTTGTCGTCTAGGTGGAAATTCAGGTCGCCTAAAACTGTGATAGATTTTTCTAAGGCTAGAGATTCCAACTGAGTACTAATGCTTGTTAAAAAGTCCGTTCTAGCTCCTGGGGGCCTGTAAATAAGGAGTCCTTTAAAGTTATATTGTTGGCTAAGTGTAATCGAAAACATCATGGCCTCACACGAGGAGTCTTGTATTTGAGTCGCTGATATCTCCATGTTTTCTCTAGCTATAATGGCGATCCCTCCGCCTCTCTGTCTAGGTTTATCCGTCTGTTGTGATCTATCTTGTCTATGTGCTTTATAGCCTATAGGAGTAGCAGATACCATGTCTGGGCCAGATGATTCATCTGTCCATGTCTCCGTGATGAAGAGTATATCTAGCTTAGAATCTGTGATTAAGTCTGCAATTTCTTGGCTATGTTTGCATAGGGACCGTGCATTAATAAGGGCTAAGGATGCTTTAGTAGACATTGCTATTCGTTTTGAGGGATTCTTTACCCCTTGCGGCAGGGTTATAAAAGGACAGTGAGGGCAGCAAAGTTGGGTTTCTGTTTGCATTTTACATAAGTTAAATATGACACAGTCATGGTTCCTTGGAGTGCTAAGGTTAAGGAGAGTCTCCTTAGTGTAAACCAAGCTTGCACCTGTCAGGATCGGACCAGGGGTCGTGGCCCTCGGCCCGGTCCCGGCGCGGACGGGCGCAGACGGGCTTGCCTCCGGCGCGCCGCCGGCGCGCCCGCTGCGCCCGCCCGCTGCGCGGACGGGTGATACTGTCATTTTTATACATTCTTCGGGCGGGGCGGGAGGAGGGTGGGAGGGGCGTCGAGCTCTCCGGCGAGCCTGCCCAATCAAAGATGGCTGCCAAAGTTGTCTTGCAATGTTCCCAGCGCCTGAATGGATCGACGCTTAGGAAAAGGGTGTGCCCAGCGACTTGATCTCGCTGTGGGATGTCAGGGAGGTTAAAAACGCTCCAGTTAAGATATTTACAGAGTTTTAAAAACAATTAGCGAAATCACTCGTTTTACAGTGCATAAAGGTGCAAGAGAGCACAAGAGCCTCCGGCTTCCGCCTCAGAGGGAATCAGCAAGTTATACCTCGCGGAGCCTAGTAATGCTCTATTAAATACCCTGGGAGGGCGGGAGGAGCGTCGAGCTCTCCGGCGAGCCTGCCCAATCAAAGATGGCTGCCAAAGTTGTCTTGCAATGTTCCCAGCGCCTGAATGGATCGACGCTTAGGAAAAGGGTGTGCCCAGCGACTTGATCTCGCTGTGGGATGTCAGGGAGGTTAAAAACGCTCCAGTTAAGATATTTACAGAGTTTTAAAAACAATTAGCGAAATCACTCGTTTTACAGTGCATAAAGGTGCAAGAGAGCACAAGAGCCTACGGCTTCCGCCTCAGAGGGAATCAGCAAGTTATACCTCGCGGAGCCTAGTAATGCTCTATTAAATACCCTGGGAGGGCGGGAGGGGCGTCGAGCTCTCCGGCGAGCCTGCCCAATCAAAGATGGCTGCCAAAGTTGTCTTGCAATGTTCCCAGCGCCTGAATGGATCGACGCTTAGGAAAAGGGTGTGCCAAGCGACTTGATCTCGCTGTGGGATGTCAGGGAGGTTAAAAACGCTCCAGTTAAGATATTTACAGAGTTTTAAAAACAATTAGCGAAATCACTCGTTTTACAGTGCATAAAGGTGCAAGAGAGCACAAGAGCCTCCGGCTTCCGCCTCAGAGGGAATCAGCAAGTTATACCTCGCGGAGCCTAGTAATGCTCTATTAAATACCCTGGGAGGGCGGGAGGGGCGTCGAGCTCTCCGGCGAGCCTGCCCAATCAAAGATGGCTGCCAAAGTTGTCTTGCAATGTTCCCAGCGCCTGAATGGATCGACGCTTAGGAAAAGGGTGTGCCCAGCGACTTGATCTCGCTGTGGGATGTCAGGGAGGTTAAAAACGCTCCAGTTAAGATATTTACAGAGTTTTAAAAACAATTAGCGAAATCACTCGTTTTACAGTGCATAAAGGTGCAAGAGAGCACAAGAGCCTCCGGCTTCCGCCTCAGAGGGAATCAGCAAGTTATACCTCGCGGAGCCTAGTAATGCTCTATTAAATACCCTGGGAGGGCGGGAGGGGCGTCGAGCTCTCCGGCGAGCCTGCCCAATCAAAGATGGCTGCCAAAGTTGTCTTGCAATGTTCCCAGCGCCTGAATGGATCGACGCTTAGGAAAAGGGTGTGCCCAGCGACTTGATCTCGCTGTGGGATGTCAGGGAGGTTAAAAACGCTCCAGTTAAGATATTTACAGAGTTTTAAAAACAATTAGCGAAATCACTCGTTTTACAGTGCATAAAGGTGCAAGAGAGCACAAGAGCCTCCGGCTTCCGCCTCAGAGGGAATCAGCAAGTTATATTAATCATTTTCCGCCCCGGCCGCAATGCGACCGGGGCGGAAAAGTGGCGGGAGGTGTTTCCCTACGTTGCGGTCCCCCCCGCCATTGTAATGTGGTGGGGGGAAAAGGGTGGTGGGCGGTCATTTCTGTCGGGCAGATCGCCACCGCCACCATGGCGGTGGTGATCCGCCCGACATCGTAATGGAGCCCTTAGACTCTAGAACTACCCTACAGTTTGCAGCGAAATGGGCATCACAGAGGTGCTTTGCGTCGTACTCTGGATACTCCAGGGGAGTGGCCATCCTTATCAAGCGAGGTGTGAGCTTTCAGCTGGGAGGATCGGATATAGATCCTGACGGGAGGTACTGTTTACTCTGGGGAAAATTGAACTCGATTATGTAACCTTTGCTAGTTACTACGGCCCCAACACAGATGATGCGTATGCAATGCTCCAGCTGTGGAGCAAAATTCAAACGGTAGGCACTACATACATCAGTTGGAGGGGGTGATTTTCATACAGTGGTGAACCCGCAGCTAGACCGCTCCCAAGTCGCCCCCATGCATTACAAAACCATGCAGCGTACGTTGAAGGATTTAATAGATTCCAACCACTTACTAGACACATGGAGGTATAAACACCCTGAAATGCAAGAAGGAACACACCACTCCGCTGTACATGGGTCCTGGGCTAGATTGGATTATCTGAAAGTCTCCATTGACAAGGCACACTGGCTGGATAGAGCAACATACCTGGCCCGGACATACTCCGACTATTCACCTGTGGTAGCCACACTCCGAGCCCCAGTTACTCAGTCCCCTTACATGGGGTGGGGACTCAACCCTCTGCACTTACATGATCCTGTCTTCAGAACAGAGCTAGAACAGGACATTCAAGACTTCTTTGAGCGGAACGTGAACTCAGTTTCGAGCTTCGCCACAGTGTGGGAGGCATTCAAGGTCACAGTTAGGGGCTGGTGCATCTCCAAAGGAGGAGGCATCCTTCGGGACCTGCATAGAGATTTAAATAAACTGGAAGGGGACATTAAGGATCTAGAAAGAAGGATAGAAACTGATGCAGGGAATGGGGAGCTGAAAGTGGATCTACGCAACAAAGTGTCAGAATATGAGGCTGTTGCTGACCGGAAATGCAGATTCCGGGGAAAGTATCACACGGCACAGGTTTATGGAGAAGGGGGCCAACCAGGGAGGGCCTTGGCTGATGCAGTCCGGCCACCCAAATTCGCTAGCTATATTGCGGAAATCCAAGATGAGCAGGGTACAATGCAGAGGAATCTACCGATCCAGTTGAAAACATTTACTGCTTACTATAAAAAGCTATACACCTCCCAAAGAGGTTCCCCCCTAATTTTGCATCAATACTTTGAGGATACGGCCCTGGCGTGGCTGGGAGATTCCAACATAAATTTTTAAGCCTGGACCTGGAGGTAGATGAGATCACTGAGGCGATAAAGCATATGCAAACGGGACGGCGCCGGGGTCGGATGAACTGCCAGCGAAATTTTATAAAGCATATGTGCAGACACTGGCTCCCATATTGAAAACAGTTTACTATGAAGCTCTAGAACAGGGCAGACTGCCCCAGACCATGCGGGAGGCACAGATTACCTTCCTGTTAAAACCAGGTAAGCCCCCAACTAATTGTGAGTCGTACCGTCCCCTATGGCTGCTCAATTGCGATACTAAAATTTTAGCCAAAGTCCTGGCTACCAGACTCAACCTACTGATGGAGCGGCTGGTGCCACCAGACCAGGCGGGGTTTGTCCCTAACCGTGCTTCTTCCCACAATCTCAGACCCTTGATGGCGGTACTGCAGGATATCGATCCTCACTGCTCAGCTGTGGCAGTCTTTCTGGACGCCACTAAGGCGTTCGATTCTGTAGAATGGGACTACCCGGTGGGGACATTGGAATACATGGGGATACCGCCCTCCTTCCTGGGCTGAGTGCAGTTGCTGTATAGGATCGGAATCATTTTCCATCTCTAGAGGCACGAGACAAGGCTGCCCGCTATCTCCTATTTTATTCGCCCTGGCAACGGAACCCTTGGCAGCGAAATTGTGGCGGCATCACAAAAGCAGGGCTCTCGCCTACCCGACTAGACAGCTCCTAATCTCCCTATATGCGGACGATATGACTCTGTATATAAAAAAACCCCAGGATAACCTTAATCCCCTGCTACGTGAGATCACCAAACTTGGGCCATCTACGGAATACATATTAATTGGAATACGTCTGCGGTATTCCCGTTAACGAATCAAACGGCTCAGCACAAGTTGGACTACCCATTGGCGTGGGAGGCAGACAAATTCAAATATTTAGGCATATACATAGCCAGGGACAAAGAAGTACCTATAGGCTCCAACTATGGTAAAGTCATTGACAAAGTAACAGATATAATCACTAAATGGATAAAACTACCCTTATCAATGGCTGGTCGGATATCACGTTTAAAGATGACGATACTTCCAACATTTTTATATTTATTTATCATCATACCTTACCACCCTGGGAGATTTTCTTTCAACACACTTAGAACGTAAATGGTCCGACTTATTTGGGGGGAAAAACAGGCATGGCTTGATCTAGACACGTTGATGCTTCCATATCACCAGGGAGGGTATGATGTCCCTAATTTCGAGCAATATTATTATTGCGCACAGGCACACTTTGCCGCCTATTGGTTCCATCCTCCCCCTTATATGCCGCACCTGGCAGTAGAAGATGGGTACATGTCCCGACACCTCCAGAGGGTTACATTTTCGCACCAATGAAGGATCGGGAGAAGGACCCGTCAACGGTAGATTGCACTGTAACGGCATGGAGATGGTTGCACGCAAAATGGAGGTGGCTTTGATGTACTCCCCTAAGGTGACGCTAGCGAATAACCCATTATTATTGGTTACATGCGAAGGGATATGTAGGCGGCTATTGGCTAAGCTGCGATATGCTCAATGGGGGGATCTATACATAGCAGGGCGATTCCGCACTAAAGAACAATTTTTCGGGGAACAAACACCTACCCCCATGGATATATTCATGTACACTAGATTACGACAAAGTCAGAAGGCTATTACCCCTGCGTTTCCGAGCGAACCAGACACACTTGTGCCTCTCCACACAATATTGCAGGCTGAAACACTCGGCACGTTATTTCCACACTTTATAAACAGGTTCGAGGTGCTGTCCCCTCTAAACATTTAAGGGCCAGCGCTGAATGGGATAGGGATTTAGGAACCCCCCTTACAGATGGCCAGTGGGAGGTATGTTGCTTGCAGACAGAAGCGGTCACAGGGAGTTACAGGCTACGACTAATACACTTAAAATTCCTGCATAGGCTATACCATACCCTGGCTAAGCTATTCAAATTTCGTCTGAGGGAGGATGACAGATGTGAGGGATGTGGGAGAGAGGGGGCGGACTGGCGTGGCAGTGCCCGAGAGTGGAAACATTCTTGGAGGTGGTATTTTCCGCTATGTCTGCAATGATAGAAGTGCAATTGACCCCATCACCATTAGTAGCACTGTTGGGTTTCACCACAACCATAGACACTATCCACAAGAAGTATTTAGTGCTGAGCATCTTGCTAGTGAAGCGACAAGTGGCATGCAGATGGGGGAGGGATCTAACTACATGGCAGGAACAATTAAATAATTACGCAGAGCTCTTACCCCTGAAATCTAGGCCTAAAGACATCTGGGGCCCGTTGACTGCCTATCTCTTAAGACAGAGAGATGATTATACGGTGGGGAGTGATGGGGGTGGGGATGTAAGGGGAGGGGGGGGCGGGCCGGAAGGGCTGGTCAGACCGATATTTCAATCTAGATTGTGATGGGAGAGACGGGGGCGCAGAGTGACTGCTTGGAAGGCCCTATGACCTGTCAGTTAGTACCACGAACCAGAGGACAAAAGGTAATGTTATATGTCATCTACAGCTGCTAATGACTCTTGCATTATTGTTTCCAAATGTCCTGGTTATAATTGTCAGAAGATGCAGCGGATCATCACCTTCAGATACTGTTGCGATATACGATTGAGGGACGGCAATGAGATTGGGTGGTTAATGAGATGGCTGATCGTAGGGCAATTGGAGGAGAATGGGGTCGAGAATGTCTGTATTTGCAATGTCTTCAACCTATGTAACGCAATACTATGCCAAATATTAATAAAGGTTTTTGAACTTTAAAAAAAAAAAGTTGCTATTATATATGCCATAGCTGTGCGATGTGAACATTTGGTCTGAAGGTCTGTACCGTCGAGGAAGACACAGAGAGGCGGTTTCTTCAAAATAGTCAATCTTCTTTATTTTAAGAATTAAATATTGGGACCCACAGCAGTGAGCACTCAACAGTCGGAGTAGAAGAGTAGAAAGAATGATGGGGCAGAATTCTGGAATAGAGAAAAGTAAAGAGTAGGAGAAATAGAGAAGGGCAGAGAGAGAGATATAGAAATAGTAGGAATAGCCGAACATTACACATCTTACCCCTAATGGAGAAATTATGGCATGACAAAATCTTTAAAGTGTGTAGGTAGTTTACAAATTCTTCTTGGAGGTAAAACAGAGACATTGTGAGAAGAAACAGGAGGAGTAACAACATTGCTATGAGAAGTGGATAAAGGTATGTTGGATACAATACTTTTATCAACATTGATGTGAGGGTTTTCAAATAAAATAGAGTCATCTAAATCAGGAGTTACACAAGTTTTCATGTGAATGATAGCTTGATCGTTGGAGATAGGAACCAGTCTACCTTTATTCCACCATTTCCCATCTTGCAATAAACAAGCACTTAGTCCAACTTTATTAATCTTGTAAGGAGAAGAATAGGAAGATTCTCCTTTTTTGACACAAAAAGGTTTCTTGATAAGTACCCAAGAACCAACAACAAAGTCTTTGGTCTGAACATGTTTTCTTAGCTCAAAATAAAAGTTTTGCTTGCTCTGTGCTAAAGAGACAGATTGATGTAACATGACACTAGCATCCGAATTGCTGGAAGATAAAGAATGTCGCTCCAACCAAGATGGAATGAGTTTGGTACGACACTTCCTGCCTCTCAGCAACTCAAAAGGAGTGAAACCAGTAGTAGACTGAGGTGAGTTATGATAGGCATTAACTTTGTCTTTGAAAAAAAGACTGAAATCTAAACCAGAAGAAAGAGCAGTTTGAATGCCTTCTTTAAGAAAACAATTAGCTCTTTCCACTAGACCATTTGCAGAGGGACTGTGTAAAGCTACTTGAAGATGCTTAATATCCATATCTTTCAAAAATTCTTTCATGGCATTAGTAACAAAATGAGTTCCATTGTCAGTAACTGGAGGACCCTCAAGTGAAAACACATTCTTAAGAAAAGTTAGAACTGTGAGTGGAGACTGACTCAACAAAAGAAAATGATATCCATTTCGAGAAATAGTCAATAAGTACTAGTAATTTTTTTTGAATTAGGTAAAAGATGAAAACGTCCAGCAAAATCCAAGGCAACTTTCGTCCAAGGATTATCCTGTAAAGGAACTGGACGAAGATGATTATGCGTGGTCTTCCAATGTTTGTCTGAAACAATGCACTGAAGACATAGACCAATAAAAGAAGAGGCCTGGGCATTCAAAGAGGGCCACCAATAATTTTCTCTGATTTTCTTACAAGTCTCTGTAACACCAAGATGTCCATTATGTGCAAAAGAAATGAGTTTGTTTCTCAGAGAAGATGGAGGAACAAAACAACCATTTCTTGTGCAAATTTCATTTTCCATAGACAATTCTGAAGAAATTTGAGCATATGGTTTTAAGTCATGAGACATGTTGCGAAAGGGAGGCCAACCTTTAACAATATATTCAAAAACTTTTTTTAAATATGGTCAGTTGAAGTAGCTTCAGCCATTCTTTTTCAGGTATAATACCATTGGAGAAAGAAGAAGCATCAATAGAAGCTACAACACAATCAAACTCATCAATAGTGTCATCAGAAAAAGGTACGGGTAGACGAGAAAGATAATCTGCTCTGAAATTTTTTCTGCCTTCTATATATTTAACAGTGAAATTATATTCCTGTAATTTGGAAAGAATACATACAAGACGGGCGGATGCTTTGCCTAACCCATCACCTTGCAGGAGATAAACCAAAGGTTTATGATCAGTGTACAATGTAATGGGATTTCCCCAAAGATAAGTCTTAAATTTGGAAACAGCCCAAACACAGGCTAATGCATCTCTTTTGATTGTGCTATATTTGGATTCAGCATTAGATAACGATCTAGAAGCAAAAGCGACTGTATGATCTTTATCATAGACTTGCTGACCAAATACAGCATGAAGACCAGTTAGACTGGCATCCACAGTGATGGAACATCGATGACCATGCACGAAAGGACGAAGAGCAGGGGCATTAACCACTAAATTCTTAATATTAATGAGAGCAGACTCAATATAATTGGTCCAAACAAAGATGGTGCCCTTCATTAAAAGTGATCTCAAAGGTTGAACAAAAGAGGCATAGTCAGGTACGAATCGAGCATAATATTCGCACAAACCTAAAAAGGGATCTAAGAGCATCCTTGTCAGAGGGAGGAGGAGCTTTTATAATGGCTTCTACATTTGAAAACTTGGGTTTAATACCTTGAGGAGTGATGGTGTGACCTAGAGAATCAATTTCATCAACCAAAAATTTGCATCTTTCCTGGGTGTATGGTGATTCCTCTGGTATTTAAAATGGAAAAGATTTTATGCAAAGTATCTAAATGTGCTTCTTTCGTCTCAGTAAAAACAAGAATGTCATCCTGAAAGGCCTGAACATTAGCAACATCTTTAAAAAGAACATCCATGGCTTTTTGAAATACTGAGGCTGCTGAGGCTAGGCCAAAAGGCAACCTCAAGTACTTGTACGCCCCAAAAGGATTGATAAATGTTGTAAGTTCTTGAGAATCAACATTTAAGGGTATTTGATGATATGCGGCATGCAAATAAATGGTAGAAAAATATTTTGCGTGACCGATGTTTGAAAGCATTTCTTGAATATGAGGGAGGGAATGGCAATCAACAACAATGTTGCGGTTAAGGGATCTGAGGTCAACACAGGGGCGAAGATCACCATTTTTTTTTGCAAGAACAATGGGTGAAACCCATTCTGAGGAATCAGTAGGGGTAATGATACCTTCTTTTGTAAGTTTTTCCAATTGTTTTTTAAGATCAGGTTTGGCACTAATGGGAAAAGGTCTAACTTTATGGGTAACAGGTACAGCATTGACTTTAAGTCTAATGACATGTTCAAAACCTTCGATGGTACCAATGTTGCAGCTGAATACCAATGGAGATTCTTTTTTGAGTAGATCAACAGAGGAAAAATTATTAAAATCAACATTGTCAATAGCAAGAATAGGTGCCTCTCCCAAAACGATGGGATTTTTGTGCCGGGTTTTAAAATAATACCCAATCTGGCTAGATCTCTCCACCCTACCAAATCTCTTCCTCTGATTGCAACATAAATTTTGGTTTTAGTAGACCTTACAAGAATTTGTAAGGAGCCAATAAGGAAACCCAAAAGATCAATATCTTTCTCACCAAAGGCTTTGGGAGAGATATCAGGGGCTTTAAGGGTAATAGAGTATCCCCAAATATTATAAAAGGTGGTGTCTACTAAAACAGTAAAAGGAGCCCCAGAGTCGGCCTTGACTTGTAATGATTTTTCATTAATAAAAGCTTGGCAGAGGGGACGTTCATACTCAATGAAATTGGAAGATTTATCTATTGAGAGAAGGAGATTGGAAAATTTGCTGTTGTAGTCAGAAACAGAAGAAGTAGAATTTGGTGTGGAAGGAGATTCTAGTTCTAGGTTGTGAATTCTAACATTTGGAAAAGAACATCGAGATCTACAAAATTCTTGCAAGTGACCTGTTCTTTTACACTTACTCCATTTCTTACCCAAAGCAGGACAAGAGGGAACATTTGCAATATGGTTTTTAGAACCACAGCGAAAACAAAAACTTTGTTTAATATCTTTGTTAACTTTTATAGCTGAAATGGAAGTAGTGAATTCAGAATTACCTGAAACTTAAGAAATGGGAGAATGACCCTCTTGACCTGACAATGCTTGGGATGAAATTATAGAGCGTTCAATACTTTTTACCTATATCAATAACCTCTGACAGAGACGGGACACGACATGTTAAAAGACGTTCCTGCATTTTCTTTGAGAAACAGTTAAAAACAAATTGGTCTCTGATGGAAATATCTGTATAGTTCCCAAAATCACATGTAGAGGCAAGAAAACAAAGAGCAGCCACAAATTCCTCAACGTATTCATCGCTGGATTGTTTCCTTTTAAAGAAGCTCTGTCTTTCCAAAAGAACATTTTGTTCATCTGAAAACACTTTTTTACGCCTTTCTTTGGATTCAATGTAAACATTCCAAGTACTATCACCAGAAGGTCTAGGAAAAGGAGGTAAGTTGTCAAAAAAAATTTGTGCAGCTACTCCCAAATGATTGTAGAGAAGAGTGTTTTTCCTTGCAGGAGAAAATTCTGTTCCACCAATTGCGACAAGATAATTTTCAAAATATGTACTGTTGAGGAAGACACTACTTCAAAGTAGTAAATATTCTTTATTTTAAGAATTAAATATCGGGACCCACAGCAGTGAGCTTCCAACAGTCGGAGTAGAAGAGTAGAAAGAATGATGGAGCAGAATTCTAGAATAGAGAAAAGTAAAGAGTAGGAGAAATAGAGAAAGGGCAGAGAGAGAGACATAGAAATAGTAGAAATATCAGAACATTACTAGGTCATACATTTATTATTTTGTTCAATAGAATGGTTTTCCCACTTGTTTCTGAGGGTATGCAGTCTAAATATCGAGTTTTTTTAATCGAGTGGACATAATATTGAGTCAGGAATATCGAGTCGGCAATAATATCGAGGTAAGTAATATCGAGGTATGCAATATCGATTTTTATAGTAAAAATAAAATATTGAAGGTAGTAATGTCGAGTTGTTAATATCGAGTGTGTAAAATATCGATTATGTTTGAAAGTAATTAATATCGAAAGTAAAAATATAGAGTGTCAGAATATCGAATGTAAAAATATAGAGTGTTAGAATATCGAATGTAAAAATATAGAAAGTTAGAATATCGACATTATTAATATAGAGTGTAAGAATATTTATAATAGTATTTTAGATCGTAAAATATGTTATTTTAGTTATAAAAATATATATATTTTTATATCATTTTTAATAAATAATTTAAAAAAAATTATTATTTTTAAAAAATGGATAGTCAAATTTAGGAGTGGGATGTGGGTTTTTAGGGGAATAGGGTGGGGAGTGTTTTAAAAAAGGTAATTTGGAATTTTTGTTGTGTTTTATAATAAAAAAAAAATTTAAATTTAAATAAAAGTATAATAAAAATTAGGAGCGGGATGTGGGTTTTTAGAGGAATAGGGTGGGGAGTGTTTTAAAAAAGTGAAATTTGAATTATTTTTTTTGTTAAAAAATAAAAAATAAAAAAATATTTAAATAAAAGTATAATAAAATTTAGGAGCGGGATGTGGGTTTTTAGGGGAATAGAGTGGGGAGTATTTTAAAAAACTTGAAATTTTAATTTAAGAAAATAAATAAATAAATAAATAAAATTAACAACATTTTAATAAAAGTATAAGGAAATTTATGAGCGGGATGTGGGTATTTAGGGGAATAGGGTGGGGATTTTTTTTTTAATTGAAATTTGAATTTTAAAAAAATTAAAACAAAAAAATTGTAAAGAAATTTAGGAGTGATATGTGTGTTTTTAAGGAAATGTGTGGGGAGTGCATTACAATTTTTATTTAAATTTTTTTTTAATTTTTTTTAAAAAATGTGTAATAAAATTTAGGAGTGGGTTGTGGGTTTTTAAGGGGAATAGGGTGGGGATTGTTATAAAATTTGAAATGTGTAATATTTATTTTAAATAGTTATAAAAAAAAAATGTAAAAAAATTACAAATTTAGGGGCACATTAGGATGGCTACCCTAACGGAGAACGGGACCGCCCGCCATAAGGGCGGGGGTCCCGTAGCGCGAATTAGGATGTGCCCGCCACAGTGGCGGGCACATCCTACATTTTTATCATTGTGGCGGGCGGTGCACTCAGCCCCGCCCGCCACAATGATAAACATCGCAGCACGCATTTGCAAATGCAAAGCTGCATGCACCGCGAGGTGCCTGCCGCTTTGCATATGCAAATGTGGGGGTGTACGTGCACCCCCAACACTGGCATCACCTGGGGGCCCTGCGGGGGGCCCCCGCAGCAATCACCGCCTGCCTTTCCGTGGCGGCATTGCCGCCGCAGAAAGGCCCCTAAATTTTGCCATTGTAATATGGCTGGCGGTGTCCATTGGACACCGCCACCATATTAATCTATTACCGCCGTGGTCGCAAGCCGACCGCGGCGGTAAAGTGGCGAACGGTCTTTCCGTCCGCCCCTGTCCCCTCCGCCATCTTAATTAGGCGGAGGGGAACACGAGAGTGGTTGTCGGGCGGATTGCCTCCCCCATCCGCCCGATATCGTAATGGGGCCCTAAGTGTCTTGCCGATTTACTATGAATACAAACTGCTTTGTATGATGCTTTGTACATCATAAGGTAGATGTAGAACTGAAATACTTCACCAACTGTAACACTCCCAATGTAATGTACTGCATATGGTGTCCTTGTTGATGCATTTTCATAGGAAAGACAACCCAACATTCCCAATGTAATTTACTGCATATGGTGTCCTTGTTGATGCATTTTCATAGGAAAGACAACCCAACACGTGGAAACTAGGAAATGGCAGCGCTGAAACAGGATTAGATGTAAAGTGACAAATGCACCTCTTGTTTTGCATTATTTTGGCAAGTCATTGATGTCGCCCAACTACCGGAGAGAGGCAGAGATCTTCTACGCAAACTTCAAAAATTGAACTGTAGATGGATTGAGCAATTTGACTTCATCATGAAAGGACTAAATACCATAGAAGAATGGCAAAGCTCTGTTTCTCTACTAAATGAATAACTGTCCACATGCTAATACAATGTGCTACAAACCCATAGCACAACCGTATCTGCTTGTGTATGGAAGCACTTAGGTGTTGTTAATTTTGGTATTCCAGTTGGGTTGTTATAAGTATAACTATTGGTGCAGTGGTAGGCAGTGACTCATTTTGTTGGATCCGAGATCACAAAATAGCTTGAATTATGATTTCCCTGAGCAACTTGATATATATGAACAAGTTGCTGTTAGGGGCGCTAAGTGGCGCACAACCGCGCACCAGTAAGGCTCCCGCCAGACCGTGCGGAAAAATCTTCATAACCCCCATCCTACAGTTCCTAACAGATCCCATTTGCATCCCCACGAGGAGCGGAAAGATCTGAGATCACAGCGATGCCCAAACACTGCAGTTGCTGATCAGCTACGAGGATTGCCTCTTCCAGGCCGGCGGTGGCCACCGCCAGCCTGGCGGAGGCAATCCTCCCGACATCATAATGGGCCCCTAAGACTTAGATTTAGGAATGGGATGTGGGTTTTTAGGGGAATCGTGTTGGGATTGTTTTAAAATTATAAATTTGAAAAAAAAAAATCAAAATTTAAAGTTTCATAAAAATAAATACATTTTTTTGAAATGTATACTTAAATTTAGGAATGGGATTTGGCTTTTTAGGGGAATAGGGTGGGGAGTGTTTTAAAAACTAGAATTTGTAAATTTAACGTAATTTTTTTAAAATTAAATAAATAAAAATTAAATATTAGATAAATAAAAAATTATATTGCTTTTGGGTATAGTACATTCCCTGACTTTGTAGTTGGTGGAGTGGGATTAGTTAATTATATTGTTTAATTGTCCAGCACCTTCCCTGAGTTAGTACTTGGTGGAGTGGGAATAGTAAATTATATGGGTTTTGTGTACAGCACCTTCCCTGAATTTGTATTTGGTGGAGTAGGAATAGTAAGTTATATGGGTTTTGTGTCCAGCACCTACTCTGAGTTAGTACTTGGTGGAGTTGGAATAGTAAATTATATGGGTTTAGTGTCCAGCACCTTCTCTGAATTTGTACTTGGTGGAGTGGGAATAGTAAATTTTATGGGATTAGTGTTCAGTACCTTCCCTGACTTTCTACTTGGTGGAGTGGGAATAGTAAATTATATGGGTTTTGTGTCCAGCACCTTCCCTAAGTTAGTATTTGGTCGAGTCGGAATAGTAAATTATATTGTTTAAGTGTCCAGCAGCTTCCATGAGTTTATAGTTGGTGGAGTTGGAATAGTAAATTATATGGGATTTGTGTCCAGCACCTTCCCTGACTTTCTAATTGGTGGAGAGGGATTAGTAAATTATATGGGTTTAGTGTCCAGCACCTTCCCTGAATTTTTACTTGGTGGAGTGGGAATATTAACTATATGGGTTTTGTGTCCAGCACCTTCCCTGAATTTGTACTTTGTGGAGTGGGAATAGTAAATTATATGGGTTTTGTGTCCAGCACCTACTCTGAGTTAGTACTTGGTGGAGTGGGAATAGTAAATGATATGGGTTTTGTGTCCAGCACCTACTCTGAGTTAGTACTTGGTGGAGTTGGAATAGTAAATTATATGGGTTTAGTGTCCAGCACCTTCCCTGACTTTATACTTGGTGGGGTGGGAATAGTAAATTATATGGGTTTTGTGTCCAGCACCTTCCCTGAGTTAGTATTTGGTAGAGTGGGAATAGTAAATTATATTGTTTGAGTGTCCAGCACATTCCATGAGTTTATAGTTGGTGGAGTTGGAATAGTAAATGATATGGGATTTGTGTTCAGCACCTTCCCTGACTTTCTAATTGGTGGAGTGGGAATAGTAAATTATATGGGTTTTGTGTCCAGCACCTTCCCTGAATTTGTACTTGGTGGGGTGGGAATAGTAAATTATATGGGTTTTGTGTCCAGCACCTACTCTGAGTTAGTACTTGGTGGAGTGGGAATAGTAAATTATCTGGGTTTTGAGTCCAGCACCTTCCCTGAGTTTGGACTTGGTGGAGTTGGAATAGTAAATTATATGGGTTTAGTGTCCAGCACTTTCCCTGAATTTGTACTTGGTGGAGTGGGAATAGTAAATTATATGTGTTTAGTGTTCTGCACCTTCCCTGACTTTCTATTTGGTGGAGTGGGAATAGTAAATTATATGGGTTTAGTGTCCAGCACCTTTCCTGAGTTTGTCCTTGGTGGAGTTGGAATAGTAAATTATATGGGTTTAGTGTCCAGCACCTTCCCTGAATTTGTACTTGGTGGAGTTGGAATAGTAAATTATATGGGTTTTGTGTCCAGCACCTTCCCTGAGTTTGTTCTTGGTGGAGTGGGAATAGTAAATTATCTGGGTTTTGTGTCCAGCACTTTCCCTAAATTTGTACTTGGTAGAGTGGGATTAGTAAATTATATGGGTTTTGTGCCCCGCACCTACTCTGAGTTAGTACTTGGTTGTCTGGGAATAGTAAATTATCTGGGTTTTGTGTCCAGCACCTTCCCTGAATTTGTACTTGGTGGAGTGGGAATAGTAAATTATATGGGTTTAGTGTCCAGCACCTTCCCTGACTTTCTACTTGGTGGAGTTGGAATAGTGAATTATATGGGTTTAGTGTCCAGCACCTTCCCTGAGTTTGTACTTGGTGGAGGTGGACTAGTAAATTAAATGGATTTAGTGTCCAGCACCTTCCCTCAATTTGTACTTGGTGGAGTTGGAATATTAAATTATATGGGTCTTGTGTCCAGCACCTTCCCTGAGTTTGTTCTTGGTGGAGTGGGAATAGTAAATTATATGGGTTTTGTGTCCAGCACCTTCTCTGAATTTGTACTTGGTAGAGTGGGATTAGTACATTATATGGGTTTTGTGTCCAGCACCTACTCTATGTTAGTACTTGGTGGAGTGGGAATAGTAAATATAAATGTATGAATGTTTAGTATTTTATGAGAGTATAAGTAATGATATTGAGTATGTTTAACTCATGTATGGTGAAATTAATATAATAATATTAATTAATTATTGTGATTGTTAGTAATTAAAAATTAATTAATCAGAGTCACAGCATGTTTTAAATATGTTATTATTTCCAAAAAGTAGGTAATAAAATAAGAAATCAGAAAATAATGTTATTGACATTTTTAAATGTTGTCTGTACATTTTTATTTGCATGAAATATATTAAAAATATAGACATTTTCATCACAGTTGTACATTTGTTTCCAAAAATTATTATTGCAAACATCATTTAATACAATTATTTTTAAGTAAAATAATATGTATTAAGTGAAGATTTTTTTGTTTATTTCACAGTTTTTAATGTAAAATAAAGATTAATTAGACAAGTCATATACAACAATTATTTTTATAATTCTTTTTTACACTGTGGTAGTATTTTTAAACATTTTTAGTAGTAAACATATTTATAAACATTAACACAAAAGGTAGGGTTTGTTAACATTAATATAATATTTACATTTTGATTTTTGAAATAAGTTATTATTATTAATATATAAAATATTAATAATAATAATTTTAACAGATACATTGCTAAAGTTTTTAGGTGAAATATCGGTTTATACAAACAGTAAATAATAGTACTTTTAATAACAGTATTGTATATTCATACTGTTAGGTAAGTAATTTTTAATAAGGTAAATGTTCTTTATTTAATGTACAGTCATTGAAAATAACATATAGTACATTGGAATAATTTTTATAACAAAGTAACATTTTTGTTTCATTAAAAGAAATTTAAAAGTTATATAATGTATATTGTAACATGTGTAAAACAATTTTAGAATGTTATTTAATGTTAATATAAACTGAACTATTTGTTTGTTTGGAACTATTTTGTAACTGCGCCATGTTATTTTGGGTCATTTCGACTTGGAAGAGCTCGCGGTTGGAGGCTGCTTAGCGTGTGGAAGGGTAAGTTTAATTTTAAGTACTTTATTTAAGTTATATGGTTAGTTTGAGTGTTTGCGGAGTGTGTGTAGGTTTTTTATTGTTTGGTAGTTGTAGGATGTGTGTGTTTTAGGCGGTAGTTACGGTTATCGTTTTGGTTCTGGTTTACTAGTTTTGGGTTAGCTTGTTGAAGAGGTAGGAATAGGATTAGAAATGTAACTTAATGTTTGGTATTATGTTTGAAAATGTTTTATATTGTATGTTGGGGTGCATTTTGTGCGGGTGGGTATGTTTTTTTTTCTATTTTACAGGTACTTCATGTGGATGTTGTTTTTGGGAGAAGATTGAGTTTTTTTAAGAAGGGGTCTCTATTCTTTTTTAATATATTAGAGACACACTTTCTAACATTTTTGGTTTTTCCTGGAGCGTTTTTTTATATTTTACACTATTTTCGGGTTTTTAATGGGTTATCGTTGGATCTATTATGGAGAAGAATTGTTATGGATGTGTTTTTTTTATTTCATTTACATTACATTTCCATGGAGCGTTTTTTCTGTTTTTGTGAACCATTTTCGGGTTTTTAAGGGTTTTCGAGTAGATTGAATTGTAGAAGAATTTTTTGGGATTTCATGTTATTTTTGGATGATCTCGTTTGGATTGTTTGGGTGGATTACTTCTAAGGAATGATTTATTTTGTTACAAAGGTTTCTCTTCAGCAACAAAGTAAGTATTTTTCAATTATTTTTTGGGTGGGATTGTCATTTTATTTTTAATGTAATTTTATGGTATATGTTAGAAATTGTAAGAACATTATTTAAATATATTTAAATAAATATATTACATATATTCGAATAATTTATTTACAATTTCTAACATGTGTTTAATATGTATGTTTTATGTTTACTATTTGAATAGTGTATGTATGTGAGTTATGTTCAAAGAATTGTTTTAGCTATGGTAGATAGGTATGGTAGATCTCTGGTAGTTGGGTATAGGGTCACTTGGCTTTGTAAGGTGTTGTACATTTTTTTCGTTTCTTTAGTTAGTTTAGGGCCTATTTGTGTTTTAGATTGCTCCATTCGGAGTTCTTGGTAGCTTTGCTCCTTTTGTAATGCTTGAAGGAGTTTATGTAGGGTTAGGGAACCTCTGCCTGTACCTGCTTGGAAAGCATTGTGCCATCTTTAGCGTTGTTGCTTTTAGCTTGTTTATTTAGTGTACTTAGGTAGATGTTCCACCAGGGGATTTGAAATTTAGGTTGCCTTCTGTGCCCTGATCTGTGTAGTCTCCCTACCCATGTATCTTCGAAATAATCTAAGAGAGGGCTTAGTTTTGTTTCATTTTTTTTATAATAGGGGCTGTCTATTAGTAGGTTGTAATGTTCCGCTACGTCTGAAACTGGAACGTAGGCCAGTGCAAATAATTTTTTTACCTGGTAGGCAAAAGTACTGTCAGTGCAGTACTGGGTGCTTATGGCAGATTTTTGTATATGTTTCCATATACATTTGTTAAAGTGGTAGTAGCAACCTTGGGTTGCTGTGTGGGGGTAGGTCTTTAGAATTGAATTTATCAATGCTTTCTCAAAGTCAATGATAATTTTTTGGGGGAAGTAATTATTTGTTAGGTCTTTTATTTTATTTAGTACTTCAGTATAGGTTGTTTGTTGTTAGTTGGGTAGTAGGGCATATATAAAGGGAATATTGCAGTTTTGATAGTGTTCATGGATGGTGTATAATTGGTAGAATGGTTTTGGGCAGACTGAGAATGTGCCGTCCATCATCCATGTTTCATATTGGTGTAATTTCACCATATTGACTGCTGTAGCAAACATTATAATTCTTTTTTCTTTAGATGCATTGTCATAAATGATGAAAGGTTTGTTATTATGGATTATTGTTAGTTCAGGGGAATTTGGACTTGCTCAAATGTTTTTGGGGCAGGTGGTGTAGCTGTAGTTGTTCTTTTTTGCCTAGCTATTGTCCTTTTTAGAGAATCTATAGAAGGGAGTTGTAGATGGGCGGTCTGCTTGCTTTTTTTAGTGAGTCAAGCATTTGTCTAATGTCTATTTCTGTCACGCTGAAAAGGTGGTTATGTTCAGTTGTGGTAGTTACAGTTGTTTCATGAGTTATAGCACAACCATAACATTTATTACTGCAATATTTGCTGCATTTCCAAAACACTTTCAATTGATGTTGTTTTTCTTAGGTATATGTATAGCCCATATAACAAAGAAGCATTTTGCGTTCCTGTGAAGTTACAAATTAGCCTCTTCTGTCATTGTTCTGGTTTCTTTCTACAGTAAATAAATGTTACATAGAGAAATTTAGGTTTGTTTTACGTTTATCATTACATTTATCACAGTTTCAGAGTATATTTACCAGTTTTTCAGTTGTTTGGAGAGCTGTGCTTTGTGTTTTGATGGTTTTCTTCTCTTTTTCTTTTGTTGATGGCTCTGTTGGTAAAAGTAAATTTTTTATTGTATATGTTTTGTTTACAATTATTGGATTCCTTTTCATTTGGAGGTTTTCTTTCTAAGTTTCGTTTTATAAGTTGTCTCTGTTATTTTAGTTTGTATACTTACTTTGTTTTACGAGTTGATAGGTTTGTAAATGTTGGCCTTTTTTTCTTTAACTGTGGTATATCTGAAAAAAATGGTAAAATTGAAAGAAAATAATTAGTTTATTGTTTAATTTATTATTTGTAGTATGTAGTGCTAAGCCTAGTAGTTAATGTTAGGTACTTACTTTTGTTTTCTTTATCCTTTGTTTGATGGTAGCAGCATTCTGTTCTGGTGAAAATTTGGCAGAGTTTCCCCGTCTTCACGTTTTGTAGCACCAAGTGGTATCTAATTGTGTGTTTTCTTTCTTTATATAGTGTTTGAATTATATGTTGGTTGATTTGATTGGTCAATGTAATTGTTTGGTGTTTTTTATTGGTTCTTAGAGATATTTTGAATTTTTTTGATAGTTATGTGATTCATTTTGTAGATGCTCGGTAATGGTTTTATTTTGTGATGTATTTATTTTTCATTCTTTATATTTAATATTATTTTGTAATGTGAGCTGTATAATGTTTTTCATTATTATGTCATGTTACTTATTGTATTGTAAAAATGTTTTATATGTTATAAATGTTGTTGTTTATGTATTGTTTGTTTGTAGTATGTTATATTTTATATAAGTATGCTGATTTATGTTACGATTTATTGTGTTTTTTATCAGATATATTCGTTTATTTATTATGTATAGTGAAGTCGATAATTTGATTTAGCAATATTTTAGTGGTCTATATTTTAGTTTTCGATATTTTTGATTTTGTCTTTATGTGTGTTAAAAGTCGATATATTTTGTTTGCGATATTTTTTTAGGGTCGATAATGTTGTTTTCGATGTTTTTTATTTGCGATATTATTTACTCGATATTTGTGTATTTTTATGTTTAAGTATTGGGAGTGAATATTTTTGTATTCAATATAATTACGTCAATAATTTTTGTACTCGATATTCGGTCCGTCAATATTGTTTCAGTGATCCGTTTCTGAGAGGTTATACTATAGTTTAAGGCCATTAATGCACACAAAGTAACCAATCTGATATTGTATCCAGCATGGCAGAAAAAACAAGCCCAAAACGACAATAATCCAGTAAGTACAATTCAAGATATGAATTTTTAAAAATAAGTGAAAAATAGTGCTTTGAAGTAAATAGCTTTTTGGGGGTGACTGTAGGTCGCGCTGAACTGGGACAAATTCAAGGGTTCAGGCTAGCAGTAACGGAGCGCAGGCTGGTTACAGGACCCATGCAGGGGCTTCTGAGCAAAGTACCATAATCCTTGTCGTAGAACAAAATGCAGCAGTGGCTAGGTGTTGGTTCAGTGGACAAAACACAGAGTCCGAAACACGAGGGCGATGCACAGAGTTTTTCCACGCTGGAGGCAACGTGTTGATCTTTTCCATGCGCTGGCGGCGATGCTTTGATTCTGAAGCTGTGATTCCGAAGGAGCTGCAACGTTTCCAAGTGGAGTACACTGGTTCCAGAAACCACAGCGGTGATGTCGCAGAAGGCGATAAGTCAGTGTCCGATCAGCGCAGAGATGTTGTAGCACAGGTTCTGGCAGATGTAGCACTTTAAACTCACATTCAAAGGCCCTGGACTGGATTGGCACCACTTGGCAGAGCAAGACTTACAGCAAGTAAAGTCCAAGTGCTGGGATGAAGTTGGAAGGGGAAGTCTTTGATATCCCTGAGACTTCAGCAACAGGAGGCAAGCCAACAAGCCCTTCAAAAAACTTAAGTCCTTGGAATTTAGAGAGCAGGTCCAGTCCTCACTTTCAGGCAAGAAACAGCAGGCCAACAAAGCAAAGCAGGTAGCAAAGTGGCAGTCCCTCCTACAGCACAGCAATCAGCGGCAGCAGGCCTACACAGCAAAGCGGTTAGCAAAGTGGCAGTCTCTCCTGCAGCACAGCAGCTCTTCTTCCTTTCAGAAGGTCCTTAATTCCAGCAGTGTGCTGAGTACATGGTGTCAGAGGTCTAGTACCCGTACTCACTCTGGCGTTTGAAGTAAGAAACCTTCAAAGAAAGATCTTTATAGTGGACAAGACCCTGCTCTTCCCTGGCTCTAGACTCACTGCAGGGGGTATGCACACCCTTTGTGTGGGGATACAACACAGACCTTTCTGGTAGAAGTGTCAGCTCCTCTCCCTCATCCTGCTCTGCCAGACCTATTAACATGCAGATGACCTATCAGGAACACCTACCCTTCCTTTGTGTGTGGCTGTCTAGAGGGAATTCAGGAAGCCAACTGGCACCCACCAGAGACGTGTATTCCAGAGACAGGCAGATGGCACCAAGGGTCATATGTACAACCATTTTATTTTGCGACTCACAAATAGTTTCAGACACATTTAGCAATTTCCAATGGGGTCGAAAATGACCTACCTCATTAATATTCATGCGGTAGATCACAATGTGCAACCCATTGGGAATGGCCGGTAATTATAGGGATGGTGGCCTGCTGGGGTCAGCAGACAAGTATGTGAATGTTTTTTATGTTCAGGGAAATGAGATGAATCTAAAAAAGAAAAATTAAAAGTTTCCTTTTCATTTTTAGGTCTTGCCTAGGCAGCGCTTGAGACATGCTGTATTCAGGTATGGACTTGAAGCTCTGCCCATTTTCTGCCCATCTTTTCAATTGGCTCCTAGTACTGTCCTTTGTAAATGGTGGCTTTTGATTCGAGAATAGGCTTAGTTGTCCCTCCTTAGTATCACCTTTTCTCCTTTTGTAACCTCCCATGAGGACTGCCCCTGTAACATGTGTTGTTACTCACTATGTTTTATTTACAGTCTGTGAGCACTATTTTACTAATGACTCTCTCCTAGCTGCTGTTGCAGGCACGACAAGCTCTCCCACTAACATCCTGCACATTTAATAACCTTTCTTTTCTTAACTAGTGCGACACAGGGGGCATGTCGCGCTGCTTACGAAAAATGGACAATATTTAAAAAATGGAGTTCGGCGAGCCACGCCTTTCTTTTCTTTGGCACGTCCCTAAAGGACCCCTTCCTGCTTGTGACTGGGTTACCACCTCCTTCACGGAGTCAGAAAAATATGAATGTTTTGCAACCTCATTCCAGTCGCAAAACATTCATACATGTCACTGCGACTGGCTAGTAGGAAGGGACGCCCTTGAAACGTTCCTTCCTAATAACAGTCACAAAACATTGGTACATGACATTGCGGTCGCTATTAGGAAGGGAACGCCCCTTCCTAAAAGAGAGTCGCAAAACCTATTTAGCGAGTCGCAAAAAAATTGTGACTTGCTAAATAGGCTTGTACATGGCCCATGAGGTTTTTGCATTTTCAAACGGGTCGCAAACGCATTTGCACATGCAAAAACGGGTCATAAATCTGGCCCCAACTGCACTAACAGATGTGTTTTTAAATTGTAAGTCCATAGGCATCAATTTTGTTTTCCTATCTTTTCCCAATTTGAAGCTACACTTATAAAATGTTACATGGCAGCTCCAATGTTATCCTGTGGGAGAGCTAGGCCTTGCTGTAGTGAAACACACATTTAATTCTCTACTAGGACATGTAAAACTTAAAAGTATATGTCTTACCTATTAAGTACACTGCATCCTGCCCATGGGCTGTCCAGGGCCCACTCTAGGGGTGACTTCTGGGTAATAGAAATGAAGGTTTGGCTTGTAGGTTAACTTGCCAGGTTCACATGGCAGTTCTAAATTGCATATACAGGCTCTGCAGTGGCAGCCTGAGACATGTTTAACCCTTTCGATGCTGATGACGAGCTCAGCTCGTCATGATGCACAGTTGAGCTGTGCTGATGACGAGCTGAGCTCGTCATAAATAAAGTAATAAAGCAATTTCCAGCACAGGGGGGGAAAACGCCTAGCAGCCAAGGTGTTAAAGAGCTACATATGTGGGTGGCACAATTATTGCTGTAGCCCAACCAGTAGCATTTTATTTATAATCCCTTGACACATGTGGTGCACTTTACTAAAAACTTGTAGGTAAATCAAATATGCCAATCAGGGATAAAACCAATTGGTATCACATTTTGGATACAGAGCTCATGCACTTTAGCACTGGTCAGCAGTAAAAAGTGCACAGAGTTCAACAACCAGCAAAAATGGAGTTCAGCAAAACAGTTAAAAACAGTAGGTCAAAAGGCAAAAAGTTATTGGAAACCACGCCAAGGATGCCACATCTAACACAGACCAATATTTACTGTTGCCCGTAGTTATTCTCTCTTTTAAGGGCTAAACATATAGATGAGTTGGATCTTACACACTTAGGGCCTCATTATGATGGAGGATTTTCCGCCTCCTCCGGGCCGGCGGAAGTCACCTCCGGCCCGGAGGAGGCGGAAAATCCTCTGCGGACTCACCAAAGACCCACCGCCGCATTACGATGGCTGGTGGGTCTTGGTTTCTGTCCGCTGCTTTTCCGCCACGGTCGGATTACAACCGCGGCGGAAAAGCTCTAATTTGGCTGGCAGTGTCTATCAGACACTGCCAGCCAAATTAGGAAGCATTTGTAAACATGCTTTTCCGTGGCGGTTTTTCCGCCGTGGAAAAGTATGTGTACTTTTGATTTTGGGGGCCCGTTGCGGGCCCCCAGGGTGTTGGCGGGTGGGGGGTGCACATGGGGGGTACCTATGGTACCCCCCAGCATTTACATGCACTAAGCGGCAGGCACCGCGCGGTGCCTGCCGCTTTTTGCATGTAAATGTTAAACATGCACTTTTCACATTGCGGCGGGTGCTGCTTGAAGCAGCACCCGCCGCAATGTGAAATATCCAGGATGTGACCGCCAGGGTGGCGGTCACATCCTAATCGCACATGAGGGAACGCCGCAGCCCATGCGGACGTTCCCTCATCCTCTGGGGTCGCGGACGGACTCAAGTCCGTCTGCGATCCTAATGAGGCCCTTAGTGTAGCCATTCAACCCCATTGGCACTAGTCTGGAATGACCCTTGGTTGACATCAACAGTTCTGAGATTGGAAAGCATTTTGTAATCCAAGCCTTGTTTTGAAGTTGTCCTGGTAAAGAGGATGCACAGTTCCCCGCCATCCCCTTTGACAGTGATCCTTTTTGACACTGATGGTCAGAGATCGTCCTTTTCGATTACAGACCAGACCCAAATGCACAGCCTCTGGTAAAAAGATGCAACCAGTGTGATCACGTACTGAGGTGGACTGCACCTTTACTGGATGACTCTCTGATTGCAGAGATTCAACAATATACAGATTCACATCGGGTAGCAGAAGTTATCTAATTCCCCTCCAAGAATCCAACAACAAGCGTTTGCAGCCCTACTTTCATCCAATGTTTTACACTGCTGAGGGTAAGTTTGAAACATTACCCCATATATTGCAAGGCTAAATGGTATTGTTTTCCTACTCTCATGTCCTTCCTAATTTACCAGCATGTTTATCCTCCCCTAAGTGAGTAATTCTTTTTATCCTTGCAACTTGGTGTATACCTTGTGACAACCACTACACAGTTAGGATCAGCACTTATCTCCGTTATTGCTGGCCTATCAGTTATGTTGCTATTAGAACCAACCACTATGATCCTTCTTTGCCAATACTCTCATTAGCCTAGTATACCCCTCTATTTACTAGGATATCTCAATCCCACCTAGTCCTGATGAGACCCTATTATTTTCAGAAAGGGACGAAGCGTCATAGACACAGTAGCAACAAACAAATTACCAGAGGCTTTATGTAACAGGCAAAGACATACTAGGCCTATGGACTAAATACTAGTTAGGGGTACTTCTTGTAAACAAAAAGTCTGATCTTTTCACTGGTTTTATTGTATTTGTTCTGGTTTCTGGTTTTCCTCACTTGGGGCATATTGCATTTTAGCCCTTGTATATTCTTATAAAAATTGCCCAAAAATTATGAACGGTAACCTTTCGGTTGAAAGGAGTGATTGTCGCATGATTTACTTTGTACATTGTGAACAGTAATACGTACTGACAAGTTATAATTTTGAACAGAATAATACCAATGAAAACCACTGGTTTTTCATAATGGTTGTATACCCAGGTTGCCATTGGTATAAGGTTTGCTTTTGCTAATAAGACATAGTAATTATATACGAGTCAAACATTTTTAACCTAAGGTGGGTACATGTAGGTTTGTTTTCTGCTGAATGCAACATTATGTATGTTTATACAATTAATTTTATTCTGAGCAAAAGAAAGGACAATTTTAATAACATGCTATTTTTGTGCTTTTAAGCAAGACAAAATCATTATTAGTTAATGAATTGCATTTTGGAAAGGATCTGCTGACTGTGTGATAATATTACGATAACTTTTATAGCAGTGTGTTTAAATATCTCAAAATGGTTAAGAATAGCACTGAATGTAGGACATTTGCCTTTCCATGCTACATATTTTGTTTCCTACTGCTACATTTAATCAAATCTACCACATAATGTATTCTCCATTGCTGCATAATACCAGCAAACATAGCAATAACCAGGGCAATTGGAATTATGAGATTGTGCAGCTGCGACGTTTTTCATATAATTATGGATTTGCTGTATTTGCCATATAATCCATAATCTGAAATTGTAACAAAAAAAATTATTTCTAGCTCAAACGGTTCAAAAGTTACTAATAACACAGCAATGCATGTTGCTGTGCAGTGGAAGGCCCTTTGCAAAACATGACTGGTCATATTTATGTTGCTTATTGCTGTATTGGATATTAAACTGATACTAATGAGGTGCAGCAAGTGCCCAGACAGAGTTAGCAAGTGTAAAAACGACAAAATAATAAAGTAATACTATTACAAAATGTACCGCATTATGCTGCATAATTAGCTTTTATTGCTGCATAATTTACTCAACACTGCCACACAATTTGGTTCTCTCCTGGTGCATATTTCCAGTGGCCCTGACTATGACACAGCTACTCACTCAACCAAGTGCATTACATGGAAGCTATAGGCTTGGGGCTCTACTGTTTCAGTTTAGACGGGCTTTAAAGAAACAAATTGTATCACATTGTTTTTGTGGGATTTTCTTTTGAGGTATATCTTTATTCTGGTATCAACCATTATACACGGCAAACATACAGACTGTGCCGACCATCAGTAGTGGTACAATAATGCAGAACTCAAAACTTGATACATTACGTATAAACAAAGAAGGAGAGTGTATTGCAGGGATTCTGCTCTGGAAAAGAACTATGTTTGGGACCATAGAACATCAGTATGTAAGGACTGAGTCACCATACCACCTTAGTATCCATGAGCCCGAGTCTGACTAGCTATAGTGCCACACTTGCCCCCCTAACCTTACCAGAGAAACAAGTGAATTGGCACCCCAGAACAGAACACCCTCGACCCTCTCAGTAATCGCAGTAACAGGAAACACCAGTTCCCTTTCTCACTAGTATTTGCCCACAATAAGATAAACAGGAGACACAAAGGAAGTTTAGAATATTTATTTAATCTATCATGCTCTGAAATGCAGAATTCGTGCCACAATTAGAAAACAAATGCAGGGGGCGTGGTTTGCAGCCGAGAGGAATGGCCGCGTTCTAAGCCGGCTCCTCGGGCCCTCGCCCGCAAAACTGGGATTTGATCCGCTCAATGCCAGGCTGATCCCCTAAAAACTCTTGGGGATCGGCCCATCTCCAACCTGTGCCTGAGCGTCCTTCCTTTGCTGCCCTGCCTAGCTGCGGGGGTGAACCTCGGAAGATCGCGGAGCCGGACCGCGCTCCATAAGATGGCGGCTGCGGCTGGCGGTGCCGAACGGTGCGGCTGTTGACGCCACTCACGACGCCTGTGACTCCCGCTGCGGCGCATTGTTTCGCTCAGGGCTGCGGAGGGCGCTGGCCTGCCCAGAGGGTGAGTTCCACTCCCCAGCAAGTTGACGCCGGAGGCCCCAGACACACAAACGTGGACTTCCCCCGTCGCCGGCCTGAACTACTACGCGAGTCCCCGGATTTGGGCCTAACGCCGGGACTCGTGCGAATACTGTAGTGGAAGCTCTGGGCCGCCCATACCTGGCATAGCTGCCCCCCCGCCACCACCAGAAGGCCCTACGACCTCGACGGTCGTTGAGACTGCAGGGGGTTTGTATTCAAGGCCCCCAGCCTGCCACACACACTCTGCTGGCGGGCTCGACTAGTGTGCTTCTCCGGGACAGGAGCTACCCGACGCCCACTGCCTCAAAACTCAGCGGGGCCCCGGAGGATCTTGCCGAACACCCCGAAGATCTGCAGCAGGCCTCCCCGCTTTTCCCAGGGACAGTGAACAGGGGAGTGGTGACCTGACTCCCCGTGGTTGAACTTCACCTGGCTGGACTTGACCCACGCGGCCGCATTCACCCTGGACCCCCGCACTGGCCACACGGCATCCCTTCCGGCACAGCGGATGCTCCTTGGCCCCGGTGCTGGACGCAGGGACAGTGACGGTTGCTGACCCCTTTGCCCCGGGTGAGGTTCTGGGGGACTGCGGGGAGGTGGAATACAGAGTGCATAACCAGCGGGAGCGGTGCCCGGGGTGGCGACGTTGTCGCTGACGCCCCTCCCTGGAAGACAACCTGGGACATGGTCCTCCAACTCCAACGGACCTAAAGATAAAGGACCATCACACAGCTGCCGCCACAGTGTACAGCTGCCTATGCCTTCCTCACTGGCCTCACCTCCCGCCGCTTGCTGGAATACCGGAGGTGCCACATCTGCCGACAGGCCCACCTGGCCGGCCTGTTCTGACCACTCCGAAGATAACCATCGGTCTCCGCCTCGGTCACGGTTGAAATTCGAGAGCTACCTGTCTGGTGACCAGGGCTCTAACGCCGGGAACAAACCAACCACCCAGAACAAATAACTAAATTCACTTGGACGTCTAAAGGGGAAGGCAAGGACCCGACCGCTGGGGGGGACCGAGCAGGGGCGCCCTCCTCACCTGCGGCGAAGGCGCTGATGCTGGAAGACGTTATGGAGGCAATTGCAGGAGTGAGGTCCTCTCCGGAAACTCGTATTGACTCCGTAAAAATAGAGGTCACCCTCCTGCGGGCAGACCTCCGCAAGATGGATACCAAAGTCAAGGATGTCGAAATGAAGACGGCTGCCCTAATTGATGACACCTCAGCCCTCCAACAACAAGTGGCGCACCTGCAAATACAACAGCTCCTCATGGGTGAACTACTGGATGACTATGAAGATAGATCTAGACGCAACAACGTCCGCATTCTGGGGGTTCCGGAGCGAATGGAGGGGCAGGCGACGGACCTATCCGTGGAAGATCTCATCCAAAAACACCTCAAACCCAAGCGTCTCTCTGCCTATTTTTCCATCGAGCGGGCGTACAGAGTCCCTGGGGGCCGCCCGAAACCGGGGGCTCCACCACGCCCTATCATAGCAAGAGTCTTCAACTTCCGAGACAGGGACTCCATCCTCCAAACGGCCCGCACCGGGGGACCTCTCCGGCTGGATGAGGCTCACATCACATTCTTCCCAGACTTTACAGTAAAGGTGCAGGCCCGCAGGCGCAGCTTCCTTGAGGTAAAAAAGGCCTTGCGAGACATGGACATTAAATATTCCATGCTCTTCCCTGCGAGGCTCCGGGTGGAGGCAGAGGGCAAAGCCTGGTTTTTCGACTCACCGGACGCGGGAGTGGCTGGAAGGATGGCGCAGGATTGAGAAACCTCAAAACAACTGCGGAGGCCCAGAAGCGGGCGAACGCCGAGACTGTCCTCCGGAGCGACGTGACAACAGGACAGAGGAAGACTCGACCGAACAATGACATCTCCATCCAGAACTTGGGGACTTTCACTAGGACTGCCACCCCGGGGCGCTGCTGTGGCCAAATGTGGCGGCCCTACCAGTGGCAAGGAATGAGGATTTCGTTGTTGCATAGCATTTCCCCGCCTACTTGGCTCGGGGGAGGGATGCTCATCCAAATCGTATGTTATGATCTTTTACTGATATATCTGTGCATGCAGGTTGGTTGACATTTGATTCTGATTATTTGTTATACTATGATACTTTACGGCGGGGGCCTCTCCGGCTCACCAAGCACCCCATCCACGAGTGGGAGGGCGACAGGCACTCTGCCTAGTTGGGGAGTGGATAGTTTTAAATCCGCGGGAAGGAGGGCCGGGTGGGAAGATGGGAGGAGGGTGGGAGGGGGGGGATGTTCCAGTTTTTACTTACCGCCTTTTTTCTTTGTATCAGAATCTTTTCTTGTGGCATTCTACTTCATACTTTGGACTTAGCTACTTTGGTTACACGTGAGCCACAAGGTTCGAGCTTCTGCATTGTATTGCCTGCATTGGTTTTGTTAGTTATCACATTTCTTGTTTGCAGCAGAGTCTTTTCTTGTCACATTCCACATCTTTCGCAGGGTCCAACCATGGCATATTGCATCCATCTGGTGTTATTGACTCCTCAGGGTGTCCTGAAGGCCCCTGATCCCACGCTCCTTCTTGCCACGCCCACTAAGCTACGCAGCTTGATTCTCCTCTTGTCACTCCTCCATAGATCTCACAACATCCACCATTATGTCACAGTCCCTTCCTAGAACCATCACGATTATGTCGTGGAATGTCAACAGATTAGGGCACAAAATCAAACATGGTATAGTCCTCCAATACCTACGGCGTCACTCCCTCGTCATAGTACTGTTGCAGGAGACACACTTGGTGGGCAACACTTGTCAGGCACTTCAAAGAGGCGGCTATAAACTGTTGGTACATGCGGGGTTCACCTCTGGGTCCCTGGGTACAGGGATTTTGGTTAAAAGGACTCTAGCGCTCACTTACACGAAAACGTGGGCTGACCCCCTGGGCCGATTTGCACTCGTTGAGGCCGCCTGGGAAGGACGTCCCTTGAACATCATATCTGTGTATCTCCCACCGACTCAGGGTCGTGATTCCCTCAGAGACTTGGGAACCTGACTGACAGGACTCCCCACTGGTACACTTCTCATTGGGGGTGACTTTAACATGATGATAAATGATGACCTCGACCGACATCCTAGACACGCTTCACACAGGCAGGGCTCTGATCTATCAGAGTTTGTACAAGCCATAGGACTTGAAGATGTCTGGAGAACCTACTACCCAGACACGCCTTATTTTACTCACTACTCTAACGCACACAACAGCATGTCCCAAATTGACTATTTTTTCTGCCCCACACCAGACGTGGGATACTTTGTGCGTCCGAAGGGCCTCCCCCGGGGCATTTCTGACCACTCTCCTCTTACAGTGGACCTAACTTACCACCGCCAGTACACCCGAGGCCTCATAATTATCAATCCTTGGCTTCTGCAGATCCCAGACATCAAGGACTGCCTGATAGAACACACCGACTTCTATTTCTCTGAAAACGTCGGCTCTGTGCGTTCAGCGGTCACGATCTGGGAAGCGTACCCGGCGGTCATTAAAGGCAAGGCACTGGCGCTCAAACTTGGTTAAATACGGAAACATACTGACCAGATCCACCAGGCCGAATCTAACTTGTTATTATGTCTAGAGTTGTCCCATAACACTGCCCCCTCGGAAGATACGGCCCGTCGTCTCCGAGCCCAACAACTTGACTATAAAGCTCTTGCGAGGGAACAGACACAAGCTCGATTACTTCACACGCGTCACCATGTCTATGAATTCGGTGACCGCGCAGGGAGGATGCTTGCATGGTTGGAACGGCGAGAACAGGGTGCTAGATGGGTGTCGTCCATTGCGAGACCGGATGGGACGTCAACCGTGGACCCGCAGGAAATAGCAGACACTTTCGCCGACCATCTGGCACGTGTCTATACAGCTGGGGCACGTTATAACTAGGAGGAGTCCAGGGAACTCCTAGAGGAGATGCGCCTACCTACCCTTTCGGAGCCTGACAAAGAATCGCTAGATGCCGACATCACAACAGATGAGCTTACGACGGCGCTCTTTGCTGTCAATTCTGGCAAAGCAATGAGCCCCAACGGAGTCCCCATTGAATTCCTGAAGGGCATGTCTCCCAGCATTGTCCCACATCTCAAGAATATGTTTGAAGACAGCTTGGACAAAGGCATCCTGCCACTTGAACAAAGGTTGGCCTCCATAGCGGTCATCCTCAAACGGAATAAATCACCCACTGATTGCAATTCTTATAGACCGATCTCTCTGATTAGTGCGGAGGCCAAGATCCTCGCCAAGCTTCTAGCCAACCGGCTCCTCGTAGTGCTTCCCTCTCTCATCCACAACGACCAGTCGGGCTTCCTTCCGGGACGAAATACGGCCCTGAATTTAAGAAGAGTCAATAATGTACTGAGTCGGCAACCTATTTTACAGCAAGACGCCGCTATTCTGTCCCTCGACGCCACGATGGCGTTCGACTCAATTGAGTGGTCCTACCTCTTTGAGGTCCTGCTCAGATTTGGCTTTGGAGCCAAATTCATCCAATGGGTACGGCTCCTCTATACAGGCCTATTGGGCCTAGTGCAGGTAAATAATCACACATCTCGCCGGTTCGAACTTCACAGGGGGACCCGACAAGGCTGCCCCTGTCGCCGCTACTCTTTGCTCTCACCCTGGAACCCCTGGCCCACTGGATCCACACTGATGTTTCCATCAGAGGCCTCCAATGGAATGCTGAGACAACCGACAAAATCTCCCTCTATGCCGACGACATCCTGGTATACGTCACCTCCCCTCGCTCCTCAATTAATAGCCTATTCCGTGTCCTCACCAACTTCGGGAAATATTCGGGCTATTCGATCAACTGGTCTAAATCTACACTATATATGTTACATGGCCCCCAACCCGACTACCCCGAGGATTTACTATTACGATAGCTCAGGATGGCTTTAAATACCTTGGTATCTTTATTACCCCAGATTCCACATTATTCTATGACCGGAATTTACTGGGCCCCCTGCGTCGACTACATAGTGACGTGGCCCACTGGAGATCCCTACCACTCTCCCTCCCTGGCAGGGCGGCCTTATTTAAGATGTTGGCGCTCCCGCGTTTCTTATATGCCCTGCAGAACTGTTCTTTCCCGATTCCTGACTCCTATTTAAACGCTGTGTACAGTGACATACGATTTCTGCTGTGGGACGGCGGGCGGCCTGTATTGCCCTCCAGAGTTGGTATGATGGGGGCATCGCCTTGCCTAACCTGCGTCTTTACTATTGGTCATCACAGCTGGTCACCACCAACCACTGGATCCATGGGTCACCCCTGAATCCAGCCTTCCACCTTGACAGATGCCAGACAGGGCGTGAGGACTACCTCAGGGCCCTCTACAGTAAACCAGTCAGGAACAGGTACGTGGGACCAATGGCACAAACAGTCGCAATCTGGCATAGGGCCAACAGGTGTCTGGGCTGGTCGGACAAAATCACCAAAGCGACGCCACTGTGGTCATCACAAAAGTTAGATTCCCTTTGCTTCCACTTAGGATTCGACCGCTGGGACACGATAGGAATATCAACGGTGGGAGACCTAATACACAAAGGCAAACTACTGACATTTGAGGATTTACGAACCAAGCACTCCCTCGCACGAACAGAATTGTTTCGCTACCTCCAAATCAGACATGCTATCCTCACTGCTATACCCGATCTCTCCTCCATACCTGAGACCTCCCCCCTGAAGGACAGACTGCTTTCGGAACCTCTCCCCTCAAAGGCCATCTCTTACACCTACCGGAAACTATGTAACAATCTCCCTGATACTTTTCAGTCCCTGCGAGACAAACGGCAAGCAGACCTAGGTCCCCTGGAAGAAGAGGACTGGCGGGCGGCCCTAATGTCCCCTAGAGAGACAGCAATCAACCATAGGTTCCGGTTGATTCAATTGAAGGTATTACATAGGGCCTACATGTCTGCTACATTATTGGCTAGAATCAGCAGGCGTCCCGACGACCTGTGTTTAAGGGGCTGTGGCTTATCTGGCACCTTCTGTCATGTCTTGTGGGACTGTCCGATAATACAACAATTCTGGGGGGGCTGTTCGAAAGATGAGAGACTCCCTGGGAAAGCAAGTTCGCTGTCACCGAAGGAATGTGTCCTTAATATATGGGGCGCCACGGACCTGAATGACGTTGAATTACAGTGGGCGGCGCTAGGTTTCCTACTTACCAAACGCTCAATAGCTATGAAATCGGGCTCTGTTGAAAGACCACTGGTGGTTGGTTGGATGGCGGAGATGGACCGCTGTATGCTTGCCGAAAAAACAATATATAAACTTAGAGGCTGCCCTGCAAAGTGGGATAAGAAGTGGGGACACTGGAATAAATACCGTGGAGAATTATGTGACTCTCCGACGTTGGAATTAGCCATGGACAGAGATGGACATCTAGCTCGAATTGTGCGCTGATGTACCCATATATTTGTTTTGTACCTTGCTTCTATTGTGTCATTCTAAATGTGACTGATTTACTGACTCTGTTTTGTTTCCAATAAAATTTTATGTTAAAAAAAAACAAAACAAATGCATACTAAAAATACTGTAATAATGGTTAATAAACTGTATACCATGAAAAGCCATGTCATATAGGACAGAGTAGCCTAAGCCCCCTCCCCTGGTACTGAAGCTAAATGATTATATATAAAAGATATCTGGGATTAGTGGTGGACCCGGTACCTTAGCATACACAGATGGATGCTCTACATCTCAGCAAATGTAGTGATCTTGTCCTAGAATTCTCGTTTTTTTCTCCTGTGCTCATCTATATGACAAGATGTGTGCCCATAAACAACAGCTGCATTTCTGTGTTATGTCTAGGTGCTAGTGGCTGGCCAGAAAGAATAACAAGGGACATTGCTATTTGACCTTGTCTATAATGTTCAGACCAAATCCTTGGAAAAGAACAGAACACCAAAACAAATGCAGGTTCATTGTGAAGGTACAATGTGGCACAAAAGCCAGCGTTTTATATAGTAACATGTGCAAAGGAAAATGAGTCCTATAACGTGCACAGTTAGGCTAACATGGGGAAAACTACAATGGGCAATGCAGGAAGCACACAACAAGTACAGCTTTCTCATGAAACCAATGAACAAATGGAAGCCGAAACATAAACATAATAGGGGCAGGTTGACACAAGATCATTTTACATCAAGTACTGCAGTAGTGCCTCCATATGAAAATAAACAGAAGAACGAAACCCACCAATAAGGTGATTTCATCAAACAAAAGCCTGAGGGACACAGCCGTCCCAGAAAAATGACCAGAAAATAGGGGGTGGGGTGGTGGGGGAGTTTAGGAGAGTAAGGGGATTGAGAGAAGGAGCACCTCCAAAGATAGGGTGAGAAAGAAGCCAAAACATCAGTCATTCTCACTTGTTATAATATTTGCCCACGTTAGGGTCACGGGGAGGAGTCCCATCAGTTAAAAGGGTTCCCAAATATGGAGGAAAGTGTAGACCTTGTTGTACACCCTGCAAATAGGACGCAAGAGTGTGGCTGTTTTGTACATTTCGACAAGCCATTCGTCAGACGTCAGTCTTTGCGACACTTTCCAGTGACGTCAAATACAGATCGTTGCCAGTGAGCCCTGTATCCGGGAGGCACCGCCTGGGGATCGTCAGGTCTGGGAGGTCGGACATGTCATGGAGCAAGAGTACTGGTTCCGTGAAGGGACGTGAATTTGTAGTGCCTCACTAAGCCATGCCTGAATGGTGGTCCAAAACCTGTTAAGTCCAAGGTATTGATAGAGGATATGGGTACAGTGGTTGTGGGCACACCTCAAACAGGTCTGAGGTGCTGCAGACCCTCCTGTCTCAGTCTAACAAGATTCTATGGTCGAATGCCCGTTGAGATCGGGACCAGCTCTGTGAGGTTTGCCTCACTTATTACCTAAGATGCTAGGGATACAATGGACCCTCCTTCTCTTTAGATAGAAATATCATCAAAGACATGACTATAAAGCGAACACGCATTACATCGCATAGCTGCACTCCTCGTCCCTGAAAGTCTATTTGCACTAAATACGGGAAAGTGCCTGTTTGATTTATGCCTCCATACCATTTCCAGTGACACTTAGTGGCAGGCTGAGACCATAATTTCAAGGCTAAATATGTTCCTATTATCGATTTGGAATACAAGCTCCAGTGTTCTGTGGTTTTATCTTTAATTTCCGACGACATACTAATCTTAGGACCCTGAATCCGATAACCTTTTTACAGTCCTATAATTCGTCTGACAATTCGCTAGCACTACACAAGCTCACTGGGTTTCTATATACGAAACTGTATTGCAATAGATGGTCTCCTGATGAAGGCAGCTTTGCCGAAATGCGCGTAGCTCACATCTACCGCATTGCTTGTATCAAATACTTATTGACCGCATATTTATTTGATCAAAGTCCTGGATTGTTATGTGAAATTGATGATTTAATTCACTGTATTTCTATTTTTGGATATAAATCCTTTATCTATATATTTAAAAAAATACTTTTTTATCTGTTGTTAGTATTTATTGACACTGTATTATTTCAAAATGAATTTAAGAAAAATATATATATAAAAAAATGAGAACAAATAACAGTATATATCCTCTTCAAGACAGTTTAGTACTTTTGGTCTATGTGTTGAGAATAACCAATGGTTATAACCATTTGTTCACCTAGAATGATTTGACGTTTTTGATTGAAACTTGCTATAATTTCCTTACCTATCAGTCTAACAAGGGACCAGTACCAGTCATTAAGTATCTTGAAAAGGGTGAATTTCATTCTGGATTCCTGTACAGAGTTGGATCCGCCGCTATGGTGGAGGAGCGTCACCCCACTGCTGAAACTCATCAGGCAGAAGAAAAATAAAATAAAATTACAATAAAACTATTTTATTTTCATTTTATTTTCGACTGTTAATACACAAGTCTAGGGCAGGATGAGGAGTCAGCAGCAGGAGGGAGTGGTGGTATGCACTGAAAGTGCACATGTCAGTTTGGCCCGCCAAACCGACATGCGTACTTGCATATCTCCAAGCTGTTCCCTTGGAGATATCCCCAGTGCTCAGGGCACACGCTTCCACTCCCTTCTGCAGCACGACGAGATAGGCCCCCTTCACCCAATCCCAGCACAGATCTCATGCTGGGAGTAATAGCATGAGAGCAACATTGGGATTGCGCAGGGAGTCTGGGAGCCTGTGCTCCTGCGTATTGGAGTAGCGCGGCGCGGGAGTAGAAGATCGCTGCAGCAGGCTATGAAAGGTAAGTGTATTATTTTTTTCTCTGCGCTGCACCCCAGGTCAAATTGGCACCAGCCGCCGCTGTTCCCGGACCCCCTTGTCCAAGTTTTTAATATGGTCTGCCAAGTCATCCTCTGAGTAATCCACGTGTAGCATCGGCTGTCAGTGTAGCTATGTCTGGTGCAGAAGGGGTCGGTAGTGAAGGTTTCTCACCAATAAGTTGTAAAATCCCCAAACCACCTCTTTGAATTGGCCCCACAAAGTAAGCTTTGCAAAATCGCTGATACTTCAATCGCCCAAGGAGGCTTACCCAGACGCCCAGAAAGGGAGTACTCCAGTTGCTAATTGCGCTATAGTTGGGACCCGGCCAGTCGAAATTCAGCCCGCAGTGTCTTGAAGGGTTTGAGCTAAGTATCATTAAATAGATCATCAATGGTAAAGATGCCAGCCTGATTCCATAGGGAACAGAAGAAGGGCTGTTTGTTGACGCTGATGCTGATGTTGTCGATTTATGGCGGGGTATGCTAAGGGAGGTGGTCAGGCAGTCTTTTCATACCCTGGGTCGGAGGAGCTTTACGCTAAGGCGGCCATGACAGTCATCAGCTAGACTCCACCTCTCAACACAGTGAGTTTTCAATTTACACTGGAAGTTATGAATTTTTAATGTAGTTTTGAATTCATTTGTACCAAAGTAGGATCGATTTCAAGAAACACCTTGTAAAGAGATGGGGTGATTGTTCCCCCTTCAAAATCTCTGTCAAAAAAATATCACTTCAAATTTGTAAGTATTTGTAGACCATGATCGTAAGTGGATCAAGAATGGGCACGACACTGTGTCCCTACGTTTTATTAACTGCAGTTTCCAATAAAGGTAAAAAAAGAAAAAATTAAAATACTAAAGCCTACGTAGGTTTCTTCAAGTTTGTTGATAATGTTGTAAAATGTAAATTACTGCCTTAGTGTAACAACATTGGTTTCTTGCCCATACTAACCATGCCTAATGAGCCTCTTTTTCACATCTTCCATCCTGAGATGGAAAAGTGTTGATTAGTTTGTTCAGCCAAGACAATTTACATTTTTATTACAACTGAATCTTTCTTCCTTTCTCATGTTCTCAGACATATCTGCCTTTTTGTGTTACAAAGCCATGAGATCCTCACAGGAAGTCGGTGTGTAGAAAGCTATAAATATGTGTTTTACCATTGCTACCTGAGTTTGCCCCATCACAGACAACCAGACAACCAAATCAGTGATTCTCAAATAAATAATTTTTATTTCGTTGATAAACACTTTTAGACTACGATTGGCCTGTAAAAACTTAGTGCTTGATTCATCAACAAGGTGAGACATTTATATTTGAACCTTGTGAGAGTTCCCCCATTTTGAACTCTAAGTAATGTGAAATCAGATTGTATTTCTCAACTGTAAAAGGGATTTGTTCAGAAATTGAAATTGTACTCTGGGCAGATGATAAACTGGTATTGGTGGGTACAGGATGTTTCAGGGTATCAGGGTTAGAAGTGTGTATGTAATCCAAGGTATAGGGCAGAGAGCAGGAGTCTTTAGAAGATTGTGGAGAGGGGAAGGGCAAGCAGTCCATTAGCTCATACCCTAGTAGATAAATGTATAAATGAAAGAGGTGCACTGACCTAACCACCCAAAAACGTCTGCAAGCCCCAAAAGGCTGTGGTCAGGTGTTTCTGAAAGCAAGGGGTGCAGTGTACAGATGTGGAAGCATTCTTCTACCTCCCTCACAAGAACAGACAGGAAGACCTTTTAGACCTACCCTTACTCCCTTTTGCCTCACCCTGTCCGTGGGATGAGCTGGGACAAAAGACTCGCAGATACCTAACCGTGTACCTGGTTGTGAATGAGGGTCCATAAAGGAAATGGGGGCAATAAAATTGAGGGTCAAAAAGCTTCAGCAAGAAGGACTCCTGCCCATGAACTCTGTTACCAGTATGGACCAAATATGTGCATGTGTATTGAAGATTGGGATAAATGCACCCTGGCGATAAGTATTTTCCAGAAGAAGGTACCTTTTAATGGCATTACTAGAAATGGGGGCCGGTGCCCCATCTGTAATTGTCCTGCCTCCTCGCTTCTCCACCACCGGGCGACAGCTGCAGCCAGCAAAACAAACACCAGTCTCTCACACTGTTAAAGAGTCCTTTCCTGTTTGTAAGTTGCATTTTACTTGCTCTTGAATTGATTGTTCCTGTGTGTGTTTCTGTAGTTTTTTCAAGCAACATATTAATACTGCATAGTGTGTACTGTGATAAAGGTTGTCTCTATGATTTAGTGGCTTTTGGTTTGGTTTTTGGCGGGTGTTTGTAATGGGCAACAATTGAGAGCTGTGGACTTCAGGCTAAAGGCAGTGACAATTTCCTATGGTGCCCATCAGTGGGTCATAAAGGTATCGGAATAAATGCTCATCCAATCCTGTGCCTTTCTGTAGACCACATAGAGCAATTGCAATTGTCAGATGTACCAATTGTAAATGTAATTGTATGTGAATGTCTGTGAAGGAGGTACACAGCTATCAAAACATTGCAAAGGCAAAAGTTAAAGAAAAAGCAGTGCAGAAAAAAAACATAGTTAGGTGAATATGTCAGTGCCAACATAACGTTTTGAGCTAAAAAACATAGAAATTCACCAGCTATGTCCTTGCCATGCACTGATTATGACCTCACATATGCCATCATTTATGACATCACTGATGACATCTCAAATGGTATCATTGATGACATCAACCAAGCTTCTTTTGTACACATTAGTCTATAAAGAGTAGGGAATTAGAGGTCTGAAATTATGTACTGAATAGCTCAGAATGATATGAAGCATCGAATGCCACGACACATACAACTCCCTTAGGTGAAGCAAGCTTGTGGTAGGTGGATCATTGACACTATAGAATACACTTCATGGGTATGAATTACCAATGAACCACAGCTAGAAGGGTAACCCTACCTTCACATGGTGTTTAATCTGTATACAAAGAAAACCCAAGTTCCTGCAGGTGCTCAACTTCTGTAACATAACTAATGGCCTACTACAGGCAGCCTTTATCTGTATCAAACTGTCCAGAGTCAGCAAACCTACAGTGAGAAATTAAATGGATATGAGTAGAAAAGTAGTTCATGTAAACAGTGTTTACTCTAGTGAGAGAATTTAGTTTGTACCACACTGTTTGCACACAGTGAAACTCTTATGAGAATGTATCTACAAATAGCAGTGTTCTATACAGAACTTGGTCATAGAGACACCATTCATTTAAAATACAGAAGGAATGAAGGTGCTAAAGGTCATGCTATCTGCAGCCTTCATACTGTGGGGAAAACGTTACAGATAGCACATCTTTTGAAGCTAATATAGCACATGTACATAGTTTAGGACATGGTGCACACAATCTTCTATCTTATCTAGAATTTGTCATGCCAGGACAATTCTATCTATATGCTCAAGGCCGCATACAATATCTACTACAGTATATACTATGTAGAATCTTTGCCCTGTTGGAAACTTTTCCTGTAGAATCAAAAAACCTGTGTGGAACATACTGAACACAGTTGTCAACTGTCAACTACACACAGAGTTACTCCTGAATGCAAAGATGTATTATGCGTTCAATATCTCTACACACCTAGGATGCTTTATGAGCGCATGTGTTTTGTAAACACTTACACCAATTATCTGGAGACAGGCTACACAAACTTAAAGAAGTAATATGGTAGTTACCCACAACTATGAAGACAATAAAGGAAACAAACACACTCATTAAATGATGTAATCAGTGATGTCATCAATGATATCATGTGAGATATCCTTAATGAAGTCATAATTGATGTCAAAGAACATGTCATGAGTGATGTAATATGTGATATTATAAGCAGTGCATGGTGGGGGCACAAGTTATAGTTAGCCCTGCTAATTATAACTGGAGAATTTCAGTGTTTTTTTACTTCAAAACATTATGTTGACACTGACATATTAACCTAATTATATATACATTCACTTTTCCTTTGATATTTTGCACAAATTTCTAAGGTTTTTCTTAAATGTAAAGTAAAATATAATAACAATTCCTAGCTATAACATCACTTTAACCTTTGGCTTTTTCACTGAATATTTCTTTTTTTATGTACAGTAATATTTTATTACCATACGTATTGACAGAGTTGACATGGTTGTACGGAAAAGTCAAGGAGGTTATCGAGTTAGAATTCTGAGACGGATGGAATGCAGATACATTTGGAGGTGGATGCAAAATACCCGATTAATCATAACATGGATGAAGAGTTATCTGGTTTTTTTTTTATTCTGGAATGGTATTGATGTTTTCAAGATTTTTTGCCTTTTTTGGAAGTATTTTTCCTATTATGTTTTTCTATTATGTTATAATGCCCACTTGGGCAATGCCATGATATGATTTGTTTAATTATATTTTATTTTGTTTTGTTTGGTGTGCACTGAAAAAGAACAAAAAGATGGCCTCATCAAAAGCCAACTTGGGCTTTAAATTAAATGTTTATTTATTCATTTAAGAAGTTTTATAAAGCGCTGGCCAGACCCTAGGGTATCGGAGCGCTTTCCAGCAGTTATAATACAGGAAACCCAAATAATCATAGGTATACATATTGGTTCGGAAGTCCTGACGTGTAGTGCAACATTGAGGCAGGGCAGTCCTGAGGGCCTCGCAGAGTGCACGATTGTCTTGTGCAGAACCATTTTTAGGTAGGGGAGAGCGGGGAGGGGTGAAAGGGTGCTAGGAGGAGGTAGATTTTGGTGCCAAAGTGTCATGGTGCTGCGGAATGCAGGTATGTGCCCTTCAGCGCTGGTTACCTGACCTGGAAGGCAGGGTTTAGGTAAAGGTCTTTTAGGAGTTTTTTTAATTTTTCAAAGGATGGGATAGTCCTAATGTCTGCTGGGATGGAGTTCCAGATTTTTCTTCTTTGTTGGAGATGAGGAGAATTTCAGTTTTGTCTTGGTTGAGTTTGGGGTGGTTCATGGAAAGCCAATGTTGGACCTCATTAAGAGTGTTGTTTAGTCTCTGAATATCTTCAAAGGAGGAGGTTTTTCAGATAGATCTGGGTGTCGTCTGCATAGAGGTGAAGGTGATGTTGGCTTTTTTGAGTAGGGAGGTGAGGGGTTCCATATAAATGTTGAATAGTTGAGGGGGAGCACTAATCCTTGGGGGACACCTCTGTTGCCGGGGTGTGAGTCGGACATTAAGGTTTTTATTTTTATCCTTTGGGAGCAGTTGTGTAAGAAGAAATAGAACCACTTTATGACCACCTCATCTGCTCCTACCCTGTCTTGGAGAGCCTTGATGAGAAGATTGTGATCCACCGTGTCAAAGGCTGCCGATAGGTCCAGCAGGATGATTAGGCAGCATTTGTCGGTATCTAGAGAATTATGAATGTCATCCACGAGGTTAAGGATCACGGCCTCAGTGCTAGAGCCTTTTCTGAATCCTAATTGGTGGGGATCTAGAAGGTTGATGTTGTCCATGTGCTGAGTCAGTTATGAAAGAACGCACTTTTCAATGATTTTGGCAAGGAGGGGGAGATTGGAAACAAGTCTGAAGTTGTTCAGATCGTTTGGTGTCAAGTGGTGTGACTTGGCCGACTTTGAGGCAGTCAGGTATGACGCCGGTTCTCAATGAGCTGTTTATGGTCTTGCACCAGTATGGCGCTATGAAGAGTTTTAGCTTTTTAGTCAATTGAGTGGGTAAAGGATCTAGTGCGTGAGCTGCGGGTTTGGAGGTGGCGATCAGTTTGAGAATCTCTGTTTCCGGTATGGGGTTGAAGGATTTTCAGACTTTCATGGGGTGCTTGCGTGCATTGGCTTCGGTTTCTGGTGGTGGGATTATGCATGAGGTGTTGGGGTTGACGTCTAGTGAGAGCTCAATCTTGGTGATTTTGTCTATGAAGAAGTTGGCAATGATGTCGCACAGGTCTTTGGAGGTCTGGCCTGGGGCAGCGGGGGGCTTGGATGTTTGTTGTCTGATGATGTTGAATAGTTCTTTGGGTCTGTTTTTCACATTGTCCAGGGTGGTGCAGAAGAAGGTGGCTTTTTCGTCGTTAATGGGTTTTTTGTATTTCCTTCGCGTTGCTTTGAGTTGCTCGTGGAGGCTTGTAGAGGGGTTGTTCCTCCATCTTCATTCTGCGTCTCTTAGTTGTCTTCTTTCAGCATTGATGTCTGAGTTGAACCAGGATCTAGATGGGATGTTCTTGTTTTTTTTAGTTTCAGGGGGGCTAATTGATCTAGGATGGAAGTCATAGTAGAGTTATAGTGAGTGGTGAGTTCCGTTGCAGAGAGATCATCCATGTAGGTAGGCAGGAGTGAGCCTACCCTATTTTCAAAGTTGGCCATGGAGATCTGTCTGAGATTTGTCATCCATTTAGGGGGGTCCTGGGTGGCGGGTTGATGTGTGATTGGTTGAGTGATGTGGAATAGGATAAGGTGGTGGTCAGACCAGTCAACGGGTAGAATCTGATCGATTGTGATGGTGTCCTGTTGGGAGATGATGGCATCCAGGATCGCTCCTTTGTTGTGGGTAACTTCTGAACTATGCTAGGTAAGGTTGTTGCTGTGTAGCAGCTCATTTAGGTTCTGGATTACTGGGTTGTTGTTTTCGTTCCAGTGTAGGTTCAGCTCTACCAGAATTAGGTTGTTGGAGTCTCAGAGTGAGCAATGAACAATGAGGTCGGACAGGGGATCGGTGAATGCGATGGTGTTTCCTGGGGGATGATATAGGAGATGGCACTGGAATGTCTAGTTGTCACTTGTGTTGATGTTGCCGAAAAGGCATTCACAGGTGTTATAGTTAAAGGCGTCAATTTCTGTCACAGATATATTGTTGTTATGAATGATTGCTATACCTGTCTTTTTGGTCTTTTCGATCTTTGTTGATGATTGCAAAGCCTGGTGGCGCAAGAGTGTCCAAGATTGGTGTTGAGCATTCGTTTAGCCACGTCTCGGTGATGAAGGCTATGTGTACGCCATGGGTGAGGATGGATTCTGCTAGCTCAGTAGCATGTTTAGAGGCTGATCTGCAGTTTATGAGCATTGAGTTGGTAGTGTGTGCCTCTTTAATGGGGTTCTTCTTAAGAGGGGCCCTGAGGATGCTGGTAAGGGAGGCTGGGGGTCTGGGGTGTTTAGGAGGGTAGAGGTCCCGTCTGAATCCGATGATCACCTAGATTTTGGCTAGAGGGTGGCAGTAGCTGGGGTGTTGTATGAGGAGGCAAGATCAGCTGCTTCACTCGGGGACATAGCTATTCTAGTTCTGCTGGTACGGTCTGGGTTCCGAATATGATCCGAGAGAGGGGTTGGGATCCCCCTGTGGCGGGGATACTTGGGGAGCCATTGGTGAGTGGGGTTGTTGACGGTGGGGGTGTTATGGGGATTTTGGTAAGGTTTACAGAGTGAGGCGAGGTTGGCTAGGATTTTGTTGAAGCCCTGGATTACAATGCTTAGATGGCTTTCAAGCAGGGTGAGACGTTGACCCGTCTTTTCAATGCTGGGGTTATGGTGGTTCTGTATGTGGTCCTCCCAAGAGGGGGGTGTCCTGACGCTGTAGTTTTGCTGTCTAATAGATAGTGTGTTGTCCGTGTGGTCATTTGGCTGGGCCGAGGGCGCAGCGAGTGGAGGGTCATGTTGTGGCTGCTGCGTTCTTATGAGTGTGGGTATAGGGAAGTCAACAACTGTGTGTTGTGGTCGATCGTAGTAGTATGACGAAGGGAGTAGGCAGGGGTGTTAGAGGAGACAGTTGGGTGGGGGAAGGGGGCCTTGTTCTTGGTGGCAGCTATGAGGGTGATGTCACGTTCCGGAAGGCTAGTGTTGTTAATGGGGGGCACATAAGTGGTTTGGGTGCTCTACTGGAGGGTCCGACTGTCCGGGGGGAGGGGTTGGGTAGGGCAGGGAAAGGAGGGCATGAAAGAAGGTAGACCGAAGTGAGGGGAAGAGTGCATCAAATGCCTCAACGCTGTCGTTGTTAGCTTGGATTAAGACTGTGCCCGTTTTGGTAGATGGTCATAGAAGTATTCCCCCTTTGCTTCGAGCGGTTGGGGATATAGATTAGTAGTTTGCAGCTGAGAGGTGTATTCGTCCTTTTGGAAATGTGTAGTTGTGATCTGATGATCGAGTTCCTCTCTTCGGGTCTTTCAGTGTGAAAGATAAGATCCATTTTAATCTGGCCTTTGGAGGAGCAGTGATATATGTCCGCGAATAGTAGTTCTGGGTGCTGTCTAATCAGTTTGGGTTAATGTTTTTTTGCGCTTTGGGTGAGAAGTTGGGGGGAAGCTGATCGAGTAGGAGTTCGGGCCATGCAGTTTTAGGTAGTTCAAAGAGGTCAGGATGTAGTGGTTTGGCGTGACAGAAGCGATATTGCCTATATTGGACAGAAAGTTGGTTCCCAATTAGTGAGCGTCGGGGCTGGGCAGCCGGTGAAGTAGTTCAGGAGTTAGCCCTGGACGGCCATTGGAGGTTATGCTGCAGATCTTATCAGTAGTAATGTGGTTTGATTATTTCTGGTTCTCGTGGTGTTTGTTAGATTAAAGTAGGGTCTTGGGATTTGCTTTAGATTGGGCTTCCGGATCCTGTTGGGTTCAAGCTTGGGTCCTGGGTCCCAGACTGGAGGGACTCTCATGGGTCCTGGACGGAACCTTGGTGTATTTATCTTTGGGTTAGCACTTGGCGGCCGTCTTGGGGTCAGGCCATGGTGTTATGCAGCTTGGGCGAGTGGTGTGTGGTAGCGCTCTTGGTAAATCTGATTTCTCTGAGACAATTTGTGAGTTTTTGAGAGTAGGGTCTCTCATGTGCCCAGAGGAGATCCTTGGTGCCGTATACCGAGGGTTAGTTATTAGAGGCTATCTTGGGGTCAGGCCCTTTGGACACAAAGCTAGGGGAGGCGGTAATCACTCTGTTACATGGCCCTCATCACTTCTTAGCTGTGGCCAGCGGCTCCGGATGCTAGTGTTGCGGCAGCGTTTGCACTTCTTTTACAGTGCTGATGGAACACCTGTGCTATTGGATCACCTTGTAGATTCAGAGCCGGGTTAGTTAGTTGGGGCCATCTTGGGTGTGTGGAGGTGGTAGTCAAAGTGATACTGAGCCCTTATCGTTTCATTAGCTGAGACCGGCGGGTCGGAATTGCGCTGTTGGAGCAGCGTAGACACTTCTTTTGCAGTGCTGATGGGTCATCAGAGAAGTTGGATCGCTATGCAGAGTTCTAGGACAGGAGCGGCCATCATGGGGTCAGGCACTAGCAGTACCGACTGGATCTTGTGAATTAGTGTCTGTGTTGTGAGGCCCTCATCACTACTAGACTGCAACCGGAGGGTTGGGAGTAACGTGATATGGTAGCGCAATTACATCTTTGTGAGAGCTGATGGATTACCTGTGCAGTTTGGTCGCCTTGCAGATTCCGTGCCGGGGGCAGCCATCTTAAGATCAGGCATTAGCGGCTCCGGTGCGGAGCTCGTCCCTAGCCTGCGATTCACTCTGTCGATCTTCCAGTATGTATTACATTTAATTGAATTGAATTAGTTATTCAATGTATTTATTTTGTTGAAATACTCTGAATATGAATATGTCTTAAATTGTGGGCTAACTTTGAACTATTTGGCTATTTGTTGTTAAATATCTAGCCTAAAATGTGGCATGAAAAACGTTACTATTTCTTTTAGAAATTATGTGCGTATTTCTTTCATTTTCACAATACAATTGAGATTTAATTTGTAAGTTAGTAGGGCGATTTAGTTTGAGAAAGGCCTTTGTTGCCGAAACGCGTCACGTTGGTGAATAAATAACTTGAAAATAACTTTAATTGCCCTGGAGTGCCAGCGTCTTCTTTGTTTTGGAGCATTATTCATCATAACATGGGTGCTGCTCTTATGGCTGGCACAGGTGCTCATAGATGGGAATGACCAGTTTTGCAGCGCTTTGGAGCTTTGATATATATTTATTTATTTATACACACAGACACACACACACACACACACACACACACACACACACATATATATATCTACAAGAAAATGGAGGCCATTCACTGTTTGGCCTACATATTGTTTTTTATAGCTTTGGCGTTGGCCCTGGATCACATAAATAATGCCTGTTGAGCGACATGTAAGATGCTGTCTCATTCCATAGGTCCTTCTCGTAACAGAACTAGTTATGGATGATGTTTGTTGAAGGTATTCACAGGTGATGCACCTCATTGAGGTGAAAAAAAAACAGGGTGGCTCTAAATTTGCTACTCTGGCCCCTGTGTTTTGGAATTCCCTTCCCTTCCCTTCCACCTCAGATCCCTTACCCAGTACTCCCTTTTCCGTAAATCCCTGAAAACTTTCCTGTTTGCCCAGGCCTTTTTGCCTTAAAACCCCCCCTTTTCAGTTTATGCCCTAGTGGTTGACTCTACCCCCTCTGGTAGTTTGCTATCTTAGCGCCAAGAAACCGCTCGGTGTATGTCGCGCTTTAGAAATATTTTAAACTTAAACTTAAACTTAAACTTAATTGAGTCACAGCAATGAACCCCTGCCATTTGTTACAGCTTGCTTGAGTTCAACTCTCACAATAAGGAATCCTAAATTGGGAGCTGTGCGGTAAGGAATTACTGGCAGTTTTGGAAAAACCTTTTGCAATTTGTCACAAGTGGAAAGTAAGGGAAATGTGTTTTGCATTATATTTCTGTAGTTGGGACTTGATGGATGACAGACAACTACAAATGGAATTCTGTCACTCAACATGCTTTATAAATGTGATTCAGTGCCAATGCCAAAGCTGTAAAAAAACAGTATGTAGGCCAAACAGTGAATGACCTCCGTACACGATTCAAGAACCACAAATTGACAATAATTAATAAGAAACATGACCAGTCTGTAGTCAATCATTCTAACCTTGTGGACCATTTACTAACAGATTTGAAGATTTTACCTGTGAAACATGTCTTAAAGGAAGAACAACTGGACTCCAGAGAAAACCTCTGGATGTACCATTTAAAATCACTGTATCCAGATGGACTGAACATTACTGACAATGCCACCTGATTACTGCATATCTCAAGAGATCTCAGGACAGCATTGATTCCACATTCCACATGAAATCATCACTCATGATGCTTTTTGAAATGTCAGCAGTGTCATCTGTATTGCCACTGAGCAAACCATCTTGTACTACCTGAGGAAGATGGAAACTGAAACTTTGCAATCGAAATATCTTTTTTTGTTCTTTGGTAAGTACATCGTATTGAGTCACTTCTTTCTTGGATATATAAATAATTTTTTTTATTTTTACAAATATGTTGTCATGCATTAATTTTATCTATTGCCACTTGTGTGCTCACACTCCTAACAAGCATTTGCAATGCAATAGGTCTCGCATTAGGAAAGTTTGAGCTATTGGTATTGTAAATGACAAATTATTTATTTACTTGTTGGTTTTGAAAATAGCGAAATTAATAGCTTTGCTATTTACAATGCCAATAGTTTTAACTTTCGCAAATGTGAAACCTATAGCATTTGTAATGCAATATGTGTTGTATTTACGTGACTTAGATGTATTGATATTACAAATAAAAATGGCTTTTATTTTTTTAATACTTATCTAAATGTTATTGTAATTTATAATGGCAATAGCTTTTGTAAATGACTTTTCTGAAGATTATGTTCATTGTATTTTATTGTGACGAAAATCCAAGAACAGAAGTGAAATATTAACATTTTTTTGTGACATTTGTAATAAAGCTTGAAACATTGAGAGGACATATTTGAACCAGTTGTTGTTGAATAGTTGCACAGATTGATGCTGTGGTGGCGCAGAGTGATGTTGTGGTGGCGACGAGTGATGCTGTGGCGTTCAGTGATGCTGTGGTAGCGCATAGTGAGGTTGTGGTGCCCCTGAGTGATGCTGTGGTGGTGCTGAGTGATGCTATGGTGATGCGCTAGATAGAGGGAGGGTGATAGATAGAGGGAGGGCGATCGATAGAGGGAGGGCAATAGATAGATAGACAGATAGATAGAGTGATGGCGATAGATAGACAGATAACGTTATTTATGTTGCATTGAGTAGAGTGCAAGTATGAGGTGTGAAATTATATGGCACTGAGTGGTATTATGTGGAGTGTATTTACGTTGCATTGAGAAGAGTGTAGTTATGTGGCGTGTAATTATGTGGCACTGAGTGGTAATCTGGGGAGTGTATGTTGTATTCAGTAGAGTGTAATTTTGTACAGTGTAATTATGTGGCACTGAGTGGTATTTGGAGTGTATGTTGCATTGAGTGCAGTGTTAGTATGTAGCATATAATTATGTGGCACTGTGTGGTATTATACGGAGTGTATTTATGTTGCATTGAGTAGAGTGTAATTATGTTGCATGTAGTTATGTGGCACTGACTGGTATTATGAGGAGTGCATGTTGTATTTAGTAGAGTGTAATAGTGTGGCGTGTAATTATGTGGCACTGAGTGGTATTGTTCGGAGTGTATGTTGCATTGAGTGCAGTGTAATTATGTAGCATATAATTATGAGACACTGACTAATATTGTGTGGAGTGTGTGTTGCATTCAGTAGAGTGTAATTATGTAGTGTGTAATTATGTGGCACTGAGTGGTATTTGGAGTGTATGTGCATAGAGTGCAGTGTCATTATGTTGCATATAACTATGTGACACTGAGTGATATTTGGAGTGTATGTTGCATTGAGTGCAGTGTAATTATGTGGTGTGTAATTATGTGGCACTGAGTGGTATTTGGAGTGTGTGTTGAATTGCATGCTATGTAATTATGTGGTATGTAATTATGTGGCACTGAGTGGTATTTGGAGTGTAGGTTGCATTGAGTGCAGTGAAATTATGTGGCGTGTAATTATGTGGCACTGAGTGGTATTTGGAGTGTATGTTGCATTGAATGCAGTGTAATTATGTGGCGTGTATTTATGTGACACTGAGTGGTATTTGGAATGTATGTTGCATTGATTGCAGTGTAATGATATGGCGTGTAATTATGTGGCACAGAGTGGTATTTGGAGTGTATGTGGCATTGAGTGCAGTGTAATTATGTGGTGTGTAATTATGTGGCACTGAGTGGAATTTGGAATGTATGTTGCATTGAGTGCTGTGTAATTATGTGGCGTGTAATTATGTGGCACTGAGTGGGATTTGGAGTGTATGTTTCATTGAGTGCAGTGTAATTATGTGGAGTGTAATTATGTGGTACTGAGTTGTATTTGTAGAGAATGTTGCATTGAGTGCAGTTTAATTATGTGGTGTGTAATTATGTGGCACTGAGTGGTATTGTGTGGAGTGTGTGTTGTATTCGGTAGAGTGAAATTGTGTGGCGTGGCTGGCTGGCTGGATGGATGATGGATGGATGAATGGACAGTGTAAGAGAGAGTTCATACAGTGACTGAGAGCTTGGGAAGGACAGAGGAAGAGAAAACGTGTAATAAAGAGGGACGGAAAAACAGAAGATGAGTTAGAAACAGAAGAAAGCGAGAGAGAACAGAGAGAGAGAGAGAGGGAATGCTGAAGAGGGACAGAGAGGGTGAACACGTAAGATTGATTGATAGAGAATGAGGGGCAAAGAAAATGAGTGAAAAAGAAAGGATGAATGGAGAGAGGGGGAGATAACAAAGGCAAAGAATGAGAGAGACTTAGAAGGAAAAGAGGAGGAGTGAGAGAAAGAGAAAAATACTAGAGAATGGGAGAAACACAAGGCAAAGGGAGAGTATAATAGATACAGCGAGAGTCAGAGAACATCTTGTTAGGTCATAAAAGAAAGATTGTATAAGACAATGAAAAAGCGTAAAAGAGAGTGCGGGAAAGAGATAGGGCATGGAGAGAAAGTAAAAGATATAACTGAAGAGATTTACATCCAAGTATCTGTCGGCCCTGAGACCCTTCCTTTGAAGGAAACAAGTTACACGTCCTCACCCACCCCCCCCTAAAACACGGAGAGACAGAGGTTTCCCGTGGAGTAGCCTTAGTGAGGTACTCCCCGAGTTTACTGAGAGGGAAGTTAAGCACGAGATTCACGAGGCTGGACATCAGCCCTGCTTTCATGAGTGCTTATGTTTTCACTCCTCTGTTTCCTGTTGCCACTGACCCATGTGCCCGATCCCAACCCCTGTCAAATTGCCTTCACATTCGAACATAGGCCAACTCTTAATACAAGGTTCATGATTAAAAAACTATTAATGTTAGGATGAGAAGTAAACAGTCGCAAATTGATCACTATGCATGGCTGACATTAGAGACACACAAACTTGAATACAAATTTATGTAGCCGCATATTTGCTCTCAACATATTACTTTTTTATCTATTCCTACATTCGAACAATTCTCCTTACCTATATGCAAAGAGCTGTGCGCGCCCTCTTTGGAGGTTTCAGATACCCTCCTATCGCCCGCCCCTTTCATTTGTGCTCCTTCGGGGATTCGGAAACGCTGCTTAACCTGGGTTTATACATGCAAGTCACACAGAAAAATCAATCATAAAGCAATAAAGAGGACTCCCGTTTTTCTCCCCTTGTAGGATCTTGTACAGCCTGACCGCTTCTCACTCAGGCAATCCACTTTGCTTTGTAATGAAATTGCAGCTAGTTTTTATTTTCCATTTAATTGCATGATTCTCTTTTTTAACACGGTGTGGTGCAAGCTTCTGGCGCACACACACACAGAAGATGGCACAGCACATGTATCCTTCCGTCAAATACAGTAACAGGTGGTGTCCAGGGTAGAGGCAGGGATCAGAGATCTGAAGCCATCACAGGTATCTTCCAGATGTCTGTGTCCGCTATAACAAGCAGCCAGGCTCCGCTTCCTCCACACATTTTCTGTTGCTTTCTGATAAGGGCTAAGGGCACCACTATAGGCAAGCACTGGGAAGTTCTACACAATCTGTCTCCGGCTGCAACATGGGGACTTCGCTCCCATCTGACATAAATCTTTCCAGGGGTTATGAAGTGAGCTGAGACACGATGTTACCACTGAGTGATGCCCAAGAAAAAGAGCTGTTTAATCTAGCAAATGTAAAAGAAATATAGACACTGCGAAACCAACTGACTTCATTTCTGCTATAACTTTACATGTCTTCTTTGTTGAATATCACAGTTTCTCGCATATATTAGTTTTGAAATACAAACAGAAACAAGCGCAGGGTAGTCACAAGACTATATTTTATTGGCTTGGCCCGCATTTTTATGTTAAAAGCAGTAAAAAAAAAAGATTCAATAACTTAATGAGCATTCGAAATCACCGCCGCAGCCCTGCTCCGTGTAAACCGGAAGTCAGGCACTTTTGGCCGAGACGGGGGCGGGGCCTGCAATCCAGCAGGAAGTTCCGCCCGCCGCCGCCGAGGAAGCAGTGAAGCCGGCCGACTCCGACCAGCGCTGCAGAGGAGACACGAAACACGCCGAAAGAGCCCGGTGAGTGGGAGGGGAGGGGGTCCAGGGCTAATGTGAAGGCCTGTGTGTATGCGTGTGTGCGTGCGTGTGTGTGTGTGCATGTGTGTGCGCATGCGTGACTGTGTGTGATTGAGAGAATGCGAGGCAGGGGATAGTGTGCCTGCGTGTGCATGCGCGCGCCTGTGTGTGTGTGTGCGTGCATGCAGAGGGGTGGGGGCTGCCTGTGTCTGTGTGTGAGCGAGGGCTTGCGCCTGTGTGTGTGCGTGCGTGCATGCAGAGGGATGGGGGCTGCCTGTGTCTGTGTGAGAGCCAGGGCTTGCACCGCGCATGCGCAGGTATCAGACGCGCGCTCCCGCGAGGAAAAACGCAGCTCGTAACAGATTGGTGTCCTCATTCCCAACTCATTCCCCATACGGGCGGCAAAAGGTCTGAAGCAGACACTCTCAATGCTCACGCATTGAGAGTAAGGTCTGCTCGACCTAAAAATCACTTCTAGAGTCGTCACTGGTACCTTTGACGCAGCGTACTTGAATAACCTTAAGAAACAATTGAAGGATCCAAAGGATATATATAGTCCAGAACAATGGACAGCCTTTCTAAATTGGTATGAGGATACCAAAAAATGCAAGAAGGAATCTTGGATGCTAGGAATCTAAGATACCCATGATTAACTGCAATACCAAATTAGTTCCTTGAGGGATAAGTTTAGGGTTTGTGTCCCCACTGCCCCTTCTCCTCATTATAAGTTTCTCTGAAGCACTAGTGAGAATTCTGATGCAATAGAAGAAAAGGAGGAGTACATATTAAATATTCTGAACTTCCCCAAACTAGTACAAGGTACTGGGGAGGGTGCACTGCGAGGTGCCCTTGGGGACACAGCAGAAAAGTTTAATGACCTGGCAAGAGGAGCATAGGCAAATCCAGGGCAAGTAAATGCAGCAACTGTGGCAAAAGACAACACAACTGGAACCCCATGATGTGGTCAAATTTTGTGTGCCCCCATTTCGAAGAAATGAAACGGAGCAGTGAGGTTTACAACACAACTATGGCTTGGGTGAGTCTAATAAGAAGTGCTGGGCGAAGGCAAGAGAGCTTGAAAGCGTGCTCTGAAAGAATCAACATATTTCGTTGGATAGCAGGAGGACAGTGAGAACCTTAAGGATATTGTCTATATCCATCCATATACCCTTCATCCATGAGGGCGGTTCCTCCACGGCATCAATGACGTGTGGCCCTTTCAGTGTGAATTGGGCATATCCGTTTGCCAGCTACATTATTACGGCCAAACAAACATGCACAATTCAACCTCTCCAACTCGGCTGTCATAGACAGCCGAGTTGGAAAGCAGGCACAGACCTTCAGTTCCCTTCAGAGCGCTGAAGCAGCCTGCTCAAGCCAACCCAGACACTTCTCTCATGCAGCATGAAAGTGTCTGGATTGGATAAGGAGCTGCGTGACCTCGCGCTGGAGGAGTCAGGAGCCGGCTGGAGAACACAGAGGACAGGACGTGCTAAAGGCTGAAAAGGTAAGTGAATTTAAAAATGCTAATACAAATTTTATTATGTTTAATTTTATCTATGACGACTCACCATTTTTGTGGGTCACCAACCGCCACAGGTCCCGGAGTAGGAATCCATGTCCCTGGTCCCCAGCTACCTACTGAATGTCAAACTCCAGTTCGCGATTGCATGTGATAACCCATAAAAATGTGTGAAGTATTGCAAACTGTATTTGAGTGTTATGAATCTAACGGTGATAATGTCAATCAAATGTTACCCATTCTTTTGCCAAAGGAAATGAATGATCGATTGTTAGACAAGAAGGCCAATTGGCCATGACAAGCAGCCATTGAAGAAGCTGCTTTCATTACTGCTAGAGATGGACTAATGAATGCGGTTATTGAGGTATGTCCTTTGAAAATTGATTGGACAAAGATGAACAAGTACAAATAAAGCAAAGGTGAAACTCCTGCTGGTTATCTTGATCTTTTCAAAAATGAATGTAATCATTATTTTGCTATTGCTAATGCTACAGGGGCTGCCTAAGCAGCCGTTGCAGCATCATATGTTCAGTGGTTATTGCTCTCGTTACAGAAGCAGCTGCGCACAATTAGCAGGGGGTAGGAAACTACAACATTTTTATGATTTACCTTAGCAACGTAGTAGTAGGTGCAGCCACGTTCTTCCTCAATGCCACAAAATAGTGCATTTCTTCAACATGTATAACTTTATTTCATGTTTGGCATTGCACAGTTCTGAAAGTTTATATTTTCGTATCCTTTCGAATGAGTACTATCCTACGTCAGTGGATGCTGATTAATGGCCAGTCTTCATAAACTGGTACGAGGAAGATACTAAACCTAAATATGACCTCAAGATACGGGCTTTGAAAGCGACCCACAAGAGCCAGAAATACAAGATCACCTATTTAAGGGCCAGAGCTACCCCTTCTGTTGATTCCCCTCCTTATTTGTTTCTTAAATTCCTCCTGAGAAGTAGAGTAGATAGAAAACAATGGCGAAGACTTATTGGATGGCTTGAGTTTCCACTTGCTGGTTGCAGAGGCTGGAGGTGCAGCAGCAGTGTTGGCCAAAGACCGAGCGGCACCAGCTGATTAACCAGTGGAAGGCTGGGGGTGGGTACAAGCAATGAGCATGTGGTCGCAGCGAATGCAAAAAGAGCAGTGGGTGCAACGAGCCGAGTGAACAGCAACACAATTAGGAGGCGAAGCGCCACAGTATATGCATTGTGTTCAAGATGAGAGGCTATCTCCATCACCAGACACACTTCCATAGAGCCAGTTCTCACTCAACACCTTTACAAACTGATGCCAGACATCGGCTCGGTGGGGCACACTGCCCGACTATAACCCAGGATAGTCTGAGGCAAATTATTGGTCAGAGAGTGAGAGAACCTTAAACAAATCCCTTCAAAGACCAACATGCTCCCTCCTCCAGTGACATAGGAGACTAGACCACTCTGATGCCTTTGTTGCTTTAAGAGAGGATTCAGGACCTGCGGTGGGGGCGTGTTACCATTTATATCACTTGGTCCCCTGCACATCTAGTCAATGTTATGAAGCAATTCCTTCATACATGTTAGAATCCCATGAAATTCTGTGAGGAGCTGCAGGCTGTGTTTGAGCGCTATGAACCCAAGTGGGCAGATGTAAAACAGTTAATAAGTTCTGCCCTGCCAAGTGAAATAAGGGATCAATTGGTGGAAAGAGTAATTGGCTTCAGAAAGCCCCTAGCCTCATGGCTGCAAAGAAAAGTTTGTTAAGTACTATCATGGAGAGATGCCCAGTTACATATGACTGGACCAAAATTTCTAACTGGAAACAGAATAAAGATGGATCTCCTGCGGATTATCTTGATCGTTTAATGGATGTTGGTCGAGGTTTGTTGCTTAAGTCTCTTGAGCAGCTCCAAATCATCTGTATAGTTGGCAAACCAATGGTGTAGATGAATTTTTATCCTCTGCAAGACACCTCTCAGAGGTAAAAGAAAGAAACAAGCATTGGTAATGCATCGATTTCGCCTATGTAATGAATAAAGAGCTGTTTTCTTTATTCATCGTCCAGGAGAAGGAAAGAGCTCCCTGACAGATAACACAGGAGTGGAAAGGATGTGGCACAGTGGCCAGAGCTACTGATTAGAGAGCTGGGGATCCCGGTTTGAGTCTCTGCGGCGCCGTGCAACATCCTGTGACTCTATGCAAGTCACAATCTCTCCCGGTGATAAATTGTTACATATATATGCTGCAAGAGTAAAAGGCATACTTTATGAAACTATAGCTCCACCAAAGTGGATGTTAACAGTATTTTGGCGGCGTGAAACTGATAGGAGAAGCAGACCAGGAACAAGTGTTGGTATATATGCTACAGCCAATAGATATGGAGGAAAGGTAAGTGCCCCACCCAGGAACCAATGAGAAGCCAGTAAAGAGAGGAGGCGGGATGTAAGTCTCTTTTAAGTTTATATTAAAAACAATGGATTTTTCAAGCACAGCGCAAGCGCTGGTCTGGAGACACCTGAACAGGAATCATATGAGCCCAGGTTGATGTCTTCATAAATAATTTCAACCAATAGTAAAAGGGAGTGGTTGGGGGTGAATGGGTAGAGTGAGTGAGAGAAGTGGGCAAAGGGAAGTTGGAGCAGGATGAAGCCAAGGACAGGGCGAGGGAAAATCAGACCCTCCAGGTGGTTGGTTGTGCTGTAGCTGCAGGTGGGTAGGCCACTGGAAATGGGATTGTCCCAGTGTAACTTCTCCCACACCCCTCAACTCCGAACAGCCGGAGTTGACTCAACTTCACTAGAATGAGATAGACATCATCATCCTCACTGAAACTTGGCTCAATCCCTCTTCCAATCCTAGCCTAGACCTCATAGTGCCTCTTACCCATGACATAATTCTTCTAGACAGAGCTATGAAGCTGGGCGGTGGCATAGCTTGTATACATTGGAGCACACTCTTGGTCTCCCACTCAGAGTCCTCTACGCCATACTCCTGCGAATACCTTTGTCTGAACATCTCTAGTAACAACCTTCCGGTGTGCAAACTACACACATTTTATCACCCCTCGGGGGACAAACTACCCTTCATCGAACAATCAATGGACATCATCTCTGGAAAGTCGATTCCGTTATGTCCCAAATCTTCCTCGGTGATTTCAATCATCAGTGGTCTAACCCCAATGACCAAGCTGTAACATGCCTCAAATCATTCTTAAGTGATCACGAGTTGATTTAACATTGTGACCGGCCAACTCATAATAAAGGAGAAATTCTGGACCTCATCATCACCAAAGGACACACCATCACACTGGCTACCAATACCCCTTGCGATTGGCCCAACCATCACAGTATCTTCTTTTATATTAACTTGCAGGTGTCACTGAGGAAGGCTCAACCAACGGAATGGAAGATTTCGAAAAGGGACCTCAGAGATATCAATACAGCCGAACTAGCAACCCACTGTAAATTTGCCCTCTCTTCCCAAGTTGGCATGTCCGAGGTTCATGTACTCACTGCCTTCTACAACCCTACTATCTCTAGCATAATGGATTCCATTGCTGCTCTCCAACAAAAAATGCATCAACAAAAATATCCAAACCTTGGTTCAATGGCAACTTAAACTCGGAACACCGCAACCTTAGGGCAATTGAACGATCCTGGAGATTCAAACCATCCTCGGACCAGCTAAAAATCCTTAGATCGAACAAATCAAGAGCGCTAAGGCCGACTCCTTCAGATCCCAAAACTTAATCAAGCCGCTAATCACCCCAAGAAACTTTTTGAATTGGTTAAAAAGTAATCGGTGGAAGCACCAATCTGCTCTGACTCTGGAGTCAGCCCACCTTCCTGCGATGATCTGGCTGCTTTCATTACTGAGAAATCAACACTCATTAATATTGATCTTGATTCTTGGAAGGCTCTATTGCTATCCTGTGGGTCTGTGCCCCCCGACCCCCTTAGAGAAGATCGAACCAATTAGCCTGAGCACCAAGAACAATGCCTCATGGGGCACCTTTACTCCCCTCAGTGAAAGAGACATTAACAAGATTCTTCAGAGTATCAACCCACCAAATCACTTCAGCGACCCGTTGCCACCTTCCATCTTCAAAAAAATCAAGGATGTCATCACCCCCATCTGGACAAAGATTCCCAACGCGTCTCTGTCACAAGGCAATGTCCCATATTGTCTAAAAGCTGCTCAGGGAATACCTATATTTAAACAAGCATTGGAAATGCAATAGGTCTCGCATTAGAAAAGTTGGAGTTATTGGTCTTGTAAATGACATATTGTATTTATTTGTTGGTTTTTAAAATTGCTAAATTGATGGCTTTGTCATTTACAATGCCAATAGTTATAACTTTCGCGAATGTGACACCTATAGCATTTGGAATGCAACATGTTTTGTATTTACGTGACTTAGATGGCAGCTCTGGTCATTAGGCCACATCTCTAGAGAGCAGGAGAGTGCAGCAGGGGAGAGAAGCACAGCAATGCAATAGGTCTCGCATTAGGAAAGTTTGAGCTATTGGTATTGTAAAGGCCCCTTTTTTATTTATGTGCTTGTTTTGAAAATAGCGAATTAATAGCTTTGTTATTTACAATGCCAATAGTTTTATCTTTTGCAAATGTGACACCTGTTGTAACACAATATGTGTTGTGAGTGAGGGTGAGGGGGTGAGGGGTTGAGGGTGAGTGAGGGTGAGTGAGGGTGAGGGGTTGAGGGTGAGTGAGGGTGAGTGAGGGTGAGTGAGGGTGAGGGGTTGAGGGGGAGGGGTCGAGGGTGAGGGGTTGAGGGTGAGGGGTTGAGGGTGAGTGAGGGTGAGGGGTTGAGGGTGAGGGTGAGTGAGGGTGAGGGGTTGAGGGTGAGTGAGGGTGAGGGGTTGAGGGTGAGTGAGGGTGAGTGAGGGTGAGGGGTTGAGGGTGAGTGAGGGTGAGGCTGAGGGGTTGAGGGTGAGGCTGAGGGGTTAAGGGTGAGGCTGAGGGGTTGAGGGTGAGTGAGGGTGAGTGAGAGTGAGGGTGAGTGAGGGGTTGAGGGTGAGGGGTTGAGGGTGAGTGAGGGTGAGGGGTTGAGGGTGAGTGAGGGTGAGGGGTTGAGGGTGAGTGAGGGTGAGGGTGAGTGAGGGTGAGTGAGGGTGAGGGTGAGTGAGGGTGAGGGTGAGTGAGGGTGGGTGAGGGTGAGTGAGGGTGAGTGAGGGTGAGTGAGGGGTTGAGGGTGAGGGGTTGGGGGTGAGTGAGGGTGAGGGTGAGGGGTTGAGGGTGAGTGAGGGTGAGGGTGAGGGGTTGAGGGTGAGTGAGGGTGAGGGGTTGAGGGTGAGTGAGGGTGAGGGGTTGAGGGTGAGTGAGGGTGAGGGTGAGTGAGGGTGAGGGAGGGTGAGGGTGATTGAGGGTGAGGGGTTGAGGGTGAGGGTGAGTGAGGGTGAGTGAGGGCAAGTGAGGGCGAGTGAGGGCGAGTGAGGGCAAGTGAGGGCGAGTGAGGGCAAGTGTGGGCGAGTGAGGGTGAGTGTGGGTGAGTGAGGGTGAGTGTGGGTGAGGGGTTGAGGGTGAGTGAGGGTGAGGGGTTGAGGGTGAGTGAGGGTGAGTTAGGGTGAGGGGTTGAGGTGGGTGAGGGTGAGTGAGGGTGAGGGGTTGAGGGTGAGTGAGGGTGAGTGAGGGTGAGGGGTTGAGGGTGAGTGAGGGTGAGTGAGGGTGAGGGTGAGTGAGGGTGAGGGTGAGTGAGGGTGAGTGAGGGTGAGTGTGAGTGAAGGTGGGTGAGGGTGAGGGGTTGAGGGTGAGTGAGGGTGAGGGGTTGATGGTGAGGGGTTGAGGGTGAGTGAGGGTGAGGGGTTGAGGGTGAGTGAGGGTGAGTTAGGGTGAGGGGTTGAGGGTGGGTGAGGGTGAGTGAGGGTGAGTGAGGGTGAGGGGTTGAGGGTGAGTGAGGATGAGTGAGAGTGAGGGTGAGTGAGGGGTTGAGGGTGAGTGAGGGTGAGGGTGAGGGGTTGAGTGAGGGTGAGGGTGAGGGGTTGAGGGTGAGTGAGGGTGAGGGTGAGTGAGGGTGAGGGGTTGAGGGTGAGTGAGGGTGAGTTAGGGTGAGGGGTTGAGGTGGGTGAGGGTGAGTGAGGATGAGGGTGAGTGAGGGTGAGTGAGGGTGAGTGAGGGTGAGTGAGGGTGAGTGTGAGTGAAGGTGGGTGAGGGTGAGGGGTTGAGGGTGAATGAGGGTGAGGGGTTGAGGGTGAGGGGTTGAGGGTGAGTGAGGGTGAGGGGTTGAGGGTGAGTGAGGGTGAGTTAGGGTGAGGGGTTGAGGGTGGGTGAGGGTGAGTGAGGGTGAGGGTGAGTGAGGGTGAGGGGTTGAGGGTGAGTGAGGATGAGTGAGAGTGAGGGTGAGTGAGGGGTTGAGGGTGAGGGGTTGAGGGTGAGTGAGGGTGAGGGTGAGGGGTTGAGTGAGGGTGAGGGGTTGAGGGTGAGTGAGGGTGAGTGAGGGTGAGGGTGAGTGAGGGTGAGGGTGAGTGAGTGAGGGTGAGGGGTTGAGGGTGAGTGAGGGTGAGTGAGGGTGAGTGAGGGAGAGTGAGGGTGAGGGTGAGGGGTTGAGGGTGAGTGAGGGTGAGTGAGGGTGAGTGAGGGTGAGTGAGGGTGAGTGAGGGTGAGGGGTTGAGGGTGAGTGAGGGTGAGGGTGAGGGGTTGAGGGTGAGTGAGGGTGAGGGTGAGGGAGGGTGTAGGTTGCAGTACTGCGGAAGAGCGGTGCGCATTGATAGGTCACGAGACCTAAAGAGAGCCTCTAAGAATGAAAACAAGTGTCAGAATAGCCAGCCAAGTAAGAACTATCCACTCTAGAATGAGCTGTGCCTGTCAGCGATGTAGAACTGGCAGGCAATTACATGAGTAAGGTAACTTGACCGTGCTGCAGGTCAAAGAAATCGATAATGATTCTGTGGCTCAGGAACTCGTGACTGCCACTTGAAGAAATATGCTCCATCTGCGTGGAGAAATAGATAAGATTATGTGGCCTAAGAACTCGTGACTGCCTTTGAAGAAATCTGAAAAACAGAGCTCCCGCTGTGTGCAGAACACCGCTCTGCACGGGTAAAAACTCAGTCCCAGAAGGAAGACAGCGGGTAGAACGTTCGCTGAGGCCCAACAGCTGAGCGCACACTAGGCGGGAGGCCGCCGAACGCTCTGGCAAGAGAGTTCCCGCTGAGAGGAATCACTGTGTGGAGATGTGAGCTGGGGGATGGGGCGGAGCGGGTAAAAAAAAAAAAAAAGACGGAGGGAAGGCAGATAAGGGGAGGGGGGAGGAGAAATGCGACACGGCGGGCAGGGGAGGGGGCGGAGCGGGTAAAAAAATAAACAAACAAGACGGAGGGAAGAGAGAGAAGGGGAGGGGTGAGGAGAAATGCGACACGGCGGGCAGGGGTTGGGGGCGGAGCGGGTAAAACAAGACGGAGTGAAGAGAGATAAGGGGAGGGAGGGAACTGATGTGCACGCGCTTTTAAGCTCAATGCGCATGCGCATTGAGCTTAAAAGTAACGGGCACTGCAAGGAATCGCCACGATTCCTTGCAAGTTGGTTCAAGAGTGGATAAGCCCCCATAGTCTCGCAAGCTCGATGCGCATGCGCATCGACAGGCGAGACCTAAAAAACTACAGCAGACAGTGCTGACCTTAACAACTTCAGCCCTAGCTCCAACATCCCCACTCTAGCCAAACTCCTAGAAAAATGCGTCCAATCTAAACTCTGTGCCCACGACGAGATTTTCCATCTCCTTGACCAACATCAATCTGGCTTTCGGAGTGGGCACAGCACCGAATAAGCTCTCACTCACATTATGGATGACATTTTAAAAATGCTTGACCAAAATGAACCTTGCCTCATTATCCTCCTTGACCTTTCCTCTGAGTTTGACACTGTTAATTACGACAACCTCCTATTCATTTTGGAGCATAGGATGGGCCTTTCTGGTCCGGTGTTGCAATGGTTCTCGTCCTTCCTCCACCACAGATCCCAAAGAGTTAAGGCGAACCACTTGTTTTTGGAACCATTAGCTAATGCACTAAATTCCACTGACATTCTCTTCCATATGTATGCGGATGACACACAACTTTATCTGAAAATATCCTCCCAGTTAAGCATGGGCGGAAAATCCGTTTCGCTCGCGGATTTTGCGGATTTTCGGTAAATTCGCAATCCGCGAGATTCGCGATTCTCCCGCAAAATCCGCAAATCCGCGAGCAGCGGATTTTATGGCTTGCTCGCACTGTTCGCGTGAGTTCGCGGCTTCCCAGTACAACTTCGCGCCCCGCGAATAAGCGCTAAATTGCAGAAATACGATCTTAGCAAAACTGAAACTACTTACCAGGTTCAAAAGTTCAGGCTCATCATTAGTAGCCATTTCCTTTAGTGCATCCTGAGGGGCCCCTCCAGAGTTCAGTTGCCAGTTGCAACTATTATGTGACCCTGCTCTGAACCTCAGAATAGTTACACATATGCCACAAAGGTCCTGAATTACAGCTAAGGGAGACAAGCAGGAGCCAGGCTGGAAGTTCAAATCCATTAATCAGCCCCTAATTCATTATTGTCAGTTGGGGCAGGGCAGGTGTTGTAACTAATTTTGCAACAATGAAAGCACTTAGCAAGTGCAAAAGATCACTAATCAGGAAGCACTAAGGAAGCAGGTGCCAGCTAAAAAAATATTCTGTGACACATTAATCAGCCCCAAATTAATTCAGGTCACTTGAGGCAGGGAAGGTGTGCTTTGCTTTGTCACAATAATGTACACTGACTGGACAACCAGAGGGTGCTGTGATGAAACAGAGGGTGGCATGGGTGGGCCAGAGGGTGGCATGAGTAGTCAGAGAGTGGCAGTGGTGACAGAGAGTGGCAGTGATGAAGAAGAGTGTCCCAAACAGGCTGGACACGTAGAAACAACAAGTTCGCAAAACTTGCGACCCGACAGGTACGTTCGCGTTTGCGAAATTGTACAAAACCCTCGCGAACTGGCAGAAACCCGTGCGAACACACAAAAAAAAATCCGCAAATTCGCGAGAATTCGCGGATTTTGCGGATTGCGAGTTCGCAAATCCGCAAAATTCGCGAACGCGAGATTCGCAAAATTCGCCCATGCTTACTCCCAGTATAACCTCATATCACTCAACACTACCCTAATAAATACTCAAAACTGGTTAACAGAGAACCACCTCCTGCTCAACACTTTCAAAACAGAATTCCTTCTCATTTCTCCTCCAAATCACATCCCCAAGTTAGAACTTTGGATGACCCACCTCACTGCCTTCAACTGCTTCCTCTCTCATTATTGACTCAGCCAAATCTCTCGGAATCACCCTGGACAAGCATCTGAACATGAAAAATCATATTAGCAATGTATGCAAGGGAGCTAATCACCTGATGAGGATACTCCGGAATTTCAAACCTTTCCTTCCACAAGCTGACTTCAAGCAACTGGTCCAAGCGCTTGTTTTGCTGAGGCTTGACTATGGCAGTGCTATGCTCTGTGGCCTCCCCAAATATACCTTGGCCCCACTAAGGGCTTCATTGAAAGCTGCTTCCAGATTGGTTACGAGCACCAAAAGAAATGCCCACATTTCCCCAGTCTTAAAATCCCTAAATTGGAGCAAGGGAGAATGGGTTTGGATATTTGCAAGGAAGTGATGGCGCTCTGCGTGTTCCTTTGGTTTTGGTAGTTGCTATGACAGTGCAAAGTCCGGTGCATGCAGGTCAGGGGAACAAACCCAACGGAAAACCAGCCCCTGCAACGGTAAGAAGATGCATCTCCTGTACCGAATAACATGAACAAAATCCTGTGCACACGAAAGATTCAAGTTGTCTCCAGGTGGAGACTTAAATTTGAGCAGTGTTAACGAAAAGATACACACGATTCGTCTGGTGACCAATGTAGAATTTAATCGTGGAATGACTGTTCAGTACATCCAAGTAGCAAGTAGTAGACAAAAATAAATGAAGCCGACACGTGTTTCGTCACAGCGTGTAGTGGCTGTGACTCATTTGCCCTATGAAGTAGGAATACAGCTAAAGATTGCCTGCCTGTCTCACAAAACCCTCCATTTCAAAACCCCCAGTTATCTAGCGCAAAAGCGAGAATTATCCGGAGGGGGTAGACCTTCAAGAAGTGCTAACTCTCTCCTCCTGAAACCACAGATCTTTCCAAAAAGAGAACGTGTCAATGATATTTCTCCGAAGATCTGAAACTCTCTCCCACCGGAAATACATAGAATCTACTCCAAGGTTGGTTTTAAATTAGAATAAAAAGATTCCTTATGAACAAGTTCTTACCTTAAAAGAGTTTTTAAAACGTCTGCTCTAATACATTGGACTTACACCTTTAAGCCCCAGCCCCTCGGTGCTATTCTTCTTTTACTAATCATTTGCTCTCCTCCTAGTTCGCTGTGTACCAGTTATTGTCTTATTCTTTGTTGACCCCTTTGGTTTGTAAGTGTTTTGTTTGGTATTCCTATTTGATGCCTGTACTGTAATTGTTACCTTCCTTTCCCTCCAATTGTGAAACGCTCTGATATCCTTTGGGATCATGTTCGCGTTATATAAAACTTTATAAACGAATAAATAAATAAGCCAATATCTCACCTTGTGGGGAAGGCCTAGATATGGAGACCGCCCTATAAATACTGTAATTCAAGAAGACCAAAACTGACCTTAAATGAAGTGTGTTATTAAGGGCAAAACACCTTAGGACTTATTGATATTGATGCAAGTCAATCTGGCTTGAAGACCTCTGTGTTTTCCCCGATACCTTTCTTGGGCATGTCTATAGATGCAGGTGGCATTTCAAGCACTCATGTGCCTCTAGCATTTCACTAATCCTGTTTCCATTACCCTGGGTTCTATTATGGATGAACATGCCTTTCTACTGAATCCCATATCTCTCGCAAACCTATTGAGGAGGTATATCTGATGAAAATTGCACTGTGCTGAGTATTGTACCAACAACTGTGTCTATTTAAATGTCCCAAGAAGTAAGGAAACAGATGTTTTAGCTGTCTTATGTGAAACCACTGACATGTGATGGAAATGTATGGGCACACCTCTGAGGTGTGTCTAGGGAAATAAGGAGTCCCCTTACTGGCATTGGTATCACTCTGGCTACTTAGACAATGGCAGGGGCAGACCTAAGTGTGAGTTGCATCTGCCAAGGGGCTGCCCCTTTGAACTTGTACAGTTAGTGGCCACATCCCCCAGGCCTCCTGTCAGGAGGAGGGCACACCTACTCTGTGCCAGGCCTTTATGTTCCATTTCCTGAGAGCAATTCACACTTCCCAGAAAGGTGTCAGGTGACAGCTGGGGATTGTCTCTGAAAAGACTACTAGAGGCTTTAGACAGAAGTGTGCCAACTTTCTAAACTGCACTAGATGAGAGAAGATGAGATGAGATGAGAGCAAGGATAGCTGCCATGCAAACTTCCAAATAAAAACAAAAGCAAAATGAAGGCAGAATAAAAACAGACACAGTATGGCAGAAGAATATAAGGAAAAGCCTACATGAGTGTTCAACTACAAGTGACTTGAGGACACAGCCAGTCATGGTCCTGAGGCAAACCCCAAAAATAACAAGAGGTTTGAAACGCATCAACAGAAACGATTGGGGAGAGCCTTACCATAACTCCATCTGTTTAGTCGGCAATAATCCCACTATAATCAAACAATTTTGGAACTCCCAACAGACACTTATAGCAAGAGGTTCGCAATATGGAGGAGAACAGTGACTATAACCTCTGCATTATGTTGAAATCGTTGACTGGTTTTAAGAGCACTATTGGGTTTTATGTTGAAATTGTTGACTGGTTATATAGCAATGTTAAGTTTTTGTTTTTCTTCCGTTGCACAATTTACAGTTAATTGTGAAAAATAACATCTTTTGTATAATCAAGGCTTAGCAGTGATAAGTTGTGTGTACATTTATATGCATAAAAATTGTTTAACCCTTTAACCGCGGCAGAAATTCCGCCGCGGTGCTGGCGAAATAAAAGGTCAGAGTGGTTCGGACGGCCGCACACGTCCACCGTGACGTCGGACGGCCGGGGGCCGTCCGACGCACTCGAAGGGTGAAATGTGGCACTTTAAGACAAGTTCAAATGTATATACATATTGTTGAAATGATAATGAAAGAAACTGTGAATAAATACACAGGCCAAGATAAGTAATTCACTTGACCTTGATTTCAAACGTTGATAAATTCAGCTAGACCCTTGTTATTTATAAACTTTCTAAACGTGGCATTTTCAAAATAGGAATTCCAAACATGATTTTATCATCAATTTGGATTTTAAATCACTATTACTTTGAGTCCTAGCTATAAAGTAAAGTAATACATTATAAAGTGTTATAATGTAACCGAGTGCTATTCTATGGGAGAGCCAGCCTGCCCGTGTGAAAACCGACTTTGGAGATTTTTCAGTGTCAGGGCATATAAGACCTAAATACACGTGACTTACTTTTTTAACCATGCACCCTGTCCTATGGGCAGGAAGAACCTTGCTGTGGTTTATTTTGCCAGGTGGAGTTTGCATTTTTAAAACTGCAAGCGCAGGCCTTAAGAAATGCTTTACACTGTTTCGTTAGTGGTGGTATAATGTGTGCTGCAGTACACTAGTGATATTTAACTTACAGGCCCTGGGTGCACCGGGTACCACATACTAGGGACGTATGGGTAAGGTAAATATGCTAATTAGGGTTTGACCAATTGCACATATACTTTGGGGGTCAGAGCACATACACTGGGCACTGTATGTCAGTGCCCCAGTTTTCAGAGTCAGTACATCAGTCTAAATCGAGCAAAACGTGGGGGGTGAATCTGCAAAAGGGCATTTCCTCACACTGCCCACCTAACTGAACTCTGTATTGATCTCACTGATGCACCAATATCCATTTACAGTCTTGTGTATTATGTTGATGGGGCATTAGTAGCCAGTTATACCATATGTACAAAGGTGTTGAAACTTGAGGTTTACCTCAAGGTCACTCTTCTCAAGTTGCTGAATTGATTGCTCTCACTTCAGCGTGCATGTTCTAAGCCTGAAAGGTTGTTACTATATTTAGTGTCTCAAAGTACGCCTTCGTAGCAGTTCACTATTTTGGTCTCGTTTGGATGCAAAGAGAGTTTCTCACTTCAGTGGAAAACCCCTGTAGGGTTGGTGTTTGTCTAAGGGTTGTTTGATGCTCTTTTGTTACCTCTTATTGCATGTGCTTCTCACCTATCTTCTCAAGATGATGTACATAGAGGAAATATTTTCACTGATCAAACTGCTAAGAAAGCTGCTCTATCCTCTGGTTCTGAAGTTGCATTGTAAATTTCACAAACCACTGAAGCCCTTGTATCCATGCTGAAAGATGTGTCTGAAATGCAGGACTGAGCACCAGAAACTGCGAACCAGGCTTGGATGAAATAGAATTGTAAAAGAGATCCTGACAGATTTTGGAGGGGCAGTACAGGGAAAGTGGTTGCTTCAAAATTCCTCCTGCCAAACCTTGCTCGATTTTACCATGTATCACCCCCATCAGCAGAAATGGCATGATTCATACGGCATCGTCTGTTATCAGGTCCACTGACCTTACCTTTATTTCACAACTGAAGCCTGCCATGATCCGCAGCCAAGGGACTGGGACACTTGCATGTCCACTAACGAAAGTTCACTTTTCAGTCCCAGTGGTGTGGCCTTCCCTAGTTCTGCGTCAATGGTATGAAGTGCACACCTGTATTTCTCATTCTTAATATGCTTAATACCCTCAAAATGCGTGCATCCTGGAATCACGGTCCGCCCTACGGCCTCGTGAATATGAAAATCCTGTTATTTGAGAACCCGATCGCTCCCTCCAGAAGCACTGTTGCTTGGCATGAACCATTTGCCACACTTCTTATTCGTTTACGTCTTTTTATTCAAGATATTCCAATGTTTTTAAAGTTTCAATCCATTTCATCACATGAACTCCTTTCAAGTCTGATGCTGAAGGTATGCCCATCCAGGCCTTTTCACGACAGCAGGACCAATACATGTTTCATCCTCAGTAGTATTATTAATTCCCAATGCATTTCGAGCGTCATCTTCGCTCTTCGTCAGGGGTTAACTACAAAATAAACAATGACTTTAATCTAAAAGTTTCAACTTTTTAAACAAACAATTGACATTGTACTTGTTGCATCTTGCTCACCATTTCAGTATCTTCAAACATGCTTCCCTCAGTGCTTTCCCGCTAAAAGTCCAACATATTCTAAAAACCTCCTGCTCTGTTGTCCCAGCCACTGCTCAATTGGACTATTTAACCCGCTATGTGAAATTGTTTCACCCCACTGTTTGGATTCGCAGTTAGCCTTATGTTAAACCAAAACCCGTTAGACCCCCTCGCATACCTGTGGTGCGTAACCTTTTCGTGCTCCTCATTTTTCAAAAAGCCTATTCCGGGCTTACTCTCAGCTGTTACCATTTATGCAAGCTCACTCTCCCCTCCCATCTATCCTCGTGCCTCCTATACTGCGAGCCCCACAATGCTCTACTTTGGTGAACCAAAACCATTGTCCCACAAAAGACATTGCCGCTTTTTACATAACAATACTCACACATATTTTCCCCGCCCACCCTTACGATGTTACATCCTGCACCTCAATTCAGATGTTTAAATGAAAACATGTTTCTAACGTCATTAATTTTGAACAATAACAATAGTAAATTAAGTCAGCTCTGTTGCATAAAGCGAAAAATCGCACAGTTAGGTAAACTAATTTCTTTGCTCGTAATGTCCCAAAGTGTTTATCCTCAAAATGAAACAAATAGAATCCATCATGATTTTCGATGCGTGAACAGTTCGAATATGTTCTCACCCTCTTCCAACTGACTGAAGCTGAGATCCTGCAAAGGTACCGACTCCACCCCAGAACCATCCTGGACTTGATTGGGGACCTCCACCCATATCTGGAACACCCAACCCCAAGAGCACACGCCATCCCACCCCATGTGCAGGTGCTGTGCTGCCTACACCTTCTTGCCTCTGATAGCTACCAGCACATGGTAGCCACAGTAGGTGGGGTGTCTCAGAGCTGCCTGTCACGGTTTTTCAGAAAATTCCTAGACGCCATGATGCAGAGGATGGAACACTACATCGAGTTTCCTGACACACCTGCAGAACTTGCAAGGACGAAAACCGATTTCTATCAACTTGCCCAGTTCCCGCACATCATAGGCTGTATCGATGGGACGCACATCCCACTATGCCCACCTGCAGCAACTGAACACATATATAGAAACCGGAAGTCCACACATTCTATCAATGTGCAGGTGATCTGCAACGCTGGCAACATAATTACGGACATTGTAGCCAAATATCCAGGGAGTACCCACAACTCCTACATATTCACCAGCAGTGGGATATACAGACGCCTTGTGGCTGGTGATTTTGGTGATGGATACCTGCTGGGTAAGTATGTGTGAGACACTGTGAAAGTCCATGCAGAAGGAAACATAAAGAGTATGTGACTAATCAAAATTTCATTTTCCACCCAGGTGACAGTGCATATGCCCTGCGGTCATTTGTGCTCACCCCCTACCTGAACCCATCCACCATGAGCGAAAGGCGTTATAACATGGCACACAGAACAACACGTTGCGTGGTGGAACGCACTTTTGGACTTCTGAAAAGTAGATTTAGGTGCCTCCATAAGAGTGGAGGTGCACGGCAATACACACCAATTATCTGTTGCAAGATAATAGCTACCTGCGCCATGCTGCACAATCTTGCCACCAAGGAGGGCACAGAGATTGAACTAACATATCATGAGGACATAAATGATGGGACTGTACAAGCCGATCACACTGCAGCAGGAGCAGCACCTGCAACAGATGGTAGACTGCGACGCGCAGAAATCACCAACAGATACTTTTAATAGAGTGATGACACAGGCATGTTCATGTCTTGAAACACTCACTTTAATATGCACTACTGCACTATTCAAGACCACAATAATCAAATTAAATTCTCTTTGCACACTGAGTGGCCAAAGTTCAAATCACTGTGACCTGTCCTGTGTTCATTATGATGATAAGTTTGCGCTTACGCGTGATGGTGTGGGAGCCACAGGGCTGGGGGTCAACCTGCGCAGTGGGAGCGGTGTCATCTGCATGGAGTCTGCTGCTCCGACGAATGTCCCGTACAGGCGTGCTGGCTCCACTCCTGCTTGTGGACTCCTCTGTGACCCCTATTATTATTATTATTAAAGGGGTTTGTAAAGCGCCTGGTGACGCCTTCCGGCGTGTCCCCGCGCTGTGGAGAGAGAGTCATAGGAGGACGGAGAAAAGGCCACTAGAGAGCAAAAAGATAAGTTTTCAACAATTTTCTAAACGAGGACTCATTCTTATCTAATCTGATGTTGGTGGGGAGGGTGTTCCATTTGTTGGCTGCAAGAGAGCGGAAAGACCGACCTCCCATTCTAGCTTTTTTTGTGAGCGAGGTTTTAAGCAGACCCATTCCCTTGGAACGGAGGGATCTGTTAGGCTCATACGGCATAGCTAGATCGGACAAATAAGAAGGAGCTTTCTGATGGATGATCCTATGGCACCAGAGAAGTGCTTTGAAAAGTATTCTCTTATCAATTGGCAGCCAGTGGAGGGTAGCCAGGGAAGGTCTGGAAGGAGCTCTTCGGGGGAGTCTTAACACTAGGCGCGCTGCTGAGTTTTGTAAGACTTGCAATCTTCTGATATTCTTTTCAGAAGTGCCCAGCAGCAGCACATTGCCATAGTCTATTCGGGAGGTAATAAGTGCCTGAGTCATGGTACGTCTGGAGTTTAGAGGGAGCAAGTCCAGAGTGCGATTAAGAGTTCTCATGACTCCAAAGCACTTTCCTACAGTTTTCTTGACATGGCTTTCGTAAGAGAGCTTATTATCGATCCAGACGCCTAAGTTCTTAGCTTCCTGACTGGGGGTAGGTAGTGGTCCCAGACAGGTAGGCCACCAGTTTTTGGTCCAGTTTGTGTCCTTTCCTCCTATTATGAGTACCTCAGTTTTTGTACCATTTAATTTGAGGCAGTGCTCGGTCATCCAAGCTGCAAGATTGCACATGCATGATTTAAAGTTGTCAGCCTCAGAGGAGGGAGCTTGAGACAGGGAAATCAACAGTTGAGTATCGTCGGCGTAAGAGACAAGCTCTACGCCGAACGATTGGACCACCTCCGCCAGCGGTGCCATGTAAAGGTTGAACAGGGTAGGGCTCAGGGCAGAGCCCTGAGGTACCCCCTGTTCTAATGTCATGCTATCCGAAAGAAAGTTACCTCTCTGGACCTGAAAACTCCTGTTAGTGAGAAAGGCCTTCAGCCACCCCAGAGCCTCTTTGGTGACCCCTGCTTTGTTTAGACACTGTAGCAAGATGGAGTGTGCTACAGTGTCAAACGCGGCACTGAGGTCCAGCATGATGAGAGCCATGGTCTTACCCTCGTCGGCTACTTCCCGCAGAGTTTCAGTCGCTCTCAGGAGCGCTGTCTCTGTGGAGAAGCTCGATCTGAAGCCCGACTGCGAGGTGTGGAAGGCATTTTGGGCTTCAAGGTGGGCCATGAGTTGGACATTGGCTACTTTCTCTGCTAGTTTTGCTAAATAGGATAACAGGGAGATCGGACGCAGGTTCTCCAATATGTCCTGACTCATATTGGTTTTTTTTTTGATGGGGAGCACTATTGCTTTCTTCCATTCTACAGGCAGACAAGCAGTGGAAAAAGAAATTTGGAGCATGTGTCTAAAGTGGGGCTCTAAAACCGAAAGGCTAGCTGCTAAAACTTTGGGGGGAGCAGGGTCTCGTGGAGAGCCGGATTTAATACTTTTACAGGTTTTCACTAGAATATCGGAGGGAGGAACAGTAAAAGTACATAGGCAAGATTTTGTACGTATATGGTCAGCACTCTCAACAAAGTCAATGCCAGATTTTATGTTACTGGAGAAATTAGCATAGATGTCCGTGATCTTACCAGAAAAATACTTAACAATTTTATTGCAAGTATCAACTGAATCATTATGGGATGTGGAATTGGAGTCTATTATCGAGATTTCCCTACACACGTGTTATCAGCAGTGGCTGTCTGCTGTGTCAGCATTACCTCCATAGCAGAGGTCACCCACCCCATCCCCCTGGACAAGTCACTGCAGCAGTGCACTATTTCAGTCTGCATGGTCACTGACCGGCGGCATAGCAGTGTGGTAGAAGTAGCCAGGCGGTTAATTGACTGATTCAGCTGCTGTACCTCGCGCCTGTACCTGCGCCTTTCTTGGTGGTCACTCTCCAGCCTGTCACAGAGGGAACCCATGCGCACACCCATGTCCCTCACCGCCTCTGCCATGGACTCCATTCCTCTGCCCATTGCCTCCATTCCTTTGCCCATGGACTCCATTCCCTTTGCCATGGCACTTATCCCCCGATCGATGTCTGACATACTGATGTTCAGGATGCGCACCTGTCTGTGCACTGCCAGGATCCCTTTGGCCTGCATGCGCTGCACCCTCACCATTGTGGCTTCCAGCCCAGCAAATACCCCCTGCACATTCTGCCCCTCATCCTGCTCACATGCCCTACGGCCACGGTCACTTGCACGGCCAGATCCCATTGACCCCTGTTGGCCTGCGTCGCCAGCCAGTGGTGGTGTGCTCGGTCTGGGTGCCTCCACCACTTCCTCATCAGAGCTTTCCATGATTCTTAATGGTAGTACGTCCTGCCTACTTGGCCTCACATGCACAGGGGACCCAGAGATTGGTGTTGGGGCACCTGCAGGTGCTGATGGAGTCTGTGTCTCGAACAGCAGGGGCGACAGTGGCTGTGCAGTGGTGTCTTGCTCCGTTGCTGTGGGTGCGTGCGTTGTGGTTGTGTTCTCAGGGACAGTGCTAGGTCCTGCTGTGTCTGTTGGCTTCTACCTCTGTGCTGTTGTTTTGTGCACTTGACTCCCCTCCCTGCGCTGCTCTGCGCGATGGCTCTCCTGTGGAGAGACATGGACAATGATCAGCTGTGTGTTTTCATCACACATAATCCTACAACACATTTTCATATGCCTCAACTGGTTGTGTATGGGGAGTGTGGCATGGCATGCAGTGTTCAGTGTTGGCAGCTTTGATGTATGTACCTATGACTACGACTACCATGATGCATTGCTGGTGACTACTGTCATGTGTGCTGGATTGTGAGTGAGTCACCCACATTGGGGAAGGGGCCAGGGAATGGGTGGGGTACATGTCCATGCATCTTACCTTTCTTTCTTGCAGCTCTGGCTGAGCTATCAGCATCCCCAATCCTGTGTATGCTCTCAGGCTCCATGGTGGATTCCACAAGCTGCTCCAGTTCTGTGAGGCTTGGTGCACGGTTCTTCCACCACCTGTGGCTGCTGATTCCTTCCTCTGGGTGGCAAGCTTCTTTTTGGTGGTGATCATCAGATCATACCACCTTTTCTTCATGTCATCGATTTCGCGATGAGTCACTTCCAGGGCATTGACTTTGCTCTGTATTGCCAGCCAGGTGTTCCTCTTTACAGACTCTGCTACTTGCAGAGACTGCCTCCCAAACAGCTGACTGTAATGCTGCACAACCTCCTCCACCAGCACCTGGAGCTCAGTTGGGCTGAATTTCACCTTCCTCTTTCTGCCACCTCCATCCTTTTGTGCCTCCTGGGACTCCATGGTATAGCTATGCTGGGCTCAGTGCAGCCTGCTCCTTTGTCTCACCTCCAGCTCTCTCTGCAGTTCTGTTGCTCTGCACCTGCATGGGTGTGGCCACCTCCAGGTACTGGGGTGTGGTACTTGCATCTGATTGGTTGGATTCTCTGAGGCTTTGTTGTGGGGTGTGGTGGGTGTCCCTGATTGGTTCACTGGCTCACATGTCATGTATTCGAATTTTCGAGATCGGATTTTTCTGATTCGGTAAATACCGAATCGGTAATATCCGAATCAGTGTCTCCCATTCATTCCTATGGGACTGGAGGCCCATAGGGGTGAATGGGTGTTACCGAATCGGAGATTTCCGATTCGGTGATTACCGATTCGGTATTTACCGAGTGTGGATACCGAATGTTACAGAATCGTTTTTTTTTACGGATTATTTACCTATATGTGGTTTTCCGGTTCATAAATACCAATTCGGTATCATTCGGTATTTACGAACCGGTAAAAATAAATTACCTAAATCGGGCCCCAAGTGTCTTAGTTGCAGGTACCGAAGATACTGGCTCCCCATCAGCTCATACTGCTCCTGAAGTTTGGGAAACATTATTATCTTTTTGCCTCACCAGAAGTCTCCTACCTTAGAGACACCTGGTAGATCTCATTTTTTATATCTCTCCATGACCCACAGTCCTTTCTGTATGTCTGAGTCCCACATTGGAGTCTCTAGCGTCAGTTTTCCGTTCCAACCCAGGGTTCACGATTACCAGTTTCCTTATTTTAATTACGACGGCCGTCAGGGCATGCAACTGAGTAAATCCCCCCCATAAAGTCACCGGACAAAGCCCTCTGGGTCCATTGCCCATATATCTATCTGCAAGGGCTCCTGTTGTGTGCAGAAAGCCCAGTTGTTGATCACTGGCAGCTGTGTTGCCTAGTAGTACAATCATAGGTGGGAGAGGGCAATTCCACCCTCCAGGGGCTTCCAGGTCAGAGTCAACAGGGCTATTCACGCCGTTCCCCCAGCTCAGGTTTTTCACTTTCATCTACAGACCTAAAAAATCCATCTGGGATCTCAAAGGTAGAGTTTTACAGCACATAACAACATTTTGGTAAGCAAATCATTTTATAAAGGGCCGCCCACCACAGCAATGATATCAGGAGTCTTCTCCAGTGCCCTGCATCTACGCTGTGGCTCTTGAAAATTCTGGTCAGATTTTCGCTAACGTAAATCCCAAAGTTTCCCATCTTGGAGGATAGTTCCAAGCCCTCCCAGGTCGTCTTTAGATAATACAAATGCCACTAACTTGTGCCCGTTTTTGTGGATTCCAGTGTATCACCCAAACAGCTCTAGGATCAGCAATACTCTTGGGGTGGAGCACTACGGATCAGCCAATTACAGTAGGATGTCATCCACATATAATGAAATTACATCCTCCCACTCTGGGTCCCACCGCAGACTGCGAATCAGTGCATCTTTCCGCACCTATCTAGCTAGTGGCTCAATCGCCACTGCAAAGAGAAAGGGGACAGAGGCATCCGTGTCAGGTGCCTATGCCAAGACAGAACTACGCTGAGAACATTCTGTTAACCTTAATCCTGGCTGTCAGGTCTTTATACAGCTTCCTCACCCAGTGAAAAATCATCGGGCAAACCCCATGTTGTGCAAAATCACCATCATATAGGGCCATTCCAGGGAATCAAATGCCTTTTTGGCATCTACGGCCAACAGTATAGCTGGTTCGTCTTGCGGTCTCTGCGTGCTGGGCCGCCAGCTAGTCTCCAGAGGTTGTGCCTCGTTGCCCTACAGGTCATGAAACTCGATTGATCAAGGGAGTCTGCCACCTCCATCAACTGGTTTGCTAGAACTGTCGCCAAAACCTTTTTCTCCAGGTTCAGCAGTGATATTGGCCTGTACGAGGCACAGTCCACTAGTGGTTTCCCATTCTTGTGGATCAAGACAATAGTTGCTCATCTTAGGTCTTGTGGGAGAGCGCCATCTTTTTCACCTTATAAAACATTGCACAGAGTGGGCTTATTGTGCAAACACGGAAACTGCAGCTTGTAGAAATTTATTTATTTAGAAGAAGCGTAATGTGGTCCAGAGGGCCCAAGGAACCGGCACCAGCAGCTCCACAATACAAAAGATCACATTCTACAATAAAGACATAGTGACAGTTATAAAAGAACAGAGATAAATAAACATTCTAAATCTTAAAGAGATACACAGCAAATGAAAGAGATAAAGTGGGGACACCACGTATCTCTCTCCCCCCCAAAAAAGACTACATTATTATGTGACAACAAAATAATCAAATTTCGTGGGCACATACTTGACTCTTGTACTGGTTTGAGATGTCCGTGAACCAACACCACACCTTTTTTGAGTATCAACAGATACCTTACTCCTGGTTTTAGCCAACTGGGACATGTTCCACCATTGACCATTGTTCAATTTAACAGCTTGACCTTTAACTTCTGCAATACATGCAGGGTCCGTGAATTTGGAAAGCCCCTTTTGTAACAACAAAGGCTCTTTGAAACTCACCCATCCTCCAACAGCAAAATTTACAGTTTTTCTTTTACAATGACCAGTTTCTTTATCACATGTTCTGCAATTAAAATCGTCACAAACACATTTAGCCTTCTTTGCTTCCTCCAACACATTACAATCACCACCCAAGACCTTGATCTTCCAAAAGGGGTTCAACTTTGAAGTCACCTTCCAGCCCCTCATCAATTCAAAGGGAAACACACCAGAAAATGTGGAGTAGTTCGATAAGACCATACCACAAATCTGACAGCAGTTTCAGAATCAACCTTGGACTTGACTGCACTCTGAATGCATTCAACCAGCACTCTGCTGGATCTTTCAACTTTTCCATTGGCTTGGGGATGATAAAGTGGAGTGCGTAAATGTCTAACACCAGTTTTGGTCAAAAACTCTTGCATACCAATTGAAGTGAATTGTACACCATTATCAGAGAGTAACTCTTCAGGAATACCTTCCCTAGTGAAAACATCCTGAAGGAAGCGAATCACAGACTTAGTGTTGGGTTCAGAAACAATAAAATACTTCATGTTGTTGGGTAAAACATGAAAAGGTTCCAAAATGTCAACAGCAACTCTTTGCCATACTCTGGCCGGGAAAGAATCAGGCTTGGGAATGCGAGTGGCGGTACCAAGATGTTGGTCACTGTATGAGCATTGCACACACTCCCTTACTAACACCTCAACTTCTCGATCAACACTGGGCCACCAGAAATCGTTCTGGATCTTACGTTTGGTGGCAGTCATACATAAATGACCTATGTGGGCAGTTTCCAGGATCTTAATCCTAAAACACTTTGGAGGAATTAATCTCCCATCCCTGACAAGGAAATTGTTCTCAATTGAAAGTTCGTCAGCTACCTTACAAAATGGTTGTAAATCAATGTCAACGGACTTTTCCTTAGGCCAACCAGAGATCACAAAATTCATAACCTGTTGTAAGATAGGATCAGTTTTTAACTGGCACAGCCATTAACTCATATCAGGACAAATTACTGTGTCCTCAACACTAGCGATGATGCATTCTTCCACATCCTCAAATTCCTTAGACTGATTACCAGTGTCCTCTACGGGCAGTCTAGACAAAAAGTCGGATTTTATATTTTTACCACCTGCAATGTGAATTTCTGAAAAATTTAATTTGAGTAACTTTGTAGGCAGGCGTGCCAATCTGACTGTGCTTTTCTTAATCTTGTTGCCTGAAAGAATATCCACCAGGGGTTTATGATCTGTTCTGAAAAAAAACTTTCTTCCCCACACATAAGACTTGAATTTCTCAAGACCCCACACACAGTCAAGTATTTCTTTTTCAATGACGGAGTATCTGAGTTCCACTTCCTTCATTCTCCTTGAAGCAAAACCAACAGTCACTTCACTGTTCCCCACCATTTGAGATAGAACCACACCCATGCCATAAGAACTTGCATCCACTGTAATATAAGTGTCTCGACCCTCAACATAGGATTAAAGAGCTGGAGCAGATAAAATGCTTTTCTTAATGAGCCTGAAATTCTCTTGGCAAGTAGAAGTCCAAATAAAATCTGCATTTTTCTTTAAAAGAACTCTAAAACACTCAAGGAAGTCAGCATACTTCCTTATAAATTTAGACTAAAACTCCCACAATCCCTTAAAAGATCGTAGTTTTTCTTTGTTGGTGGGGTGGGGTGCATTGATTATGCCTTCAACAATACTGGGTTTAGGTTTGATACCCTTATCTGACAGGATGTGACATAAGTATTCGATTTTATTCACAGCAAAAAATGCACTTGTCTTCTCTCAGGGTTACACCGTTCATTTGCAAAATGGCAAGTAGCTGTTACATACCTCAATGTGTCTTTCTTGTGTGTCGGTGTGCACTAATATGTCATCTTGAAATATCACAACATTGGAAACATCTTTGAACATGTGGTCATGACTTTTTGGAAGACAGAGGCTGCTAAGGCCAGTACAAATGGCATGCAACGGAACTGAAATGTACCATCTGGTGTAAAAAAAGCTGTTAAAGGACGAGAAAGCTCATCTAAAACCACCTGATGGTAGGCCGCCTGCAGGTCAAATTTTGAAAACCACTTGGATTGACCAACAGCAATGATCAAATAATCAATGCGTGGAAGGGGAAAACCCTCAACCCAGATGGCATTGTTGAGAGATCTTAAGTCCATGCAAAGACATAATTCGCCAGAAAGATTTTTGGCAAGAATGGAGGGAGATATCCATAAAGTGGCATCCACTTTTTCATTGGATCCCTCATTTTGCATCTTAATTACCATTGCTGACAGCTCACTCCTGATGCTGTGAGGGACATTGTGAAGTTTGTGCTTAATAGGAGGTACTTCTTCCTTGACCTTAATAAAGCAGGTAAAATTATTGATCTGACCTAAGCTTTCATCAAAAACAGATTCAAACTTCTTTTTCAAAGGTACCTGTTCACACACTGAACCAACTAAAGATACAGGATTCTTCTGACCAGGTTTGATAATCATGCCAAATTCAGCTTGATACCTCCACCCCAACACATTGATGCCATTGAACGCCACATAAACTTTATTGTGAATGGTTTTTGTTTCAAATTTGATATCTGCCCAAAAATACCCACTTAATTCAATCCTGCTTCCTTCGTAAGCAGTGGTGATAACATCAGGGGATAAAAACACCTTGTGAGACCAGAGTTCTTTGGACCTATCAATGGAAATAATAGTAATCCTAGCACCGGAATCAATGAGTAAAGGAATGACACATCCATCAATTTCAATTTGTACAAGAGGATCGCTAATGTTTTTGCTAGTTTGAACATTATTGACCTCTACAGCATCCACAAATAATAATAACTCTTCCACTTTTTTCTCAATAGAGTCTTGTTCTTGACAAGATGTAGTATCTTGAACATACCTGATGGGTATACGTTTGCCACCTCTACACTCTTTGCCAAAGTGCCCAACTTTTTTGCAGTTCCAGCATTCTTGTGATGCTGCAGGCCAATTTTTGTAATTAGAAACATGGGTAGTTGAACCACATCTAAGACATTGCAATTTAGGAAAGTAACGTGTAGAAGTAGCACTTTTGGCTCCTTTATTGCTCGCTTCTCCATGAGAAACTTTGGTGGCTGAATTAAAAACCACTACCCCAGTGACAGGTGCAGCCACTTCTAGCTGCTTTGCGTCAAGCTGAGAACTCTCAATGCTTTTGGCGATATCAATAGCCTCATCCAATGATGGATTTTTACAAGATAATAATTTTTGTTGAATTTTTTTTTAGAGAAGCATCTGCAAACAATTTGATCTCTAATGAGCTGTGAAGTAAAACTTTCCAAATCACAGTACCCCGCTAACATCTTTAGAGCAGTAACATAAGAATCAAATGACTCATTAGGACCTTGCACACATGTAAAAAACCTGTGCCTGTGAACAACTAGGTTAATTTTTCCTTCAAAATATGTACTTCATTCTTTTACAACTAACTGAAATTCATAAAGATCTTTGCTGTCATGACCTGTGTATTCTGGTAAGTGATCGAAAATGTTTTGACCCTCAAGCGTGTTTGACGGGTAGAGACAATGGCATCAGGAGCAGGCGTACGCACTGACACAAGAATACACGCTCCAAAAAACACAATTGCATCACACCTGACCTTGTGCAGCTTAACTTGCTGTTGATTGAAGCCAGGATTCGGTTTAAAATAGCTTGCCTCACGCATTAAGTCCTGCATTACATCACTCCGGCCTATCTGGCGAAGAAACGTATTCTTTTGGCCTTTGGTCAGAACTTAAGAAGTACGTCCACACTACTCTTGAAACCACCTAAATTCAAAAAGAAAACTACGTACAAACGTGCTTTCTCCGCCTTGCGCCTAGATTTTGGAACGCTCTTCCTACGGAGATTAGAGCCAATCCTTTCACTGCCTCTTTCAAGAAACAGGCCAAATGACTTTTCCTGAGTGAACATTAACTGCATCATCCTGTACTCTTTTTCAAGTCCCCTTGTTGACAGATTTTACATTTATCCCAACATATCTTTCTCTATTTATTTTTGATTGGTTGGTAAATTGTTATTTTACACTTGGGCCCTTCCGGAACTATACTAGAAGAATACTTCTTGGGCCAGTTTACAGATTTGTCATTTATTTTACTATGTTGTGACAAGCCACTCTATGATTGTTTTGCTGAATGTTACAAGAAATATATTGCACTATATGAGAAACTGAACTAGCGGGCCCACTACCCAGTACCTAATCTTGATTGTTTACTCCTTGTTGTTTTACAGTGTTGACCTCCATTGTTCTGAGTTTATTCATGCTTCTGCCTCTGTGTACAGCACTCTGATACCCACAAGGGTCATGTTCGTGCTATATAAAACTTTTCAAATAAATAAATAAACATTCTAAAGCTTAAAGAGATACACAGCAAATGAAAGATATAAAGTGGGGACACCACACTTACTATGCAGGACCTGGCGCTTTAGAAGAATTCAGGTGGCAGGCCATTAGGGCCCGGTGATTCCCCACCATTCATCTGAGACAGTGCCTTCGATATTTTAGTCTCAGTAATCTATGCTTCCAAAAAGCGACAGGCCTCATTCCGAAGCCAGGGGGCTGAGATTTTGTTAATGAAACTCTCTAGGTCCATCTCTAGGTCATCTACACCATCCCCACTTCCCACCTGTTAGAGGCCTTCTAAGTAGGTTTTGCTATAGCGGCTGGGATTTTGGCTTTCTCACCGGTCTCTGTATTAACTGCCCGTATCGATCTTTCCCCCTCTTATTTTTTCGCTCACAAGGGTAAGAGCCCACCTTATTGCCTACTCATGCAGCTTGCCTTGCTTCACTCGAAATTGGGCCCTTGTCTCATGCTCAACATGAATGAGTACTCTAGTCTATCCCGATTTCTTCAGTCTTGTGGGCCAGAACCAGGTAGGGAGAGCCCACGTAGTCCTTTTCTCATTGCACCAGTTTAGCCTCCAAGTCCCTGTGCTTGCTGTCTCTCGCACTCCTCTTCCACGTCACATATGTGATAAGCGGAAACTTTATTACTGTCTGAAAGTTTCCCATATATCAACCTTTGAGTCCATGGTGCCTGAATTTGTCTTGAATTAAAAGTCTGTGGTCTCAGTAATCAGCTTTCTAGTATTCTAGGTAGTCAGCTCCCAGGGGTCAAGCTTCCATTCTACCCTCAGTTCTTGAGTGCCTGTCTGTATGTAAGTGACTATGGGCGCATGGTCTGATATACCTCGCAGCAAAAAGGATGTGTGCCTGAATCTACCCAACTAGTGGCATGGCCACAGAAAATGGTCCAATCTGGACATGGCGTCAGAGCATAGGAATACTGTTGTGTCCTAAGATGTTCCTCCCGCTATAGTACATTTTTATATCACTTTGAAGGTCAAATGTGTACTATCCCATATCAGGTCTCAGAAAATGCAAAGTGTCCTGTTGTTTCGGTTTGAACACAGGACCTTTATGGGAGTCCTGTATATGAAAATGTATCAATATATCTTGGGTGTGCTGTAGCATTTAAACTCAGCAGGTGTGGGGAATTATTTTGCCACCTATTCCTGTAATTCAGATTGCTTTTTCTTTCGACTAATAACAATTCTCAGAATTCATATATAGGCATGTGAGTAAATTACTTCTAAAAATAGGGTCTTTCAGAATTGGCTTTTGTTGCAAATAATAGTGTTGCTGCACAGGAAAGAATGAATATACTAAATCTAAGCATGTGTCTTTACAACTGCAATTTTTCCAACAAACGGTCAGAGGAAAGGGCCAAGGAGAAATTTAAGGAGAAATAGACCATGATGGGCAGAGAGGTCGGAGGGCCATACAGAGGTGGGGAAGGGGAGAATCCGCCTCGCCTGGTGGGTCCTCATGTTTCCTTTGTCATCAGTTAGGACTTTGGGAATGAGATTGCCGAAATGTACCCCAGAATTCAGATCATCAGTTTTAAAAATCTGAACTCACCCGTATTTCACAAAACCGATACCCTATATATTAGGAGAGCCCAAGGAGTGCCAACTGCTCTGTGAATGGTTTAATCCCTGTAAATCAGGAGTCATGCATACAATGTGTCGTTAATAGAAAGACCTTCTTATGTCTTATTAATACCGGTGCTAGTAGGTCTGCATTGAAAACCTCTGATTATTTCTCATTACCTCTCTTGGGCGAAAAGATTGGCGCAGCTGACATTTCTCACTACATTACGGATCCAGTATCTATCTTTTTAGGTCCTATCGCTGTGATCCATGGGGGGTAGGGGGAGGGGGGGTGGGGGGCTGGCCTTGCTTATGGCCGGGTAAGACGTATTGAGCACCTGCTCTCGCTGAAGTCCTGAATCCTGAACCTAATTCTTCAGCATCCCGCTTTGATTTTGCCCCCAGATCGTTCCCTTGTGGAGCTTTCCCCCATTGACTGGTGGGGGCCCTGTAAGCGCCTGAAATGGTGTGGCGCCAACTTTTCTACTTCAGGGTTGACCGAAGACGGTAAAGTGAAGATGGCGGCTGGTGGATCCGGGGTGGTCGGAAGGCATCCCTCCGCCACTGAACTATCCAGAGAGTGAACGGGGGCCAAATGCGAGTGGCCGGACTGTCGCGGTGAGGAGGAACCCCCAAACCCCCTCAAGTGTCTCTGAGGGAGTGTGGCGGCGCCCAGACGAAAGGACCTGGGAGGAGAGCTGTGGCCTGGAGGATAGTGGCTGAGGTGTGGTAGGAGGGGCGACTCCCCCAGGGCCCGTCTGGGGTGAAAAACAAGAGTACTGAAAATCTTACGAAGCGTAAGAATGACCTGAAGTACTCTTATGCATCAATATGCTAAATGTTTATGTACCAGGGTAGTTGAAGCAATACAATATATATTTTACTCCATTATGTTTGCGATGGTTTCCATTTATTCATTTATCTTCATATTTCATTCATATGATAGGATAATCACGAGATATTTTCAAAAAAAATTAGTCATCAATAAACAACATGTTGAAAGATCACATGGAATAGAGTCCCCAATGCATTTCGCTCACAAGAGGGCATTGCCTGATCGTGGTTGCTCTGAATCAGAGGCGCAACTAGAGCCAAATTTCGGGGGGGGCTAAGAAAAAATTCGGGGGGGGCTGAACCTTTAATCAGTAGGCAGAGTTGAACTGCAGGGGCTCTTAGACGGGGTGAAACAACTGCATGGCCTAATTAACATTCAAATGGTCCTGTGAAACGTTCGGGCGGGCTCTGTGTTTGCCCGGGATTTTTCCCCGGGCTGCCACACACGATGGGGGGAGCATAAGCCCGGTGAGTCCAATGGGTGTTGCGCGCCTGCTCTGAATAGAGGCCCGAGTGTGAGGTTGGGGCCGGTGGTTATGCTGGCAGTGAGATTCAGGGCCATCATTTAGAGACATTGATCTGCCTCCCCCGAGTGCTGCGACGGTGACCCTGGCTTAAGTGGTGCCCATGGCGAGGCACCTACCATAGGCCGGAGTGTAGAAGGATTGAAAGAGGATACAGGAAGGCCCATACCTGTATTAGTGAAGATGAGCATCAAGGACGGCTTGGCCTGTCTACTGTGAATGAATTGGCAAGTGCCAGGGAACAGTGACCAGGAGCCCCACACCAAGTTGCAAAGACAGAGGGCCACGAAGGACCCCAATTGAGTGAAGCACCAGGAGGGACGGAAGAGTAGTCTCTAATGGAGGAAGAAACGCAGTAGAGACCCTACACCAGATATAGGTAACAAAGTCTCTTCTCACCGGTTTCTAGGGTGGGATTGAGGAGACATACTGAGGAACTAGAATTCGATTTAGGCCTAGTAAAACATGTAGTCACTATTAGTAATTAGCGTGATGCACCTATTAGGCCAATATAAGGATTCAAACACTAATAAGCACGCAATATGTAATAACTTAGGGATTAGTATAACGCCATATTACACGTTTTTGCATCTAATCATAGGCAATACAGCTTGACCCGACCGGCGCCATTTTATGGCCTAGTCTGCTTACAGCATTAGGTTTTTGTTTTTTTATTGAGAGTTCATATATAACAATACAGTACAGTACAAGAGACATAACATATTTGAAATCCAATTAATACAGTCTAGAAGAAAAGAATATTGAAATTGAAAACAACCATACAGTTTTTTAGTTATAACATTTAAATTATAGAGTGCAAAATTGTGTAAAAGCAAACAGGCAACAGACTTTCACTAATAATCAAAAGATTTTGTTAGAATTAAAATAATATAGGAACTTTAAACTCCCTGTAAGATTTCTCCATTAATTTTTCATAGCTAGATTTGTAAAGTGCATCGTGCATATGCATAACGAACTCAATAAACCAATTTTAAATCCGATTAAATAGAAGTAAGGCAAATTTAAGGATCAAAACCACTCCAAAATTTATCATATTTTTTCAGAGCCCCTGATCTTAAAGCGTATTTTCTTTCCCTATCCTGGATTCGGAGTAATTTTATCTTCCATGCTTGGAAAGATGGGACAAGGTCTGTTTTCCAGGACTGTAATATAAGGGATTTAGCTATTAAAGAAGCTATAAAAAGGGACTCATCGTGTTGGGTGTGAATAGAAGAGCAACCTAGGACGGAAGTCAATTCATCCAGGACAATATTAGTTTTAAGGACAATTGAGAGATATTTTTCTATTTCCTTCCATAATACCTGGATTTTGGGGCATTCCCAAACAATGTGTTTCCACGTGCCTTTTCCTTCACATCGGAAACATTTGTCAGCTATTTGGGGGAAGATATTATGCAAAAAGGACGGAGTTCTATATATCAACCATTTGTTTAAGAATTGCATGCGTTTAAAATTTGCTCCTCGAAAAATGGTTTTATTAAACTTATTTATTTTGTCCCATACCTGTTGATTAATTGTAATATCTTCCTTCTTTTTCCATCTTTCAGTAATCTTCCTGTAGAGGTCCTGATCTTTACCTTATCTTAGTGTTTTAATCCAAATACTCATTTTCTTTTGTGTTTTGTTGTTAAGGATAGTGGAAATATTTTCTTTCATGAATAGATTTCCTATAGTGAGTTCTCTAAATTTTGGATTTATCTTGAAGAAGGACCAGTTCAGCATGCAGTGCGAATGGATTAACTGACTATTGATTTCATCCCAGGATTTCCATATGTTACCCAAGAGGAAGTCTTCGATTTTCTCGCAGCCATTCTCCTTCCAAATAGTTAATATATATTTGTCCATACATCCAGCGTCTCCCAAGCTAAAATTCATTAAATTTGTCTTGCTGCTAAAATTAGGTAATCCATAGAACTTAAAAAACTGAGTTTTCACCTTAAAGATCCACTGCAGGGATTTATAGCGTACTTTTTTTGGATCTTTAGTGATTCTTACTGGGTCATAAATTTTCAATTCCAGCAGCATCCTTTTGATAAAAAAATCATCCGTCTCGTGAAAATCTAAAACAGAAAACCTGTGGCTATAATGTGCAAAAGACGCAAAATAATATTCTCTAATATTTGGGAGGGACAACCCTCCTTGTGTAGATGATAAATACAAAGTGCTCAGTGCAAGTCTGGGAGACTTTTTTGCCCATAGGAAAGAAGAAATCAGCGCTTCTACTTTTTTAAAATAAGAGGCCTGGATTGCGCAGGGAATTGCACAAAAAAGGAAATTAAAGAGGGGTAATACCGACTTACAGCATTAGTGAAAACCTACCATTACACTTAGCTAAAGCCGTTCTCCTGAGAAATAGTACAATTGTAGCAAACTGCTGCTTCTGCACGTTAGGCCTGTCAAGGTTGTAGGTGGGGGTAGGCTGGATAAGCACATTCCAGGAGGCGCTGTGCGGACCCTCTCGGAGCTAGCAGAAGGGAGTCACCCTCTCGACCTTGCTATAACGAGCTGAGCTAAACTAAGGAAGCTTTGTGTTCCATATATGGTCTTTCCCCTGCACCAACCTGTACCAACTTGTATTTTTCCTTCTTATGTAACGGTTTCGAAATGTAACAGTATATATGTGATCTGTTGATAATGTGCCAGCAGTCTTCTTGGCGGACCTCGTGGGGTTAGGTCGCGAGAAGCTCCTCTGGCAGAGTTTGTTTGTTATAATAAACGATTGGACCTTCTACACTGCCAACTGACTGATTATTGGTAATTGGTATTAGGGCTATTTGTAAGTATAGCTCTATTTGGGTTGTAATTTATTTTTCGGTACTTCAGTTGGCGACTCCGCCGGGACTCCGCATTGGGGTCGTCCCTCTGTAATCAGAAAGGAACGGGACATTGGGAAGGGTGATCTTGATCGGGGGGAGGATTGACCAAAGAATTTGGGGGTTGCTCCGCTCCCCCGATCGAGAGAGCCCCTGCTGCTAGTGACCCCACGCCGGAGTCCTACGGGTGTAACCCGAGAAGGGACCACTTTGGTCTACAGGAGTTGGCAGTGGAGAACGCACAATCGAACCTGAGTGCACCAGGTGAGTGATTTGTCTTGTTTTGTGTTGGATATCCTTTGGATTTGAATTTGGAATTTGGAATTTGGTGACTTCCGGTCACGGAGAACTCGGAAGGGGATCTGACGGGGCAGTATTGAGACTGCACGGGCAGACGCCCCTGTTTTGAATTTTGGAGAAAACTAGAGATTAAGACCAGACGCCTTGGTGTAACTTGTGGAAAAAGTTCACACGCGGCCGGACTGCTCTCAGAAACGCTGGTAGCTGAGATTGGGTAGCACTCGGACAAATCTGGAGAGGTGCTTGAAAAAGCGGGCTTAGCCAGAATAGTCCGGGAGGTGAACCATGAATGTTGCCAGATGGTCCGTAGGTCGGTCTGTGGTTTAAAGAAACCTGTGTGGCTATCTCTAGGCAGTCTAAGGACAAGACTGTTTGATTTTGTTTCTTGGGTCCTCCTATTTACGGAGGTTTGGATAAGAGTTCTCCAAAGGTGGAAGTCGATGGGCTCCACGTTTTGCTTGGAATAAGTTTGTTTGTCTTTTGTGTCAATGTAAAATTGTGGTCGATTTGTTTGTGCGAAATTGAATATGATTGTAAACATGGCCATGTGTATGAGAGTGTTGTAAATAACCCTTTTTCTTTTCAGCTAGAAGTAGTTTGATTCTAGAAAGGGGGCAATGCCGTGTCTTAGTAAGTTATGCTTTGGCTGTATTGGCCAGGGAGGTACAAGACTGGACAAAAGCCAACCAGCCCCTCCAGAGGGAACCCCCAGCCATGATATGTATTGTAAACGGATCACTGAAATATTATCGACGGTCACATTATCGACTTACTAAAATATCGTTGACAAATTATCGACGACAAAAATATCGACTTTCTATACTTATTACACAAATTACAAAAATATCGAGTATTTACTATATCGAGTACATAAATATCGCTTCTATAAATATCGACTACAAATATATCGTTGGACATGAAATTAGCCCTAACACTACAAAAATATCGACTACATAAATATAGACTACCAAAATATCGTTAAAAAAAATATCGAGTTCATGTTTGTACACTTTCATTTCTAAAATACCATCTTAATAATCAATAAAAGTCATTGCTCTATACAAAATACATTTCACATATAATACCTGTTACTTACATAAAATTACTATTAATCAACATTTGCTATACATTCTATTACATGCATTTTATCATTTTCTAAATATTCTTTGCATTTAACAAACTTTTTCATTACTTATTTTCACATAAAAATCTATTTCATTTAAAAACGAACCTGCTTTAATGCGGGAATCACCACACACCACCATTCTCACATCAACAAACACTCCAATTAACTAAAAAAAATTAAAACTAGCCTATACAATGCTTCCTTACATCCTACAACCAATCAAATCAAAGCACACATAATACATATACTATAAAAGGGATACATGCATTCTACCATTTGTTGCTGCTACCTCTCTGGAAAGTAGATGCCAACACTCTGAAGATTTTGTTGCAGAATAAACATCTTTAAAGATCCAGCTCACTAGCTAATTAATCAAGTAAGTAACACTGCATTTTTTAGAAATCTAAATTAGAAGTGCACTATTTTCCTTACATCTCCTAACTCTTACACTTATTTTATTTTCATCTCTTCCTACATTTCTGATAGAAACTACTCCAAAACAATTCCTATTACATGGTCATATTTCTTCACGTGGAAAATCAGATAGTAAGTATATAATAATGCTCTGTTATACACCAACTACTGTTTTTAAACACTAATTTACAAGAGTATTTTTTTTTTTAAACATTATATTAACAGATATACTGAGATTTTCCTATTTCTACACCAAAAAGGATAAAACTACACTAATTACACATGTAAGTATAGATGTTTTTGTTATGAAACAGCCAATTTTATAATTGCACATTTCTAAGCAACATATCTTGCTTTTTACATCTTCCCTATAGATCATTTGAAAGATCCAACATCAACTATACCAAAAGACAAGAGTACCCTTCTGAAAAATGTAAGTATAATTGTAATTTGTCTAAAACTGGCCAAAAAAAACGCAAACTATATTCTTAACACCATGTTATATATTTTGAATTGCCTCTACAGATATTCAGAAAACATCATACATCTATTCTACATATCCTATGAAAACATCCAACACAAACTATACCAATATACAAGAATACCCTTGTAAAAAATGTAAGTATACTTGTCATTTCTCTAAAACTGCCGAAAATAACACACACTATGTTCTTAACAACATGTTATCTATTTTATATTTCCTCTACAGATATTCTGAATACATCATACAGCTATTCTGCCTACAACAAAGAAAACGACTTATTTAGAAGTTAGTATACTTTTAAATATTTCCCATTTCCAAATGGTTCAATATAAAATTATAATAATTTTTATTTATTTCTTCTATCTACTCTACAGATCAGACCTGTACTAACTTGATGTACTCCACCAATTACTAGAACTCTACTATTTAAACAAGTAAGTATATGTAATGTTTACATCAAATGTACAAGTAAGCAAAAATGACAACTGCTTTTTAGTAGGAAAAACGTTTGTTATGTGTAAACATTAACGTGGCTTTTCTATATTTTCATACCAACAGTAAATAAAGACATACATACAAGAAAATCCTTCAAAAGACATTTCTGCTTTTGTGACTACTACTTTGATTAACTGTAAGTATAAATACATCATTAATGATGTTAGCACCACAAAAGGAAAAATATGTGTTTTGATTGTGTTTCTTTCTACTCTTTCCTAGAACAAGTAAATCAAAATGACTGAAGGTGCAGATTTTGTCATGTCACAGAAAAATAAATTACTATTTTGCTACATGGGTTATGTGTATAATCAGGAAAGACAAAGTGGTAGAAAAGTTTTTTGGAAGTGTACCAAATATTACTCCAACAAATGTTATGGGAGGGCTACTACTGAGGAAACTAATGTGCTATTTACTAGGGAACACAATCATCCCCCAAATGTCACAGAAATTGAAATTAGAGATGCTTTAGAAAGTATTAAAAGTGCTAGCACACAAAGTGATAAACCAACAACACAAATCCTTAAAGAAGAACTGGTAAAAGTCCCAGCCCATGCTTCAGGTCAACTACCCTCTATTGACTCCCTGAAACGCACAATTGCACGCACTAAACGACTCACTAGCACAACCCAACCCAACCCAACAACTTTTGAGGAAATTATTATTTCACCAGAAATGGCCATCACACACAATAAAGACAAATTTATCCTTTTTGATAATGAAAGCAGTACAAACAGAATAATTATGTTTGCAACTGCAAGTAATTTAAGAAAAATCCAACAGTGTCCCCAATGGATGATGGATGGAACATTTAAACCATGCCCAAAACCTTTTTATCAACTGTATTCCATCCACGGTTTATACCATAATTCTAACATACCTTTCATTTACTGTTTGCTACCCAACAAACAGCAAAACACTTACACAGAAATATTAAATGTTCTCAAAACGGAAATCAATAATTATTTTCCTGAAAAAATAATTATTGATTTCGAACTAGCTATGATTAATAGCATTTTGAGAACATTTCCCCACACAGCAATCCAGGGTTGCTATTATCATTTTAATCAGAGCATATGGAGGCATCTCCAAAAATCTACTTTAAGTATACTATACTCTACAGATAGCACCTTTGCCTATCAAGTTAAAAAATTAATAGCCCTGGCCTACGTCCCTGTTACAGATGTAGCGGAACATTACAATTTATTAATTGACAGCACATATTACAAGAGGAATGAGGATAAACTAACCCCATTACTGGACTATTTCGAAGACACTTGGGTGGGAAGGTTGCACAGATCTGGACATCGACGCCAGCCCAAATTCCAAATCCCTTGGTGGAATGTCTATCTTAGTACTTTAAACCAAGAGGCTAAAACAAACAACAGTGTAGAAGGGTGGCATAATGCTTTCCAAGCAACTACAAACAGAGGCAAACCCACATTCCATAACCTTCTAGAAGCTTTGAAAAAAGAACAAAGCTATCAGGAACTAAGAATGGAACAATCAGTGTCACAAATAGGTCCAAAACTCACTAAACAAACTAAACAAATGTTCCGACTACTTCAAAGTCAAGTCACACTATACCCTACAACTAGAGGATTAGAATACCTGTCAATAATAGCTAAAAGTCTACTATAAAAATGTCAACTAAATATACTAATGTCTTCTTACAATAATAGTAAAATTACATTTCATAAACATATATAATCAATTATAAATAATACATATTTGTTTGACAAACTTATCAAAATTTGGAAAAATATTTCGTAACAAATATGCAATGTTTATAATTTCATCACACATACACATGACATTAAAAATCGACATTTCCCACCCAATTAAAATTGTAAATTAAATACTTACAATTTTTGGAGATGAGAAAGACGCAATCAAGCAAAATGCAATCCATACAATCCAATCCAATATCTTACAATTCCAATATGGGAAACCCTCAAAAACCCGAAAATAAAGTGTAAAACTTAAAAAAACGCTCCAGGAAATCCCGAAAACAGTAGTGTGGACACTTTAGTATTTAAAGTGATATACACACAACTTTTAAAAAACGGTCACGCATATCAATGTATCAATCCGATTCGAAACCCTCCAAAAACCGCGAAAAAGGTTGAAAAAGTGTTAAAACCGCTCCTGGCAAACACGAAAAATAGGAGATAAATGTCAAAATATAAGCATAATAAGTAAAACATTTGTTTCTCCGTAAAAAAACACACTTCCTTCCATGTAGTTTTCATGCGAGGAACCGGAACCTGTAAAATAACATACATAACGAAATCCACCCACAAATAGCCCATAACATTTGTAAATACACTTACAATTAACATTAACTATGTAAGAAGACATTTCCGAACACTTACAATAACACTTGAAGCAAAAAAATCACGACACATCTATAACGGAGACATTTCACCAAAACGCTACTTAAACAATTAATACATACACCAAAAAACACTACAAAGTTCGATTATACCCTCAAACATGACCACTTACTTATAATTTGTAGGTAAAAATAACCTTACCTCTCTCCACGCGAAGCAACTCCCAACCGCGAGCTTCTCCAGTCCAGAATTGAGCGCAATAACCTTACGCGGTAAAAAAGTAGTCCCCTTAACCCATTTGTGTAAAAGTATCATAGACAATACAATGTTATAGTAAATAAATATAATACATACACATGTATAATTTTAAAAATTAATACACTATACTCATTACAATTTACCTTATTAAAGAAAAATAAATATATTTAATATAAATTAATATATAATAATTATTATATATTAATAATATTAAATAAATATGTAAGACTTTGAATAAAAGATGTAAATATTTTGTTATTGTGTACATTTATATGAATAAGTTTGTGTTTATTTTTAAGTAAACATTATAAATGTTTATGGTAATAATTAATAATAATAAATAATATAACTTATTTATTGTTATTAATATAACAATTTGAACCATTTAATATATAAACAATGGCCAGAAAAAAAGTATTTATTTTATCTGTGAATGTATGTTTTTCTGAAATTAATAATAGAATGTTTATGTTTATTAATTAATAATAATAATAATAAATAAAATTGTTATTATTTTTATTAATTATTACAAAATGTTTTATAATAATTTCTAACTATAACAAAAGTATATAATAGCTTAAATAATATTTTGGCAATACCAGATATTATAATTAAACATATTGTTTCCCTATACAATTATAAAGTTTACAACCGAATAGATTTCTATGTTTAATTTTAAAACAACATTTTCTGAAATATATACCAACAAATATTTTATTTTGTATTTCAATTTCTTCTAACAAATGTAATAATAGTCATGTTACTTGTTAAAATAAAAAATGTTTTATATATATTTAATAATATTAATATTTAATATTAACATTATTAAATATTAATGTAAGAAATGTATAAAAAACATGTTTTTTATGTATTTCAATATAAATACTTGTAACTCTAAGTGAATGATGGGAATATGTTAAATTTACAGAAATAATGTTGTAAACAATTTTATTTTTATTATTGACAACATGTATATAAATGTAAATGTGTTATTCTGTGAATACTAAAAGTCAAAATAATGTTATGTTATTTTTGTTTGTGATTGTATTGTAGTACACAATAACAATTTCAAAAATGGTTAATAGAGTTTTTTGAAAACATCCATGTAGCATTATTTTTTAATATTATAAGACAGTAATGAACAAATGTATGCAAATGTGCTGCACACTGACCAATTTAATATGTCCTATTGCTACTCCAGTCAAGCTAATATCATAGAAGCTGCAGGACACTAGCTAAAAATTATTTACTATTCCTACTCCAGTCAAGCTAATATCATAAAATGTGGTGGAGACTGACCAATGTTTATTTAGTAATCCAACTCCAGTGTAGGTAATATCAGTGATGGTGCTGGACACTAACCAATTAATAATTACAATTCCAACTCCACTCTAGCTACTGTCTGGGAAGATGCTAATACATATATTTTTTAGATAAAAGTAAAACTTAATAATGTAAAGTTATATTTTTTTGTATTTTCCTGTAATAGCTTTAATGTATAAGTGTTTTATTTTACACTATACACCTGCACTCCAAAATACCCAAAACTGTCCCTGAACACTAAAAATACCCCTTCACCCCAAAGCCCAAAACTGACCCAGAACCCTACAAATACCCCTTTATCCACAAACTTAAAACTGATCCTGAACCCTACAAATACCCCTTTACACAGAAACTGAAAACTGACCCTCAACCCCAAAAATACCCCTTTACCCAAAAACTGAAAACTGACCCAGAGCCCCAAAAATACCCCTTTACCCACAAACTGAAAACTGACCCTGATCCCAAAAAATACACCTTTACCCAAGAACTGAAAACTGACCCTGAACCTTTAAAAAACTCCTTTACCCACAAACTGAAAACTGACCCTGAACCCTACAAATACCCCTTTACCCACAAACTGAAAACTGACCCTCAACCCAAAAAATACCCCTTTACCCAAGAACTGAAAACTGACCCAGAACCCCAAAAATACCCCTTTACCCACAAACTGAAAACTGACCCTGATCCCAAAATATACACCTTTACCCAAGAACTGAAAACTGACCCTGAACCTTTAAAAAACTCCTTTACCCACAAACTGAAAACTGACCCTGAACCCTACAAATACCCCTTTACCCAAGAACTGAAAACTGACCCTCAACCCAAAAAAAAACCCTTGTCCCCAGAAATGAAAACTGACCCAGAACCCCAAAAATACCCCTTTACCCACAAACTGAAAACTGACCCTGATCCCAAAAAATACACCTTTACCCAAGAACTGAAAACTGACCCTGAACCTTTAAAAAACCCCTTTACCCACAAACTGAAAACTGACCCTGAACCCTACAAATACCCCTTTACCCACAAACTGAAAACTGACCCTCAACCCAAAAAATACCCCTTTACCCAAGAACTGAAAACTGACCCTGAACCCCAAAAATACCCCTTTACCCACAAACTGAAAACTGACCCTGATCCCAAAAAATACACCTTTACCCAAGAACTGAAAACTGACCCAGAACCTTTAAAAAACTCCTTTACCCACAAACTGAAAACTGACCCTGAACCCTACAAATACCCGTTTACCCACAAACTGAAAACGGACCCTCAACACAAAAAATACCCCTTTACCCAACACCTGAAAACTGACCCTGAACCCTATAAATACTTCTTTACCCACAAACTGAAAACTGACCCTGAACCCTATAAATACCCCTTTACCCACAAACTAAAAACTGACCCTGACCCCAAAAAATACACCTTTACCCCTGAACTGAAAACTGACCCTGATTCTTAAAAAACACCCCTTAACCCACAAACTGAAAACTGACCCTCAACCCAAACAATACCCCTTCACCCAAGAACAGAAAACTGACCCTGAATGTTTAAAAAAACCCTTGACCCACAAACTGAAAACTGACCCTGAACCTTTAAAAACCCCTTAACCCACAAACTGAAAACTGACCCTCAACCCAAAAAATACCCCTTCACCCAAGAACAGATATCTGACCCTGAACACTCTAAATACCCCTTTACCCACAAACTGAAAACTGACCCTTAACCCTTTAAAAACCCCTTTACCCACAACATGAAAAATGTCCCAAATCCCACAAAATACACCTTTACTCACAAACTGAAAAATGACCCAGAACCCAAAAAAATAACCCTATACCAAAAATTATTTAACTGACCCTGAACACTATAAATAATAATGTACACAACATTAAACATTAATATTTAATTAAAAAAGAATTAATAATTAACAAAAACAAAAAGTAAATATATTAGCACATTAGCTATAATTAATAGAATTTATTAATTAATATTGTTTATTTCCAATTAATTAATTAACATGAACATACATTTATACATTACATTTAAATTCATCCAATTAATGTAATTAAGTCATTATTATTAATTAATTACCAATTAATTAATTAAAATAATATGCAAAATATTAATAAGATAATTAACTATTTATTATTAATTATTTACCAATTTATAAATTTAAATATTATGCAAATTAATAATAAAATAAATCACTAATTATTATTAATTAATTACCAATTTATCAATTAAAATAATATGCAAAAAAATTAATTTAAAAAATCACTAATTATTATTAATTAATTACCAATTAATCAATTAAATAATATGCTAAATACTTTATAAAACAATAAACTAATTAATATTAATTAATTACCAATTAAAATCTAATTAAAACAATTAACAAACATATATTAATTAATTAATTATTATTAAATTACTTCCCGCCCTATTCCCCTATAAACCCACAACCCGCTCCTAAACATTAACTACTATTTATATATTTTTTTGTAATTATTTTTTTTTTACATTTTTTTCTACATATTCTCGATATTTTTTACTTTCACTATTTTTCGATATTTTGTCTGGTCGATATTTTTGAGTCGATATATTTGTATTCGATATTTTTTTGTCATTTTTTCTGTCGATATTTTGCCCAACGATATTCCTATAGTCGATATTTAGTTAATGTCGATATTTTTCCGTCGATATTTTGTCCATTCGATAATATGTAGTCGATATTATGTCCAGTTACCATTGTAAACACGGTATTGGCCCACTCCTATTTAATACCTTATGGAATAAGTACACCAAAGATAATGTAGAACTACAATGGCCGAAGACCGGATCTTTTGATGACAAAAAGATCCAGTATCTGCAAGATCGTCTGTTCACTAAACGCAGCAGACAAGCTATGTTTGATACTCTTAATAAGTGGCAGAAAGAGGCAAAGCGGAGATGTATACAGGCAGAGAAATTAATAAAGATACAGCAAGGGCAGACCGTAACTCAGAAAGCCTTTGCTCATGATAAAAATCAGACCAAGCAAAATATTGAGTGTTTAGATAGACAGTTTAGGTTACATGTAGACAAAAGTTATGTGACTCGAAATGAAGCGGAAGATGAGATAGAGGATTTATTGAATGTGCGGCCTCCCCCACCGTATGCGCCTCAACGCATATATCCCGCTGTGCCTCTCCAACCAGCCACCGCTTCCCTAGCCTCTGCCCTGGAGGCAGACGTGTCTCTCATTCCTCTAGGTACTACTCGTGCTACTCCTACCTCATCGAGAGACACAGCTACCCTTGGCCCTGACACACGGCAACCCCCGGGAACTTCCCGTATAGTTTTGGCAGCCCCAAGTCCCATATCGACGTCTCAATCAGCTAGTGCAACCCCCGAGGACAGAGAGCGTACTCCATTAGGGGATCCTGGAGGACTGAACGCTCGACGATTATTTACAAGAGCCTCTTTGGGCTATAGTGAGAGAGAAGCTATAGCAGATCAGGCAGTTAAATGGATGCGGAAAGATGTATATACAATAGCTGACTTGTGGAGTACCATGAGGGGATGTATGACGTTACAATGCATACTTTTACCACGCATACCATTACAACGCGGTATTTACAACGCATACCGTTACAACGCATAGCGCTTAGAGGTGCTGGATAGTGGTAAGTATAATTTTTCTATTCCAACTCCAGACCCCGTGGACACTAGGGAAGGTATTGGATATAAAATTATACTTATTCCCTACCCTAGAGCGCCCCCCAGCGCAATGCGTTGTAATGGGATGCGTGGTAATGCCTGCATTGTAATGGTAGTGCGTGGTAAAAACTTCGTTGTAACAGTGGTATACCCCATGAGGGATCTCGAACCGATTATGCAGCGACATGCTTTGCATCAAATGTCCCGCTATCTTATTGATGCATGGGAACAATGCTTTGACGATGGAGCCGCACCTCAAATATTGTACGACATCTTGGACCGAGCTCACAAGTTCGATCTCAGTCCGGTGGAAGTGTACAAAAACGTAGAAACCTTAGTGAAATACCGAGGCAGAATGTTTGTAAAATGTCCCAACTGGGATTTTCAGCATCCCATGAGGGAAGTGCATCTCATTTTTCATCCCGAAGTGCCTGAAACGCGTGATGATAATAACCAGGTTACAAGAGCTCGAGTAGACGCGCGGTTTCAGGAACAATGGGTGTATACTCCGTGGAAGCGAAGTGAGGTCCTTGCTTTAAAATCACAGCTGCCTGACCCCCGTAAGAACTCCACCGCTTACTACAAAGAACTAACCGAAGCTGCAGCCTCGGCTGTAATGACTTTAGCAGATGTTGAACTATTTTTCGGGTTATTGGTCCCGGTAGACATATGGCGACAGGTTCATGACACTGATCACACAGCAGAACTAGGGGGAACCTGGAACAAGATGAAAGACTGGGACCGAGATTGCAAACCCAGAGATAAGCCTAGAAATGAAATTACTACTCTTCCAGCAAAGATAATTGCTTACATGCACACACTGATTCCCCCCCGTAAAGTCGATTGGGATAAATTGACAGCTTGTATACAGAAGAAAGACAAAAGTGTTTCTGATTTTTTCACACAGTTTGAAGGAACTTTCATTGATTTTAGTGGACAGGACCTAGCCGTAGTAGGCGGGGTCCGGTTGTTTGTAAATCGGTTTGTGACCAACTTGATACCTGAAATTTCTGCTCGGTTACAAGCTGCCGAGAGTACCTGGACTACCTCTACTCCTTCTGTGATATTAAGCATGGCCCAATATTATGAGCACAGGGAAAATGAGAGCAAGGATAAAGTGGAGAAAAAGGCCAAGATCTTAAGACCCGAGTATTGTTACAGCAAGTCGTTTGAGGACAAGGAGGAGGGAGAGGAGTCCAAGGGCCCGTATCTAGAGGGGTGGGGACAGGCAGAGGCGCAGGCGGGGTCCAGCCGCTCGGGTTAAATCAGTGTGCTTATTGTAAACAGGAAGGACATTGGAAAGCTCAGTGTCCGTTACTGCTTGCCCAGAATGGAGCGGTTCGGGGACGAGGACGTGGACGAGGTGGCTCGGACCGGAGTGATATGCATAGGGAAGAGGCGGCTCAAGGCAAGTCTGAACAGAACCATTTTGATAACCCCCAAGGTAGACAATACTATCATGAGGATTACGCATTTGGAGATCAGGAGGGGTATGTTCACCCATAGGATAGCCAGGGACAAAGTAGGGGCCAAGTGTCGATCCCAGTCAATCAACAAGGACCCTATGTGAGAGGGGAATTGATGGGGACTTCTGAGAATTTTCTAATTGACACAGGAGCAATGAATAGTTCTGTTGCTCGATCGTTGGTTCCAGGGGCGGCTCTGTCCGGGCAAAATAATGTATCTGTGGGATTTTCAGATGTTCCGGTGGTAAGCCCCATCTCTAAACCCCTCCCCTTCACTATTGGTCCTGCTACTATTGATTCGCCTTTTCTATTGACTTCACATTGTGGTGAGAATTTATTGGGTCTGGATATGTTGAAAAAGCTGAATGCAAAAATATACTGCTCCCCAGACGGTGTTTATTTGACAATACAACCCCACACTGACAGTATGAAACAATGTTTTGCTAAAAATGAACCCCTTCCACCTGAGTTTGATAACATCCCTACTGCACTATGGGAAACAGGGGATGCGGATGTTGGTAAATTAGACATCCCGCCCGTCCATATTACGCTGAAACCTGGTGTGAAATTACCCCGTATACCTCAGTACAAAATTTCGCCGGCTGGCGAGCGAGCCTTGCTCTCAATCATTCAGGACTTAATTGATAAAAGGGGTGGTTGAGGAGACAGTTGCCAATATTTGTAACAGTCCAATTCTCCCGATTTTGAAGAAATCCCCTGATTCTGGATCCCAGGGGAATATTGATGCATATCGTTTTGTGATAGACCTGTGGGAGGTTAATAAGATTGTAGTACCACAGCACCCCGGAGTAACTGTTATCACCACTATACTTACGATGATCCCACCTACTGGCCAATATTTTTTGGTCATTGATCTGAAGAACGCCTTCTTCAGTATCCCTATCGATCCTGATAGCAGGCAGACCTTCAGCTTCTCGTTATCTGGCCGAAGCTTCAGATTCTGTCGTGCACCTCAAAGCTATACTGAAAGTCCTAGCATCTATAGTCGGCCCTTAAGGCCCTGTTAGACGAAACAGTCTTGCCCGCAGGCAGCGTGCTCTTACAGTATGTGGACGACTTGTTGATAGCATCCGACACTGAGGAAGGCTGTAAGGATGCCACTGTTAAATTACTGCACCATCTGGCGGCGAAGGGTAATAAGGTGTCCCTGTCTAAGTTCCAATACTGTCGACAGGAGGTGACCTACTTAGGTCATCTACTGTCGAAGGAGGGTAGGCGTTTGACTCCTGAGCGTATTACTACCATCTCTAACATGTCTGTCCCTTGCACACAACGTGAAGTTTGTGCTTTTCTTGGCATCACCTCTTACTGTCGCCAATGGATACCTAATTTTTCTCTTCTTGCTAAACCTTTGTTGCATTTAACCACTAAAGATGTGCATGAACCCCTCCCTTGAACGGATGAATGTCAGCATTCTTTTGACTCTTTGAAATCAGCACTTTGTTCTGCACCCGTCTTGGGTACTCCTGTTTACCGTAAACCCTTTGTACTATACGTGCATGAGGTTGACGGTTGCTCGCTTTCAGTGTTAACACAAGGATTTGGTGGTAAGCAAAGACCTTGCGCTTATTTTTCGGCCTTATTGGATAATGTTGCCAGAGCACTCCCTAGCTGTCTAAGGGCCACTGCGGCTGTTGCAGTGGCCATCCGGCAGTCGGAAGGGCTTGTTCTAAATTCCAACCTAACAGTGATGGTGCCACATGCGGTGGATGCATTGTTAAATAAAACTAAGACACAGCATCTTACAAGTGCACGCCTCACTGGTCATGAATTAACACTATTTGCTCCACATATCACGATTACGCGATGTGCCACGTTAAACCCTGCCACATTGCTACCACTCCCTTCAAGTGAAATTGCAAATGATGTACATGATTGCATATTCCGAACTGCAGAAGAAACGAAGGGTAGGATTGACCTCACTGAAATTCCTCTATCTGACCCTCAAGGGGAGTTATATGTGGATGGGTCTTGCTTCAAGTTAGCAGATGGCACAACAACAGCTGCATATGCAATCACCACACTAAAAACGGTAGTTGAAACATCTCGAGTACCCCATCGATCAGCCCAGGCTGCTGAACTGGTGGCATTATTACGAGCCTGTGAATTAAGCAAAGGACTCGAGGTTAACATCTACACAGACAGCCAATACCCCTTTGGCGTAGCCCATAGCTTTGGGCGGCTGTGGAGGGAGCGGGGTTTCCTCACCTCTCATGGTCAGAAAATACAGAATGGTCCCTTGGTGTTACGATTACTTGATGCCCTAACCTTGCCCAAAAAGCTAGTCATAATAAAATGCAGTGCTGATAAGGCAGTGGTGGACGAAGTGGGCGAGGGGAATGCTTTTGCTGATCAGGTCTCTAAGCTCAGTCCACAATATCGACTATGGTTGTAACGTCTTCTGCAAGATGGGTGGAGGAATCTGATTTGTTTGATAATGCCATAGAGAGCGTGATAGAACTCATGAGGCCATTGGACCTCTATTAATAAGTAAGCTACGCATTTGGGTCACAAACCATACCCTCTAAGACCTATCTGATATTTTGAATGTGTGTGTGTGTCTCAATCTATATGTAGTTCGTTTTTTTCTTTTTAGGGTTCCTGGACCTTCACTTTTGTTCCTTGTTACCCTTCTGTGTATTTACACAGTAGTAACATAAAAATATGTATTATCTTGCTTAGTAGTAAAAATTTTTTTAGGGTTCCTGGACCTTCACTTTTGTTCCTTATGACCCTTCTGTGTTTTTTAGCACAGTATGGACACAACAATATGTGCCATCTTGTTTTACATAACCTTTCTGTTTACAGGTATCCTGAACCGCCAACTGGGCGCAACGGACCGTACATCCAACATAGATAGGTACATTATTCACCATATCTATTTTTGTAGAGCACAATTTTTAATATCTACACACATGTGAGTAAGGTGGGGATAAGTAGTGCATATTCCCGTCCTGAAGAAGGAGTTCCAGTACTCCGAAACATGTCGACGCACTAATTTGGTTGGGTTACCCTAATTAGTAAACCACAACCACTCTAGCACTTTTTTTAATAATACCAGCCGGAGACTAAATAAAAATTTTTTTCAGCACTCACGTGCCAGGTATTTTTTAATTCCTCACTTTTCACCTCACCACTCACATTATTGGTACCTTCACACACCAAACACATAGTTCACTCATAAAGTGCTCCTGCGTAGTCGTGAAGTCGTAGCACGCCGCATTCCGTAGAGGTTTGCGAAGACCCCGATGATGAAGCATGACACCAAGGGGCCTGTTGGTGTGTGAGGGGTATTTTAACAACACTGGTTGCTCCCCACCATTGTGGTAACAACCGCCGTCCACCTAGTGGATTCCTTTTGTTTATGATAGTTGCCAGGGGAGACAGAATCCACTTTTCCCTCTCCATCCCTCCTTTGTTAAAAATTATTTGTAGACAGCGCACAGCTGTGGGAGCCCCTCCCTTATCGAACAACACTGTTCTTTGACGACACACTTCACATTCATCATTAAATTGATCATCCTCAACAACCACCATGGAGGATGAACACGGGCTTACTTTCACTGAAGACGACATTGACAGGATTTTGGCGCAGGACAATCCATTCGAGGGTTTAAGCACCGATAACCCTGCCCCTACAGTAGGAGATTGGGACGAACTGACCAATGTGCGGAAGGTACAGATCAGAGCTGCCCTACATGGATTACTAATGAGGGAGTACCTAAGGAACAAACTAGCCCCTCAGGGCTTGCTAGTAAAAAATGAACCCTTTATCTTCCAGGATGATTTGGCCTTTAAAAAAGCTTGGTCCTTAATCTCCTGGCATTGTACCAGGGACTGGTTAGTCCTCATAGTACAGACGGCAAGTAAAAAATCCCAAGAACTAAAAATTGAAATACAGAGACTGGAAGTCCAACTAAAAGGTTACATCCAACCGGCGGATTTAAAGAAAGGTTTAGAAGAACTTAACAAACAAATGTCTGAATTTGAGGCCACTTTGAAACAAAGTAAATTTAATAAATTCAAGAAAGATAAAGACCGCTTCACAGCTGAATGGGCTTACCCTTACACTAGAGCGGATTATGTGGCGAGTGGGAATACAAGTGACGCTGACAGCGTCAACTCCGATGGGAGTTCCACCAGTAACAACTCTGGGGGATTCAGGAACAAGAGACAACAAAGGGGCGGCTATCGGCAACAGAGGAACCAATACCCGCGCCAAAGGGGTTGGCGAGGTTTCCAAGGACCACCCATGTTCAATCCTTTTCAGGCCCCCTTCCAGTTCCCACAGTACCAATATGGTCCACCACAAATGGGACCAATGTACCCACAGTGGGGGGATGATCAGTCCACCGTACCACAACAAAACCAACAACCTTTTTTATCGTGGGGCCCAGGATCCAACAGGGGAAGGAACAAGAGAGGGAACAACGTCACTTGGCAACCGGTGACAGAAACAGACCCCAGAATGCACACCAGGAGCATGACGGCGGGTCAAGCCTCAACCAGCAAGAGAGGGACCTAGTTATTAATATATCCCCATGGCCATTAACTGAGATACAGCAGAAAGTCCTGAACAAAGGTCTAGGTTATGTACCAACGAACAAACCAGACATTTTTCTTCTACACAGAGAGGTCCAGGATTTTATCAGGACCATCAAGCTGAAGGCCTTTTTCTATAACCAAGAACCCAATGTCGAGACATCAGACACGGGTTTGAAACCAAAGTCTTCCTTCACACCACAGGATAACCAACTTCCAGTGGAAGTCTTAGCTTTTGAAAAAGCAGTCATGACTGAGTTAGGCAAATTGGATACAGACTCCAGGGTCTTTCAAAACATGAGCAGACTGGAGAACGAGGCCGTGAGGGAATTGTCAAGAAACAAATTGATTATCATAAAACCCGCAGACAAGGGCGGGGCCGTTGTGATCCAAACAACGACGGCGTATGATCAAGAATGCAGGAGACTCCTCGCAGACAGGAGGAACTATCAGGTTCTGGATGAGGACCCCACAGAGTCCATACGAGTCCAAGTGGGAGCAATGACTGAAGAAGCTCTCAGTCATGACTGGCTCACGAAGAAAGAAGCCTTGTTTCTGACACAGAAAAATCCACGGGTACCATATTTCTATACGATACCCAAGGTTCACAAAAACCTCGCGAACCCTCCAGGTCGCCCCATTGTGTCGGGCATCGCCTCTATTTTGGAACCTCTTTCCAAGTTCGCGGATGCCTTCCTAAGACCTTTGGTACAGGCCACCGATACGTATCTTAAGGATACAAAAGCGGTCCTTCAGTTACTGAAAGACCACCCTTTCAACCCAACCTCACAAATCTTACTGAGCCTCGATGTGGAGAGCTTGTACACCAGTCTCCCACACGATGAAACCTTGAACATTATTGAGGAAGTCTTGTATAGTAAGCAGTGGCGTTACCACACTCCACGAGGTGTGGTAATGGAATGCATCTCAATGGCCCTCACCAAAAACTTTTTCGAGTATGAAGGTACCCTCTACTTACAACGCCATGGGACTAGCATGGGGAGCACCTTTGCTCCAAGCCTGGCAGGTCTCTATGTCCACCACCTGGAGACTACCAAGATCCTTCACCAGAACAATCCGTTCAGGAGCAAAATCCTGTCATGGAAACGTTATATAGACGACGTCTTGGTCATCTGGGAAGGCAACAACCAATCTGTCATGGATTTCATGCAATGGATCAACAGCCAGAACGAATTCCTAAAATTCACTCACCAAATGTCCAATGAGTCCATGGTCTTTTTAGACCTTAACATTTATCACGAGGCTGGTTATTTAAAGACAGAGACACATTTTAAACCGACCGCAAGGAACTGCCTCCTCAGGTTCGACAGTTTCCATCCACGTCACCTGAGGGAGAACCTACCATATGGACAGTTCCTCCGCCTACGTCGGAACTGCAGCGATGTGGGCAAGTACAAAATCCAAGCACTGGATCTGAGCAAAAAATTACAACAGAGAAAATACCCTGACAAGATCATTAACCAGGCAATGAAAAGAGCACGGAACAATAACCGGGAAGCTCTTTTAGATGACAACCCACGGAAAGAGGAATCTGTCAGACCAGTCTGTGTCACAACCTTCAGCCCCGTGTCAAACCAAGTGACCAAGCTGGTAAACAAACACTGGCGCATCCTTACAAGTGTGAGTCTAGATCTGGAAAAACCAATCTTTGCACATAGGAGAGGGAGAAACTTGAAGGATATTCTGGTCCATACAAGACCCCAAACCAATGTAACACAGCAGACGAGGCTAAAAGGACTGCATGGGCATCACCCATGTGGGAATTGTAATAGTTGCCACCTGACAAAGAAAAGCCTGTCCCTTGAATTCAGTAATGGCGAGAAATGGGAACAACGCGCTGTCACGAATTGCAACAGCCGCAATGTGGTGTATCTTATCACATGCCCTTGCGGTAAGGAGTATGTAGGAATGACCACGCGTGCGGTAAAAACCAGAATTAATGAACACAAGAGCAATGTGAGATGCAAAAAACAGACAACGAAAATGGCATCTCACTTCCTAGAGGCACAGCACTGTGTGAATGACATACATTGGACTGTTATTGAGCAATTAAAATCTGAAAGAGGTTTGTTTGAGAAGGAACAAAGATGGGTGTTCCGTCTGGGCTCAGATGTGACCGGGTTGAATGACTCCATTCCATGGAGCCAATTACGCTAAATAATAACCCCCTTTTTCTGCTCAAAAAAATCAGAGACCTTTCAACCATCAACTCCATTGCATGAAGCAAACTGCGTTTAATAAAACCAGCACCCTTAAACCATCTTGCCCTTCAATCAGTTCCCCATACCATTTATTCATTCCACTGGAGGACATCCAGGTAAAACCATGATGTTCCTATTTGGCTGATAGGGGTTCAGGTTTTTGCCTTTTAATCTTGCCTACCTCATGGCTTGCAGGCTTTTCTTAATATTTCTTAAATATTTGCTGTTTTACCCCAAATGCATGTGGTCATAATTTTATCAGGACCCCCGGGTATAGGCGGCTTATACTTTTCGCTGTCACCATAGGGATCACAACTCGCCCCTTGGTAATACATGAGGTTTCTCAGCAAAATCGAGTCGATTACAGGCCACAACACCGTCACTGCGCATGCGCGCGGTGGCAGACACTGGATCTAGATTTCGCGCATGCGCGAAGCGACTCAGTGCTGCCACTAACCGAAAGAGCATGGGCGCATGCGCAACACTGCTCCTCCGCACATGCGCATTCACACGGGAACACCCTTCCCGGTGCACGCAAATGCGGATAGCAAACCAGGGGACCGGACCAAGTATGGGCTTTTTCCGTTTTCCATTAGGGGCTAATTGAGGTCTTTTGAGACTATTTAAACTCGCTCCCTAGTTCACCACCTCACTCGTCGGAGCCGCGTGGAGGGGGAACAAGCCAGACAGCCCTGTGCAGAACCGTGAGTGTGTATGGATGTATGAACAAACCTGAAGGTGTGTGATCTATTTTTACCGAGGTATTACTACCTTTTGATCCATTCCCTTAAATACCTCACAGGTTGCCATATCGGGTAGAACGGACCACGCCCCAACACGCTGTGGCTCATGAGGCCATTGGACCTCTATTAATAAGTAAGCTACGCATTTGGGTCACAAACCATACCCTCTAAGACCTATCTGATATTTTGAATGTGTGTGTGTGTCTCAATCTATATGTAGTTCGTTTTTTTCTTTTTAGGGTTCCTGGACCTTCACTTTTGTTCCTTGTTACCCTTCTGTGTATTTACACAGTAGTAACATAAAAATATGTATTATCTTGCTTAGTAGTAAAAATTTTTTTAGGGTTCCTGGACCTTCACTTTTGTTCCTTATGACCCTTCTGTGTTTTTTAGCACAGTATGGACACAACAATATGTGCCATCTTGTTTTACATAACCTTTCTGTTTACAGGTATCCTGAACCGCCAACTGGGCGCAACGGACCGTACATCCAACATAGATAGGTACATTATTCACCATATCTATTTTTGTAGAGCACAATTTTTAATATCTACACACATGTGAGTAAGGTGGGGATAAGTAGTGCATATTCCCGTCCTGAAGAAGGAGTTCCAGTACTCCGAAACATGTCGACGCACTAATTTGGTTGGGTTACCCTAATTAGTAAACCACAACCACTCTAGCACTTTTTTTAATAATACCAGCCGGAGACTAAATAAAAATTTTTTTCAGCACTCACGTGCCAGGTATTTTTTAATTCCTCACTTTTCACCTCACCACTCACATTATTGGTACCTTCACACACCAAACACATAGTTCACTCATAAAGTGCTCCTGCGTAGTCGTGAAGTCGTAGCACGCCGCATTCCGTAGAGGTTTGCGAAGACCCCGATGATGAAGCATGACACCAAGGGGCCTGTTGGTGTGTGAGGGGTATTTTAACAACACTGGTTGCTCCCCACCATTGTGGTAACAACCGCCGTCCACCTAGTGGATTCCTTTTGTTTATGATAGTTGCCAGGGGAGACAGAATCCACTTTTCCCTCTCCATCCCTCCTTTGTTAAAAATTATTATGAGCGTGATAGAACTACAGAAGGAAGCCACTCCAGTCAAATTGGAGCGATGGGAGCAGGAAGTGGGGAGATTAGATGAAAATAACTGTTGGGTTGATTTGACGGAGAAGCAAAGATGGCTGTTACCCAATGCTTTGGTACAAGCCGTTGTAACTATGGCACACGGTCCAGCCCATGTTGGAGCTAAAGGAATTTGTGCTTTGTTAGACCCAGTATGGAATAACCCTAACATACAAAGGACGGCTGCCCGTTTGGTTCAATATTGTATGGTCTGTTTGCAACACAATCCGGGGAAGGCAGAAAGTGTTTTGAGTGGAAGTTTTGAACCCCTATCTTTACCGTTTGAAGTACTCCAGATGGATTATATCCACATGGAGCGCGTCAACAATTTAAAGTACGTTTTCGTAGTGGTTTGCGTTTTTACGCAAAATTACTAGTGTTCCTCAAAGCACTCCTCTGAGACCACTTTTATTAGACCTTGGCAAGAAATCTGTGGAAGACTTGGCCAAACTTCACCCTTTATTCTACTGGCGTAGAGTATGGTGCACAGAGGAACTCTCACACTACGCCCAGGGCCTCTTGGACATCATCAAAATCGACTCCTTCCACAAAATCAAATTGTTAAAGGGGATCAGATCCTTGTTAGCGACAATGGGCCTGACAGAACTATGGGTTAATCCATCAAATGCAATCACCCCTTCTAAAAAAATCCTGAGGGGAAGATATTGGGAAATGGTTTTCTCAGCAGTCAGTTCGGCAGGTCTTTCTCTCCACCTTACTGGACGATTCCTTGACCTTAAGTCCTGGCCTATGTTAGAGAAGTACTGGGATAGCATTGAAAAACCCTATGATGGCAAACTGTACTTTCAACTTAGGGTGGGCACACTTCCAACAAGGTCATTTACCATTAAATGGGTAGGAGTAGCTAAAGATAGATTTCTTAGGTGTCTGGAGCAGCAGGAAACAGTAAGCCACGTATTGTTCTTCTGCCCTTTATATACCGCTGCACATAGTAAGTGGATTAAACCAATCTGTAAATTATTGGGCATTAGAAGGCACGCCGAGGCCTTGCAAATTTTAAGCTCTGATCCTACTCCATCCATTGCCATAGCTGTAGCGAAGTTCCTGAACTGGGCATGGTCAATTCGCTCAAAAATGTTGTCTCAAGATAGCCAGTAGCTGGCACACTGTGATTTCTAAAGTGCTTTGATTCCAGGGATGTGTATCAGTAAGGGGTGCCTGGGCTCCCAGGGCATCGGTAGCCTTACAGTAGTTTCTTCTTTTTAACCATGTAAATGAATTTACTCGTAACTATTTTATCCAAAAAATTCTTAAAATGGTATTCAATAGTTCTCAATGAAATTTTATTTATTTTTTGGTTATTTATATAACTGTTCTAAATGTGTTTTAGATCTGGATTTGAATTTTGAAGAAAGTTTTTAATGTATGTACTTTTATGACTTAACTGTCGAATAAAGTTAAAGTTAATAAAAATAAATTATTAAAGGTGCGTAGGGTACCAATGTAGCAGCATTCTTGGCAAAATTACTGGCGGCTATCATCCCGGTGGAGCACTTCTCCCAATGCTTCATCATAGAGAATGCACATCGCTCACTGAGCGCTAAACCCCTTCCTGGAGCCCCACCTAGGCCAATTATCGCGAGACTGCTGAATTTCTTAGATAGAGACATACTTCGAAGGATGCGCCGCAAGGGGGAAGTCTGCTATGAAAACATAAAGATTATGATATTCCCAGACTACAGTCAAGAGGTGCAGAAGCAGCGCCGCGCCTTTGATTTGGTCAAGGCCAAGCTACGAGCCCTGCAGATCCAGGATCCAGTACATTATTCTGTTCCCAGCGAAGTTAAAGGTCATGTTCCAGGAAAAGGCTCCCTTCTTCCGGATCCCAGAGGAGGCCTGGCCCTGGGTGGAGGAAAGACTGGTGCCTCATCCCCTAGGGGAATCAACTCTGGACAATCGCATACTGCAGTCTGGTGCTGCCGGGGGTGGGTCACGAATGAACCACACGACCGCGGGCCGACCACAGAGATTAGGCAAGGGGACACCGTATGCCAGGAGCAAACTTGCACAACGCAGAGAGAGTCAGGACCATCGCAGGGGTGAACGCTCTCAATACAAAACTGATATGGCACAAAGAATGGGTTCCCCCAACCAACAATCAGACTCTGTTGACACTGATATGTCCCTCAGACCAGAATCAAGGCACCCATTGGAGAGGGCAATCTTAGCGCTGGAACAAAGCGGGGAAAATGAGAGGCCAAAAGAGAACGCCCCATATACAGTAGACAACCCCTCTGAAATGGGTGCTGAAAGCTGAATACCGGCAGGATGGCCTCGTGGACCAGTCCTTATCCCCTCTTTCTTTCTTTCTTTCTTTCTTTCTTTCTTTCTTTCTTTCTTTCTTTCTTTCTTTCTTTCTTTCTTTCTTTCTTTCTTTCTTTCTTTCTTTCTTTCTTTCTTTCTTTCTTTCTCTCCTCTTTCTTTTTCCTTCATCCCTTTGCTGTTCCCTTCCCACCTTTTTTTCTTCTGTGTTTCTCTTTTCTTCATGGCAGGGCGCTGAGCCTTGAACGGCGGACAGCTGGGACATTTGAGCAACAAACTGTGAGAGTTAGGGTTTTGGGCTTTATAACTGGGTGCGGGGAGGGTACAGCAGACCGACCTAATCTCAACGGCCGCAGGCCACTTCCAGAGATGGGGGAGCGGGGGGTTGAGGGGAGATGTGGGTTACGTGCAGTTGGAGTTTACATTTTTTTTTAAACATATTCTATTAATGTTATATAACATGGGAAGATGTTACCAAGTCATACGATGTTACATTGTAGTCATGCAGATCATCATATACATGTCTGTTAATCTGGCAGTACTTACATATCAAATAACATTTCTCATAAATATCATTGAATTAGCATTCTACAACATCAAAGACGTAATATGGAATGTTGAATCCTGTTTGCCTGCCCTTGCAATATCCTGCCGATCTCGACCCTTGCAGGTCAACTTTTTATATATGTCAATGTAAGAATAAACAGTTTCTGGTATGTACGTCTCCTATATTACCTAACTCACAAACTACAATTATACCCTCCCTCCTCCCCCCCTCCCCGCCTGCTCAGCTGCCACATCCCATTTCCAGTATGCTCATATGGTTACCACATGATAATGGAAACTCAGAAACCAGGAACTTCAACAATGAATCATATTCTCTAATATAGACCAATTACATCTCAATTAGCTTTTGGGTTTTCAACCAGGGGTTTGAGGAGACATAATCACCTTTCATTAATACAAGTGTATGTTGAATGCCCAAGATTCTTCCATAAGTGCATTCTTTTCCATGGAAATTGGCTTTTTGCGCAACCCCGTTTTCTTCTCTCTGTGGCTCAGCACCTTCCGCTCTGCCCCATCTAATCATTTCCGTATGCCATTCCTGTAAAGATGGCGCTTTAGTAGCTTTCCATCTCATTGTAACGTTCCTTTTAGCTAGTAACAGGGCAAGATGTGCAAATTTATGAATTGGGTTACCCGTTTTCCCCCGTGGCCCCAATCCCAGTAGACAATATTCCAGTGAGTCATTATTCCTAACTGGAGCGATATCCTTCAGTATCTTACATACAGATACCCAGTAATAAACCAGTCTCGAGCAATCCCATAGCATATGTATTAGTCCCGCATCAGTGGTCTTACAGCGCGGGCAGTTATCCACTATATCCGGGAACATAGTGCTCAACTTGCGCGGGGTCAGTTAAGCCCTATGCACGAGCATAAGCTGTATAAATTTAAATTTAGGGTTGCAAGATACTTTATTGTGGTATCCTATTATGGTGTCTCATTCCTTATTAGTAAGTATACGTCCCACATCCCTATCCCACTTGTCGCGAAGTGGCTGGACTGATACCGAACTACAACTATACCCTCCCTCCTCACCCCCCCCCCCCCCCCCCCCCCAGCTTTCCATCTCATTGTAACGTTCCTTTTAGCAAGTAACAGGACAAGATGTGCAAATTTATGAATTGGGTTACCCATTTTCCCCAGCGGCCCCAATCCCAGTAGACAATATTCCAGTGAGTCATTATTCAGAACTGGAGCGATATCCTCCAGTATCTTACATACAGATGCCCAGTAATAAACCAGTCTCGAGCAATCCCATAGCATATGTATTAGTCCTGCATCAGTGGTCTTACAGTGCGGGCAGTTATCCACTATATCCGGGAACTTAGTGCTCAACCTGCGCGGGGTCAGGTAAGCCCTATGCACGAGCATAAGCTGTATACATTTAAATTTAGGGTTGCGAGATACTTTATTTGGGTATCCTAGTATGGTGTCCCATTCCTTATTAGTAAGTATACCTCCCACATCCCTATCCCACTTGTCGCGAAGTGGCTGGACTGAAACCGCTGCCACTGTGCAAATACCCTGGTAGAGCCACCTCGTCAAGTGACTTCCATTCCCCATCAAATACTGCATAGTGAGTAGTGTATGTGTGTCCGGCTCAATACCTTCCTGGGCCCAGGTGATGCGAAGATATCTAGATATACTAGCATGTAAAAGGAACAGACTATTCGGCGCTCCATGTTCTCGTACAAAAACGTCATGTGACATTAGGGTACCCTCTAAAAAGAACGGCCCAACCGTAGTGATCCCTGTATTTGTCCAAGTCTACAGTCGTCGACTAGTATCTATACCCGATTGGGTGGGCATACCCAGTAGCGGAATTGTAGGAGTATATGGAGTCAACTTTTTTGTGTACCTCAATGCGCTTTTCCAATACATCTGTGCGATTCGCAACAAGTGGGGTGCTGTTGCTGGGATCTTGGCCTTGGGCAGTAAGAGTTTATGTATTTCTTCTCGTTTCGCATGTCTGATGTGTCATATCCAATTCTTGAAGGTTTCGACCTGCCACTCAGTATGCCAACCATTGTAGTTGGCTTGCATAACAGTACGCTTTTAGGTCCGGTGCGCCCAATCTGCCTTGTTTTGTTCCCAATTGCAGTTTCATGAGCCCAATACGTCTACGTCCCGTTCCCCAGACCAACTCAATTACTAAGGAGTCCAACAGTTTACAAATCCCTGCCGGTTCAGTTATGGGCAAATTGGTGAAATAATTGAGCAGGCTTGGAAGTAGTACCATTTTGGCTATAGCCACCCTACATTCCACTATCCGAGACTTCCACATCTCACAGGCTGATGCAGAGGAGGAGATAATCTCTCTCTATGCCAATGATATTTTGATGTATATCACATACCCCGAAACTACTATACCGGCCCTATTTGATTTGATCATAGAATATGGCCGACATTTGGGATATAAAATTAATTGGAATAAATCCACGCTTTATTGCCCGACTAACACTCAAATAAACTGTTCCTTACCTGTTGAACTACGGGTAGCCCCAAGGGGCTTTAAGTATCTGGGTATTTTCGTTACTCCACACCCGGAGATGTGCAGGAGGGATAACTTAGATTTAGCCCTAAACAATTTCTTCCTGGACATGGAGAGATGGAGGGATCTTCCTCTTACCCTGCTTGGTCGAGCGGCCATCTTCAAAATGATTTCCCTGCCTCAACTCCTATATAAACCCTTGTAGGCTTGGGCACTATATGATTAAAGTCAGAGTATGCTACAAGGGACTTATTTAGAAGATACTAAGTCTGATTGATGAGTTGTACAAATGTAACACACTCAATAGTATCCACAGGATAACAATCTTATTTCACAAAAGTAAATAAATTGATGGAAGGAAAAGAGAGAACACACAGAACAAAAATTATATTTTAACAATTTTTTTTATAATGCAACAAAATTGGGGAGATAGATACAGACAAATGAATTAGAGCAAAAAGTTATGAACAGAGGTAGACAATTTTTTCTCTACAGTTCATAACTAAAAACATCCAACTCCTAATGGATAAAGCAAACAACCTAAATTAGTCAATAAAGAATGGTTGTGAGCTAGTGTTAAAACAGCATTTAAGGAGATGATGGAGTGTCGACGTTTCGGTCTAAAGGGCAGTCGTCAAATAGACCATCATCAGGACGATATTTTTCAATGCTGAAAGAACTCCCTATATAAAACAATACATTTGTATTATAAACAAAATATCTTAATACATCACTAAAATCATATATAAACATATAAGCTCTATGTGTCTGGCAAATGTTTAATATCGGATTCTTCTCAAGCAATTACCCCTTCCTGGTAATGCCTGAGAAGTGATTATAAAACTAACATTAGTCAATATGACTCAATTTATTTTCCAAAAGGTATCAACACATCGATCTCATGATACATTTCGAAAAAATCTATTAAAAAAGAGGTATTTCTAATCGTGAACATAACTACACAAGATCATTGCATTGGAAAACATTCAATTATTTCTCATTGAGTGCCAACAAATCCATTGCGTAATACTTTTTTTGAATTTTTTTTTATTAAAAAGAGACATTTCTAATCATGGACACGACTTCAAAAAATCATTACAAAAAATAACATTCAAAGAGATCATCAGTTTAAGAATCAAAATTGGAACATTAGTCTCAATACATTTTCGTATAGTCATATTAGTTCAACAAACAATCATTAATACAGTCGATTTGTCAACTGGAATTTCCAACAAAATGCCGGGTAGAATCATAGACGGCAGTAAACGTGGGGCGCAATGTCAACCACGGGTGAAATCTAAAAAGAAGGGGGTATAGAACTCCTGTTAGTTTAAGTTGGGCGAACAGACCTAAGGATAAGTCACCTCTCCAATCAGAGAGCCAGATGCCTACCTTGGATATTAGAAGATTGGGCCACATCCGTTGGCCTAATTTCAGCTAGCTGTCAAGTCAAGTGGGAAGAGATATCCAGACGTTCTGTGAAGAATTAGTATATTGTTTCAGATGACTACTGGGCAAAATGCTCCACGTTAATGATACAAACGATATTGAGCCGTGCGGTCAAATCCTAGTAATGTAACACTGCTTGGTCATATATGCAAGACTAGAAAGTATATTTCGGGTGGCTGTCACTTCGAAAATACTAATTCTGTCATTCTGTGAGAAATTAACATATTACTTTAATTGGCTGCTGGCTGACAACGTAACCGATATAACGTTGCTAGTTCGTACCATGAAAGCGGCTATAAACCTTATGGTTTGCTTATAGTATTATACTGCTACTCAATAATACAGATACGTAAATGACAGAGACGATGAAATCAATGGATTCGTGTGGTGAGATTCCATTCATCTGCAAAATACGAGCCCCACGTTTACTGCCGTCTATGATTCTACCCGGCATATTTTGGGAAATTCCAGTTGACAAATCGACTGTATTAATGATTGTTTGTTGAACTAATATGACTATACGAAAATGTATTGAGACTAATGTTCCAATTTTGATTCTTAAACTGATGATCTCTTTGAATGTTATTTATTGTAATGATTTTTTGAAGTCGTGTCCATGATTAGAAATGTCTCTATTTAATTACATTTTTTTTTTCAAAAAAAGTATTACGCAATTAATTTGTTGGTACTCAATGAGAAATAATTGAATGTTTTCCAATGCAATGATCTTGTGTAGTTATGTTCACGATTAGAAATACCTCTTTTTTTAATAGATTTTTTCGAAATGTATCATGAAATCGATGTGTTGATACCTTTTGAAAAATAAATTGAGTCATATTGACTAATGTTAGTTTTATAATCACTTCTCAGGCATTACCAGGAAGGGGTAATTGCTTGAGAAGAATCCGATATTAAACATTTGTCAGACACATAGAGCTTATATGTTTATATATGATTTTAGTGATGTATTAAGATATTTTGTTTATAATACAAATGTATTGTTTTATATAGGGAGTTCTTTCAGCATTGAAAAATATCGTCCTGATGATGGTCTATTTGACGACTGCCCTCTAGACCGAAAAGTCGACACTCCATCATCTCCTTAAATGCTGTTTTGACACTAACTCACAACCATTCTTTATTAACTAATTTAGGTTGTTTGCTTTATCCATTAGGAGTTGATGTTTTTAGTTATGAACTGTAGAGAAAAAATTGTCTACCTCTGTTCATAACTTTTTGCTCTAATTCATTTGTCTGTATCTATCTCCCCAACTTTGTTGCATTATAAAAAAATGTGTTAAAATATAATTTTTGTTCTGTGTGTTCTCTCTTTTCCTTCCATCAATTTATTTACTTTTGTGAAATAAGATTGTTATCCTATGGATACTATTGAGTGTGTTACATTTGTACAACTCATCAATCAGACTTAGTATCTTCTAAATAAGTCCCTTGTAGCATACTCTGACTTTAATCATATAGTGCCCAAGCCTACAAGGGTTTATTGGGTTTCCCCTGCCTATAACATTATATAAGTGCAGACTTTGATCTGCAGTGGGTCACTTGTTCAAGTGGTTATCCATTAGTGAGATTTTTTATTTTCTCCATTTTCTTAGTTTTTCTAAACTCGGCAACCTACATGTCTGAAGCCGAGACCCTTTCCTATACAGACGAATATATCTTGAAAATCTCTTCTGGATCCTCACTTCTGGGAACTAAAGGGCCAGTTGTTCCTTTACCGTGTGAATCTGACCGTAACCAATTGGAAAGACTACGTAAGAAACTGGTACGCACTGAATTGCATGCCAAGTTTCTTACAGATTGTTTAAATGCCAACATCATTCCTACCGGTCTACAGATCAGAAATATCCCAATTATTTTTACTGATGACGAAGACTTTAAGCTACACTTTAGCTTTGCCTCAAATAAATGCTCACGCACCTGGATGGTGCTGAGTATTGAGACAGCCCTTAAACACATTAAAAGTCTCGTCAAGGACATTAAAGCATTGGAACAGAAAATCAACTCCGATTCTACCATTGTGAATGCTAAGGCTCTTTTGGATAAAATAGCTCTTACCATTAAAGATTTTGAAACTTTTAACTCACAAAAGAAGACATCTAAACTGCAATTAGACATCAAGAGATACAACAAAGAAAGGACTTACCCGTACCTCAATAAAGACTTTTATCAACCACAAGGGCAACAACAGGGTCCCTTTCGTGGCCAACAAAAGAGGGTTAGCTTCTCAGGTACTGATTCAGACTCGGAGAACGAAATAGGCCCAGATTACCAACAAAGAGGCGGCCAGGAACAACCATCTACTTCTAGACAGTCTTTTTTAGGACAGGGCCAGACGGGACAAGGCCAACCAGCACGAGGTCAACAGAAACAACCGAGCAGAGGATGGGGGTGCAACAACTACACCCCAGGGTTCAGACGAACGAGGAACCAATATTACGAGTGGTAGAAAATAATGTAAGTGTACCAATCTTTAATCTCTCCACACACCTCCTATCTGTTGATGAAATATCTGTCCTATCGCAGGGCTTGCCATTTGTTCCAACATATAAAAATGAATTGTTCTCCACAAAATTAGAACTTTATAAGTTCTTTACAGCTGTTCGCCCCTTAAAAAAATGTTTGCCAACAGAAACTCTACTTTGTCGGCTGATGTGACTGGCCTACGTCCGTCTTCGACCTTTTTCCCAGCCAATAATATGACAGCTAAGGAAATCATCACATTTGAAAATGTTGTAATGACTGAGATAGAACATCTATTCAGACATCCCAAATGGGTTCCTTACAATCTTACCAAAGCACAACAACAGGCATTATTCCATCTACAATCCCTCCCAGATACTATCTTTAAACCGGCTGATAAAGGCGGTGGGATAGTACTCTGGGATGAGAAAGCCTACAACTTGGAACTACAAAAACAACTATCAGTGGTATCCAATTATCAAAGACTACCGTGCAATCCAACTACAAAACTTGAGAAAAAAATTTGTGACCTATCGATGACAGGTATCAACGGTGGTTGGTTAAGTGAAAAAGAGGCAGCGTTTCTCATCAATAAAGCTTCCGCGGTTCCAGCAATTTATATACTGCCCAAAATTCATAAAAGCCAATCCAGTCCTCCGGGGCGACCTATTGTGTCAGGGTGCAATTCCATCCTCAAGCCCCTGGCACAATATGCAGACTTTTTTATTTGTCCCTTTGCCACAGAAAACAAAAACTATATCAGAGACACAATGGCAGTCATCAACAACGTCGAAAATATTCCATTTGATAGTGATGTAGAACTTTTGGTGTCCATGGACATTGAAAGTTTATACACTAACATTCCACAAGAGGATGTTCTAAGCATTTTACTATCATTGCTTGAAAGCAGACCAAGACCACATCAAGTTCCATCTGATTTCATTATTGACTGTCTGCGAATCCCTCTTTGCGAAAATGTCTTCATTCATGAAAAAACCTTTTACCAACAACTAAAAGGAGAGGTCATGGGCGCAGTTTTTGCGCCCGACATAGCTAACATTTATGTGTCCAATTTTGAAGATCGGTTCATCCATGATATTAATAACCCTTTCGCAGACCATCTTAGATGTTGGCTGCGTTACATAGACGACACCTTTTTCATTTGGCATGGCAATATTACAGAACTCACCAAATTTCATGAATGGATTAATTCCAAAAATACCAATCTACAATTCACGTTGTTCTCGAATAACTTCAGCATTGACTTTTTAGACATTTCTATTAAAGTCAATGAAGAGAAAACCTTATACACCACTCTATTCACCAAACCCACCGCCAAAAACACTCTTCTAAAATACAATAGCTGTCACCCCCAAGCCCTTCGCGATGGGCTACCGTTTGGCCAATTTCTACGCTTGCGTAGAAATTGTACCAGGCGAGTTGATTATTTCAGAGAAGCCCAAATACTTAAATTGAAACTGCTCTCGCGTGGCTACCCCAATAGGTTATTAAAATGCTCACTCAAGCGGGCATGGTACAACAATCGTGATTTACTTTTACAAGTTAAAGCAAAAACTACAGAACCCAAACTGGTATGTGTTACGACTTTTGGTACATCAAGTAACTCAATCAAAAAATTGATTTAAAAAATCTGGTCCCTCCTTTTTGATCTACCAGAATTGGTTGACAAACCGATGTTTGCCTTCAAAAGAGGCAGAAACCTAAGAGACAGGCTAGTCCATGCCTATAAGAACAAAGAAATTGATCTAGTGGACAACTTGAGACAACTAAGTCCATTACAAGGACACTATAAATGCAACCATTGTGCAGCCTGTAGCACCACGGCCAACATCAAACAATTTAATTTAAACAACAAAAGCTTTTGGCTAAAGAATTTTTCTAACTGTAACACAACTAATGTTGTGTACTGCATAGAATGCCCCTGTGGACTCAAATACTTTGGCAAGACCACACAGCCAATCAAAAAAAGAATTCTGCAACATCAATCCAGAATTTGTTGTCACACTGAAAATGCCCCACTAGTTGACCACTATTCTGCCGAAAAACACAGTGAAAATGATCTTCACTGGTGGGTGGTAGAGGTTATTAAGCCCACAATCAGACAACCTAATGTTGACCATCTATTGACCTTAAAAGAACAATGCTGGATCTGTTTGGCAGACTCAGTGAAATTCGGTCTTAATTCCTGTACAGAATGGCATGCTCTGGCCTGCCTTAGCTAAATTCAATGGCAGGGTGTACATTTTTCTCAAAAACATCAACATAGTCATTTGACATACTTCTCTAGGCACAGTTTTTATGCAAACAATAAGGACAGATGGGGTCACATGTATTTTCAAGATGAAGAGAAATGATTACTTTTACATTGTGATATAATTGCTATCGTTTAATTTGTCACTCTGAATTTTACATCAACACTCCCCAATTTTAACGGTGACTCTCGATTTGAGCTAGTGTTCCCTGTCACCCTCTCCCTACAAGTAGTCACATAATTCCTGTCTTCCTATATAATTAGTAACAGTAAATCTGTCACCTTTTGTCCCAGTTAATGTACCCTGTTGCCAGGTATTTCCAGCCAGTTACTGGTTTTCTGTTATTCTATATAACTACTATCAGTGAATTTGCTACCCTGAAAGTTATATTATCATTTTCCGATCTCATAGAATTATTTACACACTAAGAGCCAGTTACTTCCAACCAGCTGCCGGTTTTCTGTTATTCTAAATAACGATTATCAGTGAATTTGTTACTCTGAAAGTTAGATTATCATTTCTCGTAGAATCATTTACACACTAAGACCGATTTCCTCACCCAACATGGCAACCGCCTTTGTCTATTTTCATCAGACAAACTAAGCCTTACTATTCCAACATAGAAACAATTCATTTCCGGGTCATTGTCGTAGCGCAACCACTATTGTAATATGTGTTTTCAATTTGAATATATCGCACCTTACAAAATGTGCTAATTTCCAATGAGCTTCTATTTTCTCACAGTAAGTGTGGACATTTACGCCTGTTCGATATAAGAACTTTCGGGTCAGCACGAGACCGAACACCGGTTCACTTCCGGGTTGTCAGTTTAAATTCTCCGATTTTGGTTCAGTCGGCGTCTCTGACGAACCAGCAAGGATACATTGTATGCCGTTCGAGCTCTTGTTCCAAGTAAGTGTATCCTCCCACTCGCTATTTCCAACTAGTTACAGGATCTCTGCCACCCCTTAAAAAACTGTAGCTCCCAAGCTGTTTTAATAAGTAATTGTCGACTTATTTTCTGGATGTAAAGATCCCCTGCTTGTATTTTGCAGATGAATGGAATCTCACCACACGAATCCATTGATTTCATCGTCTCTGTCATTTACGTATCTGTATTATTTTTTGAGTAGCAGTATAATACTATAAGCAAACCATAAGGTTTATAGCCGCTTTCATGGTACGAACTAGCAACGTTATATCGGTTACGTTGTCAGCCAGCAGCCATTCAAAGTAATATGTTAATTTCTCACAGAATGACTGAATTAGTATTTTCGAAGTGACAGCCACCCGAAATATACTTTCTAGTCTTGCATATATGACCAAGCAGTGTTACATTACTAGGATTTGACCGCACGGCTCAATATCGTTTGTATCATTAACGTGGAGCATTTTGCCCAGTAGTCATCTGAAACAATATACTAATTCTGCACAGAACGTCTGGATATCTCTTCCCACTTGACTTGACAGCTAGCTGAAATTAGGCCAACGGATGTGGCCCGATCTTCTAATATCCAAGGTAGGCATCTGGCTCTCTGATTGGAGAGGTGACTTATCCTTAGGTCTGTTCGCCCAACTTAAACTAACAGGAGTTCTATACCCCCTTCTTTTTAGATTTCACCCGTGGTTGACATTGCGCCCCACGTTTACTGCCGTCTATGATTCTACCCGGCATTTTGTTGGAAATTCCAGTTGACAAATCGACTGTATTAATGATTGTTTGTTGAACTAATATGACTATACGAAAATGTATTGAGACTAATGTTCCAATTTTGATTCTTAAACTGATGATCTCTTTGAATGTTATTTATTGTAATGATTTTTTGAAGTCGTGTCCATGATTAGAAATGTCTCTTTTTAATTAAAAAAAAAAAATTTCAAAAAAAGTATTACGCGATGGATTTGTTGGTACTCAATGAGAAATAATTGAATGTTTTCCAATGCAATGATCTTGTGTAGTTATTTTCACGATTAGAAATACCTCTTTTTTAATAGATTTTTTCTAAATGTATCATGAGATCGATGTGTTGATACCTTTTGAAAAATAAATTGAGTCATATTGACTAATGTTAGTTTTATAATCACTTCTCAGGCATTACCAGGAAGGGGTAATTGCTTGAGAAGAATCCGATATTAAATATTTGTCAGACACATAGAGCTTATATGTTTATATATGATTTTAGTGATGTATTAAGATATTTTGTTTATAATACAAATGTATTGTTTTATATAGGGAGTTCTTTCAGCATTGAAAAATATCGTCCTGATGATGGTCTATTTGACAACTGCCCTCTAGACCGAAACTTCGACACTCCATCATCTCCTTAAATGCTGTTTTGACACTAACTCACAACCATTCTTTATTAACTAATTTAGGTTGTTTGCTTTATCCATTAGGAGTTGATGTTTTTAGTTATGAACTGTAGAGAAAAAATTGTCTACCTCTGTTCATAACTTTTTGCTCTAATTCATTTGTCTGTATCTATCGCCCCAATTTTGTTGCATTATAAAACATTTTTGTTAAAATATAATTTTCGTTCTGTGTGTTCTCTCTTTTCCTTCCATCAATTTATTTACTTTTGTGAAATAAGATTGTTATTCTGTGGATACTATTGAATGTGTTACATTTGTACAACTCATCAATCAGACTTAGTATCTTCTAAATAAGTCCCTTGTAGCATACTCTGACTTTAATCAAATCCTATATGTCATCCAAAACTCATACCATCCCTTGCCCGCAGCCATATTTACGGGAATTGCCAGCCAACTTAGAACACTACTCTGGCAAGGGGGACACCCCAGAATAGCACTTAGGACACTACAACGTAATCCCTACAACGGCGGAGTGGCACTCCCTGACATTGAGGCCTACTACTGGGCGTCCCACCTGATACCCATAAATGACTGGATACATAAATGCAGAGATCACCCCACATACCGCCTTGAAAGGGAAGAAATGCTGCCCCATACACACGTACATTAAATCTATGGGGGAAGGGTAGCCCACGTTTGTTACCTGCGACTCAAGTGACCCTGTCGGCATGGACAAAGGCTACTAGGAATTTGGGTTGGAAGGGACGGATCACGCGGAGCACACCGATTTGGGAGGGGACCAAGTTTAAGGAATTACAGAAGCTCACAGGGTTTAAGATTTAGGATCAACTGGGGATCTCTACAATAGGGGACATAATTAAACAAGCATTTACAATGCAATGGTCTCGGCATCATTAAAAGTAGAGCTATTGGCATTGCTCATGACATTTCTTTTTTTTCCCTTAAATCATAAATAACAGCACTCTGCACTCAACAGCACACACCACTCTGCACCTGCACTCACTGCTCTCCACACTCACTCTGCACTCACTACTCTGCATTCTGCACTCACTACTCTGGACTCACTACTCTGCATTCTGCACTCACTACTCTGCACTCACTACTCTGCACTCACTACTCTGCACTCACTACTCTGCACTCTGCACTCACTACTCTGCACTCACTCTGCACTCACTACTCTACACTCACTCTGCACTCACTACTCTACACTCACTCTGCACTCACTCTGCACTCACTACTCTGCACTCACGACTCTGCACTCACTACTCTGCAATCACTACTCTGCACTCACTAGTCTGCACACTCACTAGTCTGCACACTCACTAGTCTGCACTCACTACTCTGCACTCACTACTCTGCACTCACTACTCTGCACTCTGCACTCACTACTCTGCACTCTGCACTCACTACTCTGCACTCTGCACTCACTACTTTGCACTCTGCACTCACTACTCTGCACTCATTACTCAGCACTCACTACTCTGCACTCACTACTCTGCACTCACTACTCTGCACTCACTAGTCTGCATTCACTAGTCTGCACACTCACTACTCTGCACTCACTACTCTGCACTCACTACTTTGCACTCACTACTTTGCACTCTGCACTCACTACTCTGCACTCACTACTTTGCACTCTGCACTCACTACTCTGCACTCACTACTCTGCACTCACTACTCTGCACTCATTACTTTGCAGTCTGCACACTCACTACTCTGCACTCACTACTCTGCACTCACTACTTTGCACTCACTACTTTGCACTCACTACTCTGCACTCACTACTCTGCACTCACTACTTTGCACTCACTACTTTGCACTCTGCACTCACTACTCTGCACTCACTACTCTGCACTCACTACTCTGCACTCACTACTTTGCACTCACTACTTTGCACTCTGCACTCACTACTCTGCACTCACTACTCTGCACTTACTACTCTGCACTTACTACTCTGCACTCACTACTCTGCACTCACTACTCTGCACTCTGCACTCACTACTCTGCACTCACTACTCTGCACTCACTACTTTGCACTCACTACTTTGCACTCACTACTTTGCACTCACTACTCTGCACTCACTACTCTGCACTCACTACTTTGCACTCACTACTTTGCACTCTGCACTCACTACTCTGCACTCACTACTCTGCACTCACTACTCTGCACTCACTACTTTGCACTCACTACTTTGCACTCTGCACTCACTACTCTGCACTCACTACTCTGCACTCACTACTCTACACTCACTACTCTGCACTCACTACTTTGCACTCACTACTTTGCACTCTGCACTCACTACTCTGCACTCACTACTCTGCACTCACTACTCTGCACTCACTACTTTGCACTCACTACTTTGCACTCTGCACTCACTACTCTGCACTCACTACTCTGCACTTACTACTCTGCACTTACTACTCTGCACTCTGCACTCACACTTTGCACTCACAACTCTGCACTCACACTCTGCACAGCGCGTCGATTATAATATTTTTTCATGAACTTCCTTTAAAACACACCTTTCTGCAGTGTTGTGTCTCCATTGGCGCACGCACCGGAAGCCAGGCAATATCGCATGTGACGGGGCGGGGCGGCGTCCGGACCGGAAAAGGAGGCAGGCGGACTAAATGCGTATCGCGGCCCGGGCAAACGAACGGTCCGTGAATGATTACGCTGCCCGTTGGAAACATTTCCCAGGTAAGAGAAGCATTATGCCCCCCAAATAGTCTGAACATCTGCAGACAGGGACGCGTAGACAGTGTGTACACTTGTTCACAGCCTCACACTTCGTATAACTTTTTGAGAGCTACGCCGCGCCAAGCAAAGCCCGTGTACGTAGCATTGTTTAAAAAAAACACAGCGTGATCCTGTAATCAAAGTGCCTGGCCATAGTGTCTTCAATAAATTTAATTCTGGCGACCTTGTTTTCTCTGCTATGTATCGCGACTTTAATGCATAGTGAGGCACGGCTGGTGCACTGATCAGGATGGCAGCAACCGTTTGAGCTCTGTTACGGCGTGGAATTCGAATCTAATATACAGTTACATACAGTGAGAGTTAGCCAACGGGAACCTCTCCGGATGCATTCAATACAGCCTGCAGTATCGTGAGCCGGTTTTAAACCCAACCGGTGCATTCTTTACATTCTGGAGCCTGTTTGTGTGCGACGGGGGAGGGGGGCGGAGGAGCACTTGTGTGTGTGTGTGCCCGTGTGTATGTGTGGGGGGGTGTCTGTATGTGCGTGCGTGCATGGGCGCTGGTGTGTGTGTGTGTCTGTGTGAATGCACGACAGCAGCTGCCCACAGCGAGCGCGATCGCGTGCGCGTTTCAAATCGCCTCCAAGGCGATGCGCGCGGCCAGGAGTGTCTCCTGGAAAGCACACAACGCTAACAATAGGTTCTCGGCGAGAACGCGCTTCCGCGCGTTTAGCCGAGACCTATAAAGGGGAACTAAAAACATGGGCAAAGCTCAAACAAGAATACAAGATGAATTCCTTAAGTACGAACAACTGCGTCATGCCTGGAGGGCGAAAAATATCCCCAGCGAGCAACCTCCAGAATACTCACCCTACTCACCCTTAGAGGGCAGGCTGTTGCAAGAAGAGCTAATCCAAAAGGAGTCTCCTTTACGTACAAAACCATCAATAATAATATCCCAGATGGGCTAACAGGGCTCAGAGCGAGGTGGAAGATAGACGTAGGGCCCATGGAGAATATCGACTGGGAGGCGGCATTAATGCATCCCAGAGAAGTTGCCATCAAGGCAAAGCTTCGACTCATACAGCTTAAAATACTACACTGAACATATTATGACAGGCACAGGTTACACAAGATGGGAAGAGCAGACTCACCATCACGCCTGACTTGCACTGCCGCAAACAGTGAATTTTTTCACACAATCTGGGTGTGTCCTACACTTCAGCTATACTGGACGCTGGTAATCCGACCAAAAGGAACGGTCCTGGGGTAATGCTGCCGATGGAGACAAGATTTGTGATACTAGGGATTGCCAGTGAGGTAGATATCACCAGAGCACAGTTAATCTTTGCTTCTCTGTGGTTAATAGTAGCCAAGAGAGCCGTAGCTAGGCGGTGGGGAGAGGCCGATAGTCCGACCATTCAGGAGTTGACAAGAGGATGGACATATATATGACGGCTGAGCGGATCACATATCGCAGCAGAGGCTGACCGAAAAAATTCCACAAGATCTGGGACCCATGGAGACGATACTTTGGGCTCATCATGGGAGACAACACACAACAGTCCGCTATGCATTGTACACAAGAGACTCAGACATAGGGACCCAGAGTCCACAGCGTCCTATAGATTACCCCTGAGGCTAACTTGCGGCCATTCCTGGGTCCAGAACGGAACAGCCTAAATATGAAATGAGATACCGGCGGTATGCTTTGACTCATACATATCAAGGGAAGGAGGGGGAGAGGGCTTAGTTGATGGCAATCATGCTTGTATTTGTTTGGGATTTAATACCGCAGATGTACCATGTAAGAACTGCCTTGTGCTGATTGTTCAGTTTGAAAAAAAAAATCAATGATCCATGTGAAACCACACATATGAAAACATCTCCACCTCAATCAATGCCAAATGTACTTGATCACGTTGCTTCTACTTTGTGGACTGACTATGCTAATGATGTAGGATGTGTATTAACTGCTGAACACGTAAGAATCAAGGTGAACACTATAACAAAGCTCCCCCGAATACCAAAATACCCATTACCCCTAGATGTGGAGGAGCGCTTCCACCCAGTTGTTGCTGTTATGCTAGAAAAAGGGTTTTCTGTGCCCACTGTAGGTTTTTGTAATACTCCTATTTTTCAGATGAAAAGCCTGGTAAAGAAACTTAGCATTTTGTGCAAGATTTACGTGCCATAAATGATGTTGTGGTGCCAGATTTTCCTGTGGTACCAACCCCTGCTACCCTTCTGTCGTTTCTTCCAGCAACTGTTGTGTGGTTCACTATTGAAGATTTGTGCTCTTTCTTCTCTATTCCAATGCACCCCAACAGCCAGTATCTTTTCACTTTCTCATTTTATGGGTGCCAGCTCACATGGTGTGACTTCCACAAGGGTGTTCAGATTTATTCTTAATCTTTTCACAGTTTCTCAAGAAGGATAATATGCCCTCAGCATCCCAAAAACGTCTACATTGGTTCAATATGTTGATGACCAACTAATGTTTCCGACTCTTTTGACCATTGCAAGGTTAAGGATTTCTCCTGACTTGGCAAAAAAGGGGCACATGGCATCTAAGGATAAGTTGCAATTCTGCTTACCCTGTGTCACATATTTAGGCATGACATCTAAGCATCAATCTGCGGACCGCATTGAAGTCATCCATTGGCTACTCAGACCGATTACCATTTTACAGGTACGCAGTCTTTTGGGGATGGTGGAACTTTGTTGCCATTGGATGTTAGGATATGCCAATAATGTTAAGCCATTGCAAGATTTTATAAGAAAGGTACAACCGAACATCAGCCCTTGTCCAAAGAGGCAGAAAAAGCCTTTGTAACTTTGAAGCAAGCACTGTCCTCCACTTCTGTCTTTGAATAACTCAATTATAATAAGTCTTTCACATGTACTGACTTGAGAGGGGGGCTTTGCTTTGGAGGAGTTAGCAAACGGTTGGTAGAAAAAACAACGAATTCCTAATTGTGTTGAAATAAAACACATTACAGCGGGAAGCCCAGAAATCTAGCTTGTGCTTAATGCAAAAATCGAGAACAGTACAGCAAATAATCAAGAGACTATTGTCTTTCCAACCGAGGAGAGCTCTCAGCAGCCATTTGGCGCCAAGAAGCAAGACCTTATTCATCTTATTTGTATATGCCCTGGCTTAAGGCAGATCTGGGTGTGGCTTTTGAAAAAGATATTTATTGAGAGGGGCATTAGGTCTTGTAGAACCGCAATGATCAAGGGCTTGGACGCAACGGATCCCCGTCTAAATTGATTATGACATTTTTTATACAATATGACAAGATAATAATGAAAAAGGATATCAAAATCACCATACCATAAACTGTTCACTACAATAGTACTACAAACAAGTAGCAATGGAAGCCCTGCTTTTTGGTAAATATATATTGGGTTAGATACATTGCTTTTAGATTAGATAGGTTTTAAAAAGAATTGTTCTCGTGTTTTAGCCAAAAAGTCATTAACATTGTATATTTTTGTATGACATCACTTTTTTATAATCTGTTAAAAACTTTTGCACAATTTTAATGAAGAGAGAATATAAATTCTTTCGATATTGTATGGTTTTTATTAACTGAAACAATAAAGATTTCACATTCATACACAACAGCCATTTGGTACATGTAATGCTAAAATACATACACATTTGAATTGTTTATATAAATGTATCTCTGCATATAAGTCAGGAGTGGAAATAGGCGACAAACTTGTTACTTTCAGCAAAATGTATCTAATGTTCATGAGGCAGTATCTTCTCATGGAGGAAATACGAGCGGTCCTTGAAATAAAAAGATACAACACATAAGCACACTACTGACCTCATTAATTTCTTAAAATAAAGCTTCTGGTTCCAACATTAAAAATGAGGCTACACTTTACTGCGAGATGCAGGAAATGTGTAAATGTACAACCTCAAATAAAATGGCTTACAGGCCTACTAGAGTTATAAAATGTAGCAGTAATGTAGAGTAAAAAGGGGCACTCGAGATTAATAGGAAAATAACATTCATATTTGATTAAAACTTATTGGCACACATTGGGGTATACAAATGCAAAAGGATGCTGACATCGAAGCAATAGGACTATAGGATTATGTTTTCAAAAGTGTCTGCACTTAATGCCTTTGTGGCAGGGATGCCACTATGCTGGTGTGTGGTGACCATGGCTGCCCATCTTGTTGAAGCATTTGAAAAATGATGTTACAGTCAACTCTCACTGTCACTGTACCACATGCCAGAGCCACATATTTATTGACGACTCCAACTCAACACCCTTCCACGTCTAGGCTATTACGGTACAAACTACTGTTACTATCTACTTTTCATATCACCTCAGTATGATACCCAGTGTTGTATCCTGCTTCCTTCTTGGCTAGTAAGCAAACCTCACATCTGTCTCATCATCAATTACCTCCTAACTAAACACTGTATTGATCTAACTGATGAACGTTTACCACATTGTGATATTGAGTATTTTGTTGATGGTTCGTGTCTCAGAAATGATAAAAGAAAACTAGTTGTAGGCTTTGCTATTTGTACCCTATATGATGTTGTAGGCAAGTTGATCCTTACTGAATGTTTATTCCACTTATGTAGTTGAACTGATCGCTTATACTTGTATATTAGCTGCTCAGAAGACTGTAACTATATTCACTTATTCAAAATATGCCTTCGAGTTGCTCGGTTCTGCGGGTGTCTCTGGGTGTAGCATGGGTTCCTCGCCTCTGTTGAATACCTATCAAAATCGGGTTCAATGTAAAAGGTTTGCTCAATGTTCTTTAACTGCCTTCCAAATTTACTGTTGTTAAATGTTGCTAATCAATCAGCACAAAATGAGATATTTAGGAGGAATGCCCTCTACAATCAGACCACCAAAAGAGATGCTCTGTCCCATGATTTTGAAGTCAATCGATATGTGTCCCAGATTCTGCCCACCCCCTTGCTCAGTTAAATGAATGTTCCAGTGATATTGAAAAGAGTGCTTGGCTGAAGTAGGACTGTAGAGGGGACTCAGATGGAGGGTGGAAGGACTTGCTAGGGAGACTGGTTGCAACAAACATTACATTACATTATTACATTTGTAAAGCGCTCTACATACCTGTGAGGGTCTCAAGGCGCTGGGGGAGGGGCTGCTATTGATTGAAGAGCCAGGTCTTGAGGAGTCTTCTGAAAGCCAGTAGGTCTTGGATCTGCCGTATGTTGGTGGGGAGAGTGTTCCAGGTCTTGGTGGCGAGGTAGGAGAAGGATCTGCCACCGGCTGTGGTTTTTCGGATGCGTGGAACTGTGGCGAGGGCGAGGTTGGCAGAGCGGAGGCTACAGGTGGGGGTGTAGAAGCTGAGTCGGTCGTTGAGGTAAGCTGGTCCGGCGTTGTGTAGGGCTTTGTGTGCATGGATGAGGAGTTTGAAGGTGATCCTCTTGTTGACAGGGAGCCAGTGCAGGCCTCTCAGGTGGGTTGTGATGTGGATGTGTCTGGGAACGTCGAGGATAAATCGTGCTGAGGCGTTCTGGATGTGTTGCAGCCGTCTCAGGTGCTTGGTTGTTGTTCCTGCGTAGAGGGCGTTCCCGTAGTCTAGTCTGCTGGTGACAAGGGCCTGGGTGACTGTCTTTCTCGTGTCGGAGAGGATCCATTTGAAGATCCTGCAGGGCATTCTGAGGGTGGTGAAGCAGGATGCGGAGACGGCGTTAACTTGTTTGGTCATGGAGAGGGTGGAGTTGAGGATGACCCCCAGGTTGCGAGCGTGGTCAGTGGGTTCTGGGGCTGTTCCTAGTGATGTTGGCCGCCAGGAGTCGTCCCAGGCTGATGGGGTGGGGCCGAGGATGAGGACTTCCGTCTTGTCTGCGTTCAGGTTCAGCCTGCTGTCCTTCATCCATTCAGCAACGGCCTTCATTCCTCTGTGGAGGTTGGTTTTGGCGGTGTCTGGGTCTTCGGTGAGGGATATGATCAGCCGGGTGTCGTCGGCGTAGGAGATGATGTTGAGGCAGTGTTGTCGTGCGACGTGGGCGAGTGGTGCCATGTAGATATTGCACAGCGTCGCGCTGAGGGAGGATCCCTGTGGAACACCGCAGATGATTTCGGTGGTCTTGGAGCGGAAGGGTGGGAGGCGGACGCTCAGGGTTCTGCCGGAGAGGAAGGATGTGGTCCAGGCCAGGGCCTTCCCTTGGATTCTGGCGTCATGGAGGCGTGCTGTTAGGGTGCGGTGGCAGACCGTGTCGAAGGCTGCTGATAGGTCAAGGAGGATGAGGGCGTCTGTTTCTCATTTGTCCATCAGGTTGCTCCTAAACCTTGCCCAACTGCACTGTGGTGTTGTCCACATTAGCAGAAACATCATGATCCATGCCACAAGTACTCACTAATTTGGTTCTTCCTTTCCTTCTACTTCCACAGGTTATTGCCATTCCTGTGCCACTTGCCAAGCCGAGATTATTGGGGAGGGTGTTAAAATAACTTCACTGCTCACCCACCTACATAATGGGGCCCTTCATTTACATCCACATCGATTTAATTCAAATGCCTTGATGTTGTTCCTATGTTTTTGTTTTTGTTTTAATGTGCATGCTTCCAGATGGTTTGAAGCGTATCTATGTACTCAAGCGGGTGCAATCATTGCAGCCAATAACTACATTGAGATTTCACCCCTAGGGTTGGAATCCCTCTTTAGATAGCGGCTGAAAAGGATACTTCCTTTGTGTCATCTGTAGTTCAAGAACTATGAAAGGACTTGTTATTGCGATTACCAGCCTGTGTCTTTTGAAAGGGTAGAAAGTTTTACCATAACTCTGGAAAATAAAATGGCATAGATTTGTAGTACATGGCTGAGGTGGCCTATTTGGATCCATGCCTTTCACTGCAAGCGAACAAACTAACTGGGAGACTCTGGGCCTGCTGAATAAGCTACTAAATCACATATTCATGCAACAGTGAATTGCTGTACCTCCACTTCCACACCAAGAAGTATTTCTGTTCCTGCTGTCATGTGTCCCGTGCAGGCCCATTGTCATTTTCCTTATGTTAGCCTGAGCACGTTGCAGGCTGCACTCTGCTTTGCACACGTTACTATACAAACTTTTTTTACTTTGTGGTACATTGTACTTTCACACAGAACCTGCTGTTGTTTTTATGTTTAGTTCTTTCCTGGGATTTAGCCTGAACACCGGTGACAAGGTCAAACAACAATGCCCCTTGTTACTCTGTTCTCGTCAGGCCCTAACACCTAGACAAAACACACAAATGCAGCTGTTGTTTGGGAACACGTACTCTTTGTTGTATAGGTATGCAGAGACATGCAAACACACACTTGGAGAGAGATTTTTCATAGAGGAGATCGCAATTACACCTGGGATGTAGAACTTTCTTCTGTGCATGCTAAGGTACGGGTTCTGATATATAATCACTTTGCTTATGTAGAAGGGGAGAAGCCTTAGTTTGCCCTGTCCAATATGATAGCTCCTTTTATGATTTATGGATTTGTTATTATGCTGACCGTATTTGTGTTAGACATCTTCTTACTCATTGTGGCATATATACTGCATACTAGAACACCATTATTAAAATAAATATTGTAAACTTTTTTTGTGTTTCTGTCAGATCTTATTGTGGACAGGTACGAGTGTGAGAGGAAAAGAGTGTGTCCTGTCACCACGATTCCTGAGAGGGTCAAGAGTGTTGTGTTCCTGGGGTGGCTAATCACTTGTTCCTCTGTGAGGGAGTAGGAGGGCAAGTGAGACACTATAGCTAGTGGGTCCCTGGCTCACGGGTATTAAGGTTCTATGGTCCCAAGCATATTTTTGTGACTCTGCAGAATCCCTGGAACACTGCAATGCATCATAAGAATGCAGCCCCTTTTCTTACCGATGTCTGTGACCTGTAACCCCATTAGGTGTTGGTTAGCTCACCATGTGACTATTTATGGAATGACCAGGAGATGGGTGTGAAGTAATCAATACACTAAGCCTGATGCCTACATCTGACACCGACACTCACTCTGTCATGTCAATACCTTTCTACATTTAGCAGTACAATTAGAACATCCACCTCTCTTGTCCACCTACCTATGGATTCCAAGATAAGGGTGCTCATGGTTCCTATCCCTTTAGGCAAGGAAGAATAATGCCTTGAATTGTACCTGCATGGGCACTACCCCTCCGAGTATGACAGTGCCACTGTCCTCATTCCTCTTTCCACTTGAAGGTTCCCTTTTCCTGCCTTGAGAAGTTTCTAAGACTCATCACTTCTTTGCCATTCGGTTCCCTAGTTAGGGAGTGGGACTGTCAGTCTATGAGATCTGGGAAGTTGCCTAAGTATTAGAGGAGGTTGCCAACTCAACTGCCTTAGCTTTGGGACTGATGTCTGATCAAATGTAAATTCAAAGAACTTTAATTCCGTAATTTTACAAAACAAAATGGCTCTTGATTATGAATTGAATGTCAAAGGTGCAGTTTTTTTAGTGTTTTTTTTAGTGTATCTTATATAGCGCACGGCTACCCCAACGGGGTGTCCCCGCGCTTGCATTGGGAACCTGTCCTGGCTTTTCCCTGTGAGATAACCCGTACTGGGCATCCCCAAGGTGAAAGCCAGGCATCCCGCCTCGGGGGGCCGTAGTGGAGATTAAGCAAGCTATTGCCCAGAGTTGCAGAGTGTGAACCCGTGATTCGAGTAGGCACCGAAGTGAGAATTATCGAGTCTGTGGACACTTGGGCTCAGACCCTGCCGCGTCGGGAATTGAACCCTGGTCCCGGGTCTGACCTCAGCTTCCGGGTATGCCTCCTCTAACCATTGAGCCACACTTCTCCACAAGTTTGCGCAATTGTAGGTGCAGAATGTTTTACTTTTATACAAAACATTGCTCAAGGCATACATGAACAGATTGATCAGCGATTTGAGAATGTTAAGAATTTATACAAGAACGATGACTGGATGGAGTATTTGGTCTTGCCTGAAAGGTATTTTTGAAGGTTTGGGAGAGAGAAATACTTGAAACTGTATGTCCATCTTTGTTGCCCTTATATCAACTTACATATCGTCTTTATTGACTCCATCAACAGTCTTACAATTGGTACCAGGTACCTACTCCTTCTTACCCAGTGAAAATGATGGATGATGGTGTACTGGAATGGAAATCTGATTATGGTCTGTTGCAGTGTTTTGATTCTGTACAGTACTAGAAGTGAATGATTTAATGATTATGGATGTGTTTTAATTTTCACTCTTAAAAAGCATAAAAAGGATACATTGTAAACAAAATGTATTGCCTTTGTGTATTTATTTTGGCTGCAACCATATTTTTTATCCTGTGGTATCATCACTAAAGGAAGGGCCCATTTCTGACATTTAGAGCATCTCTTTCACATTTTGTCTTCCAAAACAAGAAAGTGTTGATTAGCTTGCCCAGTGAAAAAGGTTTACATTCTTGCTGCACCTGAAGTTGTCTTCTTTTCTTATGATCTTTGTGTTCCCTTTATTTAACAAAGTATCTGTTTGTATAAAAAAAACTATACATTTGTGCTTTGCTTACCGAGTTCACTTCATGCTCGTTTGATAGGGGATCCCTGGTGACCTAATCTTAATTTGTCTTTTGTTAATTAAACTCTTTCAGACTTAGAATGGCCTGTGTGCAGATTGTGTTTGACAGTGTCCTTGTGTGGTCTTTACCCTTTAGGAATAAACAAACACCTTTGTGCAGATTTTGTCTGGCAATGTCTGCACCCATCTGGAATAACAAAGGGTGGTAACAGAAATTGATAAGGAATGCATTATTGACTCTAATGCCATGGTGTATGCTGCATGCACCCAAACAGAACAAAACCCCCAAAACCCCTTCTTGAACATTAGGGAGGGCTACCACTCACTAATAGCTCTATACCTTTTCAAGAAGGGGATGGAAATCCTAAAGTTAAGGTTTGTGACAACATTTGCCTTAGACACAGTCCCTTCCAGAGCTGATCAGGACTCAGTGCTTCTTTCTAGTTGGTCACTGGGTGTCAGGTAGGTACAACTCAGGGGTTCCATTAAGCCTCTCACTGCCTCCTTTTCCCCCCCTGCTCTGTATGTCTTCTTCCTCCTCCTGCTCTTGCCTCTGCTGCCTCTCTTCGACCTGCTTTGCTACACGTTTCATCTCCTGCTTTCATCTTCGCACAGTCTCTCCTCTTCCGTTCCACCCTTTGTCAGTCCTGCTCTCACTTCTGTCTCATCTTTCCTCCTGTTCTATCGCCACCTCTTCCTGTGATGTATTCCTGCTCTTGCCTCTGTACCTCTCTTCTCCTGTTCCTGCCCTGCCCTGCCTGATCCATCCATCCATCCACCCATCCATCCCATGCTGCACTTCTCCATCCTGCGCTAATTTTTCTTACTCCCCCATAGAGGGGCGTAGCAAACACCCCTGCCCCCTCAGCTCATCTGTAGAGAGCTGTGAGAGGCTTGCTCTAAAGCAGCAGTAGTGTGCAGTCCACTCTGAGCTCCTTGCGCTCACCCAGGACTAAAGTAACAAGTTACATTGTTTCTCTTCAGTCATAGCCAAACCCAGAAAAAGGATGGGGGTGGCGCCCCCAGAGAGAGCATTCTTCACAGGGCACTGCTCCTCTGAGAAGAGACGAGGCAGCACAGAGCTGACAGGGGCAGGAGAAGGTTTGCAGCTCCAGGAACAGGATCTGCTGGGACGCATTGGAAGGTAAACTAGCATTTGCAATATATGGTTTTGCAATATATGCATTTGCATATATGCAAGTCATATATGGTTTGGATTGGAATTGGTAGTTGTGGAATTGTGTTGTGTGGATTGGATCTGTGAGGTGAAATAATGTGGCATGGTGTGCAGTGTAATTATGTGGATAGTAATTGTGGGGTATTGAGTGTACTGGAATTATGTGGAGTGGGATTGTGTGTCATGGAGTGGGATTGGGTGTCTTGGAGTGAGATTAACTGGCATGGCATTTTGTGTTGTGGAGTGGTATGTAGCGGAGTTTACTTATGTGGTGTGCTGTTAAAAATTGTAGCATGATGTGTATTTTTGTGTTGTAGATTGGATGTATGTGGTGTGTTGGTAATTGTGTTGTTGGTTTGAATTATATAGTTTGTTGTTGAATTAAGTGCTATTGAATGGAAATGTGTAGAGTTGAATTTGTGTCACGTGAAAGAGTGCGCTGTTGAGGGAAAATTGTGTTGAGTGGTATTATGAGGCATGGTGTGAAGTGTAGTTATGTGGAATGTTGCTACATGGCATAGAACCGATTTATGTGGAGTGTAGAGCAGAGCTTAATTATGTGGAGGAAAACTATGTGGTGCCGAGTGGTCTTACGTGGAGTGTAATTATGTTGTGTGTTGAATTGTGTGGGGATGAATTGTGGAATTGTGTGATGTGTGGAATTATGTGGCATGGTGTAGTGTATAATTGTCCGGTGTAGAATTATGCAGCATGTTGCAGAGTTGTATTTTGTGGAGGGTAATTATGTCTTTTGGAGTTCAGTGAAAATATGTTGTCTGAAGTATAATTATATAGATTGAAGTGTAATTATGTGTAGTTGAATTGTATTGTGTGGAGTGTAATTATGTGGTTTGGAATGGTATTACGTTGTGTGGAATGTTATTATGTGATGTGGAATTATGTGGTATGGAGTGTAGTGGAAATATGTGTTTTTTTATTTTTAGGATTGTATTTATGTGGTATGGAATGTGGTAGGGTTAAATTATTTATAGTTGAATTGTGTGGATGGAATTATGAGATGTTCAAATGTGCTGAGTGTGGTAGAATTAGCATAGCTGCCAAGGTTTCAGATTGCTATGTGTGACATTTTCATAATTTCAGTGTAATTATGAGTGACATTTCAACCACTATGAGTGACACTTTCACGTGGGAAAATCAAGCAATGAAGAGGAGGGAAACATATTAATATCAGAAATTACACCCATTTGAGCAACTAGAAACTCTAAGAAAGTCACTGAACTAAAGTGTGCTAACAGCGGGCTACTGAAAAATGAGCACGGTCAGACTGCATGAATGTCAACCATTATTACAGTTAAATTATGAAAACGTCACGCGTACCAATCTGAAACCTGGCATCTATGAATGAATCAGTGTGAAAATGTGCTCTAATTGAGGTGTATTCCTCTGCACCCTCATGGTGACCAGCCTGCCAGTTGTCTTTGCAAATTTGCAAGCGCCAAGCAGTTTTCTATCAGCTATATGTTAATGTAACTCTACAAAATAAATACATAGTATGTTAACTGCAGAAATCAGAGGTTTACCTGCGTCAGGTTACACTTACACCAGCACTTTAAAAGTGGCATTTCATTCAAGGTCCAATCAGGCCTCCATAATGTCTGGTTACTCTTCAAAGAAATGATGCAAAGTTTTTTTTAAATGCTAATCTGTGGTCAGAATAAACCTTCCAAAATGAGCTGCTTCATCTATGAGTAATCAGTCTATTTCTGGGATGCTAAAATCACAGTAAGACCCAGTGACCTACCCTCTAGTGCCTCCTCAGTGATCTTCTGTCCGAGGTGCAACTGGGATCTAACATGTTTTAGGACTATGTGGTCTAGACTGCCCTGGGCTGAAGTGTTTTGTCCATTTAGCCAGGAGTGCGAGAGGAGGGGAGATCCGTGCCTGAAGCAGTATGTGCAGTGGTGCCTCTGATGCCCCCAGACTAGAGTTAGGCCACAGCTCCCTTCTCCACGGTAGGTCCCTAGACCCTCGGTGCAATCAACTAGTCTGCGGAGCAAGGTCTGTAGGTGCATTAAGACAACACCTGCTGGATGGAGGGGGACCTGAGGCCTCTTCTGTGTGTGTGTAAATTGGGCCTCACGGGCCTGCGGCCAGCAGGAAGAGGCCCGAACTTGAGAGGCTGGATGAGGCAATTTAGTAGACTGTTAGAGCATGCCTCACAAAGGAGTCTAGTAAAAAGAGGAGCATTGAGGCCAGCGTCAGGTTTAACAGGTGTTGGATGGCTGCGAGGTGAATGACCACAGTAACAGATGGAACTATGAGAGATGACTGGAGGCGCTAACCCTCTGAGGAGCAATAATTCATGGTAGTAAGGGGAGGAAAGGTTATGTCTATGCACTCCGAGAGTGTATTGTGCGGTATCAATACAATGTCACCTGGGAACAGTAATGATTTTGGAAACCATTGTCACGCATTTAGGAGTTATGGGACCTTCACAATTAATGTTTTTGTTTTTCATTCCGGTATCTCTGCTGCTGAAAGTAGCTTTTACCGCTATGTGAAAGTTTCGAAGAAAACAAGTTGGAATCAGCCTGGAAACAGACATGGTATTCCTTTAACCCCATTGAAGCTCATGACGAGCTCAGCTCGTCATGAGGTACACCTCTCGTACACTCATGACGAGCTGAGCTCGTCATGAACAATGGGAATCAAGAAATATCAGCACAGGAGCAAAATAACATCAGCATCGATGGTGTTAATACTTACTCATCAGTATTTCCGTTCCCCCAACATCGAAACCGCAATGAAATTGGGCACTTCAGCGATGTGGTGTCATTGTGTTGGAATCTTATATACCGACTCCTCCATGCAGAGAGGCAGTTTTTGCACATCCCTCCCAGCAGAACCCCGGTTCCCTCACATAAGAGTCCTTCCCCAGTATTCCAGCCCAATATTCCATGTTCCTTCCATCAGAACCATGCTCAACCCATCACCCCCCTTCCTTATATAATAAAAGAATAGTATTGTATTGTAGCATACAACAAATAAACAACAAAACATAATAAAACTGAAGATGAAAGTACATGAAGAAATACAATAAAGTGTAAATGCATTACAATAACATCAACAATTACCATTTAGCACAACAGTGCAATTGCACGTCTCATGCAGGTTTTAAATAACTGAAAACACTTTTGTGGATATTTTACAGTACAAATTACTTGAACCTCACAGGTTTGCTATTGCACCTTCTAGTGTGCTGAAAAGTTTCTTTATTAGTATTGGAGTTCACATTTGTATAAGACTTCTCACCTGCAGAACGCATTCCTCCAAACTTTCCTCAGACAAACTCAGACACCGATTTCCGGCACAATTGTATCATTCGATTTATTCTACACCTTACCATTCTCCAATACCACAACATAGTCTTTGACTTCCCTGACACGAACTGGGGAAGAAAAACGTGACAAGCCCTTATGTACATGGCCAGGCTTCTTAATTCTGACCCAGTTGCCTACCTTGATAGAATGTGTCCGGTGCTTATCATTCACTGTGCTGTACATACTCCGAAGAGCTGCCCTAATGTCAACCACATGTTTCATTTTACTTGAATTGATGAACTTCCTGCCATCTGCTCTCTGTTTAACTTTTAACCCGCCACCCTCCCCTCAACAAGTGAAAGGAGACATACAGTGCTAATGCACCTCATTAATTAAGTTTAGAACTTTACTTTGTGGACCAGCTGATACTACCAACAAATCTACTCTGTGCAGAACCCTTTCAAAAACCGATAATTCATTAGCAACTTTTTTTTGTTTAAATCTGTTTTTATTAGTGTTTTACCAATCGTCATGAAAGACAAAATGCCTCATATCAAGCGGGTCATACATTGAACCATTTAGCAATTTCAAATACACATTCAGGTTGAATAGGAATCGAACAAACGTACATGTCAATGACATTATTGACCTAGTTACAAGCCGAACCTAGACCGGATAAAAGCCATCGTACATTAGTAACATGGTTCAATTAGCGTAGCGTACAGAGTCTTCTCAGATCCTACAGCATAGGTAAGTGCACAGATGTTATAGATAAAACAAGAAAACCAAACTCAAAACTAGTAACAGCAGCATAGTCCGACTTTTGGAAGTGCTCTCCTCACCATGTCCCTCCCGCTTCCCCATTCATTAGCAACATTTCTATATGGAAAAAGGTTCTCCTGCAGAACCTTGGAACTGGGACATCCTTGATGCAAATACTCCATGACTACTTGAAAGTCCTCATCCTCCATCATCACTTGCTTACATTTTACTTCAGAAGGGGGGCTTGGGGGAGGGCAGCCGACCCCTGGGAGGTCTCCTCCCCCGGGCGGTTTGGGAGATCTGGGTGGGGGTATTTCTTCTAGCAGATTCCATTTGGGCGTTTTTTGGGCTGGTTTTTAGTTGTATTGTGCGGTCCCCTATAAATGGGCGGGGCTCCTCGCTCCGGGCACCATTTTAGGCTTGGTGACCTGGTGGCCGGTTGAGCTTAGAATTTTTGTCAGTACTTTGGTAGTTTGTTCTTTTTTCCTTGTAGCTATTCTGATTCGATATCATGTCTGGTGAAGATTACCGTGTGTTGGAGGATATTCGCCTTCTTAGCGAGGCGGGGCGTTTGACCTGGTCATGGGCGACCGGGGTCGGGTCGAGACACCGCGCCCCCAGCGGGAGGTCTCTGCGAGGGTGTCGGCTGTGGTGGCAGCATGTTACTCTCCGAAACGCCGGAGGCAGGACGGGGTAAGTGAACGGGGTCGTTCCAGGACTCGGCGGGCGGGTTCTAGGGCCCGCCGTGGGAGTGATTCTGGTTCTTCGGGTCCGGCTGTTTCTTTGGATGCCTCGTTGGGGGGAGTGGTTGGGGAAGGTGGTTTTACTTTTGTGGAGGGGGAGGTTTCTGATGTGGGTTTGCGGGAAAGAGCGGCCTCTGCTCCCGTCTTGCGGGGCCGTCGTGCTTCCAGGCAACGTGGTTGCACGCGGCGTTCGGCTTCGGCCTCCGCAGGGGTGGGGGCTGACGTCACAGAGATGGTGCGGGCGGAGGCCATTTTGGATGTGGTTCCTGTGGCGCAGCAGCCGCCACGGGGTGCTTGGGGTCAGGACATGCAGGAGGTGGTCGCTCCTTTGAGCGTTATTCGCCCTCATGTGTTTCAGGTCCCAGTAACGGTTGACGGTGGTTCGGTAGGTGTGTCCATCGCGCGTCCTTTGGTATCGGGTCATGGAGTGGTCAGGCCTGAGGGCCCTGGTGTGCTTGTACGGTCTGTGGGGAGGGATCTGAATAGTCCGTTATTGTTTTCTCCCTCGGGATCTGTCGGAGGGGAAGCTGTGTCCGTAGGTTGCAGTTCTTTGGGGGAGGGGGAATGGGCCCAGATGGGTTTGGGGGAGGGTGCAGGTCGGACTGAAGTTCCTTTACCTGGAATGGATTTGTGTGGTGCGGGCGGTTCAGTGGGGAGTTGCCGCCCGTTGGATGTGGTAGGAGACCTTCCCCTCGGGGGGGTCGGAGTGGAGAGGGTTTTGTTCGGCAACATGAGGTTGGAGAAGGTTCTTTTTATAGGTTGGCAGGGGATTTTCAGTGTCCTGGTATGAGAGTGGTTTCGGGGCCTGCCTCTCGGGGTTCTTTTGATGGTACGGGGGGTCAGGATTTGGCTGCTCAGGGGCCTGCTTCGCGGATTATTCAGGCTATGTTGGATGTTAGTTCGGATGAGGAGGTTTGTCCTCCGTCTCCTCGGCTTTGCGATGCTCTAAAAAGAAAAAGTGCTGTTGGTTCTGGATTTACTGTTGACGGTTTGTCTTCTGCACATAGAGTTGGTTTTAGTAAGGGACCCGGCACACCAGTCCGGCCTTTTTCTTTGCAGGAGGAAGCTCGATCTACGGCAGCAGACTTGGCAGGGCGGCAGGCAGCCCAGATACGCCGAGGAGAAGTGCGGGTGGAGCCTGGCGCGGCACGTCCCATACCATCGAGGGATCCCGCCGCGGCCCTCACACGCAGGTTTACTACGACCTCGATGGCCCCAACGAGGGATTTCAACATGGGAGGTGCATCCGGGTCCAGCGCAACCTTCCCGGCCTCAGCGGTGGAATCCAGCGTTGTAATTGGGAGTGGGTTACGTACGACCTCTCTCGTGCCACGTGGTGGTTATAATGCTGGTTTATCTTTTTCAGGACGTCAACAGGTTGTCAGTGGTTCTGGTGGGGGGAGGTATAGACGAGTTCAGTCGTCCTCCCCGCCTAGGTCAAGAGTGAGGGCTGGTAAGGCCCATGGTCGTTCGAACACGGTGGAGTCAAGACAGACTTCGGTGGTTGTCACTGCCCCTCCTCAGTTGGAGGAATCGCTCATTTTAGATTATGATGAAGATAGCCCTGAGGAGGGAGAAATTTGTGAGATGGTGTCTGGGGGGGGGGCATGTTAATGTTTCTCATAGTATGTTACAGGATCAGGTGGTTCGGAGTCGTGCGGAATCGTCAAGGCCACGAGTGCTCGGCCCCTCGGTGAGGGCTCCTCGGAGGGCGGACGACGGTGCACAGACAGAGTGGAGGACGGAAGCCAGTCAACCGCCTCTTTTACGCCCAGGTGAGACTGTGGTTCAGGCCGTGCGGCCAAATATGGTGTCTATTGGTGTTGGTGTAGATTTAATATCTACTGAGAAAGATGGAAAATTACACAAAGGACGTGTTGTAAGAGATCAAGGTGTAGGTACAAACGGGGATGATCTCAATACAGGTGGAAAGGTGGATAGTGGCACGTCCACTGTTGGTTTGGGCACTACTAAAAATGTACTTCACAGTAAGGAACTAAAAATCAAAAAGTTGCCGTATATGGGTGTTACGAAGCCTTTGGGGGCTCATTTGATGCTCAGTACAAAAGAAAGGATATGGAATGGTGAGTATGTGGAATTGTTGAAATTGCTCCACAGGGAGGTCCGTGCTAAAGAGGGTTCCAAGGAGGAGGAGTTTGAATTGGCTAAACGCCCTAAAGTACCTTTGACTATAGAAAATTGGACGGCGGCCTTTTTAATTTATGCCAGCGTCTACTGCGAAAAGTTTCCTGAGCGCTGCGTGTCCTTATTTAAGTACATGGATGTCATCCGTAAGGCTCAGCTGACTAGGAATGATTATGCTTGGGCTCAATATGATGAGGAGTTTAGGGCACGTATGGCTTGGGATCCCGAGGCGAAATGGGGTGAGTTGGACTCTGACCTTTGGCAGCACACGATGGGGTTGTCTGCCTCTGGTAAAACTATTTTTACAGCCAGTGGTCTTCCTATAGTATATCGTCCCTTTCAGTCCCGTCCCACCCGGGGAGGGGTGGGGGCCACCTCTAATACCCAGTCGCCTACCGGCACGTGTTGGGATTTTAATAGCGGGACCTGTAATAGACAGTTCTGTAAATTCCGTCACGAATGTTCACAATGTGGTAGGAAGCGCCATCCGTTGTCCCGTTGCTGGGGTCCTAGGACATCAGGGCCCCAGGGTTCCCAACAGAGTTCAGGAACTTTCGTGCCGCCACAGCAACCCCCAGCTCCCAGGGGAGGGAAGTCTTCATCCGGTGCTGGGCCCAAAGGCTCGTACACCGGTTAATGTTACTCGATTGGCCGCTGCTTTACGGGACTACGAGCCTGCCGAGCTGCGGTCAGTCTTGTTGTTGGGTTTCCAGGTTGGGTTTCGTTTGGGGTATGAGGGACCACGTTTGAGACGTTGGTCCAAGAATTTGAGGTCGGCAAGTGAACACCCTGACATTGTACAGTCAAAATTGGACAAGGAAGTGAGTGAGGGAAGAATGGCGGGCCCGTTTGATGATTGGCCTCTGGTGAACCTAATTGTATCCCCTATTGGTGTGGTCCCCAAGAAGGAGCCTGGTCAGTTCCGGCTCATTCAACATCTATCATGGCCTGAAGGTGGGTCGGTAAATGATTTCATTGACAACGAAGCTGCATCGGTATCTTATTCTTCGGTGGATGTAGCCATGCAACTGGTTGTCACAGCGGGTCCTGATGCTCTGATGGCAAAATGCGACATCAAATCCGCATTTCGGCTCCTTCCAGTCCATCCTGAAGACTGGTGTCTTCTGGGCATCCATTTTCTTGGAAAATGGTACGTGGACAAGGCGTTGCCAATGGGCTGTTCCATGTCTTGTGCGTTGTTTGAAACTTTCAGTACGTTTCTTCAATGGTGGTTTACTAAACAGAGTGGCCATGACCTTGTCACTCATTACTTGGACGATTTCTTCTTTGTGGGTGCTGCCAATTCGTTGGTTTGCCAAGCGGCTCTCACATCGTTTCAATCATTGATGAGTTATTTAGGTGTACCATTGGCCCCTGAGAAGACCATGGGTCCTTGCGCGACCATGTCTTTTTTAGGGATCGAGCTTGACTCTCATTTGATGCAAGCTCGTCTTCCATTGGACAAGAAACAAAAAATGCTTGAACTGGTTGGAACCATGTTGGGAAAAGAGAAAGTGTTTGTGAAAGAGATACAAGTTTTGCTGGGACACCTTAATTTTGCCTGCAGAGTGGTTCGGGCGGGTAGGACCTTCTGTAGGCGGTTGGGCAGAGCTTTGTCTGGTCATTCACTTCCACATCATAGGGTGAGACTGTCCGCGGGGGTGAAAGAGGACTTACGCATGTGGGTCTTCTTCTTACATTCCTTCAATGGTGTGCCTTTGTGTTGGGAGGTGGATTGGTGTTGGGATGTACAGCTCTTCTCTGATGCCGCTGGAAGTGAGGGTTTTGGCCTATACTGGCAAGGAAGGTGGTTTGCCCAACAGTGGCCCGTGCAATGGAAGAATGGTGGTAGAAGTATTGCCTTTCTGGAACTTTTCCCTGTGGTTGTTGCTGTCACTCTGTGGGGTGCGGATTTGGCCCACAAAAAGGTTCTTTTCCGGATCGATAATATGGCTGTGGTCCAGGTAATTAACAAACAGTCGGCCAGAGATCCTCAGATTTTGAAGCTCCTTCGAGTGTTTGTGTTGGGTTGTCTGAAACATGATATCTGTTTTCGGGCCCTGCACGTTCCTGGCGTGGACAATGACATTGCGGATGCTTTGTCTCGTTCACAGTGGGAGAGATTCCGTGGGCTTGCTTTGGAGGCAGACGAGGAGCCGACTCCCATGCCAGACCACCTGTGGACGGTAGGCAACACCGGGTCCTTCACCTGGTTTTAGGTTCCCTGGCTCCTTCCACGAGGACAGCGTATGAGTTAGCCTGGAAGGAGTTTTTGGAGTCGGGTGCGTGTTGGCGGGAGCTGGATTGGCAACGGTCTGAGGATGTGGTTCAGTTCATTTTGTGTCTCATGGATAAGAAGTTGTCTAGAATTACTATTTCTGGCAAACTGGCGGGTGTTTCTTTCATGGGTAGGCTTTTGTGGGGTTACTCTCCGTCGGCTGGGGAGTTGGGTAGGAGAATGTTGGAAGGGTGGGCTAGAGAGAGTGGTGCTGTTCGCACTTTACGATCCCCTTTGTCGTGGCAGAGGCTGTTTCAGGTGATATCTGTTCTCCCGGCTGTGTGTTTTGACCGAGTGGAAGCGTGTTTGTTCGCCACGTTGATGGTGTGGATGTTTTTTGGAGCCTTTCGTGTGTCTGAATTGCTTGGCAACAAGTCCTCTCCTGGCCTTTTGTGGGGGGATGTTCAAATATCGGAAAGGGGGGTCCACATTTGGCTCTCCCACTCCAAAACGGATCAAAGGAGTATGGGTAAGGGTGTTTGGTTGGAGGCGGTGTCCTCTCCGGAAACGTGCCCTTTACGATGGGCTCTTTGTTGGAAGAAAATGTCGGGTGGGTCATTGGACCTTCAAGTTTTTCGACATTTAAATGGTTCATGTGTGACAAATTATCAACTGCGCATGGTTCTGCGTAAAGCGCTGCGACATATTGGTTTAGATGGGTCATTATACGGTACTCACTCCTTCCGGATTGGGGCGGCCACGGAGGCCTTCCACAGGGGCTGGTCGAGGGAGGAAATCATGGGTCTGGGGCGCTGGACTTCTGATTGCTTTCGGCGCTATGTTCGTAATGAGGCTGCTGGAGCGCTGGCGTCTTCTTCTGTTTTGCCTGTCTGATTCTGTTTTCTTTTTCAGGTTCTGTGGCTGGTCCTCGGGCTGCTTTCATTACAGTTTGGATCGTGGGCCATTCCTTCGTTAAGAGAGCTCAAGTTCAAGCTCGTCAAAGTTATTTTGGTTCATCATTGGGTTTCAATGATCGTTTGTTTAATGTTGTTTGGAAGGGTAGGGGGGGGTATGTTATGGAAGGAACTGATCCCTGCCTTGAATTCTTGGTTGGTAGGGGGGGTTTGCCCGGATGTTCTGGTTCTTCATTTGGGTGAAAATGACTTGGGTTCTGTCAAGGGGGTGGTCCTGCTTCGGGCGATTAAAAAGGACTTGGCCTTATTGCATAGCCAGTGGTCGGGTTGTCATGTCCTGTGGACTGAAATGGTGCCACGGAGGGTTTGGAGGAATGCGGTGAAACCAAAGGCGGTGGATAAATCTCGGAGGAAAGTGAATCTGGAGGTTTCCCGTTTCTGCAGGGATTTGGGTTTTGGTCGCATCGTCCATAGTGACATCAAATATGATGCGGTGGAATTTTTTCGGGGGGACGGTGTCCATTTGTCCCGGTTGGGTATGGACTTATATCTGCTGGAGCTGCGGGAGGTTTGATCTCGCTGTCTGACTGTGCAACAGTTTGTTGGTGAATAAGTGGTCGTCGGTGTTGTAGGCTTTGGTCTCATCTTTTTCTTTTCCGGTTTCCCCCCCCCCCCCGCCCTCCCCCCCCCGGTTTTAGTTCTGTGTGGGGGGCAGAAAGGTGGGGCTCTCTCCGTATCAGTCTTTCACCCCACGGCTTTCTGGGTGGCGGTTTTGCTATGTGATTGTCAGTTTTGGGCCAGGTTTGGACCCGTTAGTTATAATCGGATCTTGTTAGGGGATTTTTTAGACTGATTGAGGTGGGGTTCGGAGAATATGGGTCGGGGGATATGATCAGTTGGTTTATATTCGGAGATGTGATATTTTGTATTTGTTAGGTGATGTTATAATGTTATAATGTTATTGGGGTTTGTATGGTTTTTGTGTTGGGTATGTATGGGTGGGGGCGGGTGTGATGGAGGGTGTGGGGTGGGGGCGGGGTTTGGGGTTTGAAATAAAAACGAACAAAAACTTGGGTTGTGGTTTAGATTGTGAGGCGGTTGCCGAGTTTGTGTATTTGTAAATGTGCACCTGTTCCAATAAAGCGGCCTTTTTCACACTTCAATGGTTTTTGGGTCTGCTCACTCTCCCCCCACCCCTCTCTCCCAATGACAACACACGCTGGGTGCACAGCACACACCATTTCAAGGTCATCAACCGAAACTTCATCAGAATATTTCACATTTAAAGGTAACCTTGACAAACAGTCTGCCGCAAAATCTTTCTTTCCTGCGACTTACTCGAGTTTGTACTGATATTCCTGAAATCTGTACTGCCATTTCACTAGCTGGGTAGTGGCTCTCCCACCACCTATGCTGCTGAATAGATCTACTAAAGGTTTACAGTCAGTTCTGAGAATTAACCTATTTTCCCAAACAAAATTCCTGAAATAAAACGGGCTTTTTTTTTTTACAGTGGGTGGGGCTTGTTTTTCTTTCCAGCCCAATCTCTTAACATGGCTGCTGCGTCACATATTGTGATTTCAGGAGCTGGTGGGGCATGTATTCCTTCTTTGCTCAGCCTACCAAAGTGGCGCGCATGTAACGGGGCACAATAGAAATAAAGTCAGTGCAGCTCGTTGGAGGATAAATCCTCCTGAAGTAAAATCGTGCAAGGCTTCTGGCGAAAACGAGGCTCCCGACGACAGGAGAGCGATATACTAGAAGTGGTAGGTGGAAATTGCAGAATATATCCTTGAAAAGTTCCTCATCCGCTCCCTCCAAGAACCTTCAGGGATTCCTTGGCATGGTGACTAAAACGGTCCTAGAAAGTACTATTTTAAAATAGTTTATGAGTGCTTTTTAGTCCTCCTTAAGCCTGTCTTGATAATTAGGAGCCTCCTATTCAACTTCGAAGAAAAACCCGCTTCAGCACATCACCCACTGTTTTGGCATTCCTATTGCCAGTCACCCAAGACATATTCTTTGAGGTCAAGGACAAGAAGTCTAAATGTTTATTTTGTCTATCGGACAAGTACGTTCAAGCCCTGCAGCACAAACACTTTGAATGCCACTTATGATACCCCAGTGTGGTTGTGGGAAAGAGTAATGTCTGTTGTTAAGAAATGCATCCATTTATATATAAAATGCTTTGAACGGTACATGTGGTTCATTAACACAAAACGTTTTTGTTAAGCTGAGTACCTTAAGGAAATACAGTGACCTGTAAGGTCGGCTTGGATTAAAACCAGTGGTTCCAATATAAAAATATGAGCGTTTGCAAAATGTAACAATTTGTGACTATTTGTAATGCTTCAATAATGCTCCTTGTTCTATACTAGTACATGCAGAAGAACGAAAGCAAGACTGCTGATATTATTTTGAAACTTTCCGAAAAATATTTGCAACCTGAAAAAAATGTAGGAAGTTTACAAACAATTTTGCTTAACTATCCTACAATTTGTGTGTTTTCAAAATGTACCCCAAAGGTAATTTGAACTTGCCAAAAGGACAAAGGTTACAAACAGTTTTATAAAGTGTAGTGCACTTTTAAATTTAACTTTAAATACCATATCCCTAAAGCATCATTTAATTAAACACCTTTGATGAAGCCGTTATTTTAAAACAAATTACAATGGTAAATCAGTGCACAACCCATATAGACAGTTAAAACAATTATGGGCCCCAATCTTTAATCAAGTTAATGAACTGTCACCTAACACCTAATTAGTGTAAATTTACAACTTTAAGGAATTCACAAGAGTTTACAAAAGTAAGCCTCAAAACTTGCAAAACTTACAGATTTCCAGGGGTAGATCAAGCAAACTATTGTGAACTCCATTTTCGCACGAACATATATACATTTCTATATTTGTTCAGGAGAAAATCTATAGAGCATGTGCAAATTTACTTGTTAAAACTTTTATTTTCTTGGAAAACGTTTTACTTCTGTCCTTTTCATGAGTAAGTTTCCAACCATTTCCATGGTGGGAAAAGGTTGGAGCGAAGTTGATGAACACTAATGAACAGGCAAGTTTGTGGTTGAACGCAAGCAACACACAGCATTCCAGCCCTGGAATAACACTTCCTGCCTACATCCTACTGTGAGTGGATTTGCTCACACAAACATCTTAATGAGGGTGATCTTTTTAAGTGAGAAACTAACTTTTGCTCACGCAAGTCAAACTAGCATGCGTTAACAGCCCATAACATTTTGTTTGTGATAAGACTTTTCAGAGTTAATCAAGTTGTAAATTGTAAATATCATTTAGTGTTATTGTATCTGGAATGTGCTCAAAGTTATGGCAAACATGACTGTGGAACGATGAGATGAAGTGATTTGGCCAAGAATTACTTGTAGTCAAGAGAAGAATGTCAGACTGGGGCTCCTTGATCCTCAGTTGGCACGATTGACCCTAATATGCAAGTAGAATCTGAAATTATTTACTGTGATATTTTGTGAACCGAGTGACTGCTTATAAGCAAATCTGCCAAAGCAATTCACTTGACACTTCCTGAAAAACTAAAATAAGAGAGTTATGATATATCCTGAACTCTGCTACAATGAAATGCTAACATATTGAGAGTTGTTAGATTTGAGTTCCTTGGCGTGGTATCCCCCAGACCTTTTACCTTCACTCCTCTATTTTTGCTGAACTCGATTTTGTTGGCTCTAGGACTCTGTGCACCTTATCTATGCTAAGCAGTAGTGAAGTGTTTGTGCTCTCTACCTTAAACACCTAATTGGCACATTGAATTTTGCCTGTAAGTCTCTAGTAAATGGTACTACATATAACAATGGCTTGTAAATTAAATGCTGCAAGAGGGCTGCAGCACTCATTGTTCCATTCTTTAATGTAGCACTGTAAAACATGTGTCAGAACTACCACTGCAGCCTGAAGTGCAGTTTTAAACTGCCATTTTGACCTGGCAAAACGTTTGTCAGGCCTAAACGTTCCTTTTTAGGTCGAGCCTAGGTTGTGCATATGTGCTGTCTGCAAGACCTGTTCTTATCTCTTCTATCTGCTTTTAGCATGCCCATGAATTGCCATTTGTTTGTTGTTGTGCCACTTAGAAATACAGGGTTTTTATTGGTGCATTGGGTCTGATTCTCCCGCCTTTGCATGCTTGGGTCACGCCCAGGTGATTTCACTCATTGTTTGCTCACGTTGGCCATCCCAATATGTCCACGCTTTCTCCTGGTCATCCTGATATGCCTTTTAATTTTGTAGGCTAACACTGTTTTAGGCTTTTCGGCCATTTCACGGAGCAATGCTCTGTTCGGCATCTGCAGTGTCAATTTTTCTCTGGTAGCTGTTGAGCTATGCCATAAACTCTAACTAAAAAAAATGCTAGACCTATTGTATTTCTAATGCTTGTCAATACTTATAAGTCCCCTAAGATAGGCCCTAAAGGATCACAAGGCATGATGCATGAGATTTAACCTGTCGGACACGTGTACTTAAGTTTCATATGTCCTGGCAGTCACAGTGAAAAACTCCAAAAGTCATTTTTCACTGTGGAAAGGCTATCTTTCCCATAGACTAACACTGGGTTACCTAATTACACTTAATAGGTGATAACTTCAGTTTGGGAACTGATATACATTGTAATTTAAAATCATCTTTAATAGTAAAGTCAGATTTTAAGTTTCTATTCTGAAAATGCCACTTTTAGAAAACTGCCATTTCCTGCCTAAGCCAAAAGTGCTTTCCTGCCAGTGTCCAGGGTCTCACAACTGTGGATAGCTCTCCTGTGTGTGTTGCATATTCCTTCTAGACAAGGAGACAAAGAGGCGTTGGGTGTGTGGCAGGGTGTTCCTCTCCTGAGCAGGATGTCATTGGGTGGTGGTTCTTAGCCCTTCATGAGCTTCAATGGAAACCTGAGGGCTATGCCCACACCCTTCCTAACTTCTAAAGCTGCCTCCCATGCCACTGATAAATACAGCTCCCAACTAGCCATGACCACCCTTCGTTAACCTAGACAGTTTGGAACAATACCCAGGAAAGGGGGAAAGTTAGACAAAGGGGCATTCCCCATCAACAGGCTGACACTAGGAATAAGAATAGCATCTTCAGATCTTCTCATCAGACCTTCGGAAGAATCAGAAGAAGTATTGTCCTGCTGTCTGAAGGATGAAGACTGGATCCGCTTGTCTTGAATACAGGATCGAAAGAAGTGACTACAACGTTCAGTTGGTTGACCTCCAGTTTGAGCAACAGAGACACAACAAGCTTCAATAGGCCTTGACCTCAACTGCCCAGCTGACCAGCACCCACTAGACCTGTGTGAATCCTGCTGCTAGCCTCTCTTGACGTGAATCCTGGTCCTCAAGAGGTGCTCCCCAGATCCTGGACCCATGGCTGGTATCAAAAGTTACCCCTGCTTCAAAACAGAATTCCAGGTGAAAATCCAGATGTTTGCAGTTCTTGACAACAGCATGATGGCTCCACGTGTCAGCACAGATTGTTGCATCTCCTGCCAACATGAAGTTCTGGCAACAAACTGCTCTTTGTGCCAAAGAGTGACTGCCCACGTCTCCTGCAATGGAAAGTTCCAGTGATGACCTGCTCTTATCACTGACAATGATCTCCCTGCAGTCCCCGTCAATGCAAATATCCAGCTGCGGCTCCTCGTGATGATTTGCATTTTGAGAAGGTAAACTCTTCAATAAGACAAACCTGGTCCCTGTATCCAAACCACGTGGTTAGCCTGAAGTGGTGACTTTGACCTGGTCTAGCATGACCAGATAACCGCGAGTGGAGTTTTTTGGCGCCATTTTCACCTGAAACTTAAAAAAATTATAGCTCTATGTATCCTACTCATTATATTTTTATCATTTTATTTATGTTATGCAGATTTGTAGAGTGCACTATCATGGTATCTTGGCGATGAACAGGTGTGAGTTTAACTAAAACTAAGACCCTAAGGGACTGCTCGAAAGGCAAAGTCTTTAGCCTCTTGCGGAATTCAAGAAGTGAGGAGGAGACTCTTTAGTTTAGTGGCAGGTCGTTCCATACTTTAGGAGCGATATAGGAGAAGGATCGACCACCACATCTGGTTTTCCATATGAGTGGGAGGTGCACGAGTAGGAGTCCGGAGGAGGGGGGTGTTTGGAAGGTTTGGAAAGCAGATGCGGTTGATGAGGTACTCGACCACTGTTATGTAGTGCCTTGAAAGTGCAGGTGATGAGTTTGAATTTTGGTTGTTTGCGTATGGGGAACCAGTGGAGTTCCTTTCAGATGTGAGTGTGTCATGGGTAGTTGAGAGTGATTCTGGCTGCCGAGTTCTGAATGTCTTGCAGCATTCTGGTGAGTTTTTTTTATCCTGATACAGGGAATGTCCCCTGAAGCAATTTGAAAATCCTTCAGGTCAACTTCGGGGTGAGGAAGCATGAGACAGTGATGGCGTTGACTTGGGTGGCGATATTGAGTTTTCCTGTCCATGGTGAGCCGGAGGTTCTTGCCGTGGGTGGCGGGAGTGGATGCCAGTCCTACCTCTGCTGGTCACCAGGTAGAGTCCCACGGTGAAGTGCTCTTGCCAAAGATAACGATTTAGGACTTGTCCGTGATCAGCTTTAGACAGTTGGTCTTTATCCAGTATTCTATTTCAGTCATGCAGGCATTGAACTTGAACCAGGTACTGGAGTCTTGCCAGTGAGAATGAGTTGCATATTGTTGGTGTAGGATAGAATATTAATGCTGTGACATGGGACGATGCTGGCTTGAGGGATGATGTATGCATTGAGGAGGGTCAGGCTCAGGGAGGATCCCTGCAGAAATCCACAGATGAGATCGCGCGTGTCAGAGGTGCATGGTACCAGGCTGACTGTCTGGGTCCTTCCAGTCAGGAAGGAGCAGGTACATCGGTGTGCATGTCCTTGGATTCCAATATTGTGCAGGCATTGGACAAGGGTGGGGTCAGAGACCGTGTCAAATGCTGCAGAGAGGTCCAGGAGAATGAGGGCCACCATGTCTCCTCTGTCCAGAGTTATACGCATGTAATTTGTGGTGGCAATGAGGGCAGTTTCCATGTAGTGGTTGGGTTTGAAGCCAGACTGCATGGTGTCAGGAGTTGATGGTTGCTGAGGTATTCGGTGGCCAGCTAAGAACCCCACTGAGAGATATAAAACCACACCTAAGTGAAGTGAAGTATATGGCATCCAAGATGGTTTCTAACAAGGAGAAAGGGACCTATATGTGTTTGAAATTAATTGATGATAACATCACCATTTGACATCTTATGAAAATATATTGGGGGGAGGGGGGATACTTATGTAGCCCTGAAGTCCACCAAAACACATTGACGGATTTAAAAAAGCACGATCTGCGGCGCACTGGAGATCTCTATATGTTATTAAATTAATTCATGGACACCCAGTGACACAAAGAATAGGTGCTGTTTTGTAAAGACTCATTTTTTTGTCTCAGATGATCTCCATCATGTTATGTGTATGTGTTGCATTCATAAATATGTTGTTATACGTACGTACGTATATGATAGAATTAAAGCCATATATCTTTTTCTAAATTTCTGTGGAATTTGGTTGTCTTTTATTTTTATCAGTGATTGGCATGTATAGTGAAGTGTGAGTGATGATGTAACTATTTTACCTAGGGGAGTTGAATGTTCTTTGGCTTGTGGAGGCCTGTCCTCTTGGTGTGAGGGGTTTCTCATGGCTGCCGCAACTCTTCCGAGAGCATGCCGACGGAGCCGTGACTAAGAAAGAATTCATCGTGCACAGGGCCGGACTGGGAACCAAAACCGGCCCTGCCAAAGTGCTCGCCCCCCTTCCTCCTCCCCACCCCCCCGGGGGTTGTGGGTGCCGCCGAGCTCTTTGCCAGGGCCAGTTTTCAACTGATTTTGTTACGCTGCAAAAACGGTCCTGCAACACAAACGGCCCCCAGGGGCCCAAAACCGGCCCCCACCCGTGCTGCGCACCGGGGGATTGCCCGGTGGCCGCTAGGGCCAGTCCGGCCCTGATCGTGCAGGCCGCTGTCTAGTCTTTGTTGACTACATCCTGTGCATCTGGTGGTCACGCCCACCCTGAAAGACTGCAGACCTCTCCGTTTTGGCGTTAGGGTGTGCCAATGAAAAAAGCAGTGCCTGGGGGCCAATGCCTCGCCTGCTGTACTGGATACCTACCTGTAATACTTACCATGCTGATGAGTGTTTGCTGAATCCTTGTTTTCTCTACCATTGATTGTGCCGTCAGCCCAACCAGGGAAGTTGGGCACTTCTTTCGAGTTCCTTATCCCCAACTCACATTCTTCCTCTCAAGGAGTGCTGGAGTCAGTTCATGCCTTGGTGCTGCTTCACCGCTCCATACATTTACATTTAATAGCGCCAGGAAACCGCTTGGTGACAGTGCGCTCTACAAATACCTTGACATTTACATTTACATACAAAGAACCTGGGGACCTGTAAAAGAGAAGTAAATAACAGTTTACCAACAGAGGACGGGTGCTACAAACTGTTAAGGTGCATGCACAAATTTGATGTAGAGAAGTACATCCAGTAATGGATGCCTATCCCTAAGAATAATCCCTTCCAAAGTTTCTGCAGTTCCTGAAAAGAGAAAAGGACTCTGTGCGAGCAATAGAAAAGAACTTATTGTTCTACTGTTCTTCTTGTGTAAAGACTGTGGTCTTAAAATTCTTATTCGGGACTGTTTGTGTTCAAGTACAAATTCCAGTATAGAGGGATAATTGGATGTTATGAGGAAATGACGTGAAAATTCCCTGGATGTAAATAGCGTGTGATTCGATTGCTAGAATCTTCGCCAGTGTTTTAATTTTGGCCTTAATTAAAGAAATGCGTTGAAGCTGGAACAGAGGATAAGTTTTATAGTAAAAGTGTAATTGTCTTGTTGAATTCCATCCTGCACCTACTGTCTCTTTTGCTTCTTTGAAGATGCCGTACAAGAGCGATGAAAGTAAGTTTTTATGGATGCCAACAGACTGTTATCACCTGGTGGCTTGCCGTAGAGCAGGTCAGAGAATGCCATCCCTATTTCCTGTATTGTGATCTCTTGATCCAGTTGTGTTCTGCCTTCAGTAGACACCACCGGCATTCGAACGTCCTTTAGGAACTCACTCTCGACCGCTGAAGTGTGCAGATGTTCAGGGCTGCAGAGGTGATGCAAAGAATTCACAAATGCCAATTTTCTTAACGGTGAGTGGCTAGGGTGTGCAACGCATCATACATGGCAGGAAGGAGAGAGTGTTCTTCCTTCTGCCTAAGCCGGGCCGGAGAAGTCAGCCCACCTTCTCATGCTGTGCAGCTCGTAGTGTCACCAAAGTAGGCATTTTACAACATATTCCTAGTTCTAGGTTTTTGCTGCAGTTCTGTGGATGGGTGGGCTGTATAGCCTATTTCCAAAGAAGGGGAAACTAGGGACTTTTAATCTAGGTTCAGCAGACAGGCCCGTGACTAAGTATAAACCAAGGTGGTATGCAGTTCCTATTGTGAGTAGCAGGTAGTTGTATATGTTTGAGAGTACACACAATGGTGTACAATCTGTGGGCCAAAAGAATGATTTCCTCCTTTCGGAAAAAGACCCTCACGCACACAGCCAGCTATGTGTCTTGCTTCATCATCGGGTCTGCCCCTTATTGGGTCGGGCTGCAATACCTGATCGGCACCCGTGATGGGACCTTCTTGGCGGAGATCTTAATTCCTTATGCCGTAGTCTGTAATGCATGTGAGGGCCTTTCGTCAGTGTAGGTGTAGTGATGTGAAGGGGTGTGAGATTAAAACAGGAGATAGTGGTCCACTCAAGACAATTTTAATGAAATGTGGCCTCTACCCTGGTTAAAAATGAAAAGGCGCGTACACCCACTCTAAAGTTGCGGGATTATACGCTTGTGATTTGGGTCAACATGTTTTTTGCCATTTATCAATTTGACGGCAATTCCTCAGGACCTGGGCTGTATAGCTGGCAGTTAAATCCCTCCTGCCTCATTCTGGGGCAGCCTACACAAGCTTGAAATCATCCCTCATTGTATTGTCCCTCAGGGTTGTCTTACCCATAGTCCACAAGGTCTGCAGGAAGGCCACCAAACCCTTATCTGTATCTAGGTATCTATGGAAGTGACCTCATAAACATAACATTTCGATTGGCAGCTTTTGCCTGGATATGTTCATTCTCTATTGTTGGGACATAGGGGAAACATGGCCGAGTCTGAGATCCAGTTAGGATGGGCTCCAGGTGGTCTGATATCCAGCCTTCTAGTACAGCGCAGGAGCAATTGGATAGAGTTGAGTCAGATGTGAGATAATAGTCTATCCTGGAGCATGTGCCATGGAGGCAGAACATGAAAATGTACTCTCTGTCACATCGGAGTGTAATATGCCAGTAGTCTACTAGGCAGTGGTTGTCCATGACATTTTGAAGAATAGCTCTATATCTGGCATTGAATCTGTCTATGTGTCCATTCCGGTTCCTATGTACCAGTCGCCACCAATGACCGTGTTCATGGTGCACATCTAAGGGCCTTAATACAATGGCAGTTGGTCAGTCCGCCGACCACCAAGATTTCGGGCAAGAACCATCCGACAATGAGTCGGAGGTCTCGTCCACCCTGTTAGGATACGATCGCCGTGCAGATAGTCGTAAAATGCCTTTGTCTATTGCAGCTTGTGCTGCCGCCCAGGAAACTTTGTGCACATCCATGCACCTTTTCTGCCAGGCACCATGTGGTGCCTGGCACATGGTGCATGGATGTGTGGGTGGTCCTACATGTGCCTCCAGGCCACTTAACAGTAGCCTACAGGGGACGGCGGCCCTGCTTGGAGCCCCCAAAGTCCCTCTCCGTCTGTCTTTTCATGGCGGTAGGACCGCCATGACAAGACAATCGGAAACAGATATCCTAATCCCTACAGTGGTGCCTGCTCAGGCACTGCCTCCATTGTAGGGATAGGAGTCTGCCTGCTGACCCGACGGGATCTTGGATCCTGTCAGAGGCAGTGGACTTACCCCCAAGATTATCGCAGTGACCGCCTGCATCCTAATGCGGCGGTTGGACCGATGCCCTGGTTGTCGGGTGACGGTCGGCCCAACATCATAATGAGGGCCTAAGTTGGGAGTCTCAACATATTAAATAAGAATATAGCTTTCAAGGTGCTTGGTGCATAAATGAACCCATAATTAGTGTAGTATTCAAAGTGCCTAATTTAGTGAAGACTTATCTCCACAAGGTGTCAGTCCATATTGTCAGTATTGTATGCTTCAGAGATTTGCATATGAGTGTTGCGATCCTGCACCACTTTGACAATGATATTGTGATGAATGATATAAGGGTTCAATTTGGTGTCTCACCCTTCTACTGTTAACCATCCTTCCCACCCAGTCCCTCTTCAGTTTCACTGACTCAACAGAGAAGAGTTGGGTTACCTTGATGAGTGTGTTATCTGGTATTTTCGAGGCTATGAATGTTAATACTTGTTTTACACATAATATAATGTCTCAAGTCATTGACACTGAGGAATAGAAGGAGTGGGAGTTCCTGTCGTGACATCGCCATTCAAGTGTCTCTATGTGGTGGGTATGGGCAAAAGTATGTAGAGATCTGCTACTGCAGAGAAAATAGCTGTGATGGTAGAGCTGGTAAGCCCAGTTAGGGAAGTACAATGGTTGAGGGTACAGGCGGATTTTGTGAAAGATGTAGGAGTACTATGTAAAGCATCTGGTGTCAGCATGAGAGGGGGTTACTACTGTACAAAACCTAAGGGTATGAAGGATATGGGCCCGCTATAGCACAACAATTATAAGCTGAAACTGCAAATTTAAACAGGTGAGCTGAGCCCATAAAGTTCCTTCTCCCTGCACACCAACAAAAAGAAAGAAAACAATAGCACTTGTGAGACAAGAAGAGGATATCCAGAGAGACACCTATGAGTCAATTCACAGATGAAGGACAGGTCAGAGTCATTAGGACCAATCGGGTAAGGCCCAAAATGTGATGTGTCAGGATGAGCAATGTCTGTGCCCCAGGTGAGTAGGCAGTCTGTAAGATGCACCCCCAAAGCCAGAGGTGACCTACTGTGATGGTAGGTGAAGAAGAGTAGAAGTCATCACCATTCAGTTCCAACACTCCACCCTCAGCGCTACACTGGGGCCGGCTAGATCCATCTGGATCCTGGCCAGAGGTTCGGGTATGGATGGCGTTCAAGGAAGGGAAGTCTATGTAGATATTTGGGGAACATAGAGGATCCATCATCAGGTCTTGAGTGCAGACCTGCATTTGTCTGTGGAACAAATCTTTGTAGGGAGTCAGTCCCTCCCATTTATGGGAAACAACAGAGTCTCTCAGCCTCTGAACCAAGTGAGCCCTTAAATAGTTCATCAATGTTGCTCCTGTCTTCGGCACCTAGATCTGTCTCTGTCTTCTAGTCGGGAAGGAGACCATGTCCCTCTTCAGTGACTTGAACTCCACCACTGTGGCCATGGTCTCCTTACAGATGAAACCCATTGGGAATTTGATTGAGGCACGTTCTTTCAGCAGGTTTTTTAATGTCACCATGTTGTTGGTAGTGACTTTAGCTTTCCTTGTGACTGCCTCAGAGAACAAAAGTTGAAGAGAGTATTTGGTTTTTAGCATGAGGCAGATCACTCAGAAGTATACAGTTCTTTGAAGCTTAGGGTATTTCTGCCCCAGAGCCTAGACAGGAGATTATAGAAGAACTTACACTAGTGTGGAAAAGGATTTGGGACACAAAAGTGGGCATCAGAGTGCAAGTACTGACACTGGATATATTCTTGCGGGGCCCTAGGCTACGAATAAAGCCCATGCAGATAGAACTCCTGAGGTCATCCATGTATGCTGTGATGGGAAGGGGTGCAGCACAACATCAAGTCATCATATGGCTAACTATCCTACCAGGCAAGCATACCTAACAGATGAGGAGAAAGAGGGACAGACTGGTGGGGAGTCACTTGCAAGCCCTGCAAGAGTCTGTACAATTATGCGCAGTGTATGGTCTAAGGCTGTACTGAGGACAAGAAGATGCCGGGCAAGTCCTGTAAAATCAACAAATAGTGGGACGCTGTGATCAAGAAGGCAACAGCAGAAAAACTATGAAAATGTTGTCCATAGGCCCAGTGGCAAGACAGGTGCTCGCTCGCTTAATTTGTCCAATCATTGTCTTACCAGCGGTGAGCATGACCATGCCTCCTGTGCTCTAAGCAATGGTCGCAAATGTCTCGCCCCTCCTCCCTAGCTGCTGCAACGGGCCATTGAGAGGTTAAATGGTCAAGAAAACACCCCCAGAGCCTGACCTAGCTCCCTCATCCTGGCCTTGTAGTCTGGGCCATTTGGGCAGTAGCTCATTGAGTCGGTAGTGTGGACATCAGCTATCTCTCCAGCACGCTTCACCAGACCATGCGCTGCACTCCAACACACCCAGCCAGGGAACAGTCAGTATGTAGGAGGCATAAACTGTAAAGGAGGAGTGGGAGATCTCTGGAGAGTGCCAGGGCATGATTTAATGATGCAGAGTGGGTAGAAATCCACTGGTGTGTGCTTTCCACACTTTGGATTAGCCCTCCAGCTTGTGCAAGGGCCACACACTACTTAAGACAACAAAACAATCGCCAATACTGCTCAATTATTATATCAAAGAACAAAAGAAAGCTGAGCAACTCGTTCTCAGCTTCATAGACCACTCTTTCAGTCTCAGACTGTATCTCCAAAGTTTTTTTATTATTTATTCAAAGGAATTTTTTCTTTTTCTTTTTACTTTTAAACATCCGACATTGATGTGTTACAAAGTCAATTGATCATACTTTTTATATAGTAATAAAGAGGAAAAAATCAGATAGTTAAAAAGAGATCCATGAATATGTACATAAGGGTGTGTGAGAAAGTGCGTGAAAACAATTCCCAAATAAACAACCTACACAAGTAGGTTAACAGACTCATTCATCCACATCAAACAACATCATTTATACCACATATATTCAATGTGCAAAACAAAAGAGAGTGAAAAGAGAAAAGTAAGGTCAAAGTGTGTGAGAGTAAAACAGGAAGATAAAATCCCTGAATCAAGTCTTTTCACAATCCAGGGTTCAAAGGAAGATGATAAGATATTTCTCTTATAATCGCCCTAAAGATTTAGGCCATCTTATATTTACAACCACTAAAGGCCTAAGAAAACTGGGGAATCAAATTCCTTTTCATGGAAACACAATTTCACTACGTCAACTACAATGAGGTCAATACAAATAGGTCAAAAGAACACAAAATCACAAAATCAGATATACAAGGGTAAATACAAAGAAGGTCGACGCGTTTCGAATCCCTTAAATCCTGGGATTCTCTTCAGGACCAAGACAGAAATGTATCTGGAAAACATAAAAATCGACCTCACACTACAGCAGCTCCCACCACAGTGGTCGATCAGCTGGGCCACATGTTTGTGGGCCACAGAATTGTCCAGGCTCCTCTGACTACCACTGGCTGGTGCGCAGCAAAACACTGAAGGCGCATACGCCGGTATGTGTTGATAAACGTCGGGTATCCAGGAAGTCTCAGCAAATGTTTGTCATATTGATCCTGGCCAAGTCCCGCCTCTCCCAAACTTTGCTTTTCATATTTTTGCAGCTAATTATTTAAAACAGAGTCCTATTAGTATTACCAACAAAAATTAATTTAGAGAATGAGTCTGCTGTTCGTGTCAGATAAAGGTGATGTGTATTAATTGTATTAACTGGTGATTTCTACTTTTTTTCAACCAGAAAGTGAATATGAGCTCTGCTTAATATCCCTAGTATGCATAAATACTTTAAGCTTCAAGTAGCTGGGCTGAGATTTCAGCATGTGGCGACCTCGCAAATGACAGCGAGTGCTCCTCTGTCTCAAGTCGGAAATGCTTGTTTATTTTTATTGAAAAGCATCCTTGCCCTGGGCCCAGATTCTAGTCAGACCACCATTGTTTATGTGCTATTGATGGCCGTGTTGCTGCATAGGCCAAAAAAACAATCGCATTTGCACAATGTATGTATAGGCCTTGTACGTGGCATTCAAGGTATAATGATAGTGTTCTTGCAAAGTTGATATTGTAAGCAAGTCTAGATTCGTGGAAACCAATCTGCACTGCCATAGACATAAATGTGTGTCAAAAGTCATTGTGTGAGAGTGAAGGCAGCTTAGGAAAAAAGCTCCTCTGAGTCACATTCGATCACCTCAATGATTAAGCCTCTCCTACAGGCAATGTTATGGAGTATGGCGCAGGTTGTCACAGTCTTGCAGGCTGTCTTGGGCACATACTGCAAGCCCCTCCAACTCTTGTGCAGGCATCTGAAGTGGAATTTGAGGAGCCCAAGTGTCAACAAGGTAGGAGAAGGAGCATCCTCCACTGTGGCTTCAGCAGATGTGGGGTGTGTGTGTGTGAGGGCGAGGGATACAGAGCACAGGTGTTTGGAGGGTTGGTGGAAATTCAAGCAGTGGTTGATGTATGCTGGTCCTTGGTTGTGGAGGGCCTTGTAGACGTGTGTCAGCATCTTGAATTGACATCTTTTCAGGTGGAGGGTGATGTGGGTCTGTTTGGGGAGGTCAAGGAAGAGTCTGGCACCTGAGTTATGTATCGTCTGGAGTCTCTTCAGGAGTTGGGTGGTGATTCCTGAATAAAGCGCATTGCTGTAGTCCAGCCGGCTGGTGACTATGGGTTGAGTGACAGTTTTTCTTGTGTTGTCGGGGAGCCATATGAAGATCTTTTCGAGCATGCGGAGGGTGTGGAAGCAAGAAGAGGAGACTGCATTGATTTGGCCTTTCATAGTAAGTTTGCTGTTTAAGATGATGCCAAGGTTGCATGTGTGGTCTGTCTGCGTGGGAGTGGGTTCCAGTACGGTGGGCCACCAGGTGTTGTTCCATGGGAAGGTGTTCCAAAAAATCAGCACTTCCGACTTGTCCGTGTTGACCTTCATCCATTCGATGACACTTGTCATGTATTTGTGGAAGCTGATCCTCCTGGTGGATAGGTCTACAGGAAGCCTGAGGATGAGCTGGGTGTTGTTTGCATAGGATATGATGTTTGAGGCCATTGGTTCTGATGATACCGGCCAGGGGGGCCATGTATGTGTTGAACAGGGTAGGGCTGATGGATTAACCTTGAGGGACACAGCAGATGATACCCTTGGGTTCCAAAGTGAAGGGTGGTAGTTGGATTTTCTGGGTATGTAGAGAAGGGGAGCAGAGAGATGGGGCAGTAGGTCTTGAGTTTGCTGGGTTTGGCAAATGATTTCTTGAGGAGGGGTTTGATCTCTAAATGTTTCCATCTGTTGGAGAAGGCAGCTGTGATGATGGATGCACTGAGAATAGAGGTGAGTTTCCAGCTGAATTCCTTACTCCCAAGGTTTAAGAAGTGGTGGGGGCAGGAGTCTGTTGATGCTCTGGAGTGGATGGAGCTCATGATGGCTGTGATGCTCTGAGTGGTGAGCTGTTCCCATGCTGTGAGCAGGTGGTTGTGGGTGGCGTCAGTTCATGTGAGGAGGTTGTATAGGTCGATGGGTTGGGGTTTGGTTTCCGTGAATGGTGGATATCTTCTTGTGGAAGTAGTCTGCCAGGGTGTCACAGAGTTCCTGGGTAGGGAAAATCGTGTTCTCTGTACATGATGGTCAGAACTCTCTGATGATGCTGATGGGTTCCTTGCTTTGGTTGTAGCTGGCTTCGATGCGGTTTGCCAGGGCACCTCTTTTTGTAGGATTTAGGTGTTAGGCTGACTTGAAGGCGTTTCAGTCTATGGGATTTTTGATTGTGCGCCATCTGCTTTCTAGCCTTTTGCAGTTGCGTTTCATGGTTGTAACGAGTTCTGGTGTGTACTAGCTGGCTTGTTTGGTGGAATTGCTGGTTTTGTCTGGCTTGATATAGATGATATGTTGGCGCAGTTGGTGATCCAGTTGGCGACAATCTTGATGGCCTGTTCATGGTTGGTTGCGTGGTCAGGGATGGTGGTGTTGAGGGCGTCTGTCCTTGGGTCTCTGTCAATTTCTTCCAGCTGTGGTGGGAGGAGCTTGGAGACTTGGTGGTGGTACATGAATATCCTGTGGTGGTGAAGTGGACGACAGCGTGGTTGGTCCAGGTGAGCTCAGTGACATGGCTGTACTTGACTCTGTCGCTGGCAGTGAAGATTGAGCAAAGCATGTTTCCTGTGCTGTGTGTGGGGTTGGTGAGATGAATGGGGTGATACATTTGGGGATGGTGCTGTCAAAGCTGTGGCGTGGTCCTGGGGATCTGTAGGCGAGGGAGCCTCTGATGGAACTTCTGCCGTCGGTATGGAGTTCCATGTTGAGGTGTATGATGATCGTTGTAGTGTCGTCTTCGGTGGTGGTGCAGTGGATGGTTTCTTTGTGAATGAGGGTGATGCCGCCTCCGTGTTTGTTGATGCCGTCCCTGAACATCATCTTGTAGCCATTGAGCGTCGCAGTGGCGATCTTAGGGATGGAGGAACGGTTGAGACAGGTCTTTGTGATGAAGATAAGGTGAGGGTGGTGACGATGTCCCAGATTTCTGTAGCATGTTTGCAGAGTGATCGGGCATGAGCAGGAGGCAGAGGAATAGTCCTGGGACGGTCGTTGTTGGTGAGGTGAGGAAGGTGTGGTGATGGTTTCTGTGTGGGTGGGTATTTCTGAGTTGCAGGCGAAGCGGGCAGAGGCGGTAGGTGAACGGTACTATATTTGATTGAAGAGAAGAGAGGCAACATTTGTTGTTGCGGCATCCGGGGTCCAGGTTTCGGACTGCGGGTGGTAGGAGAGCCAGGGTTCCTGGCGCTGGGCGATGTCTTGGCACGGATGGGTGCGGACAGTCTTGCCTTTGGCATGCCGGCGCTGCGCCCCCCATTAAGTAGGTCCTGGACAGAGGGAGGGGCTCTGGGAGGCAGTGGGCGGGCGGGCAGGAAGCGGGTAGGGAGAAGCAGCGAAAATGGGTGGGAAATGAGCAGCAGTGAAAGAACACAAACCGGCATGGGAGAAAAACACTTTATAGGCAGGCAAGTACACTGAAGCAAATACATTAAATACAGTGAGGTGGAAAGAGTAAAGATTAACAAGGCTGTTCCAAAAAGGCAAAAAGCAGAAACAGACTAACCAGGTGAATAACAAACAGGCTAAAGGCTAATCAAATACAGTAAATACAGTGCGGCGAAAGGAGTATAGACTAACAAGGCTGTTACACAACGGCAAGAACAGAGAAAGGCTAACAAGGTGACTAGCAGACACACAATGCGCTAAGGGGTAATCAAATAAAGTAAATACAGTGAGGCGGAAAGAGTGTAGACTAACAAGGCAGTAACAAAGCGGCAAGAACAGAGAAAGACTAACAAGGTGACTAGCAGACAGGCAATGTGCTAAGGGCTAATCAAATACAGTAGTAACAGTGAGGCAGCAAGAGAGAAGACTAGCAAGCTGTTACAAGAGGCAAGAAACAGAAAAAGACTAACACGGTGAATACCAGACTGGCTATACCCTATGGACTAATCCGGCAAAAAGCAAAAGTGAGGAAGTGGCAGTTCAGCTTCAGGTCCAATCGTAATGGCTTATGATTTGGTTTTCAGCCTTAAAGAGGGCTGCAATGTCTATGATTGATGAACGAATCAACAAGCCTAAGGTCAGGACTCAAGATACGGAAGATTGTTTGATGTTGTTTGCTCTGTCTGCAGTCTTGGACACCCTTAACCACCGGCTTTACAAACCACCTGTAAACTGTGGTGGGCGTTCCAGGGCTAGCTGGTGACTGACTGCACCTTATTTCAATACAGAGTTGAGTTATTTTGAAGCATGTGGAAGCAAAATACTTGCAAGGCACCAGGTACACCTGTCCCACACGCATGTGGTTCCACGAAGTGCATTTTGAAGCTTGTTTCTTCCTGATACCGTTGTGGTTGCTCATTGCCTGCAGTGCGCTTCAAATGAATCAGTAGAGCATCACTTTGTTGGCATTTTGTCTTTGTTGCCCCCTGAAGAAGGGATTTATCCCGAAATGCTTTGGGCATGAGGGCAAGACCAAATTGATCAAGAATGGCAGTATTACGGATTTTTCCAAAAAGGTATAAAAAAATTCCTACATTGTAATGTGAAGATATCAGATGTTCTTTAGCATTTGTTATGAACACAATGTATTCATGTCTAATTTTGTGGTATCTTAATACAATGAACTAGTAATCTGCCAGTTGTGTTTAATTTACACGTTGTTGAGTAATTGTTATTTCGACGTGGCTGCCATGGCCGCACTTCCGGTAGAAGGGGCACAGCAATCAATGATTCAGAAGGTGCAGTGACGCTGGGGCCCAGAGGATTGTGGGTCTCACTGAAACCGGATTATTTCTGTATGTTCCAGCTCGGCCAGTGTTGAGGGGAGGAGGGGGGGGGGGGGGGGGGGGATTTGACTGGTCAGCACTGGTAGGTATGACTTTACACGACCTTCAACAAAAAGTTAAGTCTCACTTCAATTGAAAAGGACTTATCACCAGTGGGTGCCACAAGGTCAGCGTTATGCATTTCGAAGAGTTTGCATTTTACTGCACGTATTCAAATGTGCTCGTCCAATAGTGCTTCCTTCCTGCAGCAGGCGCGCTGGCTCAGCGCCGCGGCTTTACGGCGCTGTAAATAACAGGTGTTACTTAAGGAAAGATGTCCCCGGGTGCTCGGCCGCACATCAATCACTGCCTCGCATACTTCTCTCACTAGGCTTCCAAAACGCGGCTAAACCCAATTAAAAAAGGATTATTTCATTAAATCGTTTTTACTGCCATAATAGTTTGGCTTGAAATCAGGAAATATATCAAATGCTTTTCCTTTGGAGCAAGAGCTGTGAGCAGCAGCTTTTGCAAGAGTGATCTAGCTGTAATCTGGTCAAATGAAGCAGGGGCTGCGTTATCTGAGCCTTAAAACGCTGAACATTGTCTGGGTTTCATGCGAGGGGCTCATAAAAAAGGACAAAGTCACTCCCTGTCCTCAGTAGGCCCCCCATGCTCACCCCAGGGGGGCACACACCCCTTGTAATGTCTCTTCCCCAGCCAGGAGGGGCTCTTGAGCCACTCCCTCTGTGCTGACATTTCCCTGCACCCTCCCTGTCCAAATCCTTACAACAATGTGCTGTGCCCACCTCAACCCAGGTATCACATGGCTAAGCTTTGAACTTTAAATCACCAACAATGGGCCCTCTCTATGCTCCTTATCAGGCACCTTCCTGTCTTGAAGGAACACAACAAAGGAAAAGCCTTTTCTGTCATCTCCAAACACACCTGGGATCAATTATTTTTTATTTTACTGAGTTTTATATAGCACAAACACCGAAGTCGGGTATCAGAGCGCGCTTTACATAGCATCAGTTGTGTTACATGAGGACACATTCATTAGGTCTCGCTGAACCAACGCGCATGCGTTGTCCTGCGAGAGTATTGTGGGCAAAACAACTCTTGAAACCAGCGAGGATTGTCCCCAATGCATGTGAGGTAATCAACCGTGACGCTTCCCCAGCACGCGCTTGGCCTCACTTGTCAATCACACACTCGCTCGCACATCAAAGGCTGCTCACTCAAACACCATATGCCTGCTCCCCTCCCCCGCCCCCCACGCCTCGCACCAGACTTCATTAGAATGCGCTCTGTGCATTCTCCCCTTCCTTTCAGCCCTTTTAGCCTCTTTCCCAGCTCACAGCCGGACCCTCCTTTCTCACCTCCTCTTTCCGTCTTTGTCTGTTTCCTCCGCCCCTCAATCAACTCTCTCAAGCTCTGAAGCGGACACTCCCCCGTCACCCTCATCCTCCTTTGCCCATCTCCACATTACTTTTAAATTGCAAGCCCCCTCTCTCTAGCTCACTCTCATCTCTTCTCTGGCGCAACCACCTCCTTCCTATCTTTATCATAATCGGGTTGCCCCATTGAGCCAACGTTCTTAATAGCGTTTTAAAATTAAAGAAACCAGATACGGTATATTTTCCTTGCTCACTCAAACACCATATGCCTGCTCCCCTCCCCCGCCCACCCACGCCTCGCACCAGACTTCAGCCGGACCCTCCTTTCTCACCTCCTCTTTCCGTCTTCGTCTGTTTCCACCGCCCCTCAATCAACTCTCTCAAGCTCTGAAGCGGACACTCCCCCGTCACCCTCATCCTCCTCTGCCCATCTCCACATTACTTTAAAATTTCAAGTCCCCTCTCTCCAGCTCACTCTCATCTCTTCTCTGGCGCAACCACCTCCTTCCTATCTTTGTCATAATCGGGTTGCCCCATTGAGCCAATGTTCTTGATAGCGTTTTAAAATTAAAGAAACCAGATACGGTATATTTTCCTTGCTCACTCGAACACCATATGCCTGCTCCCTTCCCCCGCCCCCCACGCCTCGCACCAGACTTCATTGGAATGCGCTCCGTGCATTCTCCCCTCCCTTTCAGCCGTTTTAGCCTCTTTCCCAGCTTCCAGCCGGACCCTCCTTTCTCACCTCCTCTTTCCGTCTTCGTCTGTTTCCTCCGCCCCTCAATCAACTCTCTCGAGCTCTGAAGCGGACACTCCCCCGTCACCCTCATCCTCCTCTGCCCATCTCCACATTACTTTTAAATTCCAAGCCCCCTCTCTCTAGCTCACTCTCATCTCTTCTCTGGCGCAACCACCTCCTTCCTATCTTTGTCATAATCGGGTTTCCCCATTGAGCCAACGTTCTTGATAGCGTTTTAAAATTAAAGAAACCAGCTACAGTATATTTTCCTTGCTTGGCTACATTCTTGGCTCACAACTCGTGACCAAGTCATGTTGGCCCCTGAACGGCGGGGTTGGTTAAACAAGAGAGGCTTGCGTTACACACTGAAGAGTAAAGAAAGACTTGGCACCCACATTCCCTCTCGTGAATCCAGAGCCAGGTGTAACTTACTTAGCAAGTCGCAGTGCCTTGAAGAGTTACACTTTACAAAACTCTATTAAAAAAAAATCCTCTAAAATAAAAGACGAAGTTCAAGCTGCCATATCCGAAAGCTAAGCAGACTATATTTGAGCTAAAACGGAGGACAACCAGCATTCCTTAAGCCAGTCATCTTGAATTTGCCTACTGTTTCTCGATAGCAGGAAGTGACGCATCTCCTAAGTTGTGTCTCCTCATTCTATGGTTGCAAGTCATATTTCACGACAGAAACTACGGTAGCGTTTCACTGGCACCATATGTAACTGGAATGTTCAAGTCATTCATTCCATAGGGGTGTTCTGCAGCATGCGTGCACATCAGAGAGTGTGCTTGCTCATAAAACCAGTGCATTCGCCCATTCAGCACAGCATAAGCGGCCCACTCTTCATGCTGTCAAACTGTGCCAGGGCTCCCTTAACGCACAGGGTGCACAGACAGCCCACACACTCTCACACACACTGCATGCATTCATAGCATACATTGCGTGCACCCAAACCCCAAATAATGCACAATCCACTATCATAAGTGCATGCAAGCACACCATTAAAACAGCATATGCATGCACACAAAACAGTACATCAGGGGTGTCCATCGTAAGTCCAGGAAGATTGGTGCATTGACACGTTTTCAGGATAGCCACGGTCTATGTATCTATCACTGTCTTGGCCTCTCCACTCTTCCTCTATTTCTGTCTCACTCTCTCCTGCCCCTTCCCTGTCTTGGCCTCTCCACTCTTCCTCTGTTTCCGTCTCACTCTCTCCTGCCCCTTTACTGTCTTGGCCTCTCCACTCGTCCTCTATTTCTGTCTCACTCTCTCCTGCCCCTTTACTGGCTTGGCCTCTCCACACTTCCTCTATTTCTGTTTCGCTCTCTCCTGCCCCTTCACTGTCTCGGCCTCTCCACTCTTCCTCAGTTTCCGCCTCACTCTCTCCTGCCCCTTCATTGTCTTGGCCTCTCCACTCTTCCTCAGTTTCCGCCTCACTCTCTCCTGCCACTTCACTGTCTTGACCTCTCCACTCTTCTTCTATTTCTGTCTCACTCTCTCCTGCCCCTTCACTGTCTTGGCCTCTCCACTCTTCTTCTATTTCTGTCTCACTCTCTCCTGCACCTTCACTGTCTTGGCCTCTCCACTCATCCTCTATTTCTGTCTCACTCTCTCCTGCCCCTTCACTGTCTTGGCCTCTCCACTCTTCCTCTGTTTCCGTCTCACTGTCTCCTGCCCCTTCACTGTCTTGGCCTCTCCACTCTTCCTCAATTTCCGTCTCACTCTCTCCTGCCCCTTCACTGTCTTGACCTCTCCACTCTTCCACTATTTCTGTCCCACTCTCTCCTGCCCCTTCCCTGTCTTGGCCTCTCCACTCTTCCTCTGTTTCCGTCTCACTCTCTCCTGCCCCTTCACTGTCTTGGCCTCTCCACTCTTCCTCAGTTTCCGCCTCACTCTCTCCTGCCCCTTCCCTGTCTTGGCCTCTCCACTCTTCTGCTATTTCTGTCTCACTATCTCCTGCCCCTTCACTGTCTTGGCCTCTCCACTCTTCCTCTGTTTCTGTCTCACTCTCTCCTGCCCCTTCCCTGTCTTGGCCTCTCCACTCTTCCTCTATTTCTGTCTCACTCTCTCCTGCCCCTTCCCTGTCTTGGCCTCTCCACTCTTCTGCTATTTCTGTCTCACTATCTCCTGCCCCTTCACTGTCTTGGCCTCTCCACTCTTCCTCTGTTTCTGTCTCACTCTCTCCTGCCCCTTCCCTGTCTTGGCCTCTCCACTCTTCCTCTATTTCTGTCTCACTCTCTCCTGCCCCTTCCCTGTCTTTGCCTCTCCACTCTTCCTCTGTTTCCGTCTCACTGTCTCCTGCCCCTTCACTGTCTTGGCATATCCACTCTTCCTCAGTTTCCGTCTCACTCTCTCCTGCCCCTTCACTGTCTTGGCCTCTCCACTCTTCCTCATTTTCCGTCTCACTCTCTCCTGCCGCTTCACTGTCTTGGCCTCTCCACTCTTCCTCTATTTCTGTCTCACTCTCTCCTGCCCCTTCCCTGTCTTGGCCTCTCCACTCTTCCTCTGTTTCCGTCTCACTCTCTCCTGCCCCTTCCCTCTCTTGGCCTCTCCACTCTTCCTCTCTTGCTGTTTCACTCTCTCCTGCCCCTTCACTGTCTTGGCCTCTCCACTCTTCCTCAGTTTCCGCCTCACTCTCTCCTGCCCCTTCACTGTCTTGGCCTCTTCACTCTTCCTCTATTTCTGTCTCACTCTCTCCTGCCCCTTCCCTGTCTTGGCCTCTCCACTCTTCCTCTGTTTCCGTCTCACTCTCTCCTGCCCCTTCACTGTCTTGGCCTCTCCACTCGTCCTCAGTTTCCGCCTCACTCTCTCCTGCCCCTTCACTGTCTTGGCCTCTCCACTCTTCCTCGGTTTCCGCCTCACTCTCTCCTGCCCCTTCCCTGTCTTGGCCTCTCCACTCTTCTGCTATTTCTGTCTCACTATCTCCTGCCCCTTCACTGTCTTGGCCTCTCCACTCTTCCTCTATTTCTGTCTCACTCTCTCCTGCCCCTTCCCTGTCTTTGCCTCTCCACTCTTCCTCTGTTTCCGTCTCACTGTCTCCTGCCCCTTCACTGTCTTGGCATATCCACTCTTCCTCAGTTTCCGTCTCACTCTCTCCTGCCCCTTCACTGTCTTGGGCTCTCCACTCTTCGTCATTTTCCGTCTCACTCTCTCCTGCCGCTTCACTGTCTTGGCCTCTCCACTCTTCCTCTATTTCTGTCTCACTCTCTCCTGCCCCTTCCCTGTCTTGGCCTCTCCACTCTTCCTCTGTTTCCGTCTCACTCTCTCCTGCCCCTTCCCTCTCTTGGCCTCTCCACTCTTCCTCTCTTGCTGTTTCACTCTCTCCTGCCCCTTCACTGTCTTGGCCTCTCCACTCTTCCTCAGTTTCCGCCTCACTCTCTCCTGCCCCTTCACTGTCTTGGCCTCTCCACTCTTCCTCTATTTCTGTCTCACTCTCTCCTGCCCCTTCCCTGTCTTGGCCTCTCCACTCTTCCTCTGTTTCCGTCTCACTCTCTCCTGCCCCTTCACTGTCTTGGCCTCTCCACTCTTCCCCAGTTTCCGCCTCACTCTCTCCTGCCCCTTCACTGTCTTGGCCTCTCCATTCTTCCTCTATTTCCGTCTCACGATCTCCTGCCACTTCACTGTCTTGGCCTCTCCACTCTTCCTCAGTTTCCGTCTCACTCTCTCCTTCCCCTTCACTGTCTTGACCTCTCCACTCTTCCTCTATTTCTGTCTCACTCTCTCCTGCTCCTTCCCTGTCTTGGCCTCTCCACTCTTCCTCTGTTTCCGTCTCACTATCTCCTGCCCCTTCACTGTCTTGGCCTCTCCACTCTTCCTCTATTTCTGTCTCACTCTCTCCTGCCCCTTCACTGTCTTGGCCTCTCCACTCTTCCTCTGTTTCTGTCTAACTCTCTCCTGCCCCTTCACTGTCTTGGCCTCTCCACTCTTCCTCTGTTTCCGCCTCACTCCTTCCTGCCCCTTTACTGTCTTGGCCTCTCCACTCTTCCTCAATTTCCGCCTCACTCTCTCCTGCCCCTTCACTGTCTTGGCCTCTCCACTCTTTCTCAGTTTCTGTCTCACTCTCTCCTGCCCCTTCACTGTCTTGGCCTCTCCACTCTTTCTCTATTTCCGTCTCACTCTCTCCTGCCCCTTCACTGTCTTGGCCTCCCCACTCTTCCTCTGTTTCTGTCTCACTCTCTCCTGCCCCTTCACTGTCTTGGCCTCTCCACTCTTCCTCAGTTTCCGTCTCACTCTCTCTTGCCCCTTCACTGTCTTGACCCCGCACTCATTACTTCTATACAATACCCAAGGTCCACAAAAACCTTGAAAGTCCACCAGGCCGCCCTATTGTGTCCGGCATTTCATCCGTTCTAAAACCACTGTCAAAGTTTGCTGATGCCTTTTTAAGACCCTTGGTGCAAACATTCGACACGTACCTAAGAGACACCAAAGCGGTTCTGCAATTACTACAGAACCATCCTTTTGATCCAGACTCCCAGATGCTATTGAGCCTTGATGTGGAGAGTCTCTACACAAGCCTTCCACATGACGAGACACTACTGATCATTGAGGAAGTACTTCACTCTGACCGATGGAAATACCAAACCCCCCGTGGAGTGGTTATGGAGTGTATCTCGCTAGCACTTACCAAAAACTTTTTTGAATACAAGAGCACTCTGTATTGGCAAAGCCATGGAACTAGTATGGGGAGCACATTTGCGCCGAGCCTGGCGGGATTGTACGTTCACCATCTAGAATCCTTCAGGATTCTCCACCCAGACAACCCTTTCAGGGAGAGAATCCACACGTGGCGACGCTATATTGATGACATCCTGGTGATCTGGGAAGGGGATGGCCAATCGATCACTGAGTTCATGCATTGGCTGAATAACCAAAACTATTTCCTTAAGTTCACCCACCAAATGTCCAACAGTTCAATGGGACGCTCTTTGGAGCAGCTGAGCGCTCTACAAAACAAATAGTAACATAACATAACATAACATAACATAACAATGGTCTTCCTAGATCTTAACATCTATCATGAGGCTGGTCTGTTGAAAAGTGAGACCCATTTCAAACCGACGGCGAGGAACTGCCTCCTCAGGTTTGACAGCTTCCATCCACGTCACCTGAGGGAGAACTTACCATACGGGCAGTTCCTACGCCTACGTCGCAACTGTAGCGACATAGCCAAGTACAAAGCTCAGGCCAAGGATCTGGGTGCGAAACTGAAACAGAGAAAATACCCTAAACAGGTTATTCAAAAAGCAATGAAAAGAGCTAGAAACAATAACCGTGAAGCCCTTCTGGAAGACAAATCTCCCAGAGAAAACCAACCCAGCAGAACAGTCTGTGTCACCACTTATAGTCCAGTCTCGAACCAAGTTTCCAAACTGGTTAATAAACACTGGCGTATTCTAACAAGCGGTTCACTTAATCTGGAAAAACCTTTGTTTGCCCACAGACGGGGCAGGAATCTTAAGGACATGCTTGTCCATACGAGACCTCCAACAACTAAAGAACAACAAACAAGGTTACAGGGAGTACATGGCCACCACCCCTGTGGTAACTGTAATAGCTGTCATTTAACCAAAAAGAGCCAGACCCTCACCTTCATGAATGGTACCAGATGGGAACAACGCACGTTCACTAACTGTAATAGCAAGAACGTTGTGTATCTGATCACATGCCCCTGCAAAAAAGAATATGTGGGCATGACAACAAGGGCAGTCAAAATCAGGATCAATGAACATAAAAGCAACATAAGATGCAAGAAATCAACCACAAAAATGGCAGCCCACTTTCTAGAATACCAACATTGTGTAAACGAAATACATTGGACAGTGATTGAGCAACTGCCGACAGATGTTGGGCTATTTGAAAAGGACAGAGGTGGGTGTTCCGCCTTGGAACAGACACCACTGGGCTAAATGACTCCATTCCATGGAGCCAATTGCGTTGATCTGTCTTGACATAATGGGTACCCTTCAATTTCCTTCCATGCTGACAGAGAACCTATGTAAAAACCATCTACACATTAAGATTGTCTTTTCCAAGAGTCTATGAATACCATCACCTCCATATGGTTATGACCTTTTCGTGTTAAAATAATACTGTCCTTGATACCACTTTGACTACCCCGTGGTACTGAATGCCTTCAGTGCCACTCTCTACCCCAGAGGCATGCGCAAACAATTAGCGTCTGAATAAACACCAACACACATGCGCGCCGTCTTGTTGTGCCGTTTCTACTGAACGGCATCATTACTAGCAGTACGCATGCGCGCGTGCAGGAACACTCACTCCCAGCGCATGCACAGTCTCTCCGCGTAACACGCCCTTGACCAGCGCGCAATATTGGACCTGGTCTGAATACTCTATCCTTGTTTGGGCATGTTTCTGCTTCTGATTACACACTAATTGAAGCGGCAGGCAGTATATAAGAGGCTAGAATCAACTTGACCCGACACACCGTCGGAGCCGCGTTGAGGGGAAGACAGTCTACTAGACCGTGCAGTAACCGTGAGTTGGGTTGTGAAAGACAAGGGCCACCTATTTCTCCCATCATAACTGCATAACCCTAAAACCTACCTTTAATATCCTATAGATTGCTATATTGAGCAGTGAGGAAGGAACCCCCAACACCACGCTTAGGCTCATGAGGTCAGACAACCTTGATCTATAAGTAAGCCACTATTATCAAATCCTCTTCCTTCCTCCACAATCAATGTTGGGAAAGATGTTTTTGGCGTGTTTTCCACTAAGTGTATGTCTTTGTCTACTGTGTGTCTGTTTATTGTTTTATTTTACAGGGTCCTTGAACCTTATTTTCGGTTCATTTTTACCCTCACGTAACTGGAAATCATTTTTCCCTGTTCCTGGACGTCCGACTGTGATGTTTATTATGTTTTTCACCCTACAGGTTCTTCAAACGCCAATTGGGCGCAACAGAGCTTATCCGCATTTCTACACTGATAGGTACATTTCACCTAGTGTTTTTGGTAAAATACACTTTTACATCCATGTGAGTAAGGTGAGGATAATCGTGCATATCCTCGTCCTGAAGAAGGAGTCGCTGTACTCCGAAACATGTCGACGCTTTTTATAGAGGTTGATATACCCTAATACGTATAATTGTCTACCTCACCTTGCACCCTTTTAACAATACCAGCCGAGGACGTAATAAATATTTTTTCCTACGAGCCAGGTATTTTTTAACCTTCACTCTTTTCACCTCACCACTCACACTCCCTCTCTCACACACACAAACACATAGTTCACTATTAGTGCTCCTACGTATTCGTGAGTCGCAGCACGCCGCATCCCGTAGAGGGGTGCGAAGGCCCCGATGATGAAGCATGACACCAAGGGGCCTGTTGGTGTGTGAGGGGCATTTAAACAACACTGTGTGCTCCCCATCACTTTAGGGATCACTACCACCTTCTGAGTGGATTCTACTTTGTTTAAACGAATTACCAGGGGAGACTGAATCCACTTGTTACTCTCCCTCCCTCCTTTTGTTATATTCACCCCCCTGGATAAACCTGGCCTGGTCCGAGTGCACTAGCTTTGTTGTGTAGGGTAATAGTCGGGTTGCTAGGATTTTACTTAGTATATTGTAGTCCATGTTTAACATGGAAAGGGGCCGATAGGCTGTATGGTCGTGTGCCGGCTTCCCTGGCTTTAGTATCAGAACAATGAGTGCTTCTCTGGAGCTCTCTGGCAGAATACTGGCCTCGTAAGCCGTATTGTACAGTGCAGTTAGTCTAGGCGCCAATTCTTCGGTATATGTCCCCAAAAACTCCACCGGCAATCCATCTGTGCGGGGGGTTTTGTTACATGCCATGTGTTTTATGGCTCCACGTACCTCCTGCTCTGTGATGTGGCCCCTAGTTCATCCTTCTCCGCTAGTTCTAGTCTTGGCAATTGTGCCCCCTCTAGGTATTCCCGTGCTGCAGATCCATCTCGCGCAGGAGTGCTGTGGTATAGTCCAGTATAATATTGTGCAAAGATGTTATTGATTTCCTCTTGGGTAAAGCATCCAGTGCCTGCTTGGTACTCTAATTCCACTATCGGATAGTTCCTGTTATTGGGGTTAGCCAGCCACGCTAGCAGAAACTCAGATTTGTCTGTCTCTGCCTGTGCCCTGCTCAGGTATTGCTTATAATCAAAGCTTCTAAAGCATTCTGTTTGCTTCGCTACTAACTCCCTAGTGTCCTGCGCTTCTGTCTGGATCTCCGGTTTCCCTAGGCGCTCCTTCTCTAGGTCCCTGAGGGTCAGCTCCGCCCCTTCTATCTCCAAGAGGAGTGTTCGCCTAATTCCCTTGCTTTCCGCTATGCAGTGACCTTGCAGAACTGCCTTAAAGGCGTCCCACTCCGTCATTGGGGAGCAAGCTGTCCTTGCGTTGGCCTCAAAATATTGTGTGATTTTCATCCAGATCCCTTCCCTAAAAACCTGGTCATCTAGCGCCTCTGGGCGGAGCTTCCATGTTGGGATTACAGACTGGGTCTGTGCCCATGTAAGTCTGAGCAAAACTGGGTTGTGGTCCGAGATCGTTCGGGCCAGATACTCGGTCGAGGACACCACACTCTGCACATCCGCCATACACAAAAAGGTATCTAGTCAGACGTGGAGTTCATGCACGGGCGAGAAGTGAGAGTAGTCCCTATTGTGAGGGTGGAGTCTCCTCCAAGAGTCTAGCAGTCCCCAGTGTTTCTGCCAGGCAGCGAATGCTTGTGTGGGGTGTGTTGTTGCTGAGTCATGCAGCGGGGGATGGGATCTGTCCAATCCTACGTCAGCTCTGCTAATAAAGTCCCCCTCTATTAGTGTAGGGCAGTCATGTATGGGGATAATCTACAGGATAACTGCTCGAAGAACGCTGGTTGGTCCATGTTTGGGGAGTATACATTATTATGTTTTGGTATTGTCCTTCTAATTGCCCTTGTACCACCACATATCTTCCCACGGGATCTACTAAGGAGTCCATCACCTGGAAAGGGACACCAGTCTGCACCCAGATCAATGTCCCTGAGTGCAAGCTGAGTACATAGTGAAGTATTTCTGACCTCTTCATTGTCTCTTCAGCGCCCTGCTCTCTTTCTGCATGAGATGTGTTTCTTGAAGGAGTGCTTTTTGTACTCCCATCTCCTTAGATAAGATAGCACTTTATACCACTTTGCCATAGACTGCCTTCCCCGGATATTCCAAAACATGCATTCATATATATGTGTCCCAGTCACCATTTTTACTCTTAAATTAAGCACTCCCCATTCCTGCCCCAGTTCCCCCCACTCTGCATGTAGGAGTTTCCCAGTTGTCTTGTCTTAGTTCTAGTAAGCGGTGCCACTCAAGACCCCCCAAACTATGTAACTGTAAACAACTTCCCCAACTCCCACCTTCCCAGGACAAGTAGGTGTGTGCCTCCCATCCAAACCATACAATGTCAACTATCAGCAGCTCCCTCGCTGCTCGGTCACTTAGGGGGTGTGACCGAGTGCTCGTCCAGGCCTCAATCCGCCCTCCAGTTCTAATTAAATAGTGGTTTTCTCCCTGTTGCCCTTCTCAGGCGTCCCTGCTACCTCCCTCCTGACCTGCAGTTGCATCATGTCTTTTAGCTTGCTTCATTTCACGCCCTTCTTGATATGTTCTTAGATTATGTCATGTGCCGTCTGTGGAGTTATGTGTCGGTGTTCAACACTCAGTACTTCTGATACTGTGGATGAGCATTCAGAGTCTGATTCTTGCAGCTGTATTACGCTCCTCTGGGACGATTGTTCCACTCCTCTGCCACTGATCAGCGCCACTTAATTCACCACATTCTGGTGTTGAATTTGTACTTCTTCCCGCGTGGGCATGGGCATTGTTCTGTCTACCCTTGGATCTGCAGCTACGTGACCGTTGCCCCTTCGGTTGCGCTCTAGCCAGTCCCAGGCCTCTCGAGGGGTCTGTAAGTGTAAGAATTCCACGCCATTCTCTGCAACCACTCGTAACCTGGCCTGATAAAGCATGGAGTATTTGTATTCCAGCTGACGGAGATTTTGTTTCACACTATGGTTCGCTCCTCTTTAATTCTGGACTTCTCTAGAGAAATCTGGGAAAATTCAGACCACTCCGTTGTTCACCTGGAGGTCTCCATTGTGTCTGGCTCTTGTCAGGATGTGATCTCTGTTGCGGTAGTAGGGGAGCCTTGCCACCACCGCTCTAGCAAGAGCGCCCGTGGGGGCGGCCTTGCCGGCACTTGGTGCGCTCTTTCAAAGGCATAGAACACAGATAGTACCTCCGGTGCCACCTCCTTACTAATCCACTTTTCGAGATAGTCCACCATGTTGGCACCTTCCACTTTCTTGGGGAGTCCTACTATTCGTATATTTTTTCTCTGTGACCGATTTTTGTGGTCTTCGGCCCTGAGTTCTAACATGCGCACCTTGCTTTCTAATGCGGCCAGCTGTTTTTCCATGGCTGAGTTGCCCGGGGACATCTCTGACAGCTGTCGCTCGTTCGTCGTCACTCGCTCTGCTAGGTGTTTGTGGTTGTCCCGTAAAATGCCCAGGTCCATACCTATCAAGTCTATTTTTGCCTCTAGGAGCTCACTGGAGCTTGTTATTGCTGGAAGGATGTCTTGTAGAGTTGGAACTCGAGGGCAGTTCGTTTCGAGTTTGGGGGGGTCTCGTCTCCCTTTATCGCTATCTCCAGCGGGGTTCCTTACGTGCCCTTCTTCTTCGTAATTTTCCCCATTTCTCACTCACCGTCTGCGTCAGGTCTGTGTGTGTGCCTTTCTCAGGTTCTATTCTGCTGCCGCCTGTTCCCAAAGGGAGTGGTCTCCTCTGTCCGTGCTGAGGGTCTTCTAGCGTCTGGGGTCCTGCGGCCCTGCATCTTGTGAGATTATTGCTCTCTTTTTTTTTTTCAGAACAAAGTTTTATTAGATTTTGGCAGTTGACAGAATACAAGAAATAAAACACCGCTCCCTAAGAATCAGAGAGGCAGTGTGCCTATAAAAGTGTCATTTCCAAAAACATTCAGTCAACATTCCCCCAGTATCCCACCCTCCACTATCCCACCCGGTGCCCTCCCTCCACCCCGCACGGTGTCTACAGTGTCCATCAAAAGGAGCCTAGCAATCTCAATAGCTGCATGTGTACCAATTCACCCATAGTCGGTAAGGGCGCGATCCGCGTCGGTGGCCTGAGGCGCCGGGGGATCCAGCAGAAGGCCCCTGTAGTCCGCCCAATTCTTCCAGATCTTAAAATGTTTTGTGGGACACCCCCTGGCCTCAAATACTGGGCGTTCTAGTCCCATGTTAAAGTCCATGCCCCGTTTCCACACCTCCAGCAACGGGGCTCTAGGAGCCTTCCAGGCCCGGGCTATATCTCTTTTGGCCACTATAAGGCCTAAGAGAAGCAGATGGCGTTTGTATATATTCCCCCCCACTTGTTCCATGACATGCAGGAGGCCTAACTTCGGCGAGCGGGGAAGCTCCCAGCCCAGCACCTCCTCCAGGCAATTCCACACTCCGGTCCAGAATCCCTGCAGTCTCACACACTCCCACACCGTATGAATAAAAGAGCCTATTGCATTTTCACATCTCAGGCACTCTGGGGAGGCGATCAGCCCCGCCTTCCACAGTCGTTCCCTCGTGAAGTACGCCCTATGTAAGTACTTAAATTGAATAAAGCGCAATCGCACCGCAATCGCTGCTCCCCTAGGGGCCTCCAGGGCTTCTCTCCAGTCCTCCTCTTCCAGACTCCCCAACTCTCCCTCCCAGACCAACCGCAATTTATCAAGGGAAGGGGAACAGTGGGTGACCAGCGTCTGATATATGGTAGATATTTTTTTGGTTTCTAGGTCCCCCATGAATAGTTTAGCCTCCAGGGGGCTGAACTCCGGTAGAGAAGTCAAGTCCGCTATGGTGGGGGTCAGGGCGTGTCGGAGCTGCAGGTATCGAAAGAATTGAGATTGGGGCATGTCATATTCATCCCGCAGAGCCTGAAAAGACTTGAGGATCGAGCCCTTCATTACGTGCCCAGCGCCGAGACACCGATAGCGTCCCAGCCATCAAAGCCTCGCAGGGAAGCTAGAGCCGGCAATCTCCCATTGTGCCATAGCGGGGTTTCCCGCGTCAGCCTGTTCCACCATCCCATGCGTCGGAGCGCATCGCGCCACACCCGGAAAACTGTCTGAGTGACCGCTGGGAGTCTCTTCCGGAGGGCCGCCGAATACAAGATTGTATGGAGCGTGTGCGGGTCCATCCAGTATCTCTCCAGGGCATAGGTCGGGTCGCCGCGATCTCCGTACCACCATTCATTGAGGACCAGCAGGTGTGACTTATTGCTCTCTTTTAGTGGAGGATTGCGCTCCCCAGCACCATATCGCAAGTTCTGGACTTCTGCTCCGGGTTCAGTGTGCCTCCAGGGGCAGCTCGGCTCTCCTCATGCGTGTTGTGCGTGGGCAGTGCTCCTCGCGCTGCCTGCGCTGTTTACAGTGCTCGGCGCCTTGCTTTGTCCTCTGTCCGCTTTTCTGTGGGCCTCTACTGCGCAGGGGTATGGCCTTCCCCTCTATCTGTTGCCTCTGGGGGTTGTTCCCCCCAGGCACTGCCGCTCTCTGCTAAGTGTCCCTCGTTGGGGTGGGCTGGGTCCTCTGTTTGCTGTGGGTGCTCTCACTCTGTTGCGCCTTGGTCTTGACCCCCATTCCTTGTGTGGGGGTTTCTGCAGTGCGTGCTGACTATCTCAAGGCTCAGGGGGGCTTTGCTTTACTCTTGGTCCCTTTTTACCCGCGCCTGGCATCCTCCACCACCGGTCGGCTCTTTGGGAGGGGGGCACAGATGCCCTTTGCTGTCACCCCCCGACTCTGGCCTTCTCCGACTTTTGCACTCTGAGGAGGGGGCAGGTACTCTCTACCGGTACCCTCTGCTTCTGGGCGCCTGTGTCCCACTCGCTGCAAGGGGGGGGACCCAGGTGCTCCTTACTGGAGTGTACCCCAGGCTCTCGTCGGCTCTCAGACTGCTCCGGTCCGCTCCTTAGTCTCTGGTGCCCGCTCCTCCGCCCGCTGTGCCACAGTGGGGATCCACCATCTTGGGTGAGGCAGTTGGTTCCTCCGTCCTCCTGATGCCACCAGTATTCTCTCTCCGGGGTCCCCCCTCAGCCACTGCTTACTGCGCCGCGAAGGGACTCACACTGATGGGCCCATTTCCTCTCTCGCTGCCCTCGCGCCTCACACTCTGTAGGGTGCTTTCTTCTGCCGTCGCTTCAATCTCGGTCTGCTTTCCCTTCTCGGCTCGTGGGTCCTCTGCTCGCCGGACACTCCTCGCCGCCCTCCAGGACCCAGCGCAGTCCGCAGCCATAGATCGCAGCAAGCTCCCTACTTCCACAGTGCCTCCAACTCTCCAGGACAGTCTCAGGTGCTGGGGGTTCTCTCTGTCTTTTGCTGTTGCCCGCCGCCATTTGGAGGAGGCCGCGCTGCCTCCCTCGGTCGCGCTCCCTCGGGTGTTTGTTTCGTTGCTGTAACGCAACTTCTCGCCGCCTCAGTGTGCCCCCCTATCTTATGGTGGGCCCCGGGGTGATTATTGGGTCCGGTTTGGCCCTCGGGTGTCAGGATGGATCGTAATGGTGGTTGCCCGGATGGAGCTCTGAAGCTTCGCTGCTCACTCCATCGGCGCCAGGCCACGCCCTCAAATTTAGTCTTATTGTTAACGATTGGAAATTGGAGAACATTTATTTTCTCCATGGTTATGTACAATAATATGAGCTCAATTTGTTCTCTGATTTGCATGATGCAAACGTTTAGTTATGACTACACACAATTTGTTCCACTACAAATAGGATTGCCATTGTTCCAAGAGAAAAATATCGGCCATTTGTTGTTATGATCTAAATAGGACTAAACCGCATAATATTAATTTTAAGATGACTTCTCCCTTTTTGTTTACTTTAAGTATTGGTCAGAGATGGTTAAAACAGCACTAGAACATATTTAAAAGTGTTCTATTTATATTTGCTGTTTGAAGTGTGTACACGTAAGGGATAAAAATAGGTGATTTTGCTTATTTGTTTATACCGATGGTGCCGTAAAAAACCGATCAGATGGCAACCCTAATTGCAAATCACACAAGCAGCCGAAATGGTGCAAACACAATTGCCCTATTTTTGGTCCCAGTTCAATACACCTGTAATAGGGCCCCTTGCCTCCAAAAACGACTCTTATGTTTCCAGTGACCGGCACCTGAACCGCTGCTCGGTAAATCATCATGCACAATGATTTTCAGAGAAAGTGGGACATAGCAGCGCGCGCAGCGAGGCCCGGGGATTTGCAGGCGGTGATTAAAGCGAGGCCCGGCTGCGCAGCGCGGCCTTACACGGGCCCGGAATGTCAGCGCAGCGTGGGGCGCGCGGCCGTGCTGGGAACAAGCGCGGGCCTGCTCCCGGCCGCCCGGTAGCCCAAATACAGCCTTCTTCGTTTACATTCCTGGAATAGGCGGCGGACGGCCGGAATCCGCAACTGTCGCAGCCCGCAGCCTCAGCGCTTAGGGAAAACTCTCGGGAGGTGGAGGCGCTATTGTGTTTACAGCTCCGGGGGAATCCTGCAGCTCGGCCAGCCATAGACAGTCTGGCACCATCGCCTTGCTGCAGGAAAACGCTGATTCATCGCCGCCTGCCCGGGCGCGGGGAGGGTGCTGCCTGGTGTCAGTTACCTCTGTCAGTGATGATCTCGGCGGCAAGGTGACAAACGGCGCCGAAGCCATTCCTGGTACGTGCAGGAGAATGCATGACCCAGTGGCGTAGTAGGAGAGCCGTGCAAGTGAGGAAAGCACCCTCCTCTCTCCCAACTCCCTCTCGGGCAGTATAGAATGAGCCATAAACCGGGTATCCTGGGCTCATCAGACCCTGGTGCTACTACCGTTAGGCGCATGCACAAGGTCACACGTAGTCCCTGGAAGGGCAGACAGAATTTTAAAAACTGAATTTTGATAGGGCGATCCAAGAAAATTCTAGGTAGCTGCTTAACATGCCCCTGCTGAGGTATACCAGATCTCCTTATGGACAAAAGCAGTTATGGTGTGAATTTAACCCCGAAACCAGCAGTGTCCCTAAGTTTAGATGTTCTACAAATTATCATAGCAGAAAACTCAACAGCAATGGGTACTATTAATAAGAAGATGCTGCAATGCCTCTTGCCATTCACACAATCCGACCCTGGTGTGCCTCACTCCAGTCTAGCACTGGTCCAGTGATAACCTGTATGAAACCAACGTCTATGGAAAAATAAGACTCACCTCAATGACATTTGCATTTTTGCATTGCCCAAGGCCAATGAAATATGCCTATTAATCCTTAAATTATCTCTGTTAGACCTGCCAACCTTGGCATGGTTTTCCCTGACTTTTTGCCTACTGACCTTCTGTTTTTGACTGTTTTTGCTGACTTCTATTTTGCTAACTTTAGAAATCGGGGCACTTTACCACTGCCAACTAGTGCTAAAGTGCATGTGCTCTTTACCTAAAACATGGTGACATTGGTTTATCCACCATTGGCATTTACTTATAAGGCCCTTTTAAAGGGCATTACATGTGCCCAGAGCCTGTAAATCAAATGCTACTTGTGGGCCTGTAGCACTGATTTTGCCACCCACTTAAGTAGCCCTTTAAACATGTCCCAGGCCTGCCACTGCAAAGCCTGTGTGTGCAGTTTTAAACTGCCATTTCGACCTGGCAAGATAACCTACTTGCCAGGCCCAACTCTTCCTTTTTAATACACATAGGTCACCCCTAATGTAGGCCCTGGACAGACCATTTGCAGGCAATTAGTCGAAGCGGACCGGCAGCCGTGAGGGGAACGGCTTTACCGCTACCTGACACGCCGTGAGGGAAACGGCCAACGCGAACCACACTTCCCAGCTGCCCCAGGGAGGCGAGCAGCATTCGCGTCACCAGCGCGCCCAGAGGCGCTTAAGAAAACTGAACGCCCCTCGCCTCGCGAGTCGCGCGCGGGAGCCGCTCGGGAGAAGCCCGGGACAAGGGCGGGGCAGTCTGTGCAGTCCGGGCAGAACGAGGCAGGGCTGGGCCACCCCCTTAAGAAGTAAGATTCATGAACTTTTAGATTATTTTGTAAATGTAATTTCGGTTCTGAAGTTAAAACTGGAAGTACATTGATGTTATAAATCCCTGTTCCTGTGCTCCTGCTTAGTACCAATGGTGGTCTAAAAGACATTAAAATTGAAGGAGCCAGCATCTAGCTATTATCAATGGCTAAAAATAAAGTCACCATGGACAATTATCTAGTTAAAATGGTGAGCAAAATCAACAATGATAGAAGGAAGTCACTGGGCCGTGATAATTTACCTGAGATAACAACAACTGTACCTGAAGTCAGTGGTGGATCGAACTCAGCCCCCCCTTCCACTACTGTTGTCACCACCAGTGCTCTTATAGTGGAATCCCCGGAGACAAACATGGTAGACCAGGACACACTAGATGATGACCCGCCTGACGACCTTATGGATGTTTCCACTCACTGCTCACCAGCCAAGAGAGCAGTAAGGAAATGTAGGAAAACAGCGTCTAAACGGGGAGGAACTCACCTTATGAGAAAGCTTGGTACAGCCAAGAGGAGTACTCCCAGCCACAAGGGGACTATGACTACTGACAATGGCATTAACATAAACCCTGATCTCTTGGACCATATCACTAAGTTGTTAGAGGACAAACTAGAAGTGATTGTCAAGCCTCTAGTGGCAAAAATTGATGCCCTGACTACTGAAGTATCTAGATTGGGGGAGCTTCTAAACCAGACAACCAATGGTGAAAGCCCTAAAACGAGGGAAAGGAATATTTTAACAGAAAATGTTATACAGCAACCAATGGCGTGGGGGCAATTACGGCTACAGCTAAGGTGACGAACCAACTGGACGGCCAGTCTATTCAGACCAATAAATAAAACCTTATTATTTACACTGCCGAAATTTCTATAGATATCAAAGAAGGGTAATACATAAAATGAGGAGCAGAGTCCGTGGTCTTCGAGTTTAAGGGGCTTTATTCCTGAACTCGAGTTAAGGGAGAGCTCCTTCACCAAGCGGGTTCAGGAGTAGTCTGTTTTACTTGAAACATGACAGCACTTATATACATTACGAGTACAATCAAAAGAAGGAGTTCCCTGGGCTTGATTCAATCATCCATGATGCAATCATACAGAAGACATAGCAGGCTTGTTTTCGTATAAAGAGTAACTTGAATCGCATTTAGACATAGACAAACATATGGCATCAGGGTGATTGTGGTGACAAGTTACAGAGTTACTAGTGTCTGGGGACAGAGAATCGAGGCATTGTTACAGGGTCATTTCTGTCGGAAAGGTAAAGAGAACGAGGCATTGTGTGCTCCTTACTTCCACACAAGGGCGGTGATGTTTCACAATGGTATGTGTGTGCAGCTGGGAAAAGGAGAATGGGCCGTGGTTAACTATTCTTCTTCGTGTCTGTCTCGTGTGCTTGATCAGTTTTACTCTTGATTGTTGACTCAACCCGTGGCTGCCTCTGCAAGCTGAGAGATCATTGATGAGCGAGAGCTGCTCGTTCTGTGATAGAGTTAGGGAGGGGGAGAATTTGACGAGGCAACCGTCTAGCTGACTCCGTTCTGTTTTTAAGGGAAAATATCTAACAGGACGGAAACCCGTAAGATACATGATGGCTGGCCATCATTCTTTGCATGTGCCAGTACAATGAGAAGAAAAGACAGGCAAGAGGGGGTATAACAGGATTCATGCTTAAAGTAGAAAAATCAGCTTGCCTGGTCGGTGTTAGGGTGGATAGGGTGCATGATGGGACACCAGGAAGAAAAGGGAGTATTTAGTCAACTTTCCACATTCCCTCTTTGTCCCATAGAAACCCTATTACAGAAATTTTTAATCAATTTCTATATTCATTAAGTCGTACACTTGTTCTTGTAACATGATCATTTCATTTTCTTTCCTCTGTTTCGTGGATGAGGAGTACAGGTAGTGGCACACAGTCCACAAAGGGCGGGCCACACTGGAGGCAGAGGCAACAGGTGAAAATAGTGGCCAAAACGAGGCCCAGGACTGTTAGAGCCTTCCACCCCCAGGTGGAAAGGAGGTCCCACAACCAGCCGGTCAGGGACCATGTGCCAGTGTCCATATCCAATTTATCGGATAATATATGGAGGCAGGATATAGCAGAGTAAACTGGTGGGGTATTGTCTGGAATAAATACACAGCAACTGGACCCTATTACCTTACACACACCACCACGGTCGGCTAATAGGACATCTAAAACTATACAGTGCTGTAGTGTCATGAGTCTGTCTGCAGCTACTTCAGCATGTTTCTGACTGAGGCAGAAAATATCATAGCTAGTGCATAGGCTGACCCTGAATAACCAAACGGGAGGGAGAAAAAGGGCATTCCCTTATGTACGGAATGTGGCATCAAGCCACAAACCCAACAGTTTGTCTTGTTGACTATGAGTTGGTGTTTATGGAGAGTGGAAATGAATGTATTATTTATAAATTCCTTTCTCCTGTCCTCGAGGTGTGGGGGAAGTTCAACATGGGAATGCATAGTTGTATTCTTTACAAGCGTGGAAGAGTGCGGAGGGAAAATTGTATATAAGATCCAACCCAGACAGGCCGCTAAACAGCAAACAAGTAACATTATTAATAAAAAAATCGAGAACCTGCTATGCAGTAATTTCACATAATTAGTCCTTTTCAATTTGCGCATCATGTCATTACTCCTCATATTGTCTATTACTTAATATCAAAATGTATCTGTACACGAGATCAAAACGCTTCTCAGTAGCCGCTTCACCAAGAGCTTGTTCCTGGGCTTAATTAGCCACTGGTTCGTTATGATCAGGTGTAAAGTCTTTAGTCTATTTTTGGTGAGATCGCAGCCGCGATCTGTATTCCTGCTGAGGAGTGAGTTCTGGAAGTGGTGAAATGTTATTTATATCCGGGGCATTTATAGCCGCTGGGCAGGGCACATTGTCCGTTAGTATTGGTCCAAAAAACCTCTTGCAGTGATTGGCGTGGAGCCACCCTTTACGTCCTTCCACTTTGACGGCCGTCCTTGTAGTCAGGAGAACCAGCTTAGGGGACGTCCACCTTTTCCTCAGGGGGCTGGTACGATCGAAGTTCCTTACGAGTATCCAATCGCCAGGCTTGATGGTATGTTCCTCAGGTGTGGTGTGGTCTGGAAAAGCTGCTGCAACCTGTGAACGACAAGAGTGGAGTGCAGACATCAAGGAAGCCAAGTAATCTGTCAACATGTTAGAGTCAATTTCAGTTATTTTCCTAGGAGAAGGGACACCCCAAATGTTGGGAGACCTACCGAATGTTATTTCGAAAGGGGACAGTCCCGTCCGGGAATGTGCCACCATTCGCATGTAAAAGAGAGCGACCGGGAGGGCAGTGACCCAGTCTATCCCTTTTTCTGCACATACTTTGGCTAGTTTTGTTTTCAAGGTTTGGTTGTGTCTCTCTACTAGGCCAGCCGCTTGAGGGTGTCAGACACAATGAAATCTCCAGGAATATCCCAGTAGAAGAGAAACAGCCTCCATTAGTTTAGAAGAGAAAGGCTGTCCATTGTCTGAATAGATGACCCTTGGTAACCCATACCTGGGGAAAAATTCTCTCACCAATTGCTTAGCTGTTGTCTGGGCACCATAGTCTGGGACGGGGTATGCTTCAGTCCATCGTGTCAGTGTACACACTACCACCAGTACATACTTGTATCCTCTACATCTGTCCATTTGGATGTAATCCATTTGGAGGACTTCGAAAGGATGATCAGGGGGCTGGAATCCACCCTGTTCTACTGGTACTCCTTTACCAGGATTGAATTGGCAACATATCATGCAAGTTTTTACTTTTTGTTTGGCTGCAGCTCTTAGGTGTTTGTTAAACCAGATGTTCTGTAAACTGTCTAGCATACCTTTTTCGCCTAGGTGGGCAGGACTATGGACCGTGTCTATTATGACTTGTACCATGGAGTCAGGGAGAAACCATACTGTTTGGTCTTTGGTCATCCAACCCTGATCAGTCTGGACCCCTCCTTGTTCAGTCCATTTCTTTATCTCATCTGCGGTGGCATGTGTCTGTATGTCTCGTACATCTTTCAAGGGGTCCCTTACTACCATAGTGACAGTCTGTGTTGGTACCTGAGAGTCTGTTGTATTCACTGGACTCTGTGCTGTCTGTTTAGCAGTCCGGTCCGCTAAGTCATTTCCTTTGGATATGGTGTCTGTAGCTTTGGTATGTGCTTTGCACTTCAGAATAGCTATGGCTGTAGGTAGGTGTATGGCATCTAGTAGGGCTTGAATCAGGGGGCCATGTTGTATCTTGGCCCCATGTGAGGTAAGAAAACCTCTTCCTCGCCATAACACTCCAAAATTGTGAACTACACCGAATGTGTATTGGGAATCGGTGTAGATGTTAACTTTCAATTGTTTTGCCCATATGCAGGCCTGTGTCAGAGCGATGAGCTCTGCTGCTTGGGCTGACAGGATGTCTATTCTTTGTGTCTCTATAATATTACAGTCCGTTGTTACTGCATAGGCTGCCACTAACTCTCCAGTGCTTGTTCTCATGCACGATCCATCCACATAAAGTGTTACATCAGGATCTGGGAGTGCAACATCTGTTAAGTCTTGTCTTGGTTTTGTTACTACATCAATCATCTCCACACAGTCATGTTGTATCGTGTCATCTGAGCTTGAGGGCAAAAGGGTAGCGGGATTCAATATGTTGCATCGCCTTATCTCTATGTGTGGCTGGAATAGCGTTAGTTCGTATCCTGTCAGTCTTGCTACAGTCAGGTGTTGTGTCTGAGTTCTGTTTAGAAGGACTTCCACGGCATGTGGCACTTGTACTATCAGGGGATGTCCTAGCACTATTGAATCACTTTGTCTTATGGCCAGGGCTATAGCCGCAACGGATTTCAGGCATGCAGGCAAAACTTGCGCTACGGGGTCCAATGTGCTAGAAAAATAAGCACAGGGCCTGTTTCTTCCTGCTTGGTCTTGTGTGAGGACGGATAGTGCTGTTCCGTCACGTTCTGTCACGAACAGGGTAAAATGCTTGCTGTAATTTGGGGTGGCTAAAACTGGTGCTTGACACAGAGCTAGTTTTAGAGCTTCAAATGCTTGGGAGTGTTCTGTTGTCCAAGGGAGAGTTGTAGGAGTGGCTGCTTCCACTGTAGTAAACTGTATGAGTGGCTTGACTATGTGGGCATACTGAGGGATCCATTGTCTGCAATATGAGGTGAGACCAATGAATGCACGCACTTCTTTTTGTGTTTTTGGCTGTGAAATTGTTGAAATCAATTGGATTCGTTCTTGTGTCAGTTGCCTACCCTCCTTGGACAGCAAATGTCCTAAGTAAGCCACTTGCTGTGCACAGAACTGCAATTTTGAGGGAGACACCTTGTGACCTTTGTCTGTTAGAAAATGTAGAACGGTGAGAGATGCCTTTTCACAATCTTGCTCTGTCCTTGCTGTGATGAGAATGTCATCTAAATACTGTATCAATGCTGTGTTGATAGGCATACTGATACTGTCAACTTGTCTTTTTATTACTTGGCTGTAAATGCTTGGACTTTCCGTATAGCCTTGGGGAGCTCTTGTGAACCTAAAATTCCGTCCTTTTAAACTGAACCCGAAAAGATATTGGCTGTCGGGATGTATAGGAATGCTGAAAAACGCATTCTTCAAGTCGATGACTGTGAAAAATGCTGCTTCGGGGTCAATGGCAGTCAATTGTGAGGAAATATCTGGGACCACTGGATATTGTGGGATCACACATTTGTTCAGTTCTCGAAGGTCAACCACCAGTCGGTAGACTGGGGGTGCCTGAGGGTCAGTCCTTTTGAGGACTGGAAGAACTGGAGAACTGCAAACATTTGAATCCGTCTCCACCACTACTCCATGTTCTATGAGTTCTTGAATGATTTTGAGTAAGGCTTGTTCAGCCTTTGGTGGAATCTTATACTGTCGTATACGGGGTAGGACTACTCCCTCCTTGAGTGTGACCTGGTGTGGGGTAATGTCCATGTATCCTACATCAGTTGAAGTTTTTGCCCACAGATGTTGTGGGATGTCATTAAGTCTGGCGCCGAATTCTTTGACTGTGAAATGTCCTTTGAAATCTCGTAGAAACAATTTTATTCCTTCCGGTGAGCAGCATATTACTGCCCCTAGTTCTTTAAGTGTCTTAATTCCCAGTAAATTCTCTGGGCACGTTTCTGTAAGGACTTGGTCAGTAGTACGTGTCAGAGGACCCACTCCTAAAGAGACTTGTTCAGATACTTTGTTTATTATTGGTTTTCCTGAAAAGCCCAGAGATATATTATGTGAGCCAGAGAGAGGAACCTCTGGGACTTCCTTATGACTTATGGTAGTCCTACTTGCCCCAGTGTCTATGAGGAATTTTCTGTCTTGTCCCAGTAAGTGGGCTTGTACATATGGACCTTTCTGATCTACTGGAACTGGGATAAGGGGCAAGTCACTTTCTCTCTCAAGGCTGTCTCATTAATATGGTTGAAACTCGGGGTAATCTGATTGTGCGTACTGGTACATCTGTGTGGCAGCGGCAGCAGGCGTCTGAACTTGTGGAGGCGTAATAGTCTGAGGCTGCTGAGTGTTACCTTGTCTGGGAGTGTGAGGGCGTTCTTTCGTCTTTCCTGTCGCTATGTTGTGTTTCAGGACTGGACATTCCCTCACAAAATGCCCCTGCTGTTTGCAGTAGTTGCAAGTACCTTTATTGGCCCCCACATTACCTTTGGGGCCCGTGTTTACTGGTGCCGTCTGTGCAACCAGTACCTTAATTTTCGTGTCTTTTACTCTTTTCTTTTTTTTGTTCCTGTTCTTCCCTTATTCTGTTGTGTTGGTACTGTAACATTTGTAACATTTGTGAAGGACTATTTGCTTGCCAGGTACTCTCAATTTTTAACACCCTATTTCTGATGGGGGTAAGGCGTTGTCCACCAATTTAGACACAAAAAGATGGGGATATGCCTCGCTACTATGTGCGAGTCCACTGTTTATAGAGAAACATTTTTCCAATCTGGTGTAATAATCACCCGTATCTTCGTCTGGCTTTTGTTTACAGGCAGAAATGGCATCCCAATCTTCCTTTTTCGTTGTCAATAATAGAGGCAAGACCTGTATGAGGAGACTGGGCAACTCTTTTAAGCATTCACCCAGACTTTCTGTCTGTCTCTTCTTTTTCTAGGGCAGTCCACGTAATCTTTTTACCACCCACCTCCCAGTCCTTTTCTTTTAGTTTGTCGAATATACCTGTAGGTAGAATTACTTTAAGTAGTATTATTATATCTGGATATGTGAAACTACCCATTTGGAGGATATCCTTCAACTCTCTATGAAATCCTCCGGGATCTTTTTCGTGAGAGGGCACCATTTTTTTCATTTCCAATATTTCTAACTTGGTGAGGGGAGTATACACATGTATTCGTTGTAATGTGCCATCTGGCTGTGGTATGGGGTGTACTTCTCGTAAGGGGTATTGGCCTATACTGTAAGGTTCGTGATCTGATGTAGCTAAGGTAAGTTGCTGATAACGGAGGCGCAGGTCCAGAATAGTATTGATAAATTCCGGTCCCCGAGACCTCCATCTATCTGTCACTACTTCTTGTAACAATTTGTATAGCTTATCTGGTCGGTGGAAGTTATTCTCGTATAAGGTAGCCAGGTGTTGGATCATATAAATACCTGCTAGCCGTTGTTCTGTTCGGGGAAGAGCCAGAAACATTTGTGCTACTATATCTGGGCCATATACCCGGTGCTGTGATATCCAATGGGTGGCAAACCGGGCCAATTCTTTTTCGTGTTGGGTAAGGGGAGGCTCATTGTCAATCCATTCATCCAGGGCTTTTTCTGTTTACTGGAAAAGGTCCTCCGAAGAAGGATCTAATGTTTTAACTTTCTGCGACACTCGCGGGGGTCGCCACTTGGAGCCATGACAATGCCGCGCTACACCCAGGAAATTCATTATACCTAGTGTCGGACCCTCATCTTCCTCTGAGTCGTCCTCCTGTGTAACTTTCTCAGAGTGAATAGTGACAATTTTCTTAACCAGTCTTTTAGTTATTTTGTCGATCTGATGTCCCAGATCGTGTGCCCCTCTGTGTATCTGATCACTAAGGTCTATTAACTCAGACTCTACACTCCCATTACCCGGGTCTAGTTCCCGGATCAAACAATTTATGATGAACCGCAGGAGCAGTCCCCTGATAGGAACTTTTCTGTTCTTCATGACTTGGACCAGAGTATCCGGACCTTCCCCTGTTCGTATAAATTCATAAATGCTATCCAAATTTTTCGTTATATCAGGGACCTTTTGGAGTTGACCCAGGGCTTGTCTTAATCTTTCTGATATCGTGGCCATTGGACCGTTACCGGGTTCGGGGTCATAAGGACACTCAAGAGGCGGGACATCGTCTTTATCCTCAGCCCCGTTCCCGGGCACTCCTAAATCAGAGGTGGAACCACCGGCTACTAATTCAGATGCACGTGTAGACGGGCGTGTTCTAGGCATGTTAACATAAGCGGGGGTGGTTCGGACAGATAGGCAGGGAGAAAATTGTCGGGGACAGTGGGAGTTATTTTCACTGGTGATTTGGGATGTTCTTCTATAATTTCTTCTGACAAAACGGGATAAATGCCAGTAACAAGGGCGCTTCTCTCTCTATCTGCCTGTTCAGTTAAGACCTTCTCGCCTTCTTCCTGTAATTGCTTTTCTTTAGCCTGCCCTGATATTCTCTTACTTTTCTTGACTTTCCCTAGTTCTTTCTGGGCCCTCCTATGTGCTTCCCTCCGCCATAACTCAATGGCTTCTGTCTGTGAGGGCCTCGCCTTTCTTTTCCATAACTCTTCCTCCACTCTCATAATACATTCCATGTCCCATGTACCTGTGGCAGGCCACCTATACATCATTTCTAAATTCTCAGTATAGTCTACCCAGAGGTCTAAGAACAATATGGCACCCAGTCCATGTTTGTTATACATGAAATGTCCAGGCGTGTCTCTAGGCGGGACTTTAACTGGTTTCTCTAATAGATTCTTTTTGGTGCCTATCGTACGTAATTTGGAAAACAGAGGCATTTTTTTAAACTCAACCAATTATGGTTAAAAAAACTTGAAATATACAAAAATACTTTATACACTAGAGCATAGTGCAACCATACCGGTCCCACGAATGAGACTCGTCTTTACCGTGTTCCCAAAGAGAACCCGTCTTTATACATTCCCAGTGGTACTCACCGAGAAGTAAAACTTGAAGACCTGGTCATCGGACTCTTGACGCTTGCGCTGGAATGTCGGGGCTCCAAAGACCTCGGACTCGGCGCTCTCACTGGTCGGGCTCTGGGTTGGCACGCTCCGCTATCTTCTTCACCGCCTCGTGTGGATGATCAGTCGCAGTCCGTCTCCTCCTCGTCTCGAGGGAGTTAGCGGGAACACCCCGCTGTTGTGCACTTGAAGTCCGTCGAAAGTATGGAAGGGACAAGGACCCGACTTACATCGCCGGCGCGTAGGGAAGAGGGAGCCTCCCTGTCCAGGCGCCAATTAATGTGGTAAATAAAAACTTATTATTTACACTGCCGGAATTTCTATAGATATCAAAGAAGGGTAATACATAAAATGAGGAGCAGAGTCCGTGGTCTTCGAGTTTAAGGGGCTTTGTTCCAGAACTCGAGTTAAGGGAGAGCTCCTTCACCAAGCGGGTTCAGGAGTAGTCTGTTTTACTTGAAACATGACAGCACTTATATACATTACGAGTACAATCAAAAGAAGGAGTTCCCTGGACTTGATTCAATCATCCATGATGCAATCATACAGAAGACATAGAAGGCTTGTTTTCGTTTAAAGAGTAACTTGAATCGCATTTAGACATAGACAAACATATGGCATAAGGGTGATTGTGGTGACAAGTTACAGAGTTACTAGTGTCTGGGGACAGAGAATCGAGGCATTTCTGTCGGAAAGGTAAGGAGAACGAGGCATTGTGTGCTCCTTACTTCCACACAAGGGCGGTGATGTTTCACAATGGTATGTGTGTGCAGCTGGGAAAAGGAGAATGGGCCGTGGTTAACTATTCTTCTTCGTGTCTGTCTCGTGTCCTTGATCAGTTTTACTCTTGATTGTTGACTCAACCCGTGGCTGCCTCTGCAAGCTGAGAGATCATTGATGAGCGAGAGCTGCTCGTTCTGTGATAGAGTTAGGGAGGGGGAGAATTTGACGAGGCAACCGTCTAGCTGACTCCGTTCTGTTTTTAAGGGAAAATATCTAACAGGACGGAAACCCGTAAGATACATGATGGCTGGCCATCATTCTTTGCATGTGCTAGTACAATGAGAAGAAAAGACAGGCAAGAGGGGGTATAACAGGATTCATGCTTAAAGTAGAAAAATCGGCTTGCCTGGTCGGTGTTAGGGTGGATAGGGTGCATGATGGGACACCAGGAAGAAAAGGGAGTTTTTAGTCAACTTTCCACACACCTTTACACCCCACATAGTCCAATTTACGCCAGGAATCACACGACTCACTTAAACACAAAACTGTTTCCTGGCTGAATAAAAACTGTGGGTTCCCGATACATTATTCCGATCAGATATTGTCAACTAGACGGGTACCCTGGATAGGAAATGCCAGGAAAACTTGCAGGGGTGATTGTATTATCATTAATTTTAGACACCCCCAGCATGTTGCGACTGTACTTCTTAGAGCAGCTTCTCTGAAGCAGGGTGAGAATAGTGTGGGTGTGCACCCCTTGGGATATTTCTATAGCCACTTAGATAAGGTCCCTCAGCGTAATAATAATCTACTAAGGCCCCCTAACTCATATAGGAGCCCAATCTCTGAGATCACAACGTACAACAGATATCAAGCACTGAGTGCGCTGGATCAGAATGATTGACTCACGTTGACTGATAGTCCAGGTTTGGGGCTTAAGTAGCCAAGTAGGCAAATCAAATATGACAAATCCAGAGTTTGAGCATACACAGGTACAGGCAGTGGTGCCCATACTGAACCACGATGATAGGTTTACGCTTGGGCCCATTCAAACGGCAGAGGAAACGGACAAGATTATTAATAGTGCTGGCGATATCTTTGACATTGTAGAAGAGGACAGTACACGCCAAATAGACAGAAGTGTGCTTGAGGGACCTATGATAGGAAACAATTCTTTGGAAGAAATAAGTATCCAAGCTGGCTCTTTAGCTGTTAAATACACACAAGATACATTGCTGGATGCACCCCCACCCAGACCCAATGATAAACTACCTTTAAGACTAATATCATGGAACATAGCAGGGCTAGCTAAGAATCTTCGGGACCTCAATTGGTGTACCTACATTGAGGACCATGATATCATCCTTCTCCAGGAGACTTGGTCTTTAATAACTCCACACAGGCTTGGGTTCAAAACTTTGCATTGTGACGCAATTCCCTCAATAAGAGGAAGAGCGTCAGGGGGCCTGGTGATCTGGGTTAGAGTCACTCTAGAAATAGAAGTTACCTCATTAAATATTCCTTCCCCTGATTTGTTGGGATTAAAGATGGTGACAAGGGGAAATTAAACTATATATTTAATAAACATATATAATATGCCACAGCCAACAAATAAAGAATCTAAGGTAGTAGAACTTTTAGACTCAGTTTTAGACACCTTAGGACCAAATGCCCAAGTAATAGTAGGAGGGGATTTTAATTGTAAATATGAACCAGTATTGGGCCTTGATAACTTACTTGAAGAACAGGACACAGCAAATGATATTCCAAACCTGGATGCTATTGGGGCAGTTAAATGCACTGTAGCAGTAACTCAAATTTTTCATTTGACCGTAGGTCATGAATTAAGAGCATGTAATGGCCGCCTGCAGTCGGATAGACCAGCAGCCCCAACATTCTGTAAAGCCAACTGCAAGTCACATATAAACTTCATATTGGTCTCCTTGAGCTTATGGTATTTACTCATTGATCTTAAAATTGATGCCAGGACTGAGAGTGATCACTTTTCACTCCAATTATGGCTAAACCCACAACCTTTTATATCCAACCGAGAAGAGGAGGTTGCACGAAATAGTTCCCCTGGAGAACCCCAGATATCTAACAACAGACGTGCACTAAGATGGCCATATATCCTGGCTAAAGAAGATGCAATGATAACTATTTATAATACCTTTTCTGATACCATTGCATCTTGTAAGGAACCCTTATTGGGCAGCCAGGGTGTTCTAGAGCTACATCATAAATTGGTTGATGCTCTAGGCCCCCTTCTGAGTAAAGCTTGTAAAAGGGAAAAGACTTCAAATCATTTAGAGTTGGTTAACCCTTGGTATAATAAAGAATGTCGCCTAGCAAAGTACCATTTGATCCAGGCTGTTAAAACTAAAAACTCCCATTCTATAAAAGAAAGTAGACACGCATATAATAATATTTTGAACTAGACGAAAAAAACATGGGATGATGCACTATGGGATGATTTACTAATAGCAGCTAAACTGAGAGATCAAGGCACCTTCTGGAGCTTAATATCAAAAGGCAACAGAAAGGGTAGATCACCCAAGGATCTTTATTTAGATGAAAAAACCTGGTGTGACCATTTTGCTAAACTTTACTCAGAAGATGAAGAGGGGTCGCTCAGACAAAATTTAGAGAGCAATTTAGAACTGAGCATAGCGCCATTAAGATTTAGCATAGAGGAGACTATGCAGGCACTAGGGGCTATTAAAGCGGGTAAAGCTCCAGGACCAGATAGGATTCCTGGAGACCTACTAAAACACGATGTGGAAGTATGAGGGCCATACATTAATTTTTTATGTAACTCTATAGTGTCTGGAACGCCAATCCCTGATAGTTGGAAAGGGGCAGAAATTGTAACAATTTTTAAAAAAGGAGATCGCTACGATCCGGGCAATTATCGCCCAATCAGTTTAATTGACCATTTACAGAAGGTTTTCGCCAGACATATTTTAAATAGACTTACAGAATGGATGGATGAGACTCAAATAATGTCCAAATACCAAGCAGGGTTCAGATCAAAACTTAGTACGGTAGATCAAGTGTTTAGGTTCACGTGTATCTGCTGGAAGTATATTAACATAAGGAAGGGCAGTTTGTACGTGGCATTTATAGACTTGCGGGCCGCCTTCGACCTCGTCCCACGGAATCTTCTGTGGATTACACTAAGAGACTTGGGGGTCCCAGGCAAGCTACTTAATGAACTCATTCGACTACACACAGGGAATTATGCAAAAGTTAGATAGGGAAAGGGAGGTGAACTATCGAAGCCCATACCTGTGAGCCGTAGTGTGCGCCAAGGCTGTGTGCTGGCGCCCACGCTCTTTTCATTGTACGTTAATGATATACCTACTTATTTAAGGGATTGTGACCATGACTCTCCGAAGTTAGGAGATGAGGCAATTACGGCATTGCTTTTTGCCGACGATACAATCCTCATCTCACAGACTCCGAAGGGCCTCCAAAATCTGGTGAACTCATTTTATGGTTACTGTGTAAAGAAGGGGTTGTAAATAAATTCTTCTAAAACAAAATATATGTCAATAAATCCGCTAAAGTCCTTATGGAAGAATTTGGCCTTAAACAATCAAAAATTGGAATATGTGGGGAGTTTCAACTACCTAGGTATTACATTGGATAGTAATCGCTCATGGAAAGGGCACCTGACAAAAAGTAGGTTGGCTTTTAAGCAAAACTCAAGCCTATTCTAAAAGTGCACGGAGCTAGTTATTCCAAAGCCATTACGCCGGCACTGGAAGTATTTAAGGCAAAGGCACAATCATCTGCACTTTACGGTGCTGAGGTCTGGGGGCATTGCTGTTAACATAATTTTGAACAGGAAGAAAACCACTTTTTGCGCAGGCTACTAAAATTACCAACTAGAACCCCCTAGTTCCAGTACTTTTGGATTTGGATCTCAAGCGGACAGATCACAAAGCAGCTCTTAGGCCATTGCTGTACTGGGTAAGGTTATGGACAACCCCGGAGTTGTGTAACTATAAAAATGGACTGATAGAAATTACCCAGATTGATGAGTACAAGAAAATTGCATGGTTAAAACATATTGAACTTTGGTGTACCAGGTTAGGGCTGTCCCACCTTTGGGACGAACCCCAGAATATGACATCGGTGTGTAAAAAGGTTCTAAAAACTACCTATTGGTCTTATGTTAATGATGAGCCATCCCACTGTCCATCTATTGGTATACTGACTCAGAAATTTTTGTCCATAAAAGACAACGCTGCATTTGAACCGTTTATGGATGAGATAAGCCCACCATTAGCCAAAACCTTATATTTGCAATTTAGATACGGGGTATTACAGACTAATGCTCATACATGTAGATGGGGAGGTAAAAATTAGGATGGTATCTGTACCCTTTGCTCACTAAAGGCTAAGGAAGATGATGCCCATCTCTTGTTTTTTAGGTCGAGGACTATCGGTTCTGCCGTAAGGCAGAAACCGGAAGTCGGAGATTTAATGATTCTTAGAGTGCTGCATTTATCCCTCCCTCTTTTTGCTCTTTCTCCATTGGCTGGCTTCCTAAATGGAGGCCAGCCATTGGAGGAGAGAGCCGTCCCTCCAAAGAAGCCCCGTCTTTTTCGGATTTGGGGGCGTCATTTTTGCTGTTCTTTAGACAGTGACGTCGTCCGTCACTGAGAACAGCAAAATACGCCCCCAATTCCGAAAAATTTCAAAAGCTTGTGGCCGCCATTTTAAGTCTCCTTGTGATGAGGTAGGCTGCTGTCCTCGTTTCCCGCTGTCTTTTTCCCGCCCCCCCTCCCGCTGTCCGTCTCTGTTTCCGCCCTCCTCCCACTGAATCGGTCGGCCGTTGTATTCTTTCCCTGCCGTGGTCTTTTTCCCGCCCCCCTCCCACTGTCCGTGTTTGTTCCCGCCCTCCTCCCGCTGATTAGGTCGGCCGCTGTGCTGTTGTATTCTTTTTCCCACCCCCCTCCCGCTGTCCGTCTTTCTTCCCGCCCCCCTCGCGCTAAATAAATCATTCAGTGGTAGCCGTCTTTTTTGCCGCCCCCTCCCGCTGTCTGGTTCCCGACGTCTTTTTTCCCGCCCCCCTCCCACTGTCCGTGTTTGTTCCCGCCCTCCTCCCGCTGATTAGGTCGGTCGCTGTGTTGTTGTATTCTTTTTCCCACCCCCCTCCCGCTGTCTGTCTTTCTTCCCGCCCCCCTCCCGCTAAATAAATCATTCAGTGGTAGCCGTCTTTTTTGCCGCCCCCTCCCGCTGTCTGGTTCCCGCCGTCTTTTTTCCCGCCCCCTCCCGCTGGCCCTGTCCCGCCCGCACAGGATCTCAGCATCGCAACTGGTATCTTGAACGCCGAGGGCTGCTGCAACTCGGGAATGTGTCGTAACAAGGTACACTTGGAGCTGAAAGTGCACAGGGCTGACTGGCGTGGAAATGTACCCGTGGATAACGTGCTCACTAAAATACTGCTTTCATAATTGCAGGACGCTGAGGTGTGCGTGTTCAGGACTCGGGAGACGGAGGGAACAGACCGGAGCACTCCTGAGGAACGAGGACGAGCCGAATGAGGAACAAGGACGTGAAGCAGATGAGCTCATCGAGGAGCGAGGACGAGAAGCAGACAAGGCACCCCAATGACGTGCGGAGAGAGCCGGTGTTGAGCAGGAGGAATGGACGGAAGAGTGGTGGTCACTCCCGGAGGACGTTGTAACTCCGCCATAGCTCAGGAGAATTGCGGCCCCCGTGGTATGTGAAACGGGGCAAGGGTCACAGTAATCCGGGAAGATGGGTGGGGGGGGGCGACGAGTCCGAGGGACTCAAGGGGCATGGGCAGGTGGAGTGCATTGTACCTATTCCCTCACTTACCCTCATTTCCCGCTCACAGCCTTCGTTATTCACTTTTGTACCACACCCTAAGTCTTGTAACCACGGTTACATAATCACTGTTTTGGGGGGAAAGTATATGCAATAGAACAGAGCCCAATGGGGGACTTTCCAATCTGCACCTCACACTAGTTTATTTTTTTTGTAAATTGTCCTGCGCACAATTACTGCGGGGAAAAATAAATGCACTTTAGCACTGGTCAGCAGAGTCCTATGGCCAACAAAAAGAATCCGTAAAAAGAGACGGCAAGCAGGCAAAACGGTCGGGGGAGGACACCCTAAGGCTGACAGATCTAACACTCTAATATAACACTGTCACTGTCCTTCAAACTAAGGTCATTATTAGGTCACAGGATCTTCCTGTATATTTAATTTTGTGGGCCCACATTGTACAAACTAAGTTTTTGTTCAAATGTATGCAACTTTGGTTTTCATGCTGCAACTCTATCTTAATCTGGTGCCTCAAAAGACCCGGTGGCCCGGTGAGCTTATCATTGCCTATTCTAGTGCTCTGTACTGTAAAACAATGGACGACCGCAGCGCAGTTATATGATGTCTGGTGGATGGGTTAGTGAAGTCCGGTGAAGATAGAATACTCTTACTATGTTATTGGTAGAAGGGGTGTGCAGTTCCACAAGGTAAGAAATGTGAGAGGGATTAGAGATCTAGGGAGAGGAATGTGCTCCAATAGGAACACGGGCCCTCACACACCAGATGTGTATTATGCTTCATCATTGGGCTAGCTCCTCATCATGCCGGCGCTGCAATGCCCACTAAGGGGGGCTTTGCCAGAAATATTTTTCTCAGCCATCTGGTGAAGTGGGGGTATGTGGTCTCGAGTGTTGTTTGTAGAGTCACTGTTGCATGACTGATCACCATTACACAAATTGAATTCAGTCACAATGTAGTGAAGTTTTTTTCCTGAGGTCCTGAAGAATGGCCACATGATCACTACTGACATATACAAGGCGAAAAACATGGTGAGCGTGTTTTAGATCAATTTATTCACCATGCTAACTAGGGCCATTATTTTCTTGATTAGCACTTCCCTTTTAATTAGGTGAATGAGCTCAATCTTAGTCTGACCCTCTGAACTGCCATTTCTAGCCTTGTCTTCAAAGAAATGTTGCTGGATTGCACCAGGACACGACACCTCTGGGTGCCCAGACACCTGCCGCCCCCTCCCGCTGTCTGTGTCCCGCCCGGTTCCCGACGTCTTTTTTCCCGCCCCCTCCCGCTGGCCCTGTCCCGCCCGCACAGGATCTCAGCATCGCAACTGGTATCTTGAATGCAGAGTGCTGCTGCAACTCGGGAATGTGTCGTAACAAGGTACACTTGGAGCTGAAAGTGCACAGGGCTGACTGGCGTGGAAATGTACCCGTAGATAACGTGCTCACTAAAATACTGCTTTCATAATTGCAGGACCACATTTGCTGGAAATTGCACTGGGTCTGAGGTGACCAAGAACAAGCTGATTACATTTCAGTGGGCTGCCAATGGACGTGGCGCTGGAGAAACGGGACGTGCCCGGATGAAGCTGGTAAGTGGTGGTTGAAGGTGTTTAAATTCTCGTGTCAGTTTGTTTTCCTCACTAGATTGATATGGTTATTTTGTTGATGAAAGGGATGTAATTTTACTTAATCGTTTTTAGCCTAGTCACACTATCAGAAGTACACGTTTATCACCAGAGAGCTTTGCATGAAACTTCATAAATCGCTCGAGGGCATGTGCTGCGTGCTAGCCCCTGCCCTAGTTAAACGACTTCTCAGGCAGGATTCCTTTGTGTTTCTTAGAGGGTGCCCTGCATGTAGTACTGCTAGTGTGTACTGCATAATAGTAGCACGCGATGGGTCTGCGCCGAGATCGATATCATGATGATCACATAGTTCAGCAGATGAACAGTGGTGAATAAGAGCTCTTGTTTTTCGCTCCTATCTGATGTATGCAATCGTTTTTTGGTAGTTTGGGGTCACCTGTTCAAAATGCCCGCTTATTGTCTTCTTTCCTCAAATGCTTAGGTGGCAAAAGCAAGAAACCTAATATGAACATTCAGACTACATCACTCTCTCACTAACTCACTCTCTATCTCACTACCTCACAACTTCACTCTCTCTAACTCACTACCTCACTCTCTCTCTATCTCACTACCTCACTCTCTCTCTTTCTATCTCACTAAGTCACTTTCACTCTCTCTTTCACTACCTCACTCTCTATCTCACTACCTCACAAACTCACTCACTGTTTCTATCTCATTACCTCAGAACATCCCTCTCTCTCACTACCTCACTCTCTGTCTCTCACTACCTCACTCTCTATCTACCTCTCTCTCACTACATAACTCTCTCTACCTCACTACTCCACTCTATCTATCTCACTATCTCACAACTTCTCTCTCTCAAAACATCACTACCTCACTCTCTCACTACCTCACTCTCTAGCTCACAACTTCACTCTCTCTCTAACTCACTACCTCAATCACTCTCTATCTCACTACCTCACTCTTTCTATCTCACTAACTCACTTTCACTCTCTTTCACTACCTCTCTCTATCTCACTACATCACAACATCACTCTATGCTTATATCTCACTACCTCACAACATCCCTCTCCCTCACTACCTCACTCTTTCACTACCTCACTCTCTATCTCACTACCTCACTATCTACTTCACTCTCTCCCACTACCTCACTCTCTCTCTATTTCAATACCTCACTCTCTCTCTCACTACCTCACTCTCTCTCTGCTAATGCAATAGGTATCACATATGCAAAAAAAAGCTAATACCAATTGAAATGACAATGCCATTTATTTAGGGATACAAAAAAGATTAAAAAAAATAATGAGCAATACCAATAACTCTACCTATAATATTGCCGAGACCATTGCATTGTAAATGCTTGTTTGTTCTGCTTACACGTTACCTAGACAGCGTTGGATAAAAACCCTGTGTAAAAATATGGGTGTCAGGTCGTATAAAGAGGCTGAGCGTATCATTAAGTCTAATACCTCGCAATTGGTGGTTTTTTGCATAAGCAGGTTCTTATTCAATGTGTATCTTATCAGGAAACGTCTTGGATACAAATTGTAATACAATATTGGAATCTGTAGTTCTCATTCATAGCACTAAATAATGCAGAATGCACTGAGCTCACTTTTTGTAAAAATAGGGTGGTTTTAAAGATTTTAAACTTAGGCTTTTAATCTGGCTTTTTTAATTAGGAAACAACCTTTTTTATTGTCTTATTTGGATTTTATGTAATAGTATATAATTATTTGTTACAGAATTAAGTGTTACTCTGCACCACTATATCAATTGTAATGTGTTCATCTGATCAATTGTTGTCAAGGGTATTTTATATATTTGTCTGTAAATGTTTTCTTTGTCTGTACTTCCTGCTTTTATGGCTATATTAGCCGAAATAAAGGTAAACTGAACTGAACTGAATTTGCAGGGTGCAGTGTATTTCAAAAGTAGGACATGTACTTTTAAATTTTACATGTCCTGGTAATGAACTACTATTTTATTCGTTTTTCACTACTGCAAGGTCTATCTTCTCAGAGAATAACATTGAGATTGGCTTCTTACATTTTATAAGTGTAATTTCCAATTGTGATGAGATGGGACCCCCAAATTTGGTGTCTCTAGAATCTCAATTTAAAAACATCTCTTATGGTGAAGTTGGATTTTAAATTGCAATTCTGAAATTGCTACTTTTAGAAAGTTGTATCTATCATGAATGGGAGTGATCTTATTAAGGTGGTAGGAAGCAGGATCCGTAAACATTCAATATACAAAGTGATACCCCTATACCATGGAAATGTTACTTATACAGGCTGCATGATTATTTAACTCCTGCTCCTACCAGCAATAAGCAAGTATTGTTTAGGTAATCCTTTACAAGTGTCCTCACATGTCTGTACCTGCTGCCGTACATAACATAGATATGATTCAAGATGTACTAATAGGCATTGACTTGATTGACACTCACAAACATTGGAAACAAGAAGTATTCTTTCCTGTAGACACGTGGTTTGTCCATATCATGTGTTATAATTGATATACCATACAAAGTAACCCTGATGACACTTTTTGACTAAACAAATGACTTGACTGTCTTACATATACATTTACTTATTCACATAGAGCTTTTGTGTTTGAATCAACAAAATAAGTGTCCAACATGCATATTCATATAATGTTTTTTGATAAAAATAAATGTCCAATAATAAATATTTTTCATGACAACAATTTTTTTTTCCATCACAGGCGGATTCATTATTATCTCCTTAGTGTCTGCTCCTGAGTATATAAAGAGGGCCTATGTGCTTGGGACACATTATTTCACCCTTATTCTGGTGTCTGGAAGGTATGAATCCTCCACATTTTTTGTCCTTTGGCTCATTATTGGCCTTGTATGGGTGTGTGTGCTCTCAGACCACTCTTCATTACGCCACTCTTTCGACCCTCTCTGTAGGACTGATAAATTTAGAAAATTGGCATTTTCTTACTGTAACCATTTGGTGTCTTCTGCCTGTCTCTTAATACAATTCTGGGGTGGGTGACAGCTAGCTTTGAGCATTACTTATAGACAGCCACACACAAAGGGAGCTTAGGTGTGACTGATGGGCCCTCCATATCCTATTAGGCCCTCCTGGGCAGGATGAGAGGGAAGCGCTGGCACGTACACCTGAAAGGGCTGTGTCCCTTCTCCACACAAAGGAATTCCCCCTTATAGTGAGTCTGGAACATGGCAGGAAAGACAGGAACTATGTGCACTTCAGAGTATCTCTTTGAAGCCCCCCCCCATTTCAAAGGCCTAACTGAGTAAAAGTACTGGACCTGTGACACCACCAAATCTGAGCACTTTTGGAACTGAGGACATTCTACCAAGAAGAAGGACTGCTGTGCTGCTGGAGGGACTGGCACTTTGCGGAACTGCTTTGCTATGCTGGCCTGCTGCCTCTCACCTGGAAGTGAGAAGGACTTGACCTGCATCTCTACATCCCAGAACCAAAGTATCTCCAAGGGCTTGTTGGCTTGCCTCCTGTTTTCTGAAGTCTCAGGGATATCAAAGACTTCTTTCTTCATCCTGCAATCAGCAGCTGGACTCTGTCAGCTGTGATTACTGCTCTGCCAAGTGGTGCCGCTCCAGTCCTGGGCCCTTGGAAATGAGTACCAGTTTCTGCAACTAAAATAATCCAGGCATTGTCGATGTTGTGCTGATTGGAACTGGCACATTTCTTTTGACACCAACGCATCGCCACTGCTGCACGAACATCGGACACTGCATTACTGACTGCACAATGCATCGTCCCGTTTCCAACGCAGATTCGATTTTGAGCGGTTCGGTGCTAGCGCATTGCTTTGTGCTGCATGCAAGGCCTACAGCCAAGCTGTTGGGTCGACAACCACCCATCACCCCGATGTTCATCACATCTTGAATCTTGATGTAGCTTTGTGTAGCTCGGAACCGACGCATCGCTTGCATTTGCAGGACTGACAGCGATGCATCTCCTCCTTTTCTCCACGCATCGCCCTCGATGTTGACACATCCAAGATACTGTTCAGCGAGCCAAGATTGGTTCCTGTATCTGATCTGCGCTCCATCGCAGTCAGCCTGAGCTTTTCAATTTGCCCCAGTCAAGTGCGACCAAATAGCCCTGGTTGGTGCTATCTGTTTCTAAACATTTGTTCTTTAAATATTCATATCTTCTATTTATTGGATTTTTGTCGTTTTGGTCTTGTTGATAAAAATAGAAACTACTTTTCTAAACTGGTGTGGATACTTTTTTTGTGGTGTTTTCACTGTATTACTGTTTGAAGTGTTGTTCAAATACTTTACACATTGACTCTTATGTTAAGCCTGACTGCTCTGTGTGATGCAACCAGAGAGTGAGCGCAGGTTAATTTAAAGTCTGTTACTTACCTACCCTGACTAGGATTGTGGTTCCTGATTGGACAGGGTGCACCTCTGCCAACAAGAACCCCAGTTTCTAACAATCTCTGTAAAACAGCTTTCATTTCTCACTATTCTTGCTGTGTACCATGCAAGCATACACATCTGCAGCCTTTACCATATCCAGTTAATGTGAACTATTTCGTTTGTACTGATCACCAAGTGAAACAGTTACTGATTAAGGCCTGGAGGATACAGGTGCAGAAGAACATGTTACTAGGCAAAAGCAAGCATTGGCAAAGTCAATAAGTCTGGCCTTGGCTAGGTGCAATGTTTTTTATTTTGCAAATATGCATTAAGCATCAAAAGTGTAAGAGGGTTTGTTTCAGTTTGTTTTTATTTTGGAATCGTACACCCATCAGCATACATTATCTCACACGTACTTGCATCATGCGCAAATTATATAAAAAATAGAGTACACTTCGTACATCCAAGTACCCTCCCTAGATCTGCAATGCTCCTAGAAGCAATCCAGAGCTAAGCACACAATTATGATCATAAGGAACATTCTACAGTGCTGGAAGTCCTGCACAACCCCAATGAAATGAAATAAACAGTTGTCATTAATGATAAAATGATCCACAAAACATGAAACCAAAATAATCTGGCTGCGATTGGCAGAGGTAACATATCGTACATATGCCTGAGTCATAAAGACCGGCTCAAAAATATATCAGAGCCCATCTCCTTCACCAAATGACATGTTTACAAGACCATAACAAGAGCAACTAGTCAGGTCCGCAACCATCCGTTGACAAAGACATTGAGGATTTCTAGATACTAAATAATGATTTCATGAGAAACCATCATCCCCTTCCCCAGCAAGGCACAAGTGGCCACTTTCAGCATACACACCCAAACCGTTCACTCCAGCTGGCAACAGTCAATCGGTCAATGCATCAGATACTTGCGTCTGCATCTGTGTATTAGAGTCACCCACCTGGATCGAGTTTGTTTTGTGCCCAACCTGCCCCCTGGCGACTACAACCACCCCCAGTATGTCTCCCCAACTCTCTAAATAAACCATGTTCAGTATTTTCATCCATATGAACTGAGCGCAGGTGGCACTCCTCAGCTACTCCCCATTCACCCATACCAGTTCTCCATGTAGCCAGTCGAGGGGGCGCAGGATGTGTCCAATGGATAGCAATACGCAGTTTGGCCAATACTAGCTCCAACAGGGTAAACTTGTTTGGCATACAGGTCCTCAACTTGGGGACCAGGCAGAACCCCTCGAAAACAGTGCTTAGCAGTTTCCTCAACATGGACTCCCGTAGTTTCCTGCAGCAGCAGCAGCACCAGGACCCTTGACCAGTACATCTGGAATCGGGTACAATCCCATGTCATGTGTGCAAACGTTGAGGCTCAACTTCACATCGGGGACATGCTGACTAGTATGCTGTGTTAAACCATGCCAACCGGTGGGGGATTAGGAATGTGTGGTGCAAGTAGTGCAACTACGTAAATTTAAAGCGAGCGTTGCTAACCACCTCCCGAACCTGTGCGAACTCTCGCCGCCACTCTCCCTCCGTCAGAGGCGATAGTATATCCACTAACCACCTTCCGTGGATTAGGGAGCTGTCAACTTTCCGGTCTGCCTTCAAGGCCTTATACTGGTGGGAAATCAGACCCCTGAAGCAACCCAGATCAAGGATCACTGTCAAATTATGGGATTCCTCGGGTTCTTCAGGGAAAGTTGTCCACAATTTGCGCGCTGTACACAATATTTTTGCATATTCCCAAAATCACCTTCTGGGACCTGGTAGCATTCTCTCCCATCAATAACAGAGAGAAAGGTCATTTAGGTATAAGTTGTCTGCCACCACACATCAATCGTTGAACCATCCCATCATGTCCATCACCATTTGTATGTGACGGAAACTATGGAGGCACTGGAGGGGAAGCAGTCGCGCGTACAGGGCGCTTCATAAGATTAGGTTGATCGCTCGCTCTCAGGCCCAGGCAACCTGGCGAACCACAAACGGGCAATCTGGGGGGGCCAGGAACCCATCATAAGATATTTTGGGAGATCAGCCCCCAGTCTACCATCACCAAAAGCTCCTTCTCCGTATTTGGACCCTCTGCGCACCATGTCTAAGAGGGTTATTAACTAATAATGCAGCTGTCTAAAGGTGGTGTGTGCGTCTTTGCAAAAAAAATAAGATAAACTAATTACCTAGCCCAAAAAAATAAAACACAAAATTAAAACAAAAATAAAAGCAGAGATTTTTCTAGTAGAAGTTGCACTGAAGTCAACTACTCTTTTGCTGGATATGCACAAGTGCATGAGGAAAATGCTTTCTTCACTGACAGTGAAGAGAGCCAATGGCTAAAGTGTGCCATTGCCTCGTGCTATAAGCTGTGGTGGAAAGAAGCAAAATGCAAATTACACGTGAACAGAATAATGGATGAGTAAAACAGACCAAAATCCACTCTATATATGTATTTTCATCAGGATTTTTGTGTTTAGAAAGTCTGATTTTGTTCACTCTGCTTTGCATCATGTCTAAAAAACACATTGACAAAGCCAATAGATCCTGCAGAGGTGAAACCTTTCCGCTTTGCCAATGCTTCTTTAGGGAAGGAATAGAAGCTGAACTTTCTGTCAACCCATTATTTCTGCTTTGGTCCTTGTTTGTCATGGCCGTGGTGCTTAGATACAGTTTGGTTTGCGGAGTGTGTCATACATGTAGATACACGTGTAAAATGCTACAGGTGGGCTCCAATGCCTTGCTGTAGTGAAAAGGGAATTTTGTGACTTTTCACTAGCAGGACATGGTAAACTTAAAAGCACATGTCCTATCTTTTAAATATGTAGCACCCGTCCTGTGGGGCTACCTAGCCTACCTTAGGGGTGCCTTCCATGTAATAAAAGGGAAGGTTTGGGCCTGGCAAGTAGGTGCACTTGCTTGATCGACATGGCAGTTTAAAACTGTACCCACAGGCTCTGCAGTGACATGCCTGAGACAGGTTTGAAGTGTTGCTCATGTGGGTGGCACAATCAGTGCTGCACGCCCACTAGTAGAATTTGATTTACGGGCCGGGGCACATGTACTAGGGACTTACTAGTAAATCAAATACGCAAATCATGGAGACACCAAATGTCCTCACATTTCAGACACAGAGCACATGCACTTTAGCACTGGTCAGCAGTGGTACAGTGCCCGGAGTCCTAAAACCAACAAAAACGAAGTCCAGTAGACAATCAAAAACAGGAGGCCAGCAGCAAAAAGACAAAGGAAACCACGCCATACAATAACATGTCTAACAGTTATGCTGCTACGCCTCCTGTATTATTTTGCCAATTTCCCCGTATTTATTAACAAACTCTTTTTTTGCTCCAGGAGGGTTTAACTGGTGACTTTCTGTGGTACACTACACTCCGCAAGCTCTCCCTCCCAGCGGAAAGTGGTGGACTAGGTGTGCCAAATTTTGAACATTATATCACAACTGCCGGCAAACTACTAAGATGTCCGCCAGAGTATACGCATGCGCAGAGGGAGGTCAGGCTGGTCAAAGCCCAGCCTCCCTCGAGCAGTGACGCTTCACGTTCACTTACGCTGGTAACGTTTCTGGCTGTGACTTACCTGATTTCTCCCAGAATGCTGCGTCTCTTTGAGTTGTACCGGCGATCGGAGCAGCACCTCTCTTTGGCAGCATCCTTCCTGCAGAGCCTTCCTCAGTGGCGTCTCTCTTCGGAAGCGTCCTTCCTGCGGCGCCTTCCTCAACGGCGTCTCTGTTCGGCAGTGTCCCGCCTGCGGGGCATTCCCAAGGCGCCGTCTCTTCCTTGGCGGCGTATTTTCCTCGGCGGCGTCCCTCCTGTGGCTCCTTCTTGGCAGTGTCTGTCAGGGTGATTTCGTGAACCTGCAAAAGAAGAAGAATAGGAATAAAACTCCACTCTGCATTATTGAACCTAACAGTAACAGCGCTCTAGCGCTGCTCTTTCATTATTTGACTCTGTTACCACTGACCTGCTCCTGCTCCTGGCACTGTGGGGATCCACCCCTTCTAATTGGTGAACCTATTGAATACCTGAAAAATAAGGATTATTTTTGTTTTGATACTTTTACGCTGTGGATTCAGAATAAACACATTGCTGAAATATTGTCACAAGCAAGACATGGCATAGAGGTAGGGTTTAGCGTCAGCACAAAAGATAACATTTAATTCTTTTCATAAGTGCACTCATCTCAATATAGTTTTATTATTTATTTAGAACCAGACACAAGCCTTATACTTTATATGGATGAAGAGATAATTCAAGACTTTGGTTTCATTATTTTCAGGTAAGGGAACTATCACTAAGAGAATTGAAAGGGATATGGGGTGAATATTCCTGCATGTTAATTTGATTTCTGTCATTCTCTACTTGTCCATAGCTTTGTCCCTTATCCTGATGGGTCCTGTGCCAATTGGAGTAGCGACGTGGGATTTCTTCCCCTGTTCCTTGTTTTGTTTCCCTTCTTCCCCGGGTTATCATTGTCACCTTGACTTGGTTGGGTGCAATAGGTGGCTTAGGGAAGTTGTGGATCTTGCTTCATGTTCGTGAAGTTCCTGTGAAAATATTCTTTTGAACATTGACACATTATTATGTGGCCTCACAACTGCACTGGGTGTCAAGCTGGTTCGCTGATTGCCAGCTGGAGGATACTGCAACTGTCCGCCCTCAGTGGAACCTGGAACAGCCCAGCGGATCCTTCGATAAGGACTCCCAGTCGGCGAAATCCCAAGACAAGCCTAGGTCGTCGAAGCACGTCCCCGGAAAGGTGCACTCGACGCTGAAGAAAAAAGACCCGAAGGCAACTTCGCCATTGAAGAGATCTTCCGAAACCCTCGACGCCGAACAGGCCGCCGAGATGGAGAGGAAGAAGAGAAGGCTTGAGGCCGAAATGGACAACATCCTGTAAAGGAAAAGGGAGTTCGACAAATGGATGAAAAGGTTCACTATCCCGTCGAAGCCGTTGACCATAGTCGAGGTCGAGGACGAAGAGGAGTTCGACACAGAAGAGCCACCAAAAACTCCAGAGCCCCAAGAACACCAAGAGGGCCTATACTATTACGAGGGAGAAGGCGAGGAAGACCGGCAAACAAGCTTGGGCTCGGCATCCTCGGTGGCGCAGCACATCGACGCCGAAAGCCCGGATGAGGCCGTAGATACGTATCATTCGAGGCCTTCGCCGTCAACTGACATCGGCGTCTACAATATGGTCATCAGGAACGCAGCAACAGCATATAGGGTGAAACTGGTGGAAGAAAAACCAAAAGCCTGCTTCCTCTTGGAGACACTGCTTCCAACACAAACTAGGAGTCAATTCCTCCCCACGCAACCAAGTGTCCTGGACCAGGGAAGGGAAGCATTCAAGGAGCCATCAAACTGCAGGTCTGTCACACCTAGGACAGAGAAGAAGTACAAACACTCCTCTAAGGATCCACCTTACATACAGGGATCCGTCACAGCTGACTCCATCATTGCAGCAACAGCCAGAAAGAGTGCTAATGTTCCCACAAACTCAGGCCCACTACCAGACAAGAAGAGTAAGAGGATAGACCTCACTGGAAGGAAAATAGAGAGGAATGCAGCAGTCCACTGGCGCATTGCCAACTCTAATGCCCTACTCAACAGGCATACGTACCAGCATTGGGAGGAGGTCGGACAGCTGCTCAAACAACTCCCTGAGCAATACCAACAGAGAGCAACACACCTGGTAGAGGAAGGCAAGAACATAGCAAACTCATGCCTAAAATCAGCCTTGGATGCGGCAGACGCATCCAGCAGACTCATGATGATTGGGGTCACAGAAAGAAGACATGCCTGGATGAGAATCTCAGGTTACAACATTCTGAATACTCCCTTCAATGGAGAAACACTGTTTGGAGCACCAGTGGATGAGAAGCTGATGCAACTCAAAAAGGAAAATGAAACTGCAAGGTTCATGGGGGCTTTGCAATTCAGAGAAATGAGAAGGAGCACCCCGTCACGGAGACCAAATGGAAGGGGGTGAAACCAGCCAGGAACATCACATCAGACATTCCAGCAGAGCTACCAGGGCAACAACCAAGCGCAGCAGGGCCAGCAGCAGCAAAACTGGCAATACCAGCCCAGGGGTCAGTCCTTTCGTGGGAGAGCGAATGGACGAGGACAAACAAGAAGAGGGGGCCAGCAACCCAACTCAAAGTGACTCTGCTCCACCAAACGTGTCCAACCACAGAACACTTCAAAGGGGGGGACACAACAGAATAAACAAAAAAGCTTTACACAAACTAAGATCAGGGATCCACGAACATGTAACACCAGTAGGAGGCAGACTAAAACACTTCTTCCAGGAGTGGAAGAAAATAACTACAGACAAATGGATACTGAACATCATACAGTTTGGATATTGCATAGAACTGGAAATGAAGCTTCCAAACGGGAAACCAAAAAGAAAGGCACCTTCTGCAAAAGAACTAGCGCTACTCCTAGAGGAAGCACAAGAACTTCCCCACAAGGAGGTGATAGAAACAGTACCATTCAAAGATAGAAACAAGGGAGTGTACTCCAACTACTTCCTCATGCCAAAGTGGACGAGACATTAAGACCCATCCGGGTTCTACGGTTCCTAAATCAATACATAAAAACTCAAAAATTCAAAATGACATCCCTACAAGAAGTCATCCCTCACTTAAGGGACAGAGATTTTATGTTCACCACAGACCTCAAAGATGCCTACCTACACATTCCCATGAACAGACAACACAAACATCTACTGAGATTTGCCATAGACAAAGCGCACTACCAGTTCACAGTCCTGGCCTTCGGATTAAAATCCGCACCAAGGGTCTTCACCAAGTTCCTCACAGCAGTAGCAGCGCACCTACGAAGGGAGGGGATTCATGTATACCCATTCCTCGATGACTTGCTCATAAAAGCAAGTTCCTACAAACAATGCCAAAGACATGCACAGCGGATCACACAGACGCTGACAGAACTTGGATTCTCAATACAATGGGGGAAATCCTCAATGGAACCAGAACAAGGGAAGATTTTCCTGGGCGCACAGATCAACACCATACAGAGCAAGGTGTTCCCCAGCGACAAGAGAACACTTCTCCTGCTGAAGGAGACACGTAAATACCAGAAGGGCGAGCTCTGACAGTGATTACAGTGAGCAAGATCATGGGAATGATGGCGCCCTGCATACACCTAGTCCCCAATATACGACTCCACATGAGACCATTCCAGGAATGGCTCCAACAACAATGGTCACAAGCAACAGGGAGTTTGGAAGATCTAGTGGTTGTAACGCACGCAGTGGAAGAGGAGATAGCGTGGTGGAACAAGGAGACCATAACAAAGGGGAAGCCTTTAACACCACCAAACCCAACAGTGACCATCACCACAGACGCATCCCAGAGGGGATGGGGAGCACACATGAACCTGCTCAAAGTGCAGGTTCTGTGGACCCCAGCTGATGTAATCAAGCACATCAACTACCTAGAACTGAAGACTGTGTTCCTTGCCCTAAAAGCCTTCCAGAAACAACTATACAAGCAGAGAGTGTTGATACAAACCGACAACACCACAACAATGTTCTACATCAAAAACAGGGAGGAACACAATCAGTCGCACTATCCAACCTAGCGCAGGAGATATGGAGATGGACCATCCCACTACAAATAGACCTCCTTGCTATACACCTACCAGGAAATGACAACGTGGACGCAGACAGGCTCAGCAGGCAAATATCTGCTTCCCACGAGTGGGAGCTCAATGCACAAGAAACGCAAAAGCTATTCAAGAAGTGGGGGACACCAGAAATAGACCTATTTGCAACACCCCAGAATGTAAAATGCCAATACTTCGCATCCAGGCAACCAGGGGAACAATCCCAGGGGTAAGCCCTATGGATAAGCTGGTCGAAAACATTTGCCTACGCTTTTCCCCCGATACCACTGATACACAGGGTACTCAGCAAATGCAGAACCAGCAACATGACACTAATTCTGGTGGCACCACAGTGGGCCAGGCAGTCCTGGTTCTCCCAAATAGTGGAGATGGAGCAGGGACCACTTCACAAGTTTGCAAAAAGAAAAGAGTTGCTCACCATGCAAAACGGGGAGGTACTTCACCCTGAGCGAGAGAGCCTCTGCCTGGCAGCTTGGCTCCTGAAGAGGTAGAATTTGCACCCCTGAATATCCAGAGTGTCCAGTGCGGGTGCTTTGAGAGGCAAGGGGACCTACCGCACGGAGGTGCTATGTGGCGAAATGGAAAAGATTCGCACAATGGTGCATCAGGAAAAAGCTATTCAAGAAAATGACCAAGGAATCAACTGTGCTAAAATATTTAACACACCTGCTAAAAGCAAACCTAAGCTCTACTTCGCTGAGAGTACACCTAGCAGCGATAGTAGCCTACACAAGAGGAGAGACGGGAAAGAGCTTCTTTACATCCAAAGTAGTAAAGAGATTCCTGGAAGGGGCTAAGGATCTCCCCACCAAAGAGGGTGGCGCCCTCTTTTGAGGCACCTTTTGAACCTATCCATAAAGCCTCACTACAAATGCTCACAATGAAGACATCCTTTCTAGTAGCAATCACCTCGCTACGGTTTAACATTTAACATGAATTACATTGAAAGAACTAAAGAGCACAGGAAAACAAAGCAATTCTTTGTGTCATTCGCAAACAGTTTCATGGGAAGACCAGTAACAAAGGGCACCATTGCCCGATGGATCGCACAAACTATACAATTCTGCCACAAGCAGGCAGGGCAAGAACTGCTAGGAGGGGCACAAGCCCACTCTACTAGGAAAAAGGGAGCAACACTAGCCTTCCTGGCTAACACACTGATTCAAGACATATGCCTGGTGGCAACATTGGCTTCAGTGCACACGTACACTAAGTTCTACAGTGGGGATATACAAATGAACAAGGAAGCACAAGTAGGAAAGGAAAGTGCTTCAACATATATTCAACAACCAACGCTCATCTTCCACCCAGCCGCCACTAGCATTACAAACCGCTACAAAGTCTATGCACAGCATAGTGAATCAAGATTCACGCTGCAAAACGAATAGTTTCTTACCTGCCGGTATTGTTTTGCAGCTTAAAGATCTTTCTGGACTTACTAGCGAACCCACCCACCTCCGCCAGAAAGATGAGACGGGAGAAGGGGATACAAAGACAATATACAGTCAAACTCTTTACAAGAGACAAATCGGGAGATCCTTGAAAAGAAGGAAAAACCTGAAATGACTGGAAAAAGATGAATAACAATGACGCAAAAACAAGAAAGAAGTAATCCAGGGATGACGCCCAAGGGTGGGAGCTCCCTCGGGAGGCGTGCCGACGTCGCAGGAGGGACACCACGGGGTGGGACGCCGACGCTCACCTGGGCTACGGAGAAGAAATGGAACAGAGAGGAGACTACGAATTCGGACCCAGTCGCTGGACCGTGGAATAGTGCACAGCATAGTGAATCCAGAAAGATCTTCAAGCTGCAAAACAACACCGACATGTAAGAAACTATTCGTTCCTAAGCACCCTTCTAGGAACGAGAGGCAAAGGCCAGAATTTTTAGTTCACCACCATCCATCTGGATCAGGACAACACCTAAACCTGTGATACTTGCATCTGTGGACAAATTCATCTTTTGATTGGAGTCAAAATGTCCCAGAGTAGGCAACTTAGCAATATATTCCTTGATGATCGTAAAAGCTTGATTGAAATCCTCAGACCACTTGAATTGACCTACTTTTTTAAGCAAGCCCCTTAAAGGCTGAGCAATGCTGGCACAATTTTGGAAACACTTGGAGCAAAACTTAGCCAACCCCAGGAATGAAAGTGCTTGGTCTTTATTTTCAGGTTCAGGAGCCTGCGCAATGTTGCTCGCCAAATCCAATTTAGGACTTATTCCTTCTCTAGAGATGTGTGTCCTAAATACATTACAGTAGACACCCTAAATTTTCACTTCTCCTTTTTTAGTTCCAAACCAGCCTCCTGGAGACGATTCAACACCTTCCGTAGAATCACATCATGTTCTTGCATATTGCAACCATATACCAATATGTCCTCCTGTAATAACAGAACCTTCTCCAACATTCAAGAACATTCTTCATGATCCTCTGGAAACATGCCTCAGCAGAGGCACGGCCAAACGGCATACGAATGAAACGGAATGCTCCCAGAGGAGTCATGAAAGAGGGGAGGTGTTTGGAATCAGGATGAAGTATGATCTGATGGTACGCAGCAACAAATCCATAACTCTAAAACTGTTTCATCTTTAATCATTGCCAGTGACTCTGAAATGTGTGACAGAGATTGCCTATCAACCTTTATAAACTTATTTAACCCTCTCAAATCCACACATATGCAGATCTCACTCCCACCATTCTTGGGTGCCAAAACCTGCTGGCACCGCTACATAGACGATATCATCTTTATTTGGAGCGGTGCCAGCGAGGAATTACAATGTTTTCTGGAGTGGCTGAACCTTGGCGACCCAAATCTAAAATTTACAGGACACCAAAGCAATTCCAGGGTTGAATTTCTGGATATAGTGATTAAGGATGAAGAAGGCACTCTAAAAGTTGAACTGTTCACCAAGCCAACTGACAAAAACACACTCCTCCATTACTCCAGCAACCACCCGAAGGCACAGAGAGACAACGTGCCCTTCAGAGAATTTCTAAGACTTAGAAGAAATTGCTCGAATCTGGAAGATTTCAATAAACACTGAGAGAATACTAAAAGAAAACTGAAAGAAAGAGGCTATCCCCATAAAATAATTAAACATTCTTTCAAGCGAGCACGCTTTTATGACCGGGACAGCCTTCTTGATCAGAATAAAACCAGAACCAAAAATGATCTCGATAGGATAGTCTTTGCGACTCAATTCTCTCAGGCTAGAAATCAGATTAAGAATATCATTAATAGAAATTGGCGCATTCTCAATTTTAATAGCGATAACCAACTTAACAAACCCCTGTTCTCCTTCCGAAGAAACAAAACTCTTCGTAATTGCCTAGTACACACCTATAAATTACCTGGAGAATCCCAACAAACCCTAACTGGTGGACTGGCTACAGGTAACCACAAGTGTGGAACCTGTTCTATCTGCCCTCATTGCATCGTAGGAACCTCTGTTGAGTACAATGGAAAATATCTGACCTCAAGAACGTTCAACAATTGCAGAAGCCAAAATGTTGTTTATCTGCTGATTTTCCCATGTAACCTTGGATATGTGGGCGAAACCAACAGAGAACTCAGAGTTAGAGTTCTTGAGCACAAATCAGCCATTCGCACGAACAAATGTAACACCCCCCTCACGGAACATTACAGACAGTACAACCATTCCTGTTAGGACGTGCGATGGTTCATTCTGGAGAAAATCAGAACCACCAGGCGAGGAGGAGACATCGATAAATTAAGAAAAATGAGAGAGACATCGATAAATTAAGAAAAATGAGAGAACAATGGTATTTCTGCCACCTTAATACCATTGATAAAGGATTAAACACCAGGGAGGACTGGACCAAATGCATTTAGAACTCCCTCTGAAAAGACCAACTACTCTGCAACTGGTCCGGTCCAACCAATATCTCAAACAGTTCCGATATCAGACCAAGCACGCTCATGACCCTTATAGTTGGGTTTATCTGTCTGCTTTAGTCCGATCTATTCTAAAAAGCATAGAATATAGAAATCCCCTTCCTCCCCGCTTTCCGGAATAGTTTAATACACCATACATAAATATGCCTCATAAAACTATGATCCAACCTGATGAACTTGGGACAATCTATCTTTTCGCTTCGATCTTTGAGCCCAAATGTACCCTTTTTTATTCTACAAATTAAGAGGGGCTTAAAAACATTAGGGAACCAACTTGACTACTCCGGCCGGGATAAAATGCGGGCACAAATAGTGTCTGACCGTTTTATGTAAATACGTAGTCATGACGAGATAGAGTTAAGGTAGTTCCTTTACACTATCTCACATGAGGCAAATAAAGCGTGTCCATCCATAGGCGACTCTAATTTCGCAAATAATACAGGCAAGTAAATAGTGCTCGCTTTTAGGCGACCTTAAAGTTCATAACCAAAACATAATATAACACAAGAAAAAACTATTAGCACCTCATTTCACGAAATGGAACGCGATTTCCACAGTTCCACACAACTATCCTAGGCTTATGACCAATAGGAAGCAGGGACCCTGTATCCTGCCTTTCTTTGAAAAATAAAAACAAAAAGCACCAGGACCATCCACCAGTACAGAGGGTGCCCGTTAAAGATAATAATGTCGTTTAGATAGCACTGGGCCTTCATTTTACCCTAAATAACATATCAGGAGGCTAATAATTGTGGGAGAAGCATTAAATAAAACATAAAAGAGGGATAATTCACGCAACGATATGGAAAATGCGTCCCCGCCGCAACCCACAACCATCAGTGCTCCCATCCAATGAGAATGAGGAATTTCGAGCTTTGCTATGCTAATTCCAAGACTTGTTACCTAGAGCTCCCATTGGTTAATAATTGAACAAATGAACAGCGAGTTTAGATGTTTTAAACCCGGCGTCCCACTTCCTGGTTTGCATTGAATGATCACGACCAGAGAAGCGTGCAGCCGACAGTAGACGTAGAGGTAAGCATTCCAGCAAGACGTTAATTCGGAATACCTAAACTTTTGCTCTAGTATCTTTTAGGACGCCTACTAAACGCCTCAATTTTCTATCTGTTTCTTGTCTCGCCCCTGTCAGGGAACGAATACTCACCTCTCTGGGGCATGACTTAGGCGCCTCTGGTCCCACACAACGCGATTGAAAGTAAAGCGCCGTGTACCAAGAAAGTTCGGCACTATACTGCCACCCAATCTAGCCCCTTCAGAACTACTGACGGCTCCAGCTCCAGTAGGGAAGGTGTTGGTACATTCCTTATGTTGGAGCGCCATCTAGAGCAAGTCCGGTAGATAACGTGTTTGCAAAAGTAGCACTCAATGCTTTCCAACGGGGCGACCAGATTGCCGGGCTTACCTGGAAGGCCTGAGGCCTGAGGTCCAGGGGAGGGCGGCCTCCCCATCCCGGGTGCTGTCCTTGGTCCTGCTGCGTGGCAGGGTGCCCGGGACGGGGTCAGGAGGGCCCGGGGAGGCTTCCCCTGCGCCGCCGGGCTTGGGAGCCCAGGCTGGGTCCAGGGGCCCGGCCGGGCCCCGGGTCGGGTGCCACGGCCCTGGGCCCGGTCCACCGGCCTGCCGCACAGCCAAAGGACCAGGATGGGGTTCCGTCGAGTCCGGGAAGCCTCCCCTCACTCGAGTGAGTTCAGCAGCTCCGGCCGGGGGACCCTGAGGGCCCGGGGAGGGCGGCCTCCCCATCCCGGGCGCTGTCCTTGGTCCTGCTGCATGGCAGGGTGCCCGGGACGGGGTCAGGAGGGCCCGGGGAGGCTTCCCCTGCGCCGCCGGGCCAGGGAGCCCAGGCTGGGTCCAGGGGCCCGGCCGGGCCCCGGGTCGGGTGCCACGGCCCTGGGCCCGGTCCACCGGCCTGCCGCACAGCCAAAGGACCAGGATGGGGTTCCGTCGTGCCCGGGAAGCCTCCCCTCACTCGGCTGAGTTCAGCAGCTCCGGCCGGGGGCCCCTGAGGGCCCGGGGAGGGCGGCCTCCCCATCCCGGGCGCTGTCCTTGGTCCTGCTGCGAGGCAGGGTGCCCGGGACGGGGTCCGGAGGGCCCGGGGAGGCTTCCCCTGCGCCTCCGGGCCTGGGAGCCCCGGCTGGGTCCAGGGGCCCGGGCGGGCCCCGGGTCGGGTGCCACGGCCCTGGGCCCGGTCTCCCAGCCTGCCGCACAGCCAAAGGACCAGGACGGGGTTCGGCCGTGCCCGGGAAGCCTCCCCTCGCTCGGCTGAGTTCAGCAGCTCCGGCCGGGGGCCCCTGAGGGCCCGGGGAGGGCGGCCTCCTCATACCGGGCTCTGTCCTTGGTCCTGCTGCGTGGCAGGGTGCCCGGGACGGGGTCCGGAGGGCCCGGTGAGGCTTCCCCTGCGCCTCCGGGCCTGGGAGCCCCGGCTGGGTCCAGGGGCCCGGGCGGGCCCCGGGTCGGGTGCCACGGCCCTGGGCCCGGTCCCCCGGCCTGCCGCACAGCCAAAGGACCAGGACGGGGTTCGGCCGTGCCCGGGAAGCCTCCCCTCGCTCGGCTGAGTTCAGCAGCTCCGGCCGGGGCCCCTGAGGGCCCGGGGAGGGCGGCCTCCCCATCCCGGGCGCTGTCCTTGGTCCTGCTGCGTGGCAGGGTGCCCGGGACGGGGTCCGGAGGGCCCGGGGAGGCTTCCCCTGCGCCTCCGGGCCTGGGAGCCCAGGCTGTCCCTCGGCCTGCCGCACTGCCAAAGCCCTGAGACGGGGCTCCGTTGTGCCCGGGAAGCCTCCCCTTGCCGGGCTGAGTTCAGGAGCTTCGGCCGGGGCCCCCGAGGGCCCGGGGAGGGCGGCCTCCCCATCCCGGGCTCTGTCCTTGGTCCTGCTGCGTGGCAGGGTG